>NC_138770.1:302478439-303165939 GCF_965119305.1 Pelophylax lessonae
CAAAAGCTAAGTTTACTGGTCATAACCAATCATTTTCTAGACAAAATATCATACAGATATTTACTAAGGGTCATTCAGAATGATATACTTCACCACTCTATTATTGACATGGTACAAATGTAGCACCCTCTATTGCTAGAAGTGTAGATAGGTTTTGTTGTAGTGTAGGTAAAAAGTATGCAGGTTTGGCTGGCAGCTAAACCTGTCTCTGTTTTCTGGGTTGGGCAGAAATCCAGGGAGAGCTGGATAACTCACAGACAGCATCACTGAGACCTCCCTGCTACTTCTAGAATGTGCTGGAACCTTCTAGAAAAATGGGAGGGGGAGTAAGGTGGAGCTGCCTGCAGTATTCTGAGGGCCCTGACCAATCCCCAACTGGGATTGGCTGGGGGCAGGCAGCCTCAAATACTCTGGGTCAGCCCAGCTGGGGAAAAGTTGTTTGGGTGGAAGCTGGAGGTGGAGTGTTAGGCTGTAAGTGACCTTTGAGGGAGCTCCCCAGTCTGGGGGAAAGGTGACCTTGGGCCTTGGCTCCGGTGCGCACAGAACCCTCTTAAAACACATAGAGGTGTCCTGGAAATGAGGCATGGGGGCAAGGAGAGGACAGCGGGAGCACACTAACAGACAAATCTATAGGAGGACCAAGGAACAGCCAAGAGGGCTGGTGACACATGGTCAGGAGGATTGGGAGGCATGCCTGAGAGGACTGATATGGAGCAGTCTGGGATGAGTGAAGAGCCAGCCAGAAGGACTATGGTGGCACTGGCAGTGGAAAGAGGCAGTTGCAGCCAGGAGGGCTGGCATGGCCTGAAGAGGTGGTACTGAGAGCAGTAGCCACATGTAGGACAGCTAGCACTAAGGAATACCAATTTTTTCTACAACATAGGGGCCCGCGGTCCCTACCTGCAAAGGGCATTTGCTTTGGGCCTGACAGAGCCAGAATGAAGAACGAAGAAAGGTTAAGTCAATAGAAATCCAATTCTGATAAACGCCCCCGTTCCCTCGTCAGTGGCTTTGATTGACAGCCAATGGCTCCCGGTGCCCCAGCAAAGCCATTGAGACCAGGAAGTGAGGGGAGAGAAGAGCTGCAGACATGCACAGAGCTGGATCGAATGAGGGCTCAGGAAAGTAAAGGGGGGGAGGGGGGATGCTGATTCCTAAACATTTACAAGAAATGCATTAAGGTAAAAAAAAGTTTAGGCTTTAGAACCACTTGAACTCTATTTTTCATGAAAAGAGAGGTGAAGCCAGGAGGATAGATGAGAAGAGAATAGAGAAGAGGAAATGAGAAGACAAGAGAATTAACTTTATATTAACGTTTACCAAAAGAAGAAGTAGACGTAATTCTGTAATGGCATCATCAGTTGTTTCGAGTTGTATGAGTACATGAAGTCTTTGGAGTTATTTAATATGCTGAATCCCTTACACCATCTGAGAAATGTACCTGCTCACACAGGTGTGTTCACTTAAGATTCAAAGGAATTCAAAAACAATCATGGCTTATATGAAACCTTTATTTACTTTATCGGCTTTATTTAAGAAAATGTTGCAAAATGTTAAAGCCCAACTCCAGCAAATAAACAAAATAGATTTGATGTTAAAAATTTTTGCTCTGACTGCAGTTTTAATTTCCCCTCCAATGCTGTCCCCTGCAGACTCACTGCTGTTTTCTGTAATCAATTTCCATCATCAGACTGCACTGGACTCACTGGAGAATGCTGCAGAGAACTTTGCCTACCCCCTGGGAAAATCATAAAATAAAGAGGATCCGCTGTGTCTTGACCAGACCAAAAACCTCTAGAAAATGTAATTATACACAAAAGATCGGGGTATGTATCTGGAAGGTAAAGGGGGTGTTAAAGGACTGGAGGGTCCTAAAGATGGAAGGTGAGTACAGAGCAGGTTTTCCCCACTGTGTACGCCTGCAAAAGCTAGCAAGTCACTAACTTGTACATCTGGTTACCAACGGGTAGACAGATGTCAGATAGTGCTTCATGAATTCCTTGAAGGAACTACTCTATGTTGAATAACCATTGTCAGTTTCCAGAATGGGTTTTGAATACCAGTGCTAAAACCATAGTTTATTGAACAGGGCTATAGGGCAACATGTGTTTACAATGTGGTACAAATCTCATAACACAGCAATCAGTCAGGTTTTAGTTTTCTGTGCTGAATCTCCCCATCCAACAGTTTCTTTGTTTTGCAAGTAGATTTTTTTTTTTTTTTTTTATTTAAAATTTTTCAGACATTACACAGAATACAACAACAGCTGTAACAAAAACATTTTCATACTTTAAGCATAATAGTGGTCCGAGCAGAGAGCGTCTGCTGGCAAAGTAGGTGGGAGGTGGGTGGAGAGGGAGAGGGGGGGGGAGCCTCAATGGTCCTTGAGGTTGGAAGGTGAATCTGATTGTGGGGGTAAGGTCATGGGCGAGTCTCTGAAGTTAAACCTGTAATGAGCCATAGTGGGATCAGTCTGGGGAAAGGTGTAAGTGATATATCTGTCCCATTTCAGGTGGAAGGATTCCCTTGAAGATGAAGCTGAGAAGTCCGTATTGGCGATATCTATTGTGAGAAGTGTGGAGAGCTCTGATCTGACCCGAGAGAGAGATGGAGGAGATGTGGAGATCCAGTTGCTTAGGATAGTCCTCCTGGCGATTAGTAGACAAGTCAGGATCCACACATGGGGTGTCCTAGAGGGGGGGCTAGACCATTTTTGGAGTCGCTTGTCCCAGTGGCCGAACAGGAGTATCATAGGGTCCTTGGGTAGGCTGAACTTGGTCACGTCCGTAATGTACAAAAGGACTTGGTCCCAAAAGTGACTTATACCGGGGCAGGACCAAAATTTGTGGTGGAGTGAGGGTCTTACCACCAGACACAAAGGGCATTTGTGGGCGTCCGGCATGGTTTTGTCCGATAGAAAAGGAATATGCGCCCGATGGAAGATTTTTAGTTGGGTCTCTTTCCAAATTGAGTTAGGAGTTAGAGCAAGGGTAGTTTGGAGACCCTTGACCATATTGGGTAACGTGTCATTGCCTGGGAAGTCCTTAAGCCAATTGGAGGCAGTAGAGGTGGACAAAGCCGGCGGGCATTGTCGCAAGAGGGGCTTGTATATCGTGGAAATAGTATAGGTGTCAGCATCCAGCAGGGAGTCAATTAATGACAAATGAAAGCGGGTCCCTGGTTTCCCAGTAGTTGAGGAGAGATAGTGAATGCATTGTGTCCAATAGAAAATGTCCTTGTCCTGGACACCGAATTTATCCTTAATGACCCGGAAGGGAAGGGGAGTACCCGAGCTGGTGTCGCACAGTTGTCCAAAGGTATTCAAACCCTTCTCCTCCCATCGGTGGAACACGGATTGGGTCAATCCTGGAGTGAAAGTCGGATTACCCCGTATTGGAAGGAATTTGGAAAAGTGTATTGGCAGTTTCAATAGTTTTCGTACCTCCCTCCACGCTATGACAGTGTCTCTCAAAAGTATATTTTGACGTAGATCAGTGTCACCCATTTGGCATGCAAGAGAGCAGTTAGGGAGAATGGACTGGCCATCTGAGACTCAAGCTCATAATTGGAGTAATGTGAGGTCTGTGATACCCAGTCCAGAGCAGCCCTGAGCAAACAAGACAGATTATACATTCTCAGATTAGGCAAGTTAATACCCGCGTCGCTTCTGGAGAGTTGCAATTTGTTATACGAGATTCTCGGTCTCTTTCCCCGCCATAGAAATCGGGAGAAAGTTTTCTGCAGGGTTTGCGCATCTTTATGTCTGATTAATAGGGGAAGAGTTTGCAGGAGATAGAGAAGGCGGGCAAAGCTAACCATCTTAATAAGGTGGCATCTCCCCAAAAGCGACAGCGGCAGTTCCTTCCAGTTTTCCAGTTCCTTCGTTATTTTGGACAACAGGGGGGGGTAGTTCAGAGTGTAAATTGATGCCGGAGTGCGTCCTATCTTGATACCCAGATAGGTAATGTGATTAGATGCAATCATGAATGGGGATTCCCTTTCCCATGGACGGGGGGGGGGGGGCAGTTCCCAAAGGGAGGATCTCGCTTTTAGAATAGTTTATCTTGAGACCCGAGCACTGTCTGAATCTGTTGAACGCGGAGACTATTACGGGGACGTCTTCTGTGGGGTTTGAAGTAAACAGTAGAACATCATCTGCAAAAAGGGATATGCGCAGCTCCTGAGAGCCTATGCGAATACCATGGAGAGGGGCTCTGGTCAGTAGATACCGGGAGAGGGGTTCTAGAGCGAGGTTAAACAACAGCGGCGATAGGGGACAGCCTTGTCTAGTGCCTTTGTGTAATCTAAACTCGTCCGTAAGCGCCCCCCCTACACACAATCTGGCTGATGGTGTAAGATACATGGAAGTGATGAGATTCACAAAGGGTCCACTAAAGCCCATGCTGTACAAAACCCGACTCAGCCATTGGAAGTTGACATTGTCAAATGCCTTTTCGGCGTCGAGAGTCACAATAGCCATGTCTCGGCCAGGGTGGATGCGAGCCTGGTCCAGAGCAACCAGGACCTTCCTTATGTTAACAGTGGCCGAACGACCCTTGGTGAACCCAGACTGCGCGGGATGGATCAGATGCGGCATGATATTGGCCAGACGTGTGGCCACAATTTTAGATAGGATCTTGACATCAAGATTTAATAGGGATATGGGCCGGTATGAGCCCGGCTCCAGCGGATCTTTCCCTTTCTTCGAGAGAAGCTTGATAATGGCTTGGTTACCCGTCTGGAGATAGGGTCCGCCGTGCCAAATTGAAGAATACACGTCCACTAGAGTCGGGACCACACCAGGGGAGACTAACTTGTAAAATTCCCCGGAAAGACCATCGGGGCCCGGAGACTTATTGGCTGCAAGATGTTTTATTGTCGACGCAATCTCGTCCGCCGTGATCGGGGCGTTAAGTGTATTTAAATGCTCTTCGGATATTTTGGGGATTTCAGTCCCAGATAGGAAAAAATCAGCTACTGAACTGTCCATGGCCTCGGGGGCGTACAGCGAGGCGTAGAAATCGCGCATGATCCCCTGCACCCCTTGCGGAGTGGAGTCCACCGCTCCCGATTTGTTCCGTAACGAGCCTATGTGCGTGGTGGACATCGGGCCCTTGCATAACCGGGCAAGCAGTTTCCCGGCCTTGTTACCGAAGCGGTGTAATGTCGCCGCGAGATGTGCTTTGTGAATCATTTCAACCCTATCCGCCCAAGTGTCAAAGTCCCGTTTAGCCTCAAGCCATGCCGTGCGCACCATGGGGGTGTCGGCCTGTATCAGTGCCCGCTGGGCCGTCGCCAACCGTTCACTAGCCGTTTTGTAGCTGCTATTCGTGTGCCGTTTGAAAGCCGCCGCATAGGAAATAATACGGCCTCTCAAAAAGGCCTTCCCCGCCTCCCAGAAGAGGAGAGGGGAGCTGCTGTGTTGTTTATTCGTCACATAGTAATCATCCCACTCACGACGAAGGTACAGGGCAAAATCCAAATTGTCTTTAAGGTAGGAAGGGAACCTCCAAATTAGAGGGGCTGGGGGGGATTCCGCTAATGGTAGAGATACTGAAACTGGGGAGTGGTCTGAGATCGCGATGTCATGTATGGTGGCGTCGCGCAGGAGGGGAAGGAGGGAGTCCGTGCAGAACAGGTAATCGATTCTAGTAAAAAGTTTATGGGGGTGGGAGTAGAAGGAGTATTCCCGATCCGTGGGGTGCGAGTGACGCCAAACATCTGACAGGGAGAGTGATTCTATTACCGACGCCAGCGGAGTGGGGTCGGCTCGCAGGGTGTCGCGCAGTCCCTGCCGGGACGTGGATTTATCAAGAACCGGGTCCATTACCGCGTTGAAGTCACCACCCACAATACGGGGGACATCAGGAAGGGAGAGGAGCCGGGCCGCAATTGTGGCGTGGAAGGAGTGGTCCAGGACATTCGGGGCATATATGTTGGATATAACTAACTCAGTGTCACGGAGCCGTATGTGTGCGGATGCATATCGCCCCTCGCTATCTGTGTCTGTGGAAAGAATTTCCACCGGGAGGCGCTTATGGAACAGTATCATCACTCCGGCTTTGCGGCCGGAGGAGGGTGACCCTACTATTTTGCCTACCCAGAGTTTCTCCATGCGCTTCATATCCTCCGCAGGCAGATGCGATTCCTGGATAAGAGCAATGTCCGCCTTTAACCGTTTGAGATGTCGCAAGACTTTCATCCTCTTAACCGGGGATCGGAGGCCCTTAACATTCCACGTCACTATAGGCATGGGACAGGAAAAAGGGGAATTATACTGGAAGCATGCAGAGTCGGCCTAGCCCTACCCTGGGGCAGTGTTATGTAAAACACCCGAATTATATGTCTGACCTTAGACAGCTCTCGGAACCATGAGCTCGCATACTGAGGATAGAAGCACACCTTCGTTGGGGAGAGGGGAGAAGGTAGGGAAGGTAGGAAAACAGGGAGAAACCGAGCATAAACATACAATGCAATACGGCAGAATAACCATGTAAACAGTAAGAACTTCTCTTTTTTCCGCATGTGTACAACACGGAGCCCAGCCCACCAATCGTGCCCCCGAGTCCAGCCAGGGTAGTAAACCCACTTAATGGTCCGAGTGGTCAGTATGGCTCAGGTACCCAGCCCTTCTGGCACTCTGGGCAGCCGAGGTGTACAAATCGGAAGAAGAGCGGGAGCACACAGTGTAAAAATACATGAAACAGTAAACGATATACCTAGGCATCGGAACAAACAAAAGAGACATGCCAATAAAACAGAGCAATATAGATATCAAACCTGAGGGAATGGCGGGAGTACCCCGAGTCCTCTAAGCCCACGTCCTAGTGGGAACAGGCCCAGGCATGGACCCAGTAGTGCAAATCAGAGACAGTCGGGAGGGTCAGATCAACGGTGAACATTCGGGCGACCAGAGCCGACCACATCGGCATATCTTTGCCGTTTGGTAGGTTCCTTACTGGGGCTCCTTTGATCTAGCGGTCTGGAAAAAGGAAGGGCTTTAGCAGATGAAGAAGAAGAGGGGCCCTGATCCCCCAGGCGAAGTGAGCGAACAAAAGCTTCCGCTTCCTCTGGATCCTGAAACGCCATTTGGTCGCCGTTAGGTGCACGAAGGCGCAACGTCGCCGGATAGGCCAAGGTGAACTTCAAGTGTTCCTGGTGCAGTTTTGAGCATACGGTCTGAAAGGCTTTGCGTCTTTTTGCGACATCCACAGAATAGTCCGCAAATATTAGAATTTTCATGCCCTCAATTTGGAAATTGGAAGTCTGCCGGAATTTTTGTAGGATAGCAGACTTGTCCGCATAATTCAGGTATTTTGCAATGATCGGGCGCGGGGTTTTACGGTCTTCGGAGTATAGCCCCATCCTGTGGGCCCGTTCGACCACACACGTGCCATGTAGCCCCAAGGCAGCGGGGATTTTTTTTGCGCAAAGTTCAGGAATGGCAGAGGGGGCAATGTTCTCCGGAATCCCAATAAATCGCAGATTGCTCCGACGCGATCGGTTTTCCAGATCCTCCAACTTATCCATGATGATGCGATTGAGCTTATCCTGAGCCTGTTCAGTTCCCTGCATTTGATACACCTCATCCTCGATATTAGATAAGCGGGATTCAGCCTCATTAAGCCTCTTAGAAAGTGCCTCCAGCTCCTTCTTTATGCTGGCCATGCCAGCAGCCACCGCTTTCTCCACAGAGGCCGCAATGGTGGGGTTTAGCAGAGCTGCGACAGCCTGAGCTATTTGCTCTGTGGAGGTGCCTAGCCCTGCAGAGGAGAGAGCCAGTGTAGGGGGCTGCTGTGTCGTGCCCGGCTGTGGCGGAGTGATGTCCATGGCTGGAAACTCCGCGGTCGCGCCGGAGCAGGCCGAGACCGGGGCCTCAATTTGCGGAGGGGCCGGCGGAGGTCGGGACGCGGCCTTCTCAAGGAACCGCTCCATGCGGCCGGACTTAAAATAGCACCGCCGGGTCCCTGGGTGTCGATGGACCTCCGGAGGGGGATTAGAGGCTGATCCTGGGCTGTGGGCAGGTTTTTTAAGCCGTTTTCGGAGGGCACGCCGCGGGAGCTGGAGAGCGCTCACCTACTCCATGCGGCGCCGGAACCGGAAGTGCAAGTAGATTTTTATAATAGGTCGAAATCTTTATTTGGCTGCAATAACTATTGACGTGCATTTTTGTAACATGTTGCATTGTTGTACACATTTTTCATGGCAGAAGCCAAAATATATATATATATATTTTTTTTAACACACTGCTGCAATTCACCTCACATTAATGCAGCACATTGTAGTGAGCTGATCCTACTCTAAACAATAGATTTCAACTCTATTGACAGAGTTGGAGTTCGAGGTGAGTTGGTGCCTAAAAAAGAGTAATTGGAGGATGCAATAGAGATGAGAGAAGTTTCAGAGAATGCCATTATCATGGTGCTCCATGATATACCGACTGAGATTGGTGAGCAGTATGGTGGATACTGTTGTGAGGGGCAAAAGTGCATCACCCAATGTTTGGAAATGAGAGTGTGCATCTTGCACTGTTTGTCTTGTAAAGGAGGTGCTTGTATTCTATAGTCATATCACGTGGCATATTTAAAGGGGGTGAGAAATAGAGGAAAGGCTGCTGGAGATTCTTTTGCTCTCCCCCTTTGGGGTAGGGGCTGCAGAGAGGTCCCCCATAATGAATAACTAGTGGAGAGAAGGTGTTTCCACCTAGGAATGAAGTAGATCTCTACGAAGGAACGGTGGGCCAGCAGCTGATGTTATCCTTGGTTCTTCCTCTCAAAGAGAGGTGAAAGGTGAAGATAGTGATCTGGCTTTGGAGAACCATCTCAAGCTCTTGCCAGTTACAAGCACCTCTAAGCTGAAGTGTGAAGTACTCCTTCAAACACTTTATCCAGTATGGTATGTGGACAGTTTCTATCTCATACCATTATGTGAATTACACTGTAATAACTACTTATTCTGAACAGTAAAAAAAGTTTAAGATAAGGTCTGGCCTACGGTTGAATAATTATGGGAGAAGTGCTTATTTACAACTAATATCTGTAAGACAAGGAGCAAGGAGTGTTTAATACTGCAAACCTGGCCGTTGGGTCCTGAAAACTGGTACTTGAACTGAGTGTGTAATTACTCCTGGTAGAGAGAGGGTTAATCATACAGGGTCATGAGGATGGTAAGCATAGGCCCCATCCATGTAAAGAACATTGTGGGGTGGGCTGTACAATCGATGCAGCGATGTAACCTGCATTTTTTGGATCGGGGTCTGTCTACATGTGATGGCCTTGTGAAAGCTAGCTGCCCCTGCCCATATACATGTATGAGAGGGAGAAGAAGCAAGTGTTAGCTGTGTTTCTGCTGGGGACAGCGAAAACTCATGCAAGGGGGGAACATGGAGGAGAAAAGAAAATACTTGCCATTCAATCTTGACTAAGCCATTCTTAAAGTTGTTACCAGTTTATTCTCTTGCCATTGAGAATGAGGTTTTTACTGCCATTTACCAAGTTGGCCCAATGCAAGTGAAAGACAGGTACTGCACATGGCTGAAACTAGTGCTCTAGTTGCCAGTTGTCGCTTTACATGACTACATACCCTTTGAGGTATGGATTATGTGGGAGGGGGACTTCACGTGAAAATCAAGAAAATAAAAAGTTGCCCTTTCCCCTAGAAAATCCACACCAGACCTTGGTGCAGGCCAGAAAAGGGCCTATAATTGTACACCTGCACTCCTAAACTATTCCAGGCTGCATGCCTTTAAGATGGGGGGCCCTCCTTGCAAAACACCTTATCTGCATGTTCATGAGAACAAGGACCTCTTCCCAACAACCCTACCCATTGTTTGTAGGGGTCTGTGGGTAGGAGGCCTCTTGGAATCTGAAAACCCACTTTCCAGTCTGGAATCCCACTTTAATGTTAATGAGTAATATAATACCCCTCGTCATGTATGAAAAGTAAACTATAAATAAAAAACATATAGTTTTTCAAAAGTAATTTAAAAGAAAAAGATAGACAATAAAAGTTTTCATGATATACATCCCCCATCAATCACATTGTCCAGCGATGCAGATCAATGTCAACCATGATGAACCACCACAAAAAAAGATCTGATGACCAATAACAAATTCCTTGCCCAGGCAGTTCTTACCCATGAATGACAGCTTTAGTGGATGAAATCTAAATACAAACAAAGGGGTGAGGTCCTCAGGTGACATAATTGACTAAGTATGGATATGGGGGATCTTCCCCAGGGCAGAGCCCAGCCCCTGATCTTATTTGTTTGACAATCTTTTGCCTATTAACTTAAAAAAAAACGACCAGACCTGACTTTTAACATTCAGCACCTATTGACTCCAATGGAGTTTGTACTCCCAAACTTATGTAATGTACCTCAAATGTGCTTCTAACCGAGCCCAGGTATGTTCAGCTCATCCCTAGTCTTTACTTCTAGTAGGGGCAAACTGTGTTCTCTTTCAGGACAGTGTGATGATATTTTATAAGCTGTAGGAGACATAGAGTTTGTAAATAAATGGCAAAACATCACAGTCTTAACCTTTGCTATGCATGATGCGATGGATATGTCATCCTATAAATTTGGAGAAAAAAAACAAACCCCAAGATCCCTATTTACATTGTATGTTACCATTATTTCCCAATCTACTAAATGCAACATCCAATGACTGAAAGGCTAAAAAGACAAGATAAACATCAATAGTGCAAGATAACTTCATTTAAAGCAGGTGTAATGGGCACTGGGGAACTGATTCAGTGGGAATAAATATATACAAGCACGATTCAAAAAAATTGGGACATTGTACGAATTGTGAATGTGAATAAAAACAGAATGCAATCATGTGGAAGTTTCAAATTTCAATGTTTTATTCAGAATACAACATAGATTACATATCAAATGCTTAAAAGAAAATGTATCATTTAAAAAAAAAAAACATACATTGATTTTAAATTTCATGGCATCATCACATCTCAAGCAAGTTGGGACAAGGCCATGTGCGATGCATAGCACCTTGCTCCTGCGCTCAGAAACAGGGCTCCCAGACCACTCCTATCACAGAAATCTTACTTGGCATCCTCAATGGCTCAGGCTTTGCTGCTCTCTAAGACTAGGGAGGTCAACAAAGTACTGCAAACAAAAAAACAAAGAAAGGTTGCACTGGCCTAGAGCATTATCCTCAGTAAGGCTTTATTAGTATAAAATAAAAGTGGCTACTCACAAACAGAAGATGTAAACCAGGATATCAAATTCAAACGTTGGAAGCCCTGAGGAAGAGGCAAAGCCTCGAAAAGCATCAGCCGTCATTCTGTCAAGGACAGTGGACATTGTCACAATGGATTCCGATGTTTGAAGTTGATATGCTGGTTTGCATCTTCTGTTTGTGAGTAGCCACTTTATTTTATACTAATAAAGCCTTACTGAGGATAATGCGCTAGGCCAGTGTGCCCTTTCTTTGTTTTTTTGTTTGAAGGCCATGTTTACCACTGTGTGGCATCCACTCTTCTTTTTATAACAATCTGCAAACATCTGGGGACTGAGGAGACAAGTTGCTCAAGTTTAGAAATAGGAATGTTGTCCCATTCTTGTCTAATACAGGCTTTTAGTTGCTCAACTGTCTTAGGTCTTCTTTGTCGCATCGTCCTCTTTATGATGCAAAAATTTTTTCTATGGGTGAAAGATCTGGACTGCAGGCTGGCCATTTCAGTACCCGGATCCTTCTTCTACGCAGCCATGATGTTGTAATTGATGCAGTATGTGGTCTGGCATTGTCATGTTGGAAAATGCAAGGTCTTCCCTAAGACGACTTCTGGATGGGAGCATATGTTGT
Source organism: Pelophylax lessonae (assembly GCF_965119305.1). Lineage (NCBI taxonomy): Eukaryota > Metazoa > Chordata > Amphibia > Anura > Ranidae > Pelophylax > Pelophylax lessonae. The sequence continues at coordinate 302,490,268 of NC_138770.1, forward strand.
TTTAGAACTTGGATATACCTTTCAGCATTGATGGTGCCTTTCCAGATGTGTAAGCTGCTCATGCCATATGCACTCATACAGCCCATCAGAGATGCAGGCTTCTGAACTGAGGCTTATAACAACTTGGGTTGTCCTTGTCCTCTTTAGTCCGGATGACATAGCGTCCCGGTTTTCCAAAAATAACTTCAATTTTTGATTAGTCTGACCACAGAACAGTTTTCCACTTTGCCGCAGTCCATTTTAAATGAGCCTTGGCCCAGAGAAAATGCCTGCGCTTCTGGATCATGTTTAGATATGGCTTCTTTTTTGGCACATAGAGATTTATCCGGCAACGGTTAATGACACGGTGGATTGTGTTCACCGACAATGTTTTCTGGAAGTATTTCTGAGCCCATGTTGAGATTTCCATTACAGTAGCATTCCTGTATGTGATGCAGTGCCGTCTAAGGGCCTGAAGATCACGGGCATCTAGTATGGTTTTCGGCCTTGTCCCTTACGCACAGAGATTGTTCCAGATTCTCTGAATCTTTGGATGATATTATGCACTGTAGATGATGATAACTTCAAACTCTTTGCAATTTTTCTCTGAGAAACTTCTTTCTGAAATTGCTCCACTATTTTTCACCTCAGCATTGGGGGAATTGGTGGTCCTCTGCCCATCTTGACTTCTGAGAGACACTGCCACTCTGAGAAGCTCTTTTTATACCCAATCATGTTGCCTATTGACCGAATACTACAAAAACAATGAAGTTCCCCTTGGGTGGGATTTTTTAGGCACTATTAGATCAAAAGTACACAAATAGTAATTTTAGAAACTTTATTAAAGAATATGGTACAAAAAGATAAAATTGAAAAGGCAAGTTGATTCATACATTACATATACAGTAGAACATAAACCACATAACCCCCGGGTATTCACCCAACGCATTTCGGAGTAGAAACACAGAACTCCTTCTTCAGGGGTGCCCGTGGAGGGTGGTCTAAAGATAATTGGTATATAAGTGATATGTTATACATAAGAACATCACGTTCATCAACATTGTAATATTTAAACAAAAGAAACTGAAGGCACTTTCCATAGTTCACTGTAATGAATAGGAGAACTTGCCTGCCTGTGAAGGCTAAAAACAGGAAATCAATATGCCGATATGTGCCAACTGGGGTGCCGAATAGGGATTCTAGATGTTAGACCCGGAAATGGAAGAAAATTCTTGGGTGTCAAATTGATCGAGATTGCTTGCACACCAGTCTCCTGCAGGAGGCTGGGTGGGAATAGCTGAAACCCCAAATAGGCAATCCTGCTGGATAAAAGCCAAATAGTTAAGAATGTAGATCATGTCCAGGGGTCAAGGTCAAGAGACAAGAAAAAAAGGAAAACACTTTGAGAGAATCCCCAGTTATGGTAATTATGGGGTCTCCATAGCCTTGGGGAATCTAGTTGTCAGCAGAAAAATAAATGAACAAATCATTTTTTGGACAGAGTATAATAAGAGGCTAAAAAGCTTCAAATAAGTAACTGAAAAATTAGAGAGATAGGTGATCCCCCTGTATAAAAATAAAAAAAAAGAGAGGGCTTACTGCTAACAACCAGGTACCCGGGCTAGTGATGTGGCTCTAAATATCATAAAAAGATTATATGTCACTAATACCTTCAAGATCCACTTTTTCCGGGCAGGAGAGTCCACCGTGGCAGGATAGGTGTTGTCACATGTTTGGCAAAGGAGCATATAAGTCCGATGCCGGACATGTGGGGTATAAAAGAAGGCTGCCGATCAGCTGGGAGCAGCCTCAGCTGAACGGCAATTGAGTACAGCTGGTCTCCAGCGGGGTTTCCTGGGTCACGTAGGCCGGGCCCGCCCCCAGCCGGAAGTGATCCGGCGGAAGCGGGGCCAGCCTCTGCGTCCCACCGACACGGTGATGGACTTCCGTCTGCGTCGAACGCATGGCGGAGTCCATCACAAAGTGAGCAAGATGGTAGAGGCTGCTGCCGAAACTGCGGGCGCCACTAGGTGGCGTCCGCTTACCGTGCCGGGCTATCCCACAGCGTAGACGGAGATGTAAGTCTCTCCGTCAAGCAAACCCGATACACCATGAAGATGTATAAGGATTGTATCCTATAGTGATATAGGAAGAAAAAGGTTGAAAAAAGGTAAGTATGTACGTTCAAGCAGTTATTACAACACAAACTTGAATGTCTAGAATGCGCTAAGAAAAAAACGGTCTTATCTCCCAATTGGCAGTATAGGCAGGCTGACATACCCGTGTACAGAAATGTTGACACACATATGTAATCACAGAATAAATGTAAAAAATTCAAAAATTAAACAAAAGAAACTGAGAATGAAAAAGGAAGGAAAAGAAACGGGGAAGAAGGCAGAGAAAAAGTAAAAAAAGAGGAGTGAGAAAAATGGGAAGCAATGATCAAAAGAGAAGGATCTACGGGGCAGATAAGAATCCATGATTATACATCCAATATAAGGTTTGATGCCCTATGATATACTAGAAATATCAGATATGACAGAGGGGCTGCGTCAAAAAATGGGCTATCTTTCCATGCCTCCAGATGTGAAGCCCTCCAGGAACGGTTTAAACGAGATCAACTCGTTCAATCCTGGTGGTTCTGTCGCTTTTAGACGATAGATCCACCGCAACTCAAGTTGGAGGAGGGTCTTGTTCCAATCTCCTCTTCTTGAGATGGGGTATAACATATCACTTATATACCAATTATCTTTAGACCACCCTCCACGGGCACCCCTGAAGAAGGAGTTCTGTGTTTCTACTCCGAAACGCGTTGGGTGAATACCCGGGGGTTATGTGGTTTATGTTCTACTGTATATGTAATGTATGAATCAACTTGCCTTTTCAATTTTATCTTTTTGTACCATATTCTTTAATAAAGTTTCTAAAATTACTATTTGTGTACTTTTGATCTAATAGTGCCTAAAAAGTCCCACCCAAGGGGAACTTCATTGTTTTTGTAGTTCAAGTTTGGGATGTGGCACTCAAGGGATCACTCCACATGAACCAAATGTTTTTGATATATACCAGGTAGAAAATACCATTCCCCGCTCCAGTTCATGTGGCGTCCTCCCAACTGCTATAAATATATTGTAACTTTTTGATTATATTAATAATATTTCTCATTTATTTTTGCTGGGAATTTTGCACATTGTGTAGTCACATTTCTCTCTATCCCCTTACTTCCTCTTCTCCCCTTTTTTGAGGATTGCTAGGCCTTATCTGCATCAATATGTCCGCCTATGTAGGTGATGAGTGGGAGTCACTAATGGCTAAATATTTAAAAGATTTTGGAGATAAGGACTATACTGATGCAGATCTATCAGCTTTATTCTTTCAATTGTCAAAATCTCTTGAAAAAAAGTCTGCCTATTTCTGGCACATTAAATCATTTCAAGATTACCTTAAAAACAAAATAAACCCAATTAGCCTTAGGATGCAGGTTTTTCCCCTGCTTGAGGACCTTAGTCCAGATTTTAAGACTAATTGGGAAAACACCTTAAGCGATTGTTCAGCTACCCTTATGACCCTCCTCATAGGGGAGTACACTACTCGTACCTCCAAACTTGATATTGAAATCAAGAGTCTCTGTGAAAAAATTCAAAAATATAAGTCCCACAAACTATTTTCAATAAAAGAAAAACAATTGAAAGAACATTTAGAAGTATACAATCGAAATATCCTTATAAAAAAACAACAAAAATTTGGACGCGATTCCATCGCCTTTGACCAGAAAAAGGCTTATAGATGGAATGCGCCCAAACCTCCAACTCTTCCATCTATTCAGAAGGAACGGCCTTCTACTTCCCACTTTCCTCCCAAAGGTGGACCCAAAAATACATCCCAAAATATAAACAAAAAACTACAAAACGTGTATACCAGGAAGACAACAGTATGGGACAATCCACCAAAAAATCTAATATCCAACCTGACTCAGGCACTAATCTATCCCTTTTTAAACCAACCCCACAGAGATCAAATCTGGACACCAGTTCACTTCAAGACATTACATAATCCAACACTAACACTATTCCTCCCAACCCTAATCTAGCACTCTCTTCACTAGCCTCCACAATCAATCTACAGGATGCCACTTTTTTAGAGCTCATCCACTCAAGGGCACCCACCTTCACTCCGACCAACCCTATTTAAGGCTTACTGATTCACCTTCACCTCCAACTGCATCCCCCACTGAGCCCTCACACACTGACCTATCTGTTGTCAATCTTTCGGATTACTGTCTATCCTTGGACGAAACTGAGGTCCTATCCAAGGGCCTCAGCTTCTGTCCAAGCAGAAAATTAGACAAGTTCGACTTTATTAAGGACCTACATCTTTTTGCCCGCAAACTGAATTTTAAAATTTTGTTTGATAAAGAGAATTCATCTAAGACTGCGCAACCTCAAAAAGACCCTGCCCTGGACATACTTATTTCACTTTTAGAGGAGAACGACGATCTCATTGATCGAGTCGACCTGTCTTCTCTTTTGGCGGGCCTGGAGCCCAAAAAACCAACACAGACAAATGAAGACTCTCTCCTAAAGAAAAAATCAGACAAATTCCCCAGTACATCAAATCCTCACGTTGCCGCCTTTGTCAAACTAGTGACAAAAGAAATTGAAAAACTTAATACTAAAAAACCTATTAAGACGAATATTACCTTTAGTCAAAAACAGGCCATTGAAAAACTTAAAGCGGAGTTCCACCCTGGATTTGTTTTTTGTTTTTTTAATACCCCCGGGACAGTCAGGGCTAGTGCATTCCACAATGGCTAGCCTCTGATCTGTCCCGGGTTGCACTTACCTGCAAGACGAAATACTTACCTTACAAACGTCTTGTCCAGCGCTGCCATCTCAGATGTGGGCAGCTTGAAGCCAGCGCGTCCTCTTCGGCGTCTTCTTCCGCCTTCTGTGGTCCCACGATGCTCTGTGCCGGCCCCGACGTCACTTCCGGGTCGCGCGCGTCACCCCTCCACAGCTTCTGGGCATGCCCAGAAGCTGTTTAGAAGGGGATGACGCGCGCGACCCGGAACTGACGTCGGGGCCGGTGCAGGCGCAATGATTCCTGGGAGCTATGACGTCCAGCTCCCAGGAATCATTGCAGAGCCAGGAAGTGACGACGGGCCGCGGCCGAGGAAGGAGGAAGAAGGAAGTAAGGTAAGTATATTTTCTTCGCTACGAGGTAAGTAAAAAAAAAAAAAAATATGCGATTATCCATTTCTTTTTCAGGTGACCCGGAGCGAGAAGATGGAGGTAAGTATAAAAATAGGGTGGAACTCCACTTTAAGGCTAACCATTCTATCACCATTAAGCAGGCCGACAAAGGCGGCAACGTGGTGATTATGAATAATTCCCAATATGTTGCCATGTGCTTGAAAATCCTCAGGAACCATAACTGGTATAGAAAAATCCCAGCGGATATTGTCATTAAATATCAATTGGAGTTTTACAAAATAATCGACACCGCTTACCTAAACGCAATTATTTCTAAACACACATGGGAATTCATTCGCACACCTTTTCCAACTACCCCTACCTTACATAAGGACGCCACTAATCCACCAGGACGCCCTATTATTTCGGGTCGAGGGTCGTTAACGGACAATGCTAGCAGATTGATCGATTCTTTTTTGAAACCATTTGTAATCCAACTACCACCTTACGTACGGGACACCATACACTTTTTACAAAGAATTGAACATACATGGGTCCCTGAAGACTGCCTATTGGTCACAATAGACGTTGAGGCACTTTACAGTTCCATCCCTCACGATCGAGGCCTCTCGGCGGTCAGGCATTCAATAATGCAGGAAAAAAATCTGGACGCTTATGGTGAGTTCATTCTGTCCATTCTTCAATTTATTTTATTACACAACGTCTTTACCTTTGACGGTTCCCACTACCTCCAGGTGCAAGGCTTAGCGATGGGCACATGCTGTGCCCCATCCTACGCCAATTTGTACCTGGGGGAGTGGGAACTAGCCCTCCTCAAGGATGACGTGTTGTCAATGTACACGGACCACATAAATTTATGGGTCCGGTACATTGATGACGTGTTCATGCTCTGGCACGGATCGCTGGAACTCCTTAACACATTCATGGACAGAATGAACAAAAACGATTTCAATTTAAACTTTACGATGAACTGTGATGCTTGTCACGTTACTTTTCTAGATGTGGATGTCTCTAGGGGGGAGGATGGTGTTCTCCACAGTGGGCTTTATCGCAGGCCCACTGCTGGCAACACCATCCTCCATGCCTCTAGCTTTCATCCACAAACATTGGTGCATTCCATTCCGTTTGGCCAATATCTTCGGGCCAGACGCAATTGCACGGATCTTACCAGTTTTCAAAAAGCAGCTGATGATTTAAGACAGAGACTCCTTGCCAGAGGTTATCCCTCCACTACCTTGAAAAAGGCATACAGGAAGGCCTTGGCAAGCGATAGGACCACATTGTTGGCTCAAAAGACCCCAAAACCGGCTGACCAAACTTTGAGGTTGAGTGTCAAGTATTCATAACAACATGTGGATATTAAAAGGATTGTGACAAAATACTGGCACATGCTGTCGCTTGACCCTATTGTGGGTAAACATGTCCCTGCATTTCCTCAAATTACATATAAAAAAGTCCCTGCTTTAAAAGACCAACTCGTACGCAGTGGATTTGCGGCCCACATTGGTAAGGACCCCTGCAAAGCCATGTGTGGGGAGTGCAAATACTGCAAGTTTATGCACACTAAAAAAAAATCCCATTCTTCCGAATGGACAAATTTTCAAACCCATGCATTTTGCTAACTGCCGCATCCATGGGGTGGTATATTTACTCCTCTAAGTGCGGCTGTTTTTATGTTGGTAAAACTAAGCTAGACTTTACGAAACGTGCATGCAGGCACATTAAAAGCATGAGAACCTGCGATCCAGACCTTCCTCTCGGTCGCCACACTAGTCTGGTCCATGCAGATAGATTCCCGAAGATCAAATTTTTAATTTTAGATAGAGTCCACCCCAGCTCAAGAGGAGGAGATTGGAACAAGACCCTCCTCCAACTTGAGTTGCGGTGGATCTATCGTCTAAAAGCGACAGAACCACCAGGATTGAACGAGATGATCTCGTTCAAACCGTTCCTGGAGGGCTTCACATCTGGAGGCATGGAAAGATAGCCCATTTTTTGACGCAGCCCCTCTGTCATATCTGATATTTCTAGTATATCATAGGGCATCAAACCTTATATTGGATGTATAATCATGGATTCTTATCTGTCCCATTGATCCTTCTCTTTTGATCCTTGCTTCCCATTTTTCTCACTCCTCTTTTTTTACCTTTTCTCTGCCTTCTTCCCAGTTTCTTTTCCTTCCTTTTTCATTCTCAGTTTCTTTTGTTTAATTTTTGAATTTTTTACATTTATTCTGTGATTACATATGTGTGTCAACATTTCTGTACATGGGTATGTCAGCCTGCCTATATGGCCAATTGGGAGATAAGACCGTTTTTTTCTTAGCGCATTCTAGACATTCAAGTTTGTGTTGTAATAACTGCTTGAACGTACATACTTTTTTCAACCTTTTTCTTCCTATATCACTATAGGATACAATCCTTATACATCTTCATGATGTATCGGGTTTGCTTGACGGAGAGACTTACATCTCCGTCTACGCTGTGGGATAGCCCGGCACGGTAAGCGGACGCCACCTAGTGGCGCCCGCAGTTTCGGCAGCAGCCTGTACCATCTTGCTCACTTTGTGAGCTTCTGGCACATGCGTAATGGACTCCGCCATGCGTTCCATTTAGACGGAAGTCCATCACCGTGTCGGTGGGACGCAGAGGCCGGCCCCACTTCCGCCGGATCACTTCCGGCTGGGGGCGGGCCCGGCCTACGTGACCCAGGAAACCCCGCTGGAGACCAGCTGTACTCAATTGCCGTTCAGCTGAGGCTGCTCCCAGCTGATCGGCAGCCTTCTTTTATACCCCACATGTCCGGCATCGGACTTATATGCTCCTTTGCCGAACATGTGACAACACCTATCCTGCCACGGTGGACTCTCCTGCCCGGAAAAATTGGATCTTGAAGGTATTAGTGACATATAATCTTTTTATGATATTTAGAGCCACATCACTAGCCCGGGTACCTGGTTGTTAGCAGTAAGCCCTCTCTTTTTTTGATTTTTATACAGGGGGATCACCTATCTCTCTAACTTTTCAGTTACTTATTTGAAGCTTTTTAGCCTCTTATTATACTCTGTCCAAAAAATGATTTGTTCATTTATTTTTCTGCTGACAACTAGATTCCCCAAGGCTATGGAGACCCCATAATTACCATAACTGGGGATTCTCTCAAAGTGTTTTCCTTTTTTTCTTGTCTCTTCACCCCTGGACATTCTTAACTATTTGGCTTTTGTCCAGCAGGATTGCCTATTTGGGGTTTCAGCTATTCCCACCCAGCCTCCTGCAGGAGACTGTTGTGCAAGCAATCTCGATCAATTTGACACCCAAGAATTTTCTTCCATTTCCGGGTCGAACATCTAGAATCCCTATATGGCACCCCAGTTGGCACATATCGGCATATTGATTTCTTGTTTTTAGCCTTCACAGGCAGGCAAGTTCTCCTATTCATTACAGTGAACTATGTAAGTGCCTTCAGTTTCTTTTGTTTAAATATTACAATGTTGATGAACGTGATGTTCTTATGTATAACATATCACTTATATACCAATTATCTTTAGACCACCCTGCACGGGCACCCCTGAAGAAGGAGTTCTGTGTTTCTGTTCCGAAACGCGTCGGGTGAATACCCGGGGGTTATGTGGTTTATGTTCTACTGTATATGTAACGTATGAATCAACTTGCCTTTTCAATTTTATCTTTTTGTACCATATTCTTTAATAAAGTTTCTAAAATTACTATTTGTGTACTTTTGATCTAATAGTGCCTAAAAAGTCCCACCCAAGGGGAACTTCATTGTTTTTGTAGTTCAAGTTTGGGATGTGGCACTCAAGGGATCACTCTACATGAACCAAATGTTCTTGACCTATTGACCTAATAAGTTGCAAATTGGTCCTCCAGCTGTTCCTTATGTGTACATTTAACTTTTCAGCCTCTTATTTCTTCCTGTCTCAACGTCTTTGGAATGTGTAGCCCTCATGAAATCCAAAATGAGCCAATATTTGGCATGCCATTTCAAAATGTCTCACCTTCAACATTTGATATGTTATCTATATTATATTGTGAATAAAATATAAGTTTATGAGATTTGTAAATTAGTCCATTCCTCTTTTACACACAATTTGTAGTGTCCCAACTTTTTTGGAATTGAATTGTGTGTGTGTGTGTGTGTGTGTGTGTATATATATATATATATATATATATATAGATACACAGTATCTTACAAAAGTGAGTACACCCCTCACATTTTTGTAAATATTTTAATATATCTTTTCATGTGAAAACTGAACACTGAAGAAATTACACTTTGCTACAACGTAAAGTAGTGAGTGTACAGCTTGTAGAACAGTGTAAATTTGCTTTCTCCTAAAAATATCTCAACACACAGCCATTAATGTCTAAACTGCTGGCAACAAAGGTGAGTACATCCCTATGCCAAAATGTTCAAATTGGGCCCAATTAGCCTTTTTCCTCCCCGGTGTCATGTGAATCATTAGTGTTACAAGGTCTCAGGTGTGAATGAGGAGCCGGTGTGTTAAACTTGGTGTTATCGCTCTCACTCTATCATACTGGTCACTGGAAGTTCAACATGGTACCTCATGGCAAAGAACTCTCTAAAGATCTGAAAAAAATAATTTTTGCTCTACATAAAGATGGCCAAGGCTGTAAGAAGATTGCCAACACCCTGAAACTGAGCTGCAGCACAGTGGCCAAGACCATACAGTGGTTTAACAGGACAGGTTTCACCCAGAACAGGCCTCGGCATTGGTCGACCAAAGAAGTTAAGTGCACGTGCTCAGCGTCATATCCAGGGGTTGTCTTCGGGAAATAGATGTATAAGTGCTGCCAGCATTGCTGCAGAGGTTAAGGGGTGGTGGGTCAGCCTGTCAGTGCTCAAACCATACGCCACACACTGCATCAAATTGGTCTGCATGGCTGTCGTCCCAGATGGAAACCTCTTCTAAAGATGATGCACAATAAAGCCAGCTAACAGTTTGCTAAAGACAAGCAGACCAAGAACATGGATTACTGGAACCATGTCCTTTGGTTCAGATGGTGTCAAGCGTGTTTGGCGGCAACCAGGTAAGGAGTACAAAGACAAGTGTGTCTTGCCTACAGTCAAGCATGGTGGTGGGATTGTCATGGTCTGGGGCTGCATGAATGCTTCCAACACTGGGGAGGTACTGTTCATTGAGGGAAACATGAATGCCAACCTGTACTGTGACATACTGAAGCAGAGCGTGATCCCCTCCCTTCAGAGCCTGGGCTGCAGGGCAGTATAACAACATGATAACGACCCCAAACACACCTCCAAGACAACCACTGCCTTGATAAAGGATCTGAGGGTACATGTGATGGACTGGCCAAGCATGTCCCCAGACCTAAACCCTATTGAGCATCTGTGGGGCATCCTCAAATGGAAGGTGGAGGAGTGCAAGGTCTCTAACATCAACCAGCTCCGTGATGTCGTCATGGAGGAGTGGAAGAGGACTTCAGTGGCAACCCATGAAGCTCTGGTGAACTCCATGCCCAAGAGGGTTAAGGCAGTGCTGCAAAGTAATGGTGGCCACACAAAATATTGACATTTTGGGCCAAATTTGGACATTTTAACTTAGGAGTGCACTCACTTTTGTTGCCAGCAGTTTAGACATTAATGGCTGTGTGTTGAGTTATTTTGAGGGGACAGAAAATGTACTCTGTTATACAAGCTGTACACTCACTAATTTACAAAAATGTGAGGGGTGTACTCACTTTTGTGAGCTACTGTATGTATATATATATATATATATATATATATATATATATATATATATAAATGTATATGTATATATATACATATATATATATATTTTTTTTTTTACCCGAAATAAATGAACCTATGTAAAGAGAATACCAACAGTCATAAGGTTAACACATGTTCTTGGTCTTTGAAATGAGATATCTGCAATGCACTGCTGTTAATTATCTGCATCTGTAATATTATAAAACAGTGTTTCCTAATAATTTTTTTGGCCTGTGGTTAGACCTTAATTGGAGTCATGGGTATATACATGTAAAAGGAAAATGATGATCTTGGGAAGGATATACAAATATTAAAAGAAAAAAGGAAGCTATTTAAAGGAGAAGAAGAAAAAAACAACAATGAAACAAAAGCAAACAAAAAGTATTATCATTAGACTTTGTGAGCAGCTGCTCACAAATAGGGTTGAGCGGACACCTAGATGTCCATGTTTGACGGGTTCGGCCGAACTTTAAAAAAAAGTCAGTGTCCCGGACTTTTACCGAACTTTTCCCGGACACCGAACCCCATTAAAGTCAATCGGGACCCGAACTTTAAGGCACTAAAATGGCTCTAAAACACCAAAGGAAAGGGCTAGAGTGCTGCAAATGGCAGCAAAACGTAATTAAGAGCATGGCAAGTGCTCTGCAAACAAATGTGGATAGGGAAATAACTTAAAACAACAAAAAAAAACAGAAAAATAAAACAACGTTCTTCTTCATCTCTGAAGGACGAGGCCCATATGGAGTAGGAGGGAGGTTGAGGTGGTGGTGGATGTGGCGGTGTCATAGGCGTGCGCACAGGGTGTGCCGGGTGTGCCTGGGCACACCCTAATCACCTAGGGCACATTAGCATTATCGCTCTGTTTGCCAGTGAGGAGATGGGAAAGATCTCCCTCGGACCTGCTCTGCTCTATTTCTCTTTGCCAGCAGGGAGAGTAATGTATCGGGGCCATGTACCTGTAGGCAAACACATGCATGTGTATTTCAACTTTGGGGTGCACACCTTAATTCAATAGGCTGCGCACACCTATGGGCGGTGTAGGTGGAAGCGGCGGTGGAGGAGGACCAGGGCCGGATTAAGAGCATCATGGGCTTGGTGCTGAGGATTTTGAAGGGCCTGAAGGGCCGTGCCTTGGCATGCACCCAGAGGAGGAAGGGTGCAGCCATGCATGCCTAATTCAACATGGGATGCTGTCTCTGAAGCCCATAAACACATCCATGCATCGGCAACTGTCCCTCCTTGTCCGGCCTTCGCGCTGTGTGGGGAGGTTCTGAGGGTGCTGCCTGGGGAAGCGAGCATAGAAGCAAGACTTCTGTGTTTACAAGTGACAGAAGAGCGGTCACAGTGAATATGGCCAACCCGGGGCCTATATAAAAGGTAGGGGCCTGGAGCTGCAGCTCCAATAGCCCCTACGTTAATCTGGCCCTGAGGAGGAGGACGAGGTAGCCAACACTGCTTCTTTTCACAAATTTTAAATGAGGGTACACCCCAAAAGAGTGAGAAAGAGCAAAAATGGAACAATGGGTGGGTAAGGTCGGTATCCATTGCTATTCTGCATAAGGTACGGAAAAGTCCCGTGGGATCCATGCCTGGTTCATTTTAATGAACGTGAGCTTGTCCACATTGTCTCTGGACAGGCGGCTGCGCTTGTCTGTTATAACGCCCCCAGCCGTGCTAAATACCCGTTCAGATAATACACTGGCTGCAGGGCACGCCAGCACCTCCAAGGCGTAAAGGGCAAGCTCAGGCCATGTGCCCAATTTGGAGACCCAGAAGTTGAAGGGGGCAGACCCGTCATTCACTACATGTAGGCGTGTGCACACATACTGCTCCACCATGTTGGTAAAATGCTGCCTCCTGCTAAGACGTTCCATCTGAGCTGCTGGTGCTGCTGTTTGTTGTGGCGTGCTGACAAAGCTTTTCCACATTTCGGCCATGCTAACCCTGCCTTCTGAGGTGCTGGCAGTGCCCTGGTTGCGTTGGCGACCTCCTCCTCCTCCTCCTCTGCCTTGTGCTTCCACTGCGGCCCCGCTGTCAGATGGGAATGCCAGCAGCATGGCGTCTACCAGCGTGCGCTTGTACTCGCGCATCTTGCGATCGCGCTCCAGTGAGTGAATTAAGGACGGTACGTTGTCCTTGTAACGGGGATCCAGCAGCGTGGCCACCCAGTAATCAGCACAAGTTAGAATGTGGGCAACTCGGCGGTCGTTGTGGAGACACTGCAGCATGTAATCGCTCATGTGTGCCAGGCTGCCCAGAGGCAACGAAAGGCTGTCCTCTGTGGGAGGTGTATCGTCCGTGTCCTCTGTATCCCCCCAGCCACGCACCAGTGATGGCCATGAGCTGGCCTGGGTGCCACCCTGCTGTGAACATGGTTCCATCTCCTCCTCCTCCTCCTCATCCTCCTCATCCTCCAGAACTGTGCCCCTGCTGGACAATTGTGTCCCTGGCGTTTGTGTGTGCAGGAACCCACCCTCGGAGCCCCTTGCGAATGACTGCCCTGAAAGCCTTGGAAATGTTACCTCTTCATCCTCCTCCTCCTCCTCATCCTGTGCCACATCCTCTTCCATCATCGCCCAAATTGTTTTTTCAAGGAGGCATAGAAGTGGGATAGTTAAGCTGAGAACGGCGTCATTGCCACTGGCCATGTTGGTGGAGTACTCAAAACAGCGCAACAAGGCAGACAGGTCTCGCATGGAGGCCCAGTTATTGGTGGTGAAGTGGTGCTGTTCCGCAGAGCGACTCACGCGTGCGTGCTGCAGCTGAAACTCCACTATGGCCTGCTGCTGCTCGCACAGTCTTTCCAGCATGTGCAAGGTGGAGTTCCACCTTGTGGGCACGTCACATATGAGGCGGTGAGCGGGAAGGCCGAAGTTACGCTGCAGCGCTGCCAGGCGAGCAGCAGCAGTGTGAGAACGCCGAAAGTGCGCACAAACGGCCCGCACTTTCTGCAGCAGCTCTGACATATCGGGGTAGTTTTTAAGGAACCTCTGCACCACCAAATTCAGCACATGCGCCAGGCAAGGGATGTGCATCAAACCGGCTAGGCCCAGAGCTGCTATGAGATTTCGCCCAGGCCGGGCTTGAGGCTCGCTGGCAGCAACCACTCATTTGTCTGCTGTTCCATGCTCCTCCACAACTCCTGCGCGGTGTGTGGTTTGTCCCCCAAACAGGCAAGTTGTAAAACTGCCTGCTGTCGTTTACCCCTGGCCGTGCTGAAGTTGGTGGTGAAGGTGTTACGCTGTCCGGATGAGGAGGCGGTAGAGGATGAGGAAGCGGAGTAGGAGGAGTTAGGAACAGGAGGCAAACTGAAGCGCCCTGCAATCCTCGGTGGTGGAAGGACATGCGCCAAATTGCTATCCGCCTCAGGCCCATCCGCCACTGCATTTACCCAGTGTGCCGTTAGGGAGATATAACGCCCCTGACCGTGCTTACTGGTCCACGTATCGGTAGTTAGGTGGACCTTGGCACAGATGGCGTTGCGCAGTGCACACCTGATTTTTTCCCCCACTTGGTTGTGCAGGGAAGGGATGGCTTGCCTGGAAAAGTAGTGGCGGCTGGGCACGACGTACTGTGGGACAGCCACCGACATAAGGTTTTTAAAACTGTGCGTCTCCACCAGACGGAATGACAGCATTTCAAAGGCCAATAATTTTGAAATGCTGGCATTCAGGGCCAGGGATCGCGGGTGGGTAGGGGGGTACTTCCTCTTCCTCTCAAGTGTTTGGGAGATGGAAAGCTGAACGCTTCCACGGGACATTGTGGAGATGGTTGTTGGTGACCCAGGTGGTGGTGTTGCTGACAGATCGTCTGTTTGCGGGGTGGCAGGTGCCGGTATCACTACAGATGTGGCTGGAGCGGCCGAGACTGCAGCAGAAGAGGAAGCAGGATGAGCCAGAGACGTTTCTTGGTTTTGAAGGTGTGTACTCCACTGCAGCTCGTGCTTTGCACTTAGATGCCTGATCATGCAGGTTGTGCTCAGGTTGAGAAGGTTTATGCCTCGCTTCAAGCTCTGATTGCACAGGGTGCAAACCACTCGTGTCCTGTCATCAGCACATTTTCTAAAGAACTTCCACGCTAGAGAACTCCTTTGAGCTGACTTTGGTGCGCTCATTCCCTTGCTGCGTTGGGCAGTAGCGGGCGTAGTGTCTAGGGCACGGCCGCTCCGCTTCTGCACCCTGCTCCCTCTTCTGCTGTGCTGGTGGCTCTGTGCGACCACCGCCTCTTCCTCCAAACTACTCAGGTCACCTGCATGACGTTCATTCCATGTGGGGTCGAGGACCTCATCGTCCTCCACATCATCTTCCACCCAATCTTCACCCCTGCCCTCCTTGTCGGTCTCCACAATGCTGAACGCCGCAGCAGTTGGCACCTGCGTTTCGTCATCATCGGAGACGTGCTGCGATGGTCCTTGCATGTACTCATCTTGAGAAATAAGTGGTTGGGCATCGCTGCACTCAATCTCTTCCACTTCTGGGGCAGGGCTAGGTGGATGGCCCTGGGAAACCCTGCTGACAGAGTCATCAAAAAGAAGAAGAGACTGCTGTATGGCTTGGGGCTCAGACTGCTTGCCTGATTTGCAAGGGGGTGAGGTGAAAGACGGTTGGACATCGGCTGCAGGTGCCAACTGTGACCTTTCTGCAGTAGACTGGGTGGGAGACAATGTGAAGGAACTGGAGGCACTGTCAGCAGCAAACCAATCTACTATCGCCTCCACTTGTTCTGGCCTCATCACTTCTAGAGGCGTATGATGCCCTACCAAATACTGATGCAGGTTCTGTCGCCTACTCACACTTGAGGAAGGTGTTTCACTTGTGCGTGTAGCTGGCACAGATCGACCACGTCCTCTCCTTGCAACAGGAGCTCTACCAGCAGCACCACGACCCAGGCCACGGCCCTTATTTGACGGTCTCCTCATATTTCTGTAATTTAAGATCTTGCCCTAGAAAGGTTTTTATTGAATTGTGGAATAGGAAATATGATCCAAAAAAGTGTATGTATCTCACACGTACACAACCACACTAGGCCCCAATTACTATTGTTTCTACCCCTAAAAGGATGGATGAGGAGTAGGAGGAGTATGGAACAGACAGCACCCTCAAATCTTCAGAAGTATGAGATGAACCTCAAAAACTTGGAAAGGTGGATCTCACACGTACCGACACAGACTATCCCGCAATTCAATTGATCCTCAAAGGTTTTTATTGAATAGCGTAATAGGAAATATGATCCAAAAAAGTGTATGTATCTCACACGTACACAACCACACTAGGCCCCAATTACTATTGTTTCTACCCCTAAAAGGATGGATGAGGAGTAGGAGGAGTATGGAACAGACATCACCCTCAAATCTTCAGAAGTATGAGATGAACCTCAAAAACTTGGAAACGTGGATCTCACACGTACCGACACAGACTATCCCGCAATTCAATTGATCCTCAAAGGTTTTTATTGAATAGCGGAATAGGAAATATGATCAAAAAAAAGTGTATGTATCTCACACGTACACCACCACACTAGGCCCCAATTACTATTGTTTGTACCCCTAAAAGGATGGATGAGGAGTAGGAGGAGGAGTATGGAACAGGCAGCACCCTCAAATCTTCAGAAGTATGAGATGAACCCCAAAAACTAGGAAAGGTGGATCTCACACGTACCGACACAGACTATCACGCAATTTAATTGATCCCCAAAGGTTTTAATTGAATAGCGGAATAGAGAATATGATCAAAAAGAAAGTGTATGTATCTCACACGTACACCACCACACTAGGCCCCAATTACTATTGTTTGTACCCCTAAAAGGATGATTGAGCAGTAGGAGGAGGAGTATGGAACAGGCAGCACCCTCAAATCTTCAGAAGTATGAGATGAACCCCAAAAACTTGGAAAGGTGGATCTCACACGTACCGACACAGACTATCACGCAATTTAATTGATCCCCAAAGGTTTTAATTAAAAAGCGGAATAGAAAATATGATCAAAAAGAAAGTGTATGTATCTCACACGTACACCACCACACTAGGCCCCAATTACTATTGTTTGTACCCCTAAAAGGATGGTTGAGGAGTAGGAGGAGGAGTATGGAACAGGCAGCACCCTCAAATCTTCGGAAGTATGAGATGAACCCCAAAAACTTGGAAAGGTGGATCTCACACGTACCGACACAGACTATCACGCAATTTAATTGATCCCCAAAGGTTTTAATTGAATAGCGGAATAGAAAATATGATCAAAAAGAAAGTGTATGTATCTCACACGTACACCACCACACTAGGCCCCAATTACTATTGTTTGTACCCCTAAAAGGATGGTTGAGCAGTAGGAGGAGGAGTATGGAACAGGCAGCACCCTCAAATCTTCAGAAGTATGAGATGAACCCCAAAAACTTGGAAAGGTGGATCTCACACGTACCGACACAGACTATCACGCAATTTAATTGATCCCCAAAGGTTTTAATTGAATAGCGGAATAGAAAATATGATAAAAAAGAAAGTGTATGTATCTCACACGTACACCACCACACTAGGCCCCAATTACTATTGTTTGTACCCCTAAAAGGATGGTTGAGGAGTAGGAGGAGGAGTATGGAACAGGCAGCACCCTCAAATCTTCAGAAGTATGAGATGAACCCCAAAAACTTGGAAAGGTGGATCTCACACGTACCGACACAGACTATCACGCAATTTAATTGATCCCCAAAGGTTTTAATTGAATAGCGGAATAGAAAATATGATAAAAAAGAAAGTGTATGTATCTCACACGTACACCACCACACTAGGCCCCAATTACTATTGTTTGTACCCCTAAAAGGATGGTTGAGGAGTAGGAGGAGGAGTATGGAACAGGCAGCACCCTCAAATCTTCAGAAGTATGAGATGAACCCCAAAAATTTGGAAAGGTGGATCTCACACGTACCGACACAGACTATCACGCAATTTAATTGATCCCCAAAGGTTTTAATTGAATAGCGGAATAGAAAATATGATCAAAAAGAAAGTGTATGTATCTCACACGTACACCACCACACTAGGCCCCAATTACTATTGTTTGTACCCCTAAAAGGATGGATGAGGAGTAGGAGGAGGAGTACGGAACAGGCAGCACCCTCAAATCTTCAGAAGTATGAGATTGTGTTCACTGTACCCCACAAAGATTGTGTTCACTGCACCCCACAAAGATTGTGTTCACTGTACCCCACAAAGATTGTGTTCACTGCACCCTAAAAGGATTTTGTTCACTGCACCCCAAAAAGGATGTTGTTCACTGCACCCCAAAAAGGATTTTGTTCACTGCACCCCAAAAAGGATTTTGTTCACTGCACCCCAAAAAGATTGTGTTCACTGCACCCCACAAAGGATTTTGTTCACTGCACCCCACAAAGGATTTTGTTCACTGCACCCCAAAAAGGATTGTGTTCACTGCACCCCACAAAGATTGTGTTCACTGCACCCCACAAAGGATTTTGTTCACTGCACCCCAAAAAGATTGTGTTCACTGCACCCCAAAAAGGATGTTGTTCACTGCACCACAAAAAGGATTTTGTTCACTGCACCCCAAAAAGATTGTGTTCACTGCACCCCACAAAGATTGTGTTCACTGCACCCCACAAAGGATTTTGTTCACTGCACCCCAAAAAGATTGTGTTCACTGCACCCCAAAAAGGATGTTGTTCACTGCACCCCAAAAAGGATTTTGTTCACTGCACCCCAAAAAGATTGTGTTCACTGCACCCTAAAAGGATGTTGTTCACTGCACCCCACAAAGATTGTGTTCACTGCACCCTAAAAGGATGTTGTTCACTGCACCCCACAAAGATTGTGTTCACTGCACCCTAAAATGATGTTGTTCACTGCACCCCAAAAAGATTGTGTTCACTGCAGCCCAAAAAGATTGTGTTCACTGCAGCTCACACACAGAAAAATGGATGTGGATCACTGACACCTGCCTATCTCCTATCCCACACCACACAGCAATATCGATTGTAGTTTGTAGAACACAGTTTCCCTAAAATTCAGCAGCAGCCTCTCCCTAACAGGATTGAGAAGAGATCGTAGATCGGGACTAAGTGCAGACCCCACACAGCAATATCGATTGTAGTTTGTGGAACACTCTGACCCTAAAATTCAGCAGCAGCCTCTCCCTAACAGGATTGAGAAGAGATCGTAGATCAGGATTGAGTGCAGACCCCACCCCCCACACAGCAATATCGATTGTAGTTTGTAGAAGACACTGACCCTATAATTCAGCAGACTCTATCCCTAAAATGCCTACAACTCGCCCTGCCTAAACACTCCGACCTGTCCCTCAATTCTATCCGGACACCAATTCGTTTTCCCTGCCTGTCTTTCCCTAATCAGCAGCCAGCACGTATGTGTGCTCTGTCCCTGATCTAAGCAGCAGAATGAAGCCGCTGCGGCTGCCTGGAACTTATAAAGACTTGGTCACATGCTTCAGACGGCCAATCACAGCTACTGAGACATTTGCAGGCATGGCTGGGATGGCTTAAGGCACACCAGTAAAACGATTGTTAATTGGCTGTTGAAAGCCCGCCATGAAAAGAGCGCCAAAGCATGCAAAACCCGGAAATAAAACGACCGAACACGGATTTTTATCCGAACATACAGTAAAGTGTCCGCGTCCGTGTTCGGGTACAAAAAATCCAATTATTCGGTACGAACACGAATAATACATTCCGTGTTCGCTCAACACTACTCACAAAGTCTAATGATTTGGGAAATCTTGAGTTTTCAAGTGTACAGTTTCTTCCTATCTATTCAGCACTAACCCTGCTAAGATAGTGGATATATTCCAAATTTACTTTTCATTAAGCTACACCAAGTTTTTCTCTTTCTACTCCACTTTTGCTGATCACAGAATAAGAAGTACTGTTGGCCATTTGGGCCCCTAATTGCAAAAAGGTCACCACGCCCTGATGGATTCTCTAATCTTTATTATAAAAAAACATCAGGAGATTCAAGCACCATTTCTCGTTTGCCTTTTCAATACACTTAAATCCCAATATTCATCCTATTACATCCCTACAATAATAATACATTATACAATACAGGAAAAGATGATCTGGACGCCACTAACTACTGCCCAATCTCTTTATTAACCTCAAATGTTAGCATTCTGGAGATTTTGGCCACCAGCACAAATGCCTTCCCTTGAATCTTATCTATAGAGACCAAGTTGGTTTCATGCCTTTCTAACAAGCAGGTGATTTGCAACGTGGTTCACTCAATCCACCTTATATGTCAAAGCTACATTCTGTATCTTCTTCTTTTGCTATATATTAAGCATTACACATATTGTTTCCTGGCAGTGTCTCTAGTATATTTTGGGAATGTTGCAGGCTGGTCCCATTTTTTTTTTTTTTTTAATAAGTTTTATTGAGGTATAAAACACGTTTATACATTCAAAATGGGGAATGGCCTGAGCTAACAAACAACAACTGTCCAGCTTAACATGTGTAGGGAGTCTGCAAGGACCTGGGGAGTACACAAAGTTGCAAGAGTAAGAACAATATATGAATCTGAAAAAGGGGAAAGGGAGATGGAACCAATGTGACTAACAACAAGCGCTAGATCAATTATGTAGACCAGGTGTTCAAGATCAGAGCCAATCCCCAAGGCGCTGTCGCGCCGATAAAGGATCAACAAGAACAAAAAGGGAAAGGGAATGAGGAAAGGCTCAGGGTAACGAGAGACACCCTATGTGGAGAACAGCCATATGGTCTGGACAGGTCCTGGGTAGGGCCCATTCCCCGGGTGCTTAGCACCCAGGGACTGGAAAGTGGGAATTGGTAGTGCAAAAACTATCAGTCCACTGATGTGAAAAGGTACTTGGGGTGCTCGCCCCTCGGGCGCCGCCCGGGGGCGAGTATGCACCCCTTTGAAACTATGACAACGAGGACTAGGGTAAAGGGCGGGAAGGGGAGGAGGAAAGGAGAGAAAGGGAAGGTAAGGGAAAGAGGGGAAGGGAGGGAAGGGGGGAGAAAGGAAGAGAGAGAGAGAGAGAAAAAAAAAAGGGGGGGGGAATGGAGAGAAGTGCAATGCGAGGCATATATGGTGATAACAGACCAAAGCAAATCCGAAGAAAGGAGGTTGAGTTTGGGCACAACCAGCAAATAATGGCAGAGATCAAAGACCGGGTGACTCATTGGCAGAGGCTAGCAAATTCAGGTGTGGAAGTGTAGTGCGTCCAGCAGGCCCATTTTTTGTCATGCTTGGAAGGGGTATCCCTCGCGACATAAATGAGCTCTTCCATCTCAGCCACTTTGGTCCCACTTTTTAAGCTTGCATTGCTTCTCTATATAATGGTCCCTCCACCGGGTAACGTAAGCATTATAGTCTTCTGTTATATTTTGCTTTGAATGTGGGATCGGATAAGGATGCTTCCAACTCCTCTAATGTTCATATTAGCGATTGAGCTATGCTTATCAGGTCTTACACTAAAATAAAAGAAATGGGCCCCCCATTCAAGCGCAGCTTATTTGCCATTGATGTTTTGCTAATGCTTACCCTACCTCTGACATCCCTGCCTACCCTTCTTTCTTAAATTTGCTTCAATCTCTCTTTGGAGATACAGTATCTTTCATCTTAAGGTCAACCAAAGCAAATGGCAAGCTCTAAATATCTCTGTAGTCTCCTTCTGTCAACCTTCTCTTGACCTTTTGAAGAAAACCCCATTTATCTGGAAGACAAGAAGTCACACATCAATGTCAGAACAAGTTAAAATTACTACGGTATTAAACCTAAAAGCAAACATTTATTATGTTGCAGGTTGCAACTTGCAAATTCTTAGATATGATGGCTGCATTTTTTTTCTTTTTAGGCCTTCTTTCTTTTATTTTCACCTGGTGATATAGTCAGTAAGTCTGCTTTTTTTCAGCATAACAAGCTGTCCTGCATATAGCAGTTAGAGTTGGGACAAACCTTTTAACACTGACAGGGGTGCTGTACAGGATGCCAGGGATAGGTTCTGGATGGGTGGTATATTTACCCACTATTTGGATTGTGGTCCCTTTAAGAGGCACACATTTTTAGTACTCAGGAGTTCTCACCTGTACAGGGTGAGGGGTTCCAGAGTAGTGTGGTTGGAGAGGACTGATTTACAGTTCTCTTTGGATTGGTAAGTCTTCATTTGAGACTCAGAATTTGGAGGTTCGGGGGGTTAGGGTGGGAGGAGCGTCCAAACCTTGATTACAGGGACTTTAGACTCAAAAAGGTTAACACACCTGCTGGGAAAGTTTGAAAAGGAAAAGGAAGGAGTCAGCACCTTTCAATGAGGTGGGTCACAACCAGTGGCGGCTGGTGCTCCAAATTTTTTGGGGGGGGGGGCGCATACAGAAAAATTTAATAGGCATTGCTTTGTGGCAAAAAAACGCTGTAAAAAATTGCATGACTTTGAGGTCACAAAAGTGTCAAAGGGGCCTTCAGTAATTAAGGTATAGCGTGCCCCCTTTCAATGCACGGAGAACAGCGTGCCCCCTTTCAATGCAGAGATGCCAGCGTGCCCCCTTTCAATGCAGAGATACCAGCGTGCCCCCTTTCAACGCAGAGATGCCAGTGTGCCCCCATTCAATGCAGAGACCAGTGTGCCCCCTTTCAATGCAGAGAGATCATCGTGCCCCCTTTCAATGCAGAGATCATCGTACCCCCTTTCAATGCAGAGATGCCAGCGTGCCCCCTTTCAATGCAGAGATACCAGTGTGCCCCCTTTCAATGCACAGAGACCAGCGTGCCCCCTTTCAATGCACAGAGACCAGCGTGCCCCCTCTCAATGCACAGAGACCAGCGTGCTCCCTTTCAATGCAGAGATGCCAGCGTGCCCCCTTTCAATGCAGAGATGCCAGTGTGCCCCATTTCAATGCAGAGATACCAGTGTGCCCCCTTTCAATGCAGAGATGCCAGCGTGCCCCCATTCAATGCAGAGACCAGCGTGCCCCCTTTCAATGCAGAGAGATCATCGTGCCCCCTTTCAATGCAGAGATCATCGTGCCCCCTTTCAATGCAGAGTGAGCAGCGTAAGCATGCCCCCCCCCCCCCGCGAGACCAGTGCACTTACCTCAGGCAGCGGCAGCTTCTCCTCAGTCCCACGGCATCTCCTCGAGTCCTCAGTCCTCCTGCCTCCTCCTCGGCCAATGGCATGGAGTTTGCCTTTCGGCCAATCAGGAAGCGGGAGGACCCGCTTCCTGATTGGCCAGGAGGAGGATCGGCATGACAATAGCAAATTTTCATTCGCTATTGTCACACAATGGGTGGGCTCGGGGCGCACTGCTCTGCGTTCCGGGTCCACCTTTTGCTGAAGCCTATTAGAGCCTCTGGCTCTAATCAGGTGATTAAAAAAAAAAGCCCCATTGAACTCCATGGGTCCGACGCCCCGCATGTAGATTATGGGGCCGGACCCACAGATGGGGGGGCGGCGCCCCTGCGCCCCCAACGCACTGGCCGCCACTGGTCACAACAGTGAGAAACAGTTGACTGTCTTTTATTTAATCAGGTTATCCTTTATCCCAAAAGGAACAAAATATTTGCTTAACTGCATAACCACTTGAAGACCTCAAAACATAATTATATGTGAATTATATGTGATAGGTCTAAGTGGTTATACCTGGATGACGCCTACAGGCATCATCCCAGTATTTTTTTTTGGCTGGCAATTCTCTTTTATATAAAAGCAATCTTAGTGGCAGCGGGGAGCCTGTGATTGAAGCCAGAAGTTTTGAAGGCTTACCATAGAGATGATCGGGGACCAGAGCGTCTTGAACCTGAAGGATTCACCTTGAACCCACGGTAGTGGTGAACCAGATCCTCATCCCTAATGTTCTCTTTAAAATATTCAAATAAAATAAATAATATTAAAAAAAAAATCAAGTGCCCTGTCCGTGCTTGCGCGCAAAGGCATGCACAAGCGTCGGATCCCCACACATACGTAAATGGTGATTGCATCACACATATGAGGTATTGCCGCAAATAAAAAATAATTTCAAACAAAATATATAATAGTAAAAAAAAATATCAAGTGCCCTGTCCCACCATGCTCGCGCACAAAGGCATGCACATGCGTCGGTTCCTTACGCATCCGTAAATGGCGATTGCACCACACATATGAGGTATTGCTGCAAATGTCAGAGCGAGAGCAATAATTCTAGCACCAGACCTCATGTGTAACTCTAAACTGGTAACCTGTAAAAAGGACTTTAAAGTGTGGCCTATGGAGATTGCATTTGCAATTTTAAAGCTTGTTTCGGTTCGGCCCAAGCATGAGTTTGGGCTAAACATTTGCCTGTTCAGCCATTCGCCAAACACCCGAATTTCCAGGGTGTTTGCTGGGTGTTCGCATCGATACTGCAAAGTGCATTATGTGCCCTGATCGGGCAAAGCTTTGCCCAATTAGGGCACAGTGTAAGCTGTTTATTAAGGAGTGGGACCGGGAAGCCGACCACAGCAGTGGCAGTAAAAAAATAAAAAAAAAGGAAAGAAAAAGGAGTGGGGTCCCCCCCAGTCCATGCCAGGACCCACTACAAAATGTCAAAAAAAAATGGTGCGGGTTCCCCTCAAAATCTATACCAGACCCTTATTTGGGCATAAAGCCTGGCAGGTCAGAAAAGGGGGGGGCGACAAAGTCCCCCCTTTCTGAACCATACCAAGCCGCATGCCTCCAACAGGAGGGGTGGGTGCTTTGGGGCAGGGGAGCTCTGTCCTCCCCCCACCCCAAAGCACCTTGGGAACAAGGGCATCTTCCCGACAATCCTGGGCTGTGGTTGTCAGGGTCTGCGGATGGGGGGGCTTATCGGAATCTGGAAGTCTCCTTTAATAAGGGGGCTCCCAGATCCAAGCCCACCCCCCTATGTGAATGGGCATTGGATAAGTAATAAACACAAGAGACAGTTTTTGACAAATCCTTTATTAAAAAATAAAAAATAGTGTCCCTCGATATAAATCCATCATCAATCGCCCACTAGACCCGAAAAATAAAAAAAATGAAAAACACCCTCACCTCCCGGGGGGCCTCCCGCCATATACATGCTTTGTGCTTTGACATTTCTTACATAGGCAAGGGGTTGGGCCACCTGGTGGCACCGCCCCCTCTGACATCACAAGTGTGATGTGACAAGGCCTTCCAGGAGGCGAGAGCGTTTTTAATTTTTTTTATTTTTAGTTTTTGAGTCCAGCTGGCGGTGTGATTGACAATGACACTATTTTTTTTTTTTTTTACTAAAGCATTTGTCAAAATCTGTCTCTCGTGTTTATTACTTTTGTACACTTTTCACCAATTCACTTTGGTGAATGCATAGGTACCCGATACCCATTCACATTGGGGTGGGATCTAGGGGCCTTGTAAATTCCGATGAGCCCCCTGCCCGCAGACCTCGACAACCACACCCTCTGTCTCCATCAACATGGGGACAAGGTGCTTTGGGGTGGCATGTTGAGGGCATGTGGCCTGGTAAGGTTCAGGAGGCGCTTGCTCATCCCCCCCTTCCTGACCTGCCAGGCTGCATGCCCAGATAAGGGTCTGGTATGGATTTTGGGGGGACCCCACGCCATTTTTTCTTACATTTTTGCGTGAAGTTCCCCTCCAAATCCATACCAGACCCAAAGGTGGGCCAACTCAATACTGAACCCTATGGACTGAGACTGGGATGGCAATAAAATACATGTGTGTGTAAAGGCAGGTGTCCCAATACATTTGGTATTATAGTGTATATATACACAGTATATATATATATATATATATATATATATATATATCTATATATATATACATATATACACACACACACACACACACACACACACACACACACACACACACACACACACACACTGTATATATAATGTTTAGGGGTTCTAAGTAATTTCTGGCAAGAGGCTTCCACAAACGCTCCTTAAAGGAAGGTCTCTCTCGGAGTCTGGTATCAATGAGAATGGCAAACGAGATCAACTCCTCAAAAATCCTAGATATGTCTCGGGCAGCAATCTCATCTATAAGGCCCCTTTCCCACAGGCGGACCGTTCAATTAGCAGGTTTTAATTAGCATGTATTTTTCTTGTATTTTTCCTGTATTGTATTATATGACCACTCCTATTTATACTTACCATCATCTACGATTTATTCTCAGTCAGTACTACCGTTCAGGTGTCCTTAGTTAGGCATCTAGAGTATCGGACTTACTTTAGGACCCTTGCTCTACGCTTCACGCCCAAGCCGGAAGTCCGCCGCCGGAAGCGCTGCAAGTGTCCCCAGGGTCCGGGTAACGCCGATCCTCACTGGCTAGACACGGATCTTCGGAAAGCACCAGTTCTTTTCCGCCCAGGCATCTGGACCAACCGATCCCCTGAGATGTATATCCACTGCTGTTCTACTACTTGCACATTGTGTGTACCTAGTATGGTGAATATCTAAATAAACACCAAGTCATATTAAAAAAAAAAAAAAAAGCCTACGTCATCACGCCCCACGCTCTACGCTTCACGCCCAAGCCGGAAGTCCGCCGCCGGAAGCGCTGCAAGTGTCCCCAGGGTCCGGGTAACGCCGATCCTCACTGGCTAGACACGGATCTTCGTAGTGCACCAGTTCTTTTCCGCCCAGGCATCTGGACCAACCGATCCCCTGAGATGTATATCCACTGCTGTTCTACTACTTGCACATTGTAAATACCTAGTATGGTGAATTTCTAAATAAACACCAAGTCATATTACACTTAGAGTGGCGCTTGTCTTTTCTCCTAGGACCGTTCAGATCCGCCTGTCCATTTTTTTGGTGGATCCGAACGGTCCCCCCATGCCTCTCTATGGGGCATCGGATGTCAGCGGAGACATGTCCGCTGACACCGATCCGATCTGTCAAATCTGGACAGATGGAAGCCCTATTTTCCATCCGTCCAGCGGATCGGATGGGATCGGATGAGAACGGACCGACGGTCCGTTCCCATCCGATACCCCCATAGAGATGTATGGGGCTCTGACCACTGTGTCTCCACACACAGTGCGGAGAACAGCTGTCATTCTCCTGCTCAGGGGGGGGGGGGGGGGGGAACGGCGGATCGATCCCCGCTGAGAAAAGCGAAGTCCGTCCGATGGACGGGCTGTGTGAAAGAGCCCTAATGTTTTACAGGGAAAAAAAAAAAAAACACAAAATACAAAATGCTTTAAAAACACATAAATCATTCAACACATGAATTCTGGTGCAACTCCTTTAAAGTCTATTACACGTAAAATGCAATCTCCTGAGGGAAATATAGGCCAGACCCTTTTCAAAAATGCACTGTATAGATGGGAACATGTACCATAGGAAACCATTTTAAATGGATTGTAGTGTGTTTCTGCAAAATGGAAAACACACAAAAAAGCGCATAGGTGTAAACCTAGGGTTAAAGTAGAAAGTGTTAGCTGGAGTAATGCTTCAATTTGTTTAGTGTATCTAAATCTACTTGTACATTTAACACTACCCTACCCTCCTCCTAGACTGACAATACTGCTGCCCAAAGTTGCTCTGTTGTTCCTTCATCCAGAGTGTTGGCACTCTAATATAGGAGGTGTGTTGATGGCCAGATCACCAGATGAAGACAGAGGGAAAAAAGCCTAAAAAAAATAAAACCAATGCAGCTGCCACATCTAATAACTGGTAAACTGAACTATATTACATTTTTAGTTTTGGGTTTGATACCTGTTCAGATCAAAGCTGGATAGGGCACATTGCAGTCCCACCTATGACCAGCCCTCACTGATGTTAATATAATATGTGTTTAATCACAGAAACCACGGCTCAAATTTGGCTGTTGAATTAATTTTTTGTTTGCTTACCAAACTTTTTTTTTCCTTTTTGGGAAGCTTTAGCAGTTACACACTTTTTTTAGGTTCATTTTGACTGGCAGATATAAATAGGCCTAGATTTTTGTGGCTGACCTTGTTCTTGCTGATTTAAAACTGTCCTGTGAGTGGCCAATTTCTATCAAGCTCTCTTTTAAATTTAGGAAACCTCATATAATAAAGCAGTAAAAAAGATAGCCAGCAGCAGAACATTTTCATTAAGGGAGAATTATACGAAATGTAAATAGAAAAAGAGCACATGCAAATGTTTAACTAAAAGAATTAAGCAACTGCAGATGACATACAGTAGCAGTATAAAATTGACCAACAGCAAGAAAGTTTTAATCAGAGGTAATATGCCTAGCTGTGGTATGCCTAACTTTTACTTTATGGGAATATGAGAGTGCGATGTGAGTGATATAATGTGTGGTGTTGTAGGTACACACTATGCTTGCACTGAGCTTTTTTTCTTTTAAATGATGCATCGGCATGCTGCAATTAAAACACAGCTTAACCACTTGCCTACTGGACACTTTCACCCCCTTCCTGTCCAGGACAGCTTTCAGCGCTGTTGCACTTTGAATGACAATTGCACAATCATGCAACATTTTTTTTCCAAACAAATAGAGCTTTCTTTTGGTGCTATTTAATCACCACCGGGTTTTTTATTTTTTATATTTTGCTAAACAAATGAAAAAAGAAATGAAAATTTTGAATAAAAATAAATAGTCTGCACTGATGGGCACTAATAGGCTGCACTGATGGACACTGATAGGTGGCACTGATAGGGACTGATGAGGCTGCACTGATAGGCAGGACTGAGGGGCTCTGATAGGTGGCACTGAAGGGCACGGATAGCCGGCACTTATGGGCTCTAAATGACGGCACTGAAGGGCACTGGTTGGCAGCACTGCTAGGCACTGATTGTCAGCACTGATTGGCAGCACTGGTGGGCAGTGATGAGGCGGCAATGGTGGACACTGATGGGACTGTACTGATAATTAGGGCAACGATAATCAGTGCCCTGTTTATTAGTGCCAATGTCCCTTTAACACAAGCCGGTTATCAGCTCTTTTTCTCTCTTCACGATGTCAGCATGAGGAAAGAAAAAGCCGATAACCGGCTTATGTTTACTTCCATGATCAGCTGTCATTGGACACATCTGATCACTGTGATTGGCTCTTTACCCCGATCTGTGATCAGCTGAGTCTGAGGGACACGGCAAACACAGAGCGAGCCACCCTCATGCCGCGCATAGCACGATCACGGGAGGATGTCAATAGACACCCTACCAGGAAAGTAAGCCCGTGCTGTAGCTGTCATTCGGCTATAGCGTGGACAGCAGCGGTTAAAGAACAGATGATCATTAAAAAGTGAACACTCCCTGTTAAGCACACCAAATTGAAAAAAGGTCCTATCAACATAAAATAAAAATAAAAACCACACAAGAGAAATGTAAGTCCAATGAACCTCCCTATAAGGTTTGGCAGCTTTTGATATGCTTTCCGTATAATAGCTTCCATTTCACTGACACTTTGGTTGTCCTCTCCTCTTCGAAGAGAAGGTCAAGCTTATCAGAAACTCCCACGTTGACCTGTCTAAGCCTGCTGGCCATAGTTCTAAGGCCATACAGTGTATTATGGTTTGAAAAAAAAGATCTTCACAAAAATATGCTGGGGTAGTTAATTTTAAACTTCAGGATTTACCTTGAAAGCATGGTATTGGGGAACCGGATCCTCATCCCTAATTGTCTTTTTAAATAAAGCAATCACATACAATTTACTAAATAAGAACACACCCATAGCCATTAGTGTTTCACCCTCCAGATAAGAAGTTAGAATTCCTGACATATTGTTGGACATGATTGAAATCAATAAATACATTAATGGTGTAAATAAGATTCAGGTGGTCAGTAATTTCAATATAAATCTAAGGCCAAAAACATGGGGCATGACCGCAAACTAGGAGGAGGAAAGTGCAAAATTAATCTTAGACTATTATTTTACCGAAAGAGTAGTTTATGTTTGGGACAGACTTCTAGCAGAGGAAGAGAGTAAGTCTACAATAAGCAAATTTAAACATGCTTAGGACAAACACAGGTCAATATTCATAAAAAATAAATAAAATAAAAAGGGGGGACTTAATGAAGCACGTGGTCTTTTTCACCATCACTCTTCTAATTTTCTTTTATGTTATCAAAACTTGTCTAACGCAAACTATTTTCATAGTCTAGTTTTTGCAATGTTGGTTCTTTTTATGGGGTTATTTCATATATCTTCACTCAAATATATTAAATACATCTATAGCAAAAAGGTTATGAAAGAAAAGCCAGTCCCCATAACAGATGAACACGGGAAGCTAGTCAGATAGGACAGAGAAAAGGTAGATGTATTAAATATTTTTTTTTTCTCTTTACTTTTTACAGATGAAAAAGATATGTTTGATAGTATTGACAAAAAAATTAATGATGGTAAAGAAAAAAAAAATGAATGATGTTTCCCTGAAGGTACCTCTGTATTTCACTGAAATCCTAATACAAGAGAGTCTAGAGAAACATATGTGAACAAATCATCAGGTCCAGATGGCTTACACCCACAAGTCCTTAGGGAACTTAGCTCAGTTACTTAAGTAACTGTAATAAACTGTTTACTCTAAGGTTCCTGAAGAGGGCACACAGCCACAATTTGAAGCTGGGAAAAAAAAGGTTTAACCTTAGATTGTGGGAAGGGTTCTCTAATGTTAGAGCAGTAAAAATGTGGAACTCCCTCCCCCAGGAAGTGGTACTAGGTTAAAGTGTGGACAACTGCAAAAAATGCTTAGATGTCTTCCTCAGGAAGCAGAATATATGGGGCTATTGGAATTGTTAGAGAAAAAAAAATCACACACACATACTAGATGGACCTTTTTTTTTTTTTAAAAAAAACCTTATAAGCTATGTAACACTACTATGTAATATCAGTCAAATAAAAAAAATGCAGCTGCAGTCTAATATAAATAAGGCAAATGTGCAAAAAGCTTGGTCTAATTTGAAATTGTAGTTTATAATAATATAGATGTCTCATCAAAACAACAACTTTCAACCAAACCTGAGTGAGCCTGAATTATGGCCCAAGTAGTTTCTCATATACTTTGCCTCCCCATGCTTAATTCACTCATATACTCAATTACAGAACATGACCTTTTACAGATATAATTGTACTCATGACAACCAGAGAGTCTACAGTGGCTGCTTTTATCCTCTAGAGAACTGTAAAAGTTGCACAGACTTGTGCTGGAGACATATCAGCAACATTAACTGTTTTGGAACCGCTACATTTTGTACTCTGCTGCGAAGCTTGTGTTATTATTGCTTGTTCTTTTATTTCATCTATTCTGTCAAATGGACCTGTATTATTTACCTTAATCATAGCTCATCTCTCCTGTATTGCTTCATAACACAAAGCAAAGTGCGGGTGTGTCAGAAACAGTTTTTAGCTGCTGTCTGAATACAAGCCCTTGAATGAAGAGCTTCGATCACAGAGACTTTTACAGCACTATTTTCAATGCTCTTAAAGATAAACTATTATATATTTTCAGAGAGTGAGTATGTATTAAGTTATTATTGTAACTTTTACCTGAAAGTAACTTTAATGTGTCTTGCACAGTTTGTCAAGCTTGCTGTTCCATATATTGATAAATGTATGTCACTTACAGATTTTCATGCACAGAATGCGATCAACGTCCTTTGCTGAAAAGAAATCTGTTAGAAGTATAGAAATCCTATTCTCTCAATCAGTCTGACTGGACTGAAAAACATAGTTTGAGAGGGACTGTCCTATTCACGTGGCCAGACACTTGACCTTTAAATGGTTATATATACTAATCTTAAAAAGAAATACACGAATAAATAAATAAATAAATAAATAAGCTGCTAATGACCTCTGTAGTCATAACCACTGTGGAGCAATACATCATCAAAATTCACAATAGAAGCAGTGAATCTAGAAATTAGAATTAGACAGCACACTTCTGACAGGGGGAATCTGAGCTACCTAGATAAACTGAGAAGCATCACCTCCAGACTTTGAGGATGAATAATGCACAGTGACTGCAACTACAGAGGTCATTAAGAATTTGTATTAAAGTGTATTTACTGCTTGTGGTAAGAATATATATATATTTGACTGTCCATTGTTTGGCAAAAGTTCTATTTTATAGAGAACCTCTCTGTAAGCAGGTTGCGATTTTTCATAGAGAAGAGTGAAGTATCAGAAGGACAATATTTACTCCGCTGTCATTTGTTGGATTAGTATTGTAACAGATATTATTATTTGTGGGACTCAGGGAGGTCGAATATAATCCACCTTGCCTAAGCTAGCCCAAAGGACAATCACTAAGCAGCATTAAGTGTAATGCAAAACCTGCATATGTAATACTAAAACTTCTAAAATATAACTAAACAACTTAACTGAAGTCCCAGACAATCCAAAAATGACTGGGATCTAAATTCATCCCTGCTGTTTTGTAAGCATATCTTAGCAGAAGTGTGGGGGCAATTTCCCCCCCAAATTCAGGTCCGCTTTATTAGCAAATTATGTCTCCTTAAATCACTTTAGCCTAGGCAACAATAACTCAGAAGATTGAGCTGAAGTAAATTCTCACCAGTACAGAGCTTCCCCTGAGTCCTGAGTTTGATTATTAGCAGTAGCTACATGTAAGACAAATGAATTATAAGGTAAATATCAAGGTGAGAAGGGGCCACAGTGGAAGGGAGATTAGATTATCTCTGCACTCAGGTAAGACCTGTTAGTCATTGTAAAGTGGTCTGTAACCTTCCCCACCCCTACTCTATAAAAAAAACAGTAGGGATGATAAGGTAAGGCTTAGAACCTTTGTTTTAATTAGTTTGTGTTCCTGTTAAGGTGGCTCACACTCTCCATTTGCCCTGGTGACTATTATCCCCAGGAGTAAAGGCGTCAAGGTGGTCGTGGACTCTCGATGTTGTGAAATAAATGCAGGCCCTAAAGAGGGCCAGGGCACAGAATGGCAATATTTACCAGCAAACCTGCAAGAAATGATGGACTTTTGAATATTTCAAGAATATGGCCCTATGATACACCTGAAAGCAGTAAGACTGTTACATATTTGTACCTTTTTTTGTGGTACTTGGTGGTATTTGTTCCCTCTCCCACTTGTAGCAGATGACTTTTAGTTTTCCATTAGCGAGGTAAAGTTCCTCTTTAAACTACTAGATATTGTGGAACAGTCAAAGGCAATGTTAACTTAAACCACTAATTTGCACCAGAGCAATGATCATTCTCAAGGCAACCTTGGCAAGAGCCTAGAGCCTGTTCGATGTCCTGGGGGACCAGCTACTCCTTTCATACTCCTTCAGTAAACCAGGGGATTAGTGCATCTGGTCAAAGTTATGCACTGGCGTGCCACTTATAGGTATTGGTATCTGATGGGACCATGCCAGTACTGACTATGCAAATGGGATGGCTTCTCTGTACCGATTGCATTGCCAATCACAAAGATAAGGGGATCAAAGCTGTTACTTTGCCTAGGGCTTCATTTTGGTTTAATCCATATCTGGTTGGCACACTATGATGATCAAAGTCTGTAAGTTCTGAGTGAGGCTGCAGGATTGGGTGAAGGACAACAGGATTTCAGCAGAAGGCAACATGAACCAAGACATAAATAACTCTGTGGGACACAGACAGGAAAAAAAAAAATTGTCAGCGGTTCTAACTATTCCCTTTGCCATCCAAAATTAAAAATACATTTTGGTTTTAGATATATGGTCACCAGGAACGTGTTCTGGATGGTAGGTACATTTCCCTGATATTTGGGTTGTGGTCCAATTAGGGGGACTATTATGGAGACCTTGCTGTACTCAGGGGTTCTCACCCATGCAGGATGTCCTGGGGGGGAGGGGATTTGGCTGGAAAGAGGACCAATAGCAGTACTCTCTGGTTTGATAAGTCCACATTAGGGACCCAGAATTTCGAAGGTTCGAAGACATTTGGGTGGAAAGAATCTCCTCCAAACCCTGACTACCAGGACTTTGGTCCCGAAGGGGTTAAGCCCAAGGCAGGAGAGCCTTGAAAGGCAGCTGAGGGAAATCAGTACCTGGGTCAGGAAGTACAGTGAAGGGAGAAAGAGTGCATAAGCTGCTGCAAGCTCTTGGACAAGCGGAGACGTTAGTTGCTTACCCCCCTTGTGGCCTGTCTGCCACTTTTGCCACAGAGGAGCCCTAACCCCAAGAGCAGGACCCAAAGATTGCCTGCTGTAGAAATTGTTGTACCAGGATTTTGGACAAATAACTTGTTTTGACTGAAGAGAGCTATTTTTGTTTATCAAATAAATGAAGCCTTTGCTTTTTCTAAATTGGCTGGCTATCATTCCTGAGTTTCCTCAGACCACAGTGTTTATTATAAATTATTTAATTAATATTTTTGATGGTATTCGCTGGTTTTATATGTTTGTGCATGCTTTTAAAACTATACATCATAGCTTGAAATGTATGTCTAGTAGCTACTCCAAAAATGTTTTGTATTACTATCATGACACATAGGCAACCCAAATAATCAAATTCCCAGCTCTTGCAAAACGAAAAAAAAAACAACCAGGGGACTTGGAATGGCCTCAGACTTGATCTTTATTTGATTGTATAAGATTGTATAAGATAAGATTTTTCATGGTTAACTGAGGAGCTATCCAATCATGTACTACAGTATCTCACAAAAGTGAGTACACCCCTAACATTTTTGTATATATTTTATTATACCTTTTCATGTGACAACACTGAAGAAATTACACATTGCAGCAATGTCAAATAGTGAGTGTTCAGCTTGTATAACAGTGTAAATTTGCTGAAAAAATAACTCAACACACAGCCATTATTATCTAAACCGCTGGCAACAAAAGTGAGTACACCCCTAAGTTGAAATGTTTCCAATGGGCCCAAAGTGTCAATATTTTGTGTGGCCACCATTATTTTCCAGCACTGCCTTAACCCTCTTAGGCATGGAGTTCACCAGAGCTTCACAGATTGCCACTGGAGTCCTCTTCCACTCCTCCATGATGACATCACGGAGCTGGTGGATGTTAGAGACCTTGCGCTACTCCACCTTCCGTTTCAGGATTCCCCACAGATGCTCAATAGGGTTTAGGTTTGGAGACATGCTTGGCCAGTCCATCACCTTTACCCTCAGCTTCTTTAGCAAGGCGGTGGTCATCTTGGAGGTGTGTTTGGGTCATTATCATGTTGGAATACTGCCCTGCAGCCAAGTCTCTGAAGGGAGGGGATCATGCTCTGCTTCTGTAGGTCACAGTACATGTTGGCATTCATGGTTCCCTCAATGAACTGTTCCCCAGTTCCGGCAGCACTCATGCAGCCCCAGACCATGGCACTCCCACCACCATGCTTGACTGTAGGCAAGACACACTTGTCTTTGTACTCCTCACCTGGTTGCCGCCACACACACTTGACAACATCTGAACCAAAAAGGTTTATCGTGGTCTGATCAGACCACAGGACATGGCTCCAGCAATCCATGTCCTTAGTCTGCTTGTTTTCAGCAAACTGTTTGCGGGCTTTCTTGTGCATCATCTTTAGAAGAGGCTTCCTTCTGGGATGACAGCCATGCAGACCAATTTGAAGCAGTGTGCGGCAAATGGTCTGAGCACTGACGGGTTGACCCCCCCACCCCTTCAACCTCTGCAGCAATGCTGGCAGCACTCATACGTCTATTTCTCAAAGACAACCTCTGGATATGACGCTGAGCATGTGCATTCAACTTCTTTGGTCGACCATGGCGAGGCCTGATCTAAGTGGAACCTGTCCTGTTAAACCGCTGTATGATCTTGGCCATGCTGCAGCTCAGTTTCAGGGTCTTGGCAATCTTCTTATAGCCTAGGCCATCTTTATGTAGAGCAACAATTTCTTTTTTTCAGATCCTCAGAGAGTTCTTTGCCATGAGGTGCCATGTTGAACTTCCAGTGACCAGTATGAGAGAGTGAGAGAGATAACACCAAATTTAACACACCTGATCCCCATTCACACCTGAGACCTTGTAACACTAACGAGTCACATGACACTGGGGAGGGTAAATGGCTGATTGGACCCAATTTGGACATTTTAACTTAGGGGTGTACTCACTTTTGTAGTCAGCGGTTTAGACATTAATGGTTGTGTGTTGAGTTATTTTGAGGAGACAGCAAATTTACACTGTTATACAAGCTGTACACTCACTACTTTACATTGTAGCAAAGTGTAATTTCTTTACTGTTGTCTCATGAAAAGATATAATAAAGTATTTACAAAAATGTGAGGGGTGTACTCACTTTCGTGAGATACTGTATATAAACAGATACAATTCTTTGCAAAACAAACACACTGTCAGTGCTTAAGCGATAAAGAAAATGATGAGTCTGACCCTACTCTGAGTCATAATGATTGGTTCATGAATCATAGAAAGGCAAGCTCTTATTGGTCCATGGGAATAGCACTTTGAGTTTATTTTGTTTCAGAGCTGTCCAGCTGGGGTATGCTGAAGAGGTAAAGGTGCCACACACTAGTTCTAACATTATTAAAAGTATAATTTTGTAAGCAATATTTTATCTTTTTATCTTCTTTCAACCACAGCAATCTACCACCCATGATCTTAAAGTGATTATAAACAATCACGTTATAAAACAACCCATTCAGTTTTAAAAAGAAATGAAAAGCAAAACATTTTTGTATAGATATAAAAAAACATTATAAATATCTACCTTTTTTTCCCCTTTTTTATAATGATCACATTCCCTTTGTTCTCAGCTGCATAAGTGCTGGGGGGAGGAGAAGTAGCAGCACACTGAGCTTGCCGGTGAATGGCTGTGCGGGGGGGGGCATGTCAGGACAAGTCTGATCATTGGAGAGAGTACACTGTGTTCCCAGCATAGCTGCGGAACTGACCGTGATGTGCTCTCCTGCTCAGTGTGGTCAGTTTTAAATAGGAAAGCAGAGGGACTAGCAGGATCACCAGGGATTGCACATCAAGGAAGCAATACAAAGAGAACAGGACAAGAAAATGGTACAGCAGGCACATATCAGGAATATACAGTGTTGGGGTAACAAACGCTTTAAATGTTCCTAGTTTTGAAGGACTTCATCTACTCTTTATTAAAAAATACATTTTTGACAGGCACTTTATTGCTTTTAAACCGTTTCAACCAAAATTTGGATAGTTCTGTTGCTCAAAACTAAAAGACAAAGCAAAATAATAGGTAGCAGACTGCAGTCATTAAAAGTTGAGAAGTTCCAAAATTGGAGCAAGTGTATAGCTAGCATATCATGTTTTTCACATAATGGGCTATGTTTTGAGCTGCAACCACGGGTTGCAGGAAAGAAATTCACTAGATATCCTCATCAACACAGACAATGTTGCTGCGGGAATCCCTTCTGCCATTGTAAGACATTGATTATTGCAAGTGGCTTTACGGCCACTAGTGATAAGCGCAAGTAAAATCCGACAGGGTGGTTGTACCCAAGCTGATAACTCGATCAGCTTGGTACATTCAGCCTGTCCATACATGGTTCGAATCTTGGACGGTTCAGCAGATTCAGTAGGTTCAGATCAGAAGCAAACCGTGTATGGCCTGCCTTATTTGAAATGTTATATACTCAAGGTAGATGAGAATGCTGAGTGTTCCGCTTTATTTTTACAGTTACATTTATACCAGGAGGTGCAGAGCCCTTCCACAGTTACCATATTTTGTATGCTACAGTGGAGGGGGGTGGTTGGGGGGATTGTGTGCTTTTGTGCCCAAAATTTACATAAAGTGTAAGGAAAAATGTAATCTGGCAGACAGAATTAAATTTGTTGGCATCATGTACACCC
This sequence comes from Pelophylax lessonae, assembly GCF_965119305.1. Classification (NCBI taxonomy): domain Eukaryota; kingdom Metazoa; phylum Chordata; class Amphibia; order Anura; family Ranidae; genus Pelophylax; species Pelophylax lessonae. Next base: position 302,527,917 of record NC_138770.1, read on the forward strand.
TGTAGTTCTTCAATTGATTTTATTAAGTCTCAAGGCCCTTCTCAAAAATCATTCTCCTTTTTCACAAAAATGTTCATTTCATCAGGAACTCTCACTTGCCAAAGAACGGTTGGACATGCATCAATTCACTAATTACACAAAGAAAAATATTTTCTATGTCAGGAATAATGTTACACTATCAAAATTTCTATAAATTGCCATGCTGAACAAAATCTCAGCTTTGTCTAATCACAGATGTAATTATTAGGAAACTGTTTAAAACTTGATAGTGGATATACAGTAAATTTACTGTAAATTTACACTCATTTGCCACTTTATTAGGTGCACCTTACTAGTACTTGGTTGGACCCACCTTTTGCCTTCAGAACTGCCTTAATTCTTCATGGCATAGATTCAACAAGGTGTTGGAAACGTTCCTCAGAGATTTTTGCCCATATTGACATGATAGCATTACGCAAGTGCTGCAGATTTATCAGCTGCACATCCATGATGCGAATCTACAGTTCCATCACGTCTCAAAGTTCCCTTTATTGGATTGAGATCTGATGACCGTGGAGGCCATTGGAGTACAGTGACCTCATTGTCATGTTCAAGAAACCAGTGGTGAGATGATTTGAGCTTTGTGACATGGTACATTATCCTGCTGGAAGGAGCCATCAGAAGATGGGTACACTGTAGTCATAAAGGGATGGACATGGTCAGCAGCAATACTCGGGTAGGCCATGGCATTTAAACGATGCTCAGTTGGTACTAAGGGGCCCAAAGTGTGCCAAGAAAATATCCCCCACACCATTACACCACCACCACCAGCAGCGTGAACTGTTGATAAATGGCAGAATGGATCCATGATCCATGTTGATTACGCCAAATTCTGACCCTACCATCTAAATGTTGCAGCTAAAATAGAGACTCATCAGGCCGGGCAAAGTTTTTCCAATGTTCTATTGTCCCAATTTTGAGTGAGCCCATGTGAATTGTAACCTCAGTTTCCCGTTCTTAGCTGACAACAGTGGAACTCGGTGTGGTCTTCCGCTGCTGTAGCTCATCTGCTTCAAGGTTCAATGTGTTGTGCATTCAGAGATGGTATGCTGCCTACCTTGTTGGAACGAGTGGTTATTTGAGTTACTGTTGCCTTTCTATTATCTGCCCATTCTCTTCTGATCTCTGACATCAACAAGGCATTTTTGTCAACACAACTGCCGCTCACTGGATACTGTCTCTGTTTCGAACTATTCTCTATAAACCCTAGATATGGTTGTTCGTTGAAAAAACCAAGTGGATCAGCATTTTTTTAAATACTCAGACCAGCCCATCTAGCACCAGCAACCATACCATGTTCAAAGTCACTTAAATACCCTTTCTTCCCCATTCTGATGCTCAGTTTGAACTTCAGCAAGTCGTCTTTACCACAGCTAGATGCCTAAATGCATTGAGTTGAGTATCGAAAGAACAGGGAGGGTGGGAGGTCAAAGTCATCTTTCAAGGCCTGAAACGAGTGAACCCCAGTGGGGCACATGACGTGAGATAAATACAGGACTCCATTGTCTCACAGATTTCCTTTATCCAAGGTTTGTAAGAAAAACGTTTAAACATAATGCCTCCCCCCCCCCCTCACCCCCTTCCAACTGTGCTAACTTGGCCCACTCTCCTCGGATGCATTCTTACTTTGTATTCATGTCCAATGCATTCACTATTTGCTCACCTACCAACTGACCAACTTTCAGTGCAATGGTCATGTCTGTGCAGCAGATTCCCATAGGGTTCTACGGGGGTGAATCCCTAGGCAGGAGACAGTCGGGACAGGGCCCTTAAGAGCTCCATGGGAAGCTGTTGTGCAGCGTGTGGCTAGTTCACTGAAGAATGACTGGCTGGAATAAAGGCAAACATCTAAAGCCACAGGTTTGACTGAGAGGTATGTATGCATCTGAGAAGGGTAGATCATTAGCTTAGCTGTTGGGGGGGAGGGCAGGCATATGGCACAGTTATCATAGAACCCTATCAGAAGCTACTGTGCAGGTTTGGTCTGCACAATGGAGATTGGCTGGCCGGGAATCGGATGTCATATCTTCTAACTTGTCTATGAAGAAGAAAGAAGGATACCAATCTAAATGAAGGACAGGTCTATCTAAGGCCCTTTTCACACTTACCTCGCTGTGGTTTCTTTCAAGCGTAGGTGCAGCACAATCTACCAGTGATTTTAGTGTGGGTTACCCGCGCTTTTCCCATTTACTTCTATTATTTTCTGAAAGTGCACCAAAGATGCAGCAAGCAGGACTTTTAGTGCACTTTCAGAAAACCCACCAAAAACACATGATCCTATCGAAGTCTATGGGAAAGTGTGGGTAGTAGGCATGAAAACCATGTGTAAATTATGGGTAATCCACGCTACTGGGAAACGGAAGTGGTGCAGTGTAAAAGCGCTCTTAATGAGGGTCAGAAATCAAGGCTAAACTCTTGATCACCAAAAAATGTATATCCATTTGCTATCTTTGTAAATGTCATTCACTCTTATTTAGACTGCTTGTAGAGATGTTTATAACCTTTTTTAATCTGTCTCCTGGTTAGGGTTGCCACCTCACCCCTTTTAACCCAAACACATAATAATTTCACATGTTCTGTGGCTAATTCAGGTGGTAATTAAACTCAATTGGTGCCTTATCTGCATTAAATTAGCCTCAGAACCTGTGTAATTCATATTAGGGATCGACCGATTATCGGCAAGGCCGATATATTGAGGGCCGATATGCACTTTCCCTGATATATCAGAATCGGCCCCTGAGGTTATCGATATTGCCGATATTGTCATTGCGTATGATATGCCACATGCCTCCACGCACTACTGGGACATCTTCCGCCTTCTTAGGCGGCCTCCCTCAGCCTTGTCTTGACTCTGGAGTCTGGGAGTTTGGCCCGACAGTGAGTGTGTACACACAGTGTGTTTAACACAGCCGCCATACATACACCCACCCACAGCTGCCCGGTGCCAGCCAGCCAGCCACCCACACACCCAGAGGCCTGTACCAGCCAGCCACAGGCCCTGCCTGTACCAGCTAGACAGCCACAGGCCCTGGGCCTGTATCAGCCAACCATCCACCACAGGGTGCCAGCCAGCCAGCTACCCACAACAGGGGGACACTAAGCCAGCCACCCACCACAGTGTTCCAGCAAGCCAGCCACCCACAACACCAGCCACCCACAACAGGGTGACACCAAGCCAGCCACCCGCCACAGTGTTCCAGCAAGCCAGCCACCCACAACAGGGTGACACCAAGCCAGCCACCCACAACAGATACAAGAACCATGCTTTCTCATCTGATGATGTATTGGCCAAGGCAAAACAATGGCTGGCAGAAGATATTCAACAGGAGGTGCAGGAGGTTCCTGCCGAAAAGACAAGTCCAGAACAGCATTTTTATAATCTGAAAGAGCAGCATGCTGCAAAAACAGAAAAATGTCCAAAAAGACGACAACAAAAAAAGAGAATCTTCTTCATCGTGGTCAAATTGATCATGACATTTTCAGTGTTTTATTGGGGCCTCATGCGGAGGATTCTTCTGAATCTGCAATCATGAGCCTGGATGATGAACTTCATCTCTATTTGAAGGAACCAGTAATTGACAGAAGTGGTGATCCTCTTTAGTGGTGGAAAGAAAATGAGGCACGCTACAAAAGACTTGCTTCCCATGCTAGAAGATACCTCTCTCTGCTCCTCTGTCCTCCTCTCCTCCTGCACCAAGTTAGCATTTTAATGAAGTGGCAGCATTTTAATGAAGTGGCAGCATTATATGAAAAAAACAGAAGCCATTTAACAGGTGAACATGAACATGCTGAAATTTTCTGCTTTCTGCAGTAGAATATTGTTCTACTTAACTGGGAGTATTGAAAAGTGTAGTAGTAATAATGTCCACTCCAATCCACTGTCTAGCTTTTTTTTCTAGCATTTTTCCACTGACTGTAGTAGTGATTAAAGTCATTGCAGTAAGTGCACTACTGCAGCAGTAGTTCACTGACTCCAGTCCAATCCGCTGTCTAGCTTTTGTCTAGCTTTTTTTCTAGCAGTTTTGCACTGACTGCAGTAGTGATTAAAATCATTGCAGTGAGTGCACTACTGCAGCAGTAGTCCACTGACTCCAGTCTAATTCACTGTCTAGCTGTTGTCTAGCTTTTTTTCTAGCAGTTTTGCACTGACTACTAGGGATGGACGAACATCGGCCGGGGCGGTTCGCGACGCCAGCCGCAAATTTTCTCAAAAGTCTGCGAACCGCGAGTTCGCGGCGGGCCCCATTGACTTTAATGGGAGGCGAACTTTAAAAACCTTTAGGTCATATTTGCAGCCACAAAAGACGTACTAGCTGTGCACAAATAGTCCCAGCACATGGACAATGTCATAACAGAAGTATTGCAATTGAAAAAGTTACCCTAATTTTTTTTTTTTTTTTACAGCAAAAAATATTCTTTTTTTTCATAAATCAGCCAGAATTGACAGCAGCCAGTAAATACATTGTCTAATACATATAGGGTCCATTCACACATCTGTAAAATGGGTCCGCATCCATTCCACAATTTGGCTGAACCTTTACAGACCCATTGTTTTTAATTTCCAGTCTGAAAAATTCGGCATTGACAGGATAAAGTAGTAGGTGTCGGCCATTCCAGGCCCCAAAAATTAGCCCACATGCGTTTACCTGACAGCTAAGAACGTAGTATTCCGTGGCTGAAGGTACATTAGGCATTCACATGATACAGAAGTAAGTATCGGCCATAAAAGGCCCCAAAAATTAGCCCACATGGTTTAAACTGACAGCAAAGAACTTTGTTTTTGATGGCTAGAGGTACAGTAGGCGTTCACAGGATACATAAGTAAGTGTCGGCCTGTATAGGCTCCAACAATTAGCTCACATGGTTTGAACTGACAGCAAAGAACTTCGTTTTTGATGGCTACAGGTACAGTAGGCGTTCACATGATACATAAGTAAGTGTTGGCCTGTATAGGCTCCAAAAATTAGCTCACATGGTTTGAACTGAAAGCAAAGAACTTCGTTTTTGATGGCTACAGGTACAGTAGGCGTTCACAGGATACATAAGTAAGTGTCGGCCTGTATAGGCTCCAAAAATTAGCTCACATGGTTTGAACTGACAGCAAAGAACTTCGTTTTTGATGGCTACAGGTACAGTAGGCGTTCACAGGATACATAAGTAAGTGTCGGCCTGTATAGGCTCCAAAAATTAGCTCACATGGTTTGAACTGACAGCAAAGAAATTTGTTTTTGATCGCTACAGGTGCAGTAGGCGTTCACAGGATACATAAGCAAGTGTCGGCCTGTATAGGCTCCAAAAATTAGCTCACATGGTTTGAACTGACAGAAAAGAACTTCGTTTTTGATGGCTTGAGGTACAGTAGGCGTTCACAGTATACAGAAGTAAGTGGCGGCCTGTATAGCCTGCAAAAATTAGCTCACATGGGTTGAACTGACAGCAAAGAACTTAGTATATGATGGCTAAAGGTATATTAGGCATTCACACAGTACACAGAAGTGTCGGTCTGTATAGGCTGCCTGTACTGACAGCAAAGAACGTAGTATATGATGGCTAGAGGTACAGTAGGCCTTCACAGTATACACAAGTGTCGGCCTGTATAGGCGGCAAAAGTTAGCTCACATGGGTTGAACTGACAGCAAAGAACGTAGTATATGATGGCTAGAGGTACAGTAGGCATTCACAGTACACAGAACAGTAAGTGTCAGTCTGTATAGGCTGCAAAATTAGCTTCCATGGGTTTAACTAACAGCAAAGAACTTTGCTTTTGATGGCTAGTGGTACAGTAGGCGTTCACAGTATACAGAAGTAAGTGGCGGCCTGTATAGGTGGCTAAAATGAGCTCCCATGGTTTGAACTGACAGCAAAGAACATATTATATGATGGCTAGAGGTACAGTAGGCATTCACAGTACACAGAACAGTAAATGTCGGCCTGTATAGGCCCCAAAAATTAGCCATTCAATGGACATGAAATGCCTTTTATGCCGCTGTATTTAGCAAAGACAAGGACCAGGAATTGTTGTGGGTTGATAGCGGTCTGGCAGATATTTGTGGCCTGTGATGAGGAATTGAATGAAACATGGTCTACTGGTGGTCATATGTGTTGAATTCCTCAGAGATCCATTCATTTTTATAAATGTGAGGTAGTCTACACTGTCATGAGCTAGGCGAGTGCGCTTATCGGTCACGATCCCCCCTGCTGCGCTGAATGTCCTTTTGGACAGGACACTGGATGGGGGGCAAGTCAACAGTTCCATTGCAAATTGTGCAAGCTCTGGCCAGAGGTCAAGCCTGCCCACCCAGTAGTCCAGGGGTTCATCACTCCTCAGAGCGTCCACATCGGCCGTTAACCCGATGTAGTCAGACACCTGTCGGACACCTTTTTTTACGCTCCAACATTTGAGCCACAGAAGCCTACCTTTTTCCAGAACAACGTGACGATGGCATCATGGAAGGTGGAGTGTTGGACAACTGTGAGGAGACAGGAGAAGAGGCTGGACGGTGAGAGCATGGAGTGTGGCTTTGTGGGTTCTGACGGTGTTGCTCCCACTGGGCATGGTGATGGCATATTTCAGGTGCCTTCTTAAGGCGGTTGTCCCTAGGTGAGTGTTGGCCTTATCGCGACTTATGCGTTGACTGCAAAGGCTGCAGATGGCAACACTGGTGTCAGCAACGGACACATTAAAAAAAGCCCACACTGCGGAGCCATGTGCCGGTGTCCTGGGAGCGCCAGATGTGACTGTACTTGGTTGATAGCTCACTCCTGATACATTTGCAGTCTGCTTTGTACCTCTTGTGCAATGCAAGTTCTGCCTGCCTCTCCTCCCTATCTGCCGGTCCGTCAGTCCGCCAGTTCTACAAATAATTGGCCAGTGTAGCGGCCGCCCCGATGGAAAGAGGGGTTTCGCCGCCAGAGATGTTCTCTTCCCCCTAGTGGGAGGGATGCTGAAGAGTAGAGCAGGAACCGCTCTTACCAGAGCTAGGGATTTGGCGATCCAAGCAGAAGAGAGATGGAGCTGGTATGGCCTTCTCCCACAGACATGAGATGAGACTCTATGTTGCGAGTAAGCAAGAATTGTTTATTGAACCCACACACACATTATATACACTATCAGGTCAGATGAGTCTGATTGCATTAGCATATGCAGATAGATTTGTATACAGAAACAGAATAACCATAAACTAATTATCCAGCCACCTGGCCAGAACAATGTGGAGTCATTAACATCTAACAATGGAACAGGAATACTTAGCACAATACACATTCCATCTCAAAACACAGACAGTATTAGCATATTTAACAATGTGTGGACGAAAAGTGGCTGAGTCGATGACATTAGCAGTCTAGAATGGTCTAAGTCTCCCAGTGTAGGATTAAATCTTCACATCTTTATATGAAGACATTGCTGACATTGCAGTACAATACACGTTAGCATCACTTGTAAATACAGACCCCATTTGAAGCAATCCAAACCACCAAGCAATCTGATTTTTTAAATCATAGTGACGGTTAGTACCGTCACAGCCAGTAACTGTTGTCACTGTGTATAGCACTGTTTACACAGCAAAAGAGGCCAAATTGCAGGGCTAAAATACAATCTTAGAAAATGATACTGTTAAATAACACCCCACTTCAATATTTGGTATTGGGGGGGCATTGGTGTATCACACCAGTTCAAAAAATTGGCCAGTGAGTTTGGCGCTGTGTGTACCAGACATTACTCAGCAAACGAGGCAATATTGTTGCATGACACAAATACACTTGTAAAAGTTTACTCAGATAACACCCCACTTCAAAATGTGGTATTGGGGGCCATTGGTGTATCACTTCAGTTCAAAAAATTGGCCAGTGAGTTTGGCGCTGTGTGTACCAGACTTCTCTCAGCAAACGAGGCAATATTGTTGCATGACACAAATACACTTGTAAAAGTTTACTCAGATAACACCCCACTTCAATATGTGGTATTGGGGGGCCACAGGTTTATTACACCAGTTCTACAAATAATTGGCCAGTAACTGTTGTCACTGTGTGTAGCACTGTTTACACAGCAAGAGGCCAAATTTTTGCAGGACTAAAATACAATCTTAGAAAATTATACTTGTAGCACCACCCCCGCAGGAGCTGCTGATAAGATTATTGGGTCTACGTCCTGCCTACCAACCCCTGGAATTGGCTCGAACCCTCCCTAGGCACAACTGACACGAAATGGGACTATAAAACCAAATGGCTACAGGAGAACACAATTCAGGATATATCACCCCAATAAGTAATAATAACTTGTTACCTTTCTCGAGCCGCAGTCCCTCTGGGTGACACAAAGTGCAACACACAGACTTTTGCTTAATCAAACTAGCTTTACTGAGAATTAAAGTACAAGTTGACTCCATAAGACATCACAAGAGTCAACTAAGAAAGATAAAGTTAGTGTCACAATAATAAACCATATGATTAAGATAGCTATTTTTGTATACTTATGCAACTAAAAGATAACTCATAAGCTTTCTTTTACCCAATTCAGACTACACTTTACACGTGTCTAGTCTCTTGTATCAGGTAGGCAGAACCTATTGGAATCCCACACACAGTTCCTTCCTTTTGGTTTGGAATATTCGCTAGCAATCGTTGGTGCACAAGCTATTTGTAATCCAAAAGTAAGGATATATAGTCAAAAAGAGTGAGAAAAAAAAAAGGTTACAATCACCCGCAATGTTACTGCATAATTGGGTGTATGAATCTTCTTAGTGGTGCATATATAGGCCCCTGACACCTCATGTACTTGTGTTTAAATGCTTAGTCTCCTGGAGGGTGCACTAGACCGCTGAGTGTACTGCGTACTATCTGAAGTATAGTCAGCGCCGGCTAAAGTTACTTTCTTCCAAGCGAGAATCAGATTTGGGCATGTGTCCTGCTCACCAAACGGCCTCTTTCTTCAGGAGCTCTCCACCTCCGATTTCTGTCACCAGCCGCGCTTGTGGTTAGATGTGGGCGACACCAGTCTCTGCAGAGCATCGATGGGTTCTCTGGGAAGGCTCCTTTACTGAAGATGAAATGCTTCCACTCAGTCACTTCAGGCCCAGGCTTCAGGACTAGTCTGCAGCATCAGCCCACAGCACTTGCTTCCTTCTAGGTGTTGTGTGAGGAGACAAGAGAGAGCCTGGCTCCTCCCTTCCTTTATAAAGCCTCCACCAAAAGGCTGTGCGGTGAAGCAATGCACCCTGGTACTCCCATGGAATTATGGATGATGTAGTCTGCTTATACTTCCTGACAGAAAATCACATCACAGGAAATTCCAGATCAGCTGCAATGTGTCGTTTTGGCCACTAGATGGAGCCGAGTTCCTCTCAAATGTCTAACAGTCATCTTTTAGGCATATGAAACCTCGCTACACACTCCCCCAACTTAAGAAACTTTGGTCCCCAAAGAGGACAACAGCATGTACTCCAGTGCATATGTTGGCAGTACACAACAAAAACATAAACATATGCATAACAGAGAATTATCTTCCTTTTCATAAGCAGAATTCAAACTTAACAACTGCATATTACAACACAGGTTCGACATAGGAACCTCCTACCAATTGTCGGGGGAGGGAAGGTAATTCTGTTCACAGACCCCCGACACTTGAGTGGCTTGTACAGATGTGCCTGGGGGTGAGCTAGGGTTGTCCTCCACCAAATCTGCGGTGGAAGAACTAGGCTGATCAAGAGTTAGTTTGGAAGTAATGATAGCTTCTTCCGAGCATTCACCCAATTGGTCATAGGTCAGTCTTTTGGGTGGGTGAATGACTCTTCTTTCCCTCTGTTCTTTGGGATGCACGATCCCAGAGGTACTAGGACCAGCCACTTCTGGGGATTCTTCAATGTCCTCCTCCTCATGTTCCAACACACAGGAATCTGATGTTTTAAGAGCGGTCAGTTCTTCTTCAGAGAAAGGTGCAACCTCCTCCTCAGGATCTTCATCATCAACTACTTCTTCTGGAAGCATGTGGAAAGGTATGAATTCTGGGGCTTCTGCCCGAAGGGTTCCTCTGTCAGCCAATTCGGATGAAGACAGGGAGGTAGGTGTGGGTTCTGGTAACTGAGATGACCACATCCAGTCAGGTACCTCCTCTTCATCTTCCAGATCTTCAGATGGAGAATTTCCCTCCCTCACATCTGGGAGTGTCGACTGAGATCTGGTGACTGGTCTGGACAGGCGAGAGGTCGAAGGGGTCTCTGGCGAATCTACGACAGGGGGCATGCGAACTGCTTCAGAGAGAGGTAGTAGATGGTTCCTATGCCAAGTCTTCAATGGACCCACACTTCCTTCAGGCCGAATTTGATACTCAGGGAGGTTTGGTAGATGCTTGCAGATAACATAAGGTTGGGACTTCCAGCGGTCTGCCAACTTGTGTTTTCCCGGGACACCCAAGTTCCTCAGTCCCTGTCCCCGGGTTGCAAGTCTTGGATCCAAACTTTTAAGTAAAAATTCCTTTTATTCCTCAGTCCACGTTGATCAGATGTTGCCTGAGCTTTATCATAGGCCGATTTCAGACTCTTCCTCAGTCGGTCCACATATCCCTTGTGCGATGCTGAAGAGGTGTGATCGGGCGAGATGCCAAAGGCCAAGTCCACTGGCAGCCGAGCCTCTCGTCCAAACATTAGACGATAAGGGGAATATCCATTAGCATCACTGACAGTACTGTTGTAGGCATGCACAATGGCAGCTACATGTTTGCCCCAATGCTGTTTCTTCTCTGAGCTCAAAGTCCCCAACATGTTCAAAAGAGTCCTGTTAAATCGTTCCGGCTGGGCATCCCCTTGTGGATGGTAGGGAGTAGTTCTAGTCTTTTGGATGCCTAACAGATCTAACAGTCTCTTGATCAGTCTGCTTTCAAAGTCTCTTCCCTGATCTGAATGGAGGCGTTGTGGTAACCCATAGTGTACAAAGAACTTCTCAACAAGAACTTTGGCTACCGTTGAGGCCTTCTGATCCTTTGTTGGGAATGCTTGGGCGTATCTGGTAAAGTGGTCTGTTACCACAAGGACATTCCCTTGACCACTCAGATCAGGCTCTAGGCAAAGGAAATCAATGCACACCAATTCCATGGGTCCCTGGCTTTGCAGATGGCCCATTGGGGCTGCTTGACGTGGCAGAGTCTTCCTTTGTATGCATCGGACACAAGAATGACAGTATCCTTCAACTTCCGCCCTCATACAGGGCCAGTAGAACCTGTCTCTGACAAGCTGAAAAGTTCTTCCAGGTCCCAGATGGCCATGATTATCATGAAGAGCAGCCAGAACTCTCTCCCTGTATTTAGCTGGTAAGAACAGTTGCCACTTCTCCTCCAGATCTTCGGATGGACCTCTTCGGTAGACCCCCCCTTCTCGGATCTGTAGCCGGGTCCACTCTCTATGCAAAAGACGGGCCCCTTGAGGAGAGTCTGTTAGAAGTAACTCAGGGTGCTGGATCTCCAAGGCTTCCAAAATAAGTTTTCCCAGAGGGTCTTCCAGCTGCTCCTTCCTCAAGTCCCTTTTGGACAGCTGGGGTAAATCTTCCCCTTCAACTTGGGTCACCTTGCAATAGTATTTGGGTACTCCGACAGCCGAAACCCCAATCTCTTCGGCTCTTGATCCTCCTCTGGATCGAAGTTCAGTTCCCTGATATAGGGAACGCACCCCTTCTGGAGCCAAATGGGTCCATTCTTCATCAGGTTCGTGTGGTGCATGCAACCTTCTGGATAGGGCATCTGCATCCCTGTTCCCGACTCCTGGCCGATACTTCAGGCTGAAGTTGAAACTAGAGAGGGCAGCCAACCATCTATGTCCTGTGGCATCCAGCTTGGCTGTAGTCAACAGATAGGTGAGTGGATTATTATCCGTCTTGACAATGAATTCAGCTCCGTACAGGTAATCTTTCAGTTTGTCGACCACTGCCCACTTTAAGGCCAAGAATTCAAGTTTGTGGGTAGGGTAATTCTTTTCAGCAGGTAGTAGACTCCTGCTCACATAGGCGACAGGTCGCAAGTGACCCTCATGTTCCTGGTAGAGTACCCCACCCAGCCCATCTCGGCTGGCATCGACATGTAGTTCATATGGTTTCATGGGGTCTGCGTAGGCCAACACAGGGGCAGTGGTTAGATTCTTTTTCAGCTGAATGAACGCCCCTTCACACTCTGGGGTCCATTGATCCTGGATGGACTCCTTAGCCTTCCGGGGTCCCATGGTGGACTTCACCGGCTTGACCAGTTCAGGAACGTCATCTTCTTCGTTCTTTAGTAACTCATTGAGGGGTCGGGCAATCTTGGCGAACCCCTCTACAAACCTCCTGTAATAGGAGCAAAAGCCCAGGAACGACTGAAGTTGGGTAACATTTGTAGGTCTCGGCCAGGAGGCGACAGCTTCCAGCTTGTCCGGGTCGGTGGCCACCCCTTCTGCAGACACGATGTGGCCCAGGTAATGGACTGAGGATTGATAGAACTGACACTTCTCAGGAGAAAGTTTCAGGCCTTCTTCATGTAGCCTCTTCAGGACCTTTTCCAACCTCTCCTCGTGTTCTTCCAAAGTCCTGCCAAACACGAAAACATCATCCAAGTATACCAGTACCTCTATCAAATTCATATCCCCAACGGTCCTTTCCATCAGCCTCTGGAAAGTAGCAGGGGCTCCTGACAACCCCTGAGGCATGTGATTGAACTCAAAGAACCCCACGGGGGTGATGAAGGCTGTCTTCTCCCGGTCTTCAGGGTGCATGGGGATCTGATAGTACCCACTCTTTAAGTCCATTACACTGAACCACTTCGCCCCTGACAGGCTCTGTAGGGCGTCTTCAATTCGAGGAGTGGTATACTGGTCTGGGATGGTTCTTCTGTTCAGTGTTCAGTAGTCGATACAAAGCCTCAAAGATCCGTTTTTCTTCCGGACTACCACTATCGGAGAAGCATATGGGCTCCTGGATTCTCGAATAACCCCAGTCTTCTTGAGTTCCGCCAGCTGCTGACGTAGATCTTCTAAGTCACCTAAGGGAACTCGCCGAACTCTTTCTCGGAAAGGTTTGTCCTCACTCAAGGGGATCTTATGAGTGGCACTCCTGGCGCATCCCACGTCAAACTCATCCTTAGAAAATATTCCTTGCCATCGAGCAAGTTGTGCCTTGGCCCTCTTCACCCATTCCGGCGGGAGGACAGCGTTTCCAGAGCAGAGCTCTTCTATGACAACTTCACCCCTTTCCTCCTCTTTAAGATCAGATGGGACAACTGGGGTAGCCGGGTTAACTTGGCCCAACAGCACTCTGGCCGGTACCTTCACCGGTGTAGTAGAGGTGTTTCTGACACTCACTAAAACCCTTCCACGGTTTTTCTGTAACACCTTCAAAGGCATCACTTCAGGGATTACTTCTATCCCTCTCTCCTCTTCCTGTGGACCTGATTCAAAGATGATAAAAGGGCCCGGCTGTTTCCATGTGAGTTTAACGGAAGCTTTAAGACAAGCCACCTCTCCTGGCTGCAAGACCTTTTCCGTTCTGTCCAACTTCCAGAGTCTTCCAACTCCTTCTGCAGGAGTCTCTTGCTCCAATACTAGTCGTTGATAGGCCTGCCGTAGCATGGGGTGAATCCTTGGCGCTGGAGCATCCTGTCCCTGGACCAGTTGTGTCAGGAGGCGCCTTACCAGGTCAGTGTTGGTCCCTATGATGAGAGAGCTTTTGTTGGCCCCTGGCGGACGAGGACAGACCACCGCTAGGGTGTCGAAGGTTTCAGCTCCACCAGCCACTGATGGGTCAAAGGTCAACTTGATTGGCAGATACCCGTCATAGGGAAAACTTTGAGTCCCGATTCCCCATATCTCCAGATCTTCCAACTTCTGCAGAGGTAGATGAGTAAGGTGTTTATCATAGAAGTCTCTATACAGAAGAGTCACTTGGGCCCCAGTGTCAAGGAGGGCTCTTGTGTAAATTCCTTCTACCTGGACGGAGACTACAGGGGAAGGCCCGACCACGTTAGTTGGGAATTCTCTTGAAGTGGCCTTGTTGTCTGATTCAGTTCTCTGTACCCAAGCTCTTTTCTTCTTTCTTTTTTTCCTTGGATTCAGTCACCGCTGGGCCCGGTGTGCATTGATTTTCCTCCCCTCAGTAGCCTGGAGTATAGAACTAGGGGCGTTGTACCTAGATCTTACTCCCTGACTCAGTTTCCCTGAACCAGTGAGCCTCCTGGAGTCCCTTGAAACTGGCGGGCACCCAGTTGACTCCTTCACCGGGGGCCCTCTGAAGTTTTCCGCTGGCTTGCGAGGTTTTGAGACAACCTTTCCTGGGCTGGGACATACTCCTCTAACATGTCCTACTCCCCCACAGTTGAAACAAGTTAACAATCTTGTAGGTCTCGGTTCCGGATCTGCTCTAAGGTTAGCAGGTTCATCTGACTTCTCCGATATGTTCCCATTAGGTAGAGTGGATGCCTGACTAGTCCGGATAGACACCATTTCTATCAACTGGGACACCTGGGTCTTTAGTAGTTCAACTTGCGAGTCACCTTCTTCTACACTTATCACTCTGACTCGAGCAGTTAAGTCAAACTGCCGACTCTTCTTTTTGTTGTCCAACATGACCTCTTCCTCTCTGACCATTCGAATCAGGTCAGGGTATTCTAGAATGCCACCATCTTGACGAGTTCACAACAGTATGGCAATAGGATCTAAAGGTTGAGCCCCTCTCAGCACCTGCCGTGCACGAGTCTCATCTACCTTCTGGGGGTCTATCCCTTTCTTTAACAGGATCTGGTGGATGATCTTATCCAGGCGTCTAATAAGTTTGGACAACTTCTCTTCCTCTTCTTGGTATACTTATGCAACTAAAAGATAACTCATAAGCTTTCTTTTACCCAATTCAGACTACACTTTACACGTGTCTAGTGTCTTGTATCAGGTAGGCAGAACCTATTGGAATCCCACACACAGTTCCTTCCTTTTGGTTTGGAATCTTCGCTAGCAATCGTTGGTGCACAAGCTATTTGTAATCCAAAAGTAAGGATATATAGTCAAAAAGGGTGAGAAAAAAAAAAGGTTACAATCACCCGCAATGTAACTGCGTAATTGGGTGTATGAATCTTCTTAGTGGTGCATATATAGGCCCCTGACACCTCATGTACTTGTGTTTAAATGCTTAGTCTCCTGGAGGGTGCACTAGACCGCTGAGTGTACTGCGTACTATCTGAAGTATAGTCAGCACCGGCTAAAGTTACTTTCTTCCAAGTGAGAATCAGATTTGGGCATGTGCCCTGCTCACCAAACGGCCTCTTTCTTCAGGAGCTCTCCACCTCCGATTTCTGTCACCAGCCGCGCTTGTGGTTAGATGTAGGCGACACCAGTCTCTGCAGAGCATCGATGGGTTTTCTGGGAAGGCTCCTTTACTGAAGATGAAACGCTTCCACTCAGTCACTTCAGGCCCAGGCTTCAGGCCTAGTCCGCAGCATCAGCCCACAGCACTTGCTTCCTTCTAGGTGTTGTGTGAGGAGACAAGAGAGAGAGCCTGGCTCCTCCCTTCCTTTATAAAGCCTCCCCCAAAAGGCTGTGCGGTGAAGCAATGCACCCTGGTACTCCCATGGAATTATGGATGATGTAGTCTGCTTATACTTCCTAACAGAAAATCACATCACATCATAGGAAATTCCAGATCAGCTGCAATGTGTCGTTTTGGCCACTAGATGGAGCCGAGTTCCTCTCAAATGTCAAACAGTCATCTTTTAGGCATATGAAACCTCGCTACATACTGTTAAATAATACCCCACTTCAATATGTGGTATTGGGGTGTCATTGGTGTATCACATAAGTTAAAAAAATTGGCCAGTGAGTTTGGCGCTGTGTGTACCAGACTTCACTCAGCAAACAAGGCAATATGGTTGCATGACACAAATACACTTATAAAAGTTTACTCAGATAACACCCCACTTCAATATGTGGCATTGGGGGGGCAATTGGTCTATCACTCCAGTTATAATACATTATAAGTGCTTTTGTCACTGTGTGTAGTGTTGCTGCAGAAACGCTTAGTCTCACCACCACACCTGTGACAATGCTGCACAGTGCACAATAATACTACTAATCCACTATAATATGCTTTCTACAAAGTATATTATACCGTGGATTACCCCCCTTTTTAGTGCACTGCACAGCAATACCAAAAAATTTGCAGCCCTTTAAATGACTTTTGTGGACATTAACCACTTTACGACCGCTCACTGTGCCTCTACTGCGGCACAGTGGCTCGTTATCGTCCAGCGACGTAGTACTACGTCGCTGGACTTCTCCCCTTGTGGGCGGCGCTCGCGCACCGCTGGAGGCTCGCTCCTGCTGTATTCATTCACAGCGGGAGTCGGGCCAGGGAAGGAGCAGCGGCGATCGCCGCCGCTCTTCCCCGATCATCGGGGAATCGAGTTTGGAGATCCGCCCGCTTGTGTAAACAGAGCGGGTGGATCTCCTCAGTGACAAACAGTGACAGATTGCAGGGTTCAGCATAGCTGAAAATGCGATCTGTCCCTGTGTCACTCAGTCACCTCCCCCCACACACGTTAGTAAGCACCAGGCATACATTAACCCCTCCCTCTCCAATAAAATTAACCCCTTCCCTGCCAGTGTAATTTTTACAGTAACAGTGCATATTTATAGCACTGATTACTATAGAAATGTCACTGGTACCCCCAAAAGTGTCAAAAATGTCAGTCAAGGGTCCGATCTGTCCGCCGCAATGTCGCAGTCCCGCAAAAAAATCGCAGATCGCCGCCATTAAAAAAAACAAAACACCAAAAATGACAGAAATATTTCCCTTAGTTAGTAAACGCAATAACTTTTGCGCAAACCAATCAAAATACGCTTATTGTAATTTTTTTTACCAAACATAGGTAGCAGAAAACAAATTGGCCAAAAATTTAAAAAAAATTTGATTTTTACATTTTTTTGGGGGGAATTTCATATAAAAAAATGTGAAAAATATTGTTATTTTTTCAAAATTTACGCTCTTTTTTTGTTTATAGCGCAAAAAGTAAAAATCGCACAGGTGATGAAATATCACCAAAAGAAAGCCCTGTTTGTGGGAAAAAAAGGACGTAAATTTTCTTTGGGTACGGCGTTGCACGACCGCGCAATTGTCAGTGAAAGTCGCACAGTGCCGAATCGCAAAAAGTGGCCTGGACGTAAGACAGCAAAATCCTCTGGTGGTAAAGTGGTTAACAGAGCGATTTGTGTCACTGCTGACGATCTCTAACTGCCCCTACAGCAACCACTGGATACCTCTCCCTATACTAAAGAGACTGTAATAGATCCTATAACGTCATTGGAGCACTTTAAATTACTTTTGTGGACATTAATAGAGCGATTTGTGTCACTGCAGATGACGATCTCTAACTGCCCCTAAAGCACCTACTGGATACCTCTCCCTAACCTGAAAACAGACTGTAGAAGGCCTATACCGAAATACCAGCCCTGAAAAGGACTTTTGTGGATCTTCACAGAGCTATCCTTTTGGCTAAGATCAAGTGTAGTATCTGTTCTTATCAGTTGGTATGGGCCTTAGCTAGTACCAGTATGACCGAAACCCGGAGCGCTCTGAGTATTGAGGTATGGGAAGTAGGTCATCTGGGAAAGCATGTGGGGCCCGCCGCCTTCTGATTCGAATGGGTTGAACTGTCCTAACCAGTTTGAAGGGGGCGGGAAGCCGGTTCGGGGGGGCCGGTGGAACTGCTCCTGGATGTAATGGGCTGAGGAACAGGATGGCGAGGGGAGGGCTTTCTCTCCTGGGTTTTGATCTGGCTTTTGTGGCGAGCCTGTCCCCAGTTGTAGGTAAGCTCTCTCTAAGCTGTCCAGGTTCTGATGTCTGCTGGTGGGGATAGGCTACACTCGGTCTGGCCGGGGGCTGAGATTGAAAAAGCCCGTAGTGTAAGTGCCCCTGGGGTGGCAGCCCAGGGGTGCCTTAATTTCTCACTGGTGAGGGGCAGCTCGCTGTGAGTTCTTTTGGCACCTTGGTCACTGCACTATGCACACCTTTTTCGCACCTGCCTCTTGGGACAGGCCTTTTGGCTTGCACCAGAGGAATTTTTTATTCCGGCTGGAAGGCCTGCCTTGGTTCCTCACATGGCACCATTGCACTTTCCCCACTTCCCCTTCCCCACTTCTATGTTTTGTTTGTCTTTTTCTTTGGAGTCCGTCACCTGCACTATCACCTTTGTTTTCTTTATTTGCACAGACTGGAGTGTGTGGGTCCTCGGGCCCTGCCTTAAGTCTTGGGAGGGGGTGGATATGGCCTTTTGGCTTAGTTCGCCCTCTCCCATGGGGTCTCCCTTCGGGGGAGCCCTACTTAGTACTCGGTGGGGGCTGTTTCGGCAGTCCCCCTGAAGAACGGGGTCTGTCTGGTTTCGGCCAGACAGACCATGAGTACCTTATGTCCCTGTCAGGAGCCTTGCGCCCCGGGGGATTGAGGTTTTGGGTCCTACCTCTTCGGAGGGAAGACCATACGTTGTCGCACACCCTGTGCTTTTTTGTGTTACTCACTTTGTGTGTGTGCACTTTTTTATGCACCGGGTGGAGTCTTTTGAGTGTGTTGCACACGCTACGGGCTTTAAAAAAAAAAAAAAAAAAAAAAAAAACTCTCCCTCATGAGCACAGCAGACCTCTCCCTACACTGGCAGAAAGCGGAATGTGAAATGGCCACCAGGTCAGGTCTATTTATAGGGTAGGGGGACTGTCCATGTGCTGGAATGTTTCAATTGGCTGTCCTGTTCCACCTGACGGCTGTGTCATGGGTCAAAGTTCTCCCCAATGTAAACTAATATGGCCGCCCCGAACAACGCCATGTGTTCGCAAATTTGGCGGGTAGCGAGCAAGCAAAATTCGACCGCCAGGCGAACCGCAAGGCCATCTCTACTGACTACAGTAGTGATTTAAAATCATTACAGTGAGTGCACTATTGCAGCAGTAGTCCACGGACTCCAATCCACTATCTATCTGTTGTCTAGCTTGTTTCTGGTGGTTTTGCTGCCACTGACTGCACTGCTACAGTAGTGATTTAAAATTTTTGCAGTGAGTGAGTGCAGTGTGCACTACTGCAGCAGTTTATGCATGATTCACAATCAGATGATATGAAACTGATGTCCCTGCAAGTGCAGTTTTCCTATCAGTTTTCAAGCAGTTAAGGGGTGAAGAATGAGGCCTAAATGTTAAAAAAGTTAATAAACATTAACATATTCAGTAACAGATTTGTGTTGAAATTTGTGTTTATTTTGCAAAACTTTAAATGTACAAAATATCGGCCCAAAACGGCCGATACCGATATGCGATGGCCAAAATATCGGTATCAGCAACGAAAAACCGATATCGGTCAATCCCTAATTCATATGTGTACAGGTTTAAAGGTGGCAACCCTACTCCTGCTCTGTGCACCACTTAGAGTTGCCACCTCATCCCTTTAAGGCTGAACACATATGAATTACACAGGTTCTTTGGCTAATTTATTGGAGATAAGGCACCAAGTGAGTTTAATTACCACCTTAATCAGCCACAGAACCTGTGTAATTAACTACTTGCCTACTGGGCACTTTCACCCCCTTCCTGCCTAGCCCAATTTTTAGCATTCAGCGCTGTCACACTTTGAATGACAATTGTGCGGTCATGCAACACTGTACCTAAATTAAATTGTTATTTTTTTTCTTCACATAAATAGAGCTTTCTTTTGGTGGTGTTTAATTACCGCTGGGGTTTTTTTTTTTTTTTAGAAAATTTAGAAAAAAAAGTTTTTCTTGGTTTTTGTCAGTAAATTTTGTAAATAAGTAATTTTTCTCCTTCACTGATGTGCGCTGATGAGGCAGCACTGATGGGCACTGATAGGCTGCACTGATGGGCACTGATATGCGACACTGATATGCGGCACTGATAGGTGGCACTGGTGGGCACTGATAGGTGGCACTGATGGGCAATGATAGGCAGCACTGATGGGCAGCACTGATGGTCACTGATAGGCGGCACTGATGGGCATTGATGGTCAGCACTGATGGGCAGCACTGATAGACAGCACAGATGAGCAGGCACTGACTGGCATCACTAATGGGCACTGTTTGGGGCCACTAATGGGCACTGATTGGTACTGATTGGGGTCATTATTTTGAATTGACTGGTGTCACTGCTGGGCACTGCTGGGGCTTTACTGTAATCAGGGCACTGATGATCAGTTCGCTGATTACCTGACTTGGTCACCCCTTCGAGGAAGAGCCGCTGATCGGCTCTCCTCGCCCCAGACTCTATCAGCGTGAGGAGAGGGGTGCCGATAAACGGCACTTCCACATTTACATTGGACCAGTTGTGATTAGACACAGCCGATCACATGGTTAAAGAGCCGTGTCTTTGGCTCTTTACCAAGATCGGGGTCACGCTGTGTCCTAGGAACACGGTGCGGCTGCGATCGCTGTGCTGCGCACCAGCACAAGAGTGGCCGTTCTGGCCCGCCATCATATGACGTCGTCCCAGAACAAGAGCCGCACTGATCACCAATTTGACGGTCGGCGGACGGCAAGTGGTTAATATGTGTTCGGTTTGAGGCTGGGTTTACACTGCTCCGACATGAAAATCCTACGACTTCTGATCCATCTTTGCCCTGCAACATCAGTCAGACTTTAATGAACAGGATCCAACTTGTGATAAGTGCCCCTTGGGCCTGGTATAGATTGTTATTTTTTCTCAATACATTTTGCAGTTCTAACATTGCCTCTGAGCACAAGTCGCATGTCACAAGTCGGATCAGGTAAGATGCTGATCCAACTTGGATCCGACTTCAATGATGTTCAATGGGCTGAAATCAGACCAAAGTCGGACCAAAGTAGTGCAGAAACTTTTCCAAAGTCGGAATGACAAAAGTCGGACCAGTTATGACTGTTCTCATAGGGAATCATTGATTTATACAGGTCACGTGAAACGTGCTCTCAAAGTCAGAGCATATGTTGCAAGTGTGAACCGGGCCTAAAAGGGATGAGGTGGCAACCCCAGCACGATGCAATGTGCTCCCAGCAACTTCTAAGCAGGGACAGCGCACATAAACGCTCCAGAAATCGCTGATGGCTGGATTACATGTTATTTGAGTACTTGTGGTTAGGGTTGCCGCCTCATCTCTTTAATCCAGGACACATATTAACCCCTTGGCGACCGCTTGGCTGGCTCGGCTGCGCAAAATGACGTAGGGGTATGCCGGTCACGGTAGTGTTGCTGGGGGGCGAGTGTGTGCTTGCGGTGGCTCGCTCCCGCCCCCACTAGGCAGCAGGGATGCCGATCCATGGGACCGGCGACCGCAATTTCCACTGGGCACCCGCGATTGCTCTCCGCTGGGAGAGAAGGACGGTCAGCTGTTGTAAACACAGCTGACTGTTCTTCTCTTTGAAATGATCACAGAGCACCTGTGATCCTTCTATAAAGGATCACAGGTCTCTGTGGTCATTTCACAAGTCCCTCCACCCAGTTAGAAAATACTCCCCTAGACTCACAATTAACCCTTTGATCACCCCTAGGTTAACCCCTTCCCTGCCAGTGTGGTTAGTACAGTAAAAGTGCATATTTTTAGCACTGATTACTGTAGTAATGTCACTGGTCCCCCCAAAAGTATCAAAAATGTCAGTTAGGGGTCTGATCTGTCTTCTGCAATGTTGCAGTCCCTCTAAAAATCACAGATTCCTGCCATTACTAGTAATAAATAAATAAATAAATAAATAAATAAATAAAAATGACATAAATCTTTCCCCTAGTTTTTAGACATGATAACTTTTGCGCAAACCAATCAAAATACGTTTATTGCGATTTTTTATTTTTTTTAACCAAAAATATGTAGCAGAATACAAAATTGTCCTAGAAGGATGAAAAATTTTGATTTTTAAATTTTTTATTTTTGGGAATGTTATATAGCAGAATGTCAAAAATATTGTCTTTTTTTTCAGAATTGTCGGTCTTTTTTTGTTTATAGCGCAAAAAATTTAAATCGCACAGGTGATCAAATACCACCAAAAGAATGCTCTATTTGTGGGGGGAAAAAAAGGACATCAATTTGGCGCAATTTTCTGGTAAAGTAACGCAGTGCCGAATCACAAAAAATGGCCTGGTCATTAAGGGGGAAAATCCTTCCGGTCCAGAACTGGTTATTTACACAGGTTCTGAGGGTGATATAATGCACATAAGTAGGGTTGAGCGGACACCTAGATGTCCGTGTTCGACGGGTTCGGCCGAACTTTAAAAAAAAGTCCGGGTCCGTGTCCCGGACTTTTACCGAACTTTTCCCGGACACCGAACCCCATTGAAGTCAATGGGGACCCGAACTTTAAGGCACTAAAATGGCTCTAAAACACCAAAGGAAAGGGCTAGAGTGCTGCAAATGGCAGCAAAACGTAATTAAGAGCATGGCAAGTGCTCTGCAAACAAATGTGGATAGGGAAATAACTTAAAACAACAAAAAAAAACAGAAAAATAAAACAATGTTCTTCTTCATCTCTGAAGGACGAGGCCCATATGGAGTAGGAGGGAGGTTGAGGTGGTGGTGGATGTGGCGGTGACATAGGCGTGCGCACAGGGTGTGCTGGGTGTGCCTGGGCACACCCTAATCACCTAGGGCACATAGCATTGCCAGTGAGGAGATGGGAAAGATCTCCCTGGGACCTGCTCTGCTCTATTTCTCCTTGCCTACAGGTACATGGCCCCGATACATTACTCTCCCTGCTGGCAAACACATGCATGTGTATTTCAACTTTGGGGTGCACACCTTAATGCAATAGGCTGCGCACACCTATGGGCGGTGTAGGTGGAAGCGGCGGTGGAGGAGGACCAGGGCCGGATTAACAGCATCATGGGCTTGGTGCTGAGGATTTTGAAGGGCCTTAAGGGCCGTGCCTTGCCATGCACCCAGAGGAGGAAGGGTGCAGCCATGCATGCCTAATTCAACATGGGATGCTGTCTCTGAAGCCCATAAACACATCCATGCATCGCCAACTGTCCCTCCTTGTCCGGCCTTCACGCTGTGTGGGGAGGTTCTGAGGGTGCTGCCTGGGGAAGCGAGCATAGAAGCCAGACTTCTGTGTTTACAAGTGACAGAAGAGCGGTAACAGTGAATATGGCCAACCCGGGGCCTATATAAAAGGTAGGGGCCTGGAGCTGCAGCTCCAATAGCCCCTACATTAATCTGGCCCTGAGGAGGAGGACGAGGTAGCCAACACTGCTTCTTTTCAAAAATTTTAAATGAGGGTACACCCCAAAAGAGTGAGAAAGAGCAAAAATGGAACAATGGGTGGGTAAGGTCGGTATCCATTGCTATTCTGCATAAGGTACGGAAAAGTCCCGTGGGATCCATGCCTGGTTCATTTTAATGAACGTGAGCTTGTCCACATTGTCTCTGGACAGGCGGCTGCGCTTGTCTGTTATAACGCCCCCAGCCGTGCTAAATACCCGTTCAGATAATACACTGGCTGCAGGGCACGCCAGCACCTCCAAGGCGTAAAGGGCAAGCTCAGGCCATGTGCCCAATTTGGAGACCCAGAAGTTGAAGGGGGCAGACCCGTCATTCACTACATGTAGGCGTGTGCACACATACTGCTCCACCATGTTGGTAAAATGCTGCCTCCTGCTAAGACGTTCCATCTGAGCTGCTGGTGCTGCTGTTTGTTGTGGCGTGCTGACAAAGCTTTTCCACATTTCGGCCATGCTAACCCTGCCTTCTGAGGTGCTGGCGGTGCCCTGGTTGCGTTGGCGACCTCCTCCTCCTCCTCCTCTGCCTTGTGCTTCCACTGTGGCCCCGCTGTCAGATGGGAATGCCAGCAGCATGGCGTCTACCAGCGTGCGCTTGTACTCGCGCATCTTGCGATCGCGCTCCAGTGAGTGAATTAAGGACGGTACGTTGTCCTTGTAACGGGGATCCAGCAGCGTGGCCACCCAGTAATCAGCACAAGTTAGAATGTGGGCAACTCGGCGGTCGTTGTGGAGACACTGCAGCATGTAATCGCTCATGTGTGCCAGGCTGCCCAGAGGCGACGAAAGGCTGTCCTCTGTGGGAGGTGTATCGTCCGTGTCCTCTGTATCCCCCCAGCCACGCACCAGTGATGGCCATGAGCTGGCCTGGGTGCCACCCTGCTGTGAACATGGTTCCATCTCCTCCTCCAGCTCCTCCTCCTCCTCATCCTCCTCATCCTCCAGAACTGTGCCCCTGCTGGACAATTGTGTCCCTGGCGTTTGTGTGTGCAGGAACCCACCCTCGGAGCCCCTTGCGAATGACTGCCCTGAAAGCCTTTGAAATGTTACCTCTTCATCCTCCTCCTCCTCCTCCTCATCCTGTGCCACATCCTCTTCCATCATCGCCCAAATTGTTTTTTCAAGGAGGCATAGAAGTGGGATAGTTAAGCTGAGAATGGCGTCATTGCCACTGGCCATGTTGGTGGAGTACCCAAAACAGCGCAACAAGGCACAATATATGCAAATGTCAAATATGCAAACTATGCCGCAATTTAATGTTTTTTACACCAAAAGGGTGTGTATTGAATAGCGGAATAGGATAAAAAACTGTGTATCTCACACGTACAAACACAGACTAGGCCCGATTAAATTTTTTCCTACCCTAAAGGGAGGATGAGGAAGAGGAGTATGGAACATGCAGCACCCTCAAATCTTCAGAAGTATGAGATGAACCCCAAAAACTTGGAAAGGTGGATCTCTCTCACACGTACCAACACAGACTATCCCCCAATTTAACTGATCCCCAAAGGTTTTTGATTAAATAGCGGAATAGAAAATATGATCCAAAAAAAGTGTATGTATATCACACGTACACAACCACACTAGGCCCCAATTACTATTGTTTGTACCCCTAAAAGGCTAGATGAGGAGTAGGGGGGGTATGGAACAGGCAGCACCCTCAAACCTTCAGAAGTATGAGATGAACCCCAACAACTTGGAAAGGTGGATCTCTCTCACACGTACCAACACAGACTATCCCCCAATTTAACTGATCCCCAAAGGTTTTTGATTAAATAGCGGAATAGAAAATATGATCCAAAAAAAGTGTATGTATATCACACGTACACAACCACACTAGGCCCCAATTACTATTGTTTGTACCCCTAAAAGGCTAGATGAGGAGTAGGGGGAGTATGGAACAGGCAGCACCCTCAAACCTTCAGAAGTATGAGATGAACCCCAACAACTTGGAAAGGTGGATCTCTCTCACACGTACCAACACAGACTATCCCCCAATTTAACTGATCCCCAAAGGTTTTTGATTAAATAGCGGAATAGAAAATATGATCCAAAAAAAGTGTATGTATATCACACGTACACAACCACACTAGGCCCCAATTACTATTGTTTGTACCCCTAAAAGGCTAGGAGTAGGGGGAGTATGGAACAGGCAGCACCCTCAAACCTTCAGAAGTATGAGATGAACCCCAACAACTTGGAAAGGTGGATCTCTCTCACACGTACCAACACAGACTATCCCCCAATTTAACTGATCCCCAAAGGTTTTTGATTAAATAGCGGAATAGAAAATATGATCCAAAAAAAGTGTATGTATATCACACGTACACAACCACACTAGGCCCCAATTACTATTGTTTGTACCCCTAAAAGGCTAGATGAGGAGTAGGGGGGGTATGGAACAGGCAGCACCCTCAAACCTTCAGAAGTATGAGATGAACCCCAACAACTTGGAAAGGTGGATCTCTCTCACACGTACCAACACAGACTATCCCCCAATTTAACTGATCCCCAAAGGTTTTTGATTAAATAGCGGAATAGAAAATATGATCCAAAAAAAGTGTATGTATATCACACGTACACAACCACACTAGGCCCCAATTACTATTGTTTGTACCCCTAAAAGGCTAGGAGTAGGGGGAGTATGGAACAGGCAGCACCCTCAAACCTTCAGAAGTATGAGATGAACCCCAACAACTTGGAAAGGTGGATCTCTCTCACACGTACCAACACAGACTATCCCCCAATTTAACTGATCCCCAAAGGTTTTTGATTAAATAGCGGAATAGAAAATATGATCCAAAAAAAGTGTATGTATATCACACGTACACAACCACACTAGGCCCCAATTACTATTGTTTGTACCCCTAAAAGGCTAGATGAGGAGTAGGGGGAGTATGGAACAGGCAGCACCCTCAAACCTTCAGAAGTATGAGATGAACCCCAACAACTTGGAAAGGTGGATCTCTCTCACACGTACCAACACAGACTATCCCCCAATTTAACTGATCCCCAAAGGTTTTTGATTAAATAGCGGAATAGAAAATATGATCCAAAAAAAGTGTATGTATATCACACGTACACAACCACACTAGGCCCCAATTACTATTGTTTGTACCCCTAAAAGGCTAGATGAGGAGTAGGGGGGGTATGGAACAGGCAGCACCCTCAAATCTTCAGAAGTATGAGATGAACCCCAAAAACTTGGAAAGGTGGATCTCTCTCACACGTACCAACACAGACTATCCCCCAATTTAACTGATCCCCAAAGGTTTTTGATTAAATAGCGGAATAGAAAATATGATCCAAAAAAAGTGTATGTATATCACACGTACACAACCACACTAGGCCCCAATTACTATTGTTTGTACCCCTAAAAGGCTAGATGAGGAGTAGGGGGGGTATGGAACAGGCAGCACCCTCAAACCTTCAGAAGTATGAGATGAACCCCAACAACTTGGAAAGGTGGATCTCTCTCACACGTACCAACACAGACTATCCCCCAATTTAACTGATCCCCAAAGGTTTTTGATTAAATAGCGGAATAGAAAATATGATCCAAAAAAAGTGTATGTATATCACACGTACACAACCACACTAGGCCCCAATTACTATTGTTTGTACCCCTAAAAGGCTAGATGAGGAGTAGGGGGGGTATGGAACAGGCAGCACCCTCAAATCTTCAGAAGTATGAGATGAACCCCAAAAACTTGGAAAGGTGGATCTCTCTCACACGTACCAACACAGACTATCCCCCAATTTAACTGATCCCCAAAGGTTTTTGATTAAATAGCGGAATAGAAAATATGATCCAAAAAAAGTGTATTTATATCACACGTACACAACCACACTAGGCCCCAATTACTATTGTTTGTACCCCTAAAAGGCTAGATGAGGAGTAGGGGGGGTATGGAACAGGCAGCACCCTCAAATCTTCAGAAGTATGAGATGAACCCCAAAAACTTGGAAAGGTGGATCTCTCTCACACGTACCAACACAGACTATCCCCCAATTTAACTGATCCCCAAAGGTTTTTGATTAAATAGCGGAATAGAAAATATGATCCAAAAAAAGTGTATGTATATCACACGTACACAACCACACTAGGCCCCAATTACTATTGTTTGTACCCCTAAAAGGCTAGATGAGGAGTAGGGGGGGTATGGAACAGGCAGCACCCTCAAACCTTCAGAAGTATGAGATGAACCCCAACAACTTGGAAAGGTGGATCTCTCTCACACGTACCAACACAGACTATCCCCCAATTTAACTGATCCCCAAAGGTTTTTGATTAAATAGCGGAATAGAAAATATGATCCAAAAAAAGTGTATGTATATCACACGTACACAACCACACTAGGCCCCAATTACTATTGTTTGTACCCCTAAAAGGCTAGATGAGGAGTAGGGGGAGTATGGAACAGGCAGCACCCTCAAACCTTCAGAAGTATGAGATGAACCCCAACAACTTGGAAAGGTGGATCTCTCTCACACGTACCAACACAGACTATCCCCCAATTTAACTGATCCCCAAAGGTTTTTGATTAAATAGCGGAATAGAAAATATGATCCAAAAAAAGTGTATGTATATCACACGTACACAACCACACTAGGCCCCAATTACTATTGTTTGTACCCCTAAAAGGTTAGGAGTAGGGGGAGTATGGAACAGGCAGCACCCTCAAACCTTCAGAAGTATGAGATGAACCCCAACAACTTGGAAAGGTGGATCTCTCTCACACGTACCAACACAGACTATCCCCCAATTTAACTGATCCCCAAAGGTTTTTGATTAAATAGCGGAATAGAAAATATGATCCAAAAAAAGTGTATGTATATCACACGTACACAACCACACTAGGCCCCAATTACTATTGTTTGTACCCCTAAAAGGCTAGATGAGGAGTAGGGGGGGTATGGAACAGGCAGCACCCTCAAACCTTCAGAAGTATGAGATGAACCCCAACAACTTGGAAAGGTGGATCTCTCTCACACGTACCAACACAGACTATCCCCCAATTTAACTGATCCCCAAAGGTTTTTGATTAAATAGCGGAATAGAAAATATGATCCAAAAAAAGTGTATGTATATCACACGTACACAACCACACTAGGCCCCAATTACTATTGTTTGTACCCCTAAAAGGCTAGGAGTAGGGGGAGTATGGAACAGGCAGCACCCTCAAACCTTCAGAAGTATGAGATGAACCCCAACAACTTGGAAAGGTGGATCTCTCTCACACGTACCAACACAGACTATCCCCCAATTTAACTGATCCCCAAAGGTTTTTGATTAAATAGCGGAATAGAAAATATGATCCAAAAAAAGTGTATGTATATCACACGTACACAACCACACTAGGCCCCAATTACTATTGTTTGTACCCCTAAAAGGCTAGATGAGGAGTAGGGGGAGTATGGAACAGGCAGCACCCTCAAACCTTCAGAAGTATGAGATGAACCCCAACAACTTGGAAAGGTGGATCTCTCTCACACGTACCAACACAGACTATCCCCCAATTTAACTGATCCCCAAAGGTTTTTGATTAAATAGCGGAATAGAAAATATGATCCAAAAAAAGTGTATGTATATCACACGTACACAACCACACTAGGCCCCAATTACTATTGTTTGTACCCCTAAAAGGCTAGATGAGGAGTAGGGGGGGTATGGAACAGGCAGCACCCTCAAATCTTCAGAAGTATGAGATGAACCCCAAAAACTTGGAAAGGTGGATCTCTCTCACACGTACCAACACAGACTATCCCCCAATTTAACTGATCCCCAAAGGTTTTTGATTAAATAGCGGA
This sequence comes from Pelophylax lessonae, assembly GCF_965119305.1. NCBI lineage: Eukaryota > Metazoa > Chordata > Amphibia > Anura > Ranidae > Pelophylax > Pelophylax lessonae. The sequence goes on from NC_138770.1 coordinate 302,556,995, forward strand.
ATAGAAAATATGATCCAAAAAAAGTGTATGTATATCACACGTACACAACCACACTAGGCCCCAATTACTATTGTTTGTACCCCTAAAAGGCTAGATGAGGAGTAGGGGGGGTATGGAACAGGCAGCACCCTCAAACCTTCAGAAGTATGAGATGAACCCCAACAACTTGGAAAGGTGGATCTCTCTCACACGTACCAACACAGACTATCCCCCAATTTAACTGATCCCCAAAGGTTTTTGATTAAATAGCGGAATAGAAAATATGATCCAAAAAAAGTGTATGTATATCACACGTACACAACCACACTAGGCCCCAATTACTATTGTTTGTACCCCTAAAAGGCTAGATGAGGAGTAGGGGGGGTATGGAACAGGCAGCACCCTCAAATCTTCAGAAGTATGAGATGAACCCCAAAAACTTGGAAAGGTGGATCTCTCTCACACGTACCAACACAGACTATCCCCCAATTTAACTGATCCCCAAAGGTTTTTGATTAAATAGCGGAATAGAAAATATGATCCAAAAAAAGTGTATGTATATCACACGTACACAACCACACTAGGCCCCAATTACTATTGTTTGTACCCCTAAAAGGCTAGATGAGGAGTAGGGGGGGTATGGAACAGGCAGCACCCTCAAATCTTCAGAAGTATGAGATGAACCCCAAAAACTTGGAAAGGTGGATCTCTCTCACACGTACCAACACAGACTATCCCCCAATTTAACTGATCCCCAAAGGTTTTTGATTAAATAGCGGAATAGAAAATATGATCCAAAAAAAGTGTATGTATATCACACGTACACAACCACACTAGGCCCCAATTACTATTGTTTGTACCCCTAAAAGGCTAGATGAGGAGTAGGGGGGGTATGGAACAGGCAGCACCCTCAAACCTTCAGAAGTATGAGATGAACCCCAACAACTTGGAAAGGTGGATCTCTCTCACACGTACCAACACAGACTATCCCCCAATTTAACTGATCCCCAAAGGTTTTTGATTAAATAGCGGAATAGAAAATATGATCCAAAAAAAGTGTATGTATATCACACGTACACAACCACACTAGGCCCCAATTACTATTGTTTGTACCCCTAAAAGGCTAGATGAGGAGTAGGGGGGGTATGGAACAGGCAGCACCCTCAAACCTTCAGAAGTATGAGATGAACCCCAACAACTTGGAAAGGTGGATCTCTCTCACACGTACCAACACAGACTATCCCCCAATTTAACTGATCCCCAAAGGTTTTTGATTAAATAGCGGAATAGAAAATATGATCCAAAAAAAGTGTATGTATATCACACGTACACAACCACACTGGGCCCCAATTACTATTGTTTGTACCCCTAAAAGGCTAGATGAGGAGTAGGGGGAGTATGGAACAGGCAGCACCCTCAAACCTTCAGAAGTATGAGATGAACCCCAACAACTTGGAAAGGTGGATCTCTCTCACACGTACCAACACAGACTATCCCCCAATTTAACTGATCCCCAAAGGTTTTTGATTAAATAGCGGAATAGAAAATATGATCCAAAAAAAAGTGTATGTATATCACACGTACACAACCACACTAGGCCCCAATTACTATTGTTTGTACCCCTAAAAGGCTAGATGAGGAGTAGGGGGAGTATGGAACAGGCAGCACCCTCAAACCTTCAGAAGTATGAGATGAACCCCAACAACTTGGAAAGGTGGATCTCTCTCACACGTACCAACACAGACTATCCCCCAATTTAACTGATCCCCAAAGGTTTTTGATTAAATAGCGGAATAGAAAATATGATCCAAAAAAAGTGTATGTATATCACACGTACACAACCACACTAGGCCCCAATTACTATTGTTTGTACCCCTAAAAGGCTAGATGAGGAGTAGGGGGGGTATGGAACAGGCAGCACCCTCAAACCTTCAGAAGTATGAGATGAACCCCAACAACTTGGAAAGGTGGATCTCTCTCACACGTACCAACACAGACTATCCCCCAATTTAACTGATCCCCAAAGGTTTTTGATTAAATAGCGGAATAGAAAATATGATCCAAAAAAAGTGTATGTATATCACACGTACACAACCACACTGGGCCCCAATTACTATTGTTTGTACCCCTAAAAGGCTAGGAGTAGGGGGAGTATGGAACAGGCAGCACCCTCAAACCTTCAGAAGTATGAGATGAACCCCAACAACTTGGAAAGGTGGATCTCTCTCACACGTACCAACACAGACTATCCCCCAATTTAACTGATCCCCAAAGGTTTTTGATTAAATAGCGGAATAGAAAATATGATCCAAAAAAAAGTGTATGTATATCACACGTACACAACCACACTAGGCCCCAATTACTATTGTTTGTACCCCTAAAAGGCTAGATGAGGAGTAGGGGGAGTATGGAACAGGCAGCACCCTCAAACCTTCAGAAGTATGAGATGAACCCCAACAACTTGGAAAGGTGGATCTCTCTCACACGTACCAACACAGACTATCCCCCAATTTAACTGATCCCCAAAGGTTTTTGATTAAATAGCGGAATAGAAAATATGATCCAAAAAAAGTGTATGTATATCACACGTACACAACCACACTAGGCCCCAATTACTATTGTTTGTACCCCTAAAAGGCTAGATGAGGAGTAGGGGGGGTATGGAACAGGCAGCACCCTCAAACCTTCAGAAGTATGAGATGAACCCCAACAACTTGGAAAGGTGGATCTCTCTCACACGTACCAACACAGACTATCCCCCAATTTAACTGATCCCCAAAGGTTTTTGATTAAATAGCGGAATAGAAAATATGATCCAAAAAAAGTGTATGTATATCACACGTACACAACCACACTAGGCCCCAATTACTATTGTTTGTACCCCTAAAAGGCTAGATGAGGAGTAGGGGGGGTATGGAACAGGCAGCACCCTCAAATCTTCAGAAGTATGAGATGAACCCCAAAAACTTGGAAAGGTGGATCTCTCTCACACGTACCAACACAGACTATCCCCCAATTTAACTGATCCCCAAAGGTTTTTGATTAAATAGCGGAATAGAAAATATGATCCAAAAAAAGTGTATGTATATCACACGTACACAACCACACTAGGCCCCAATTACTATTGTTTGTACCCCTAAAAGGCTAGATGAGGAGTAGGGGGGGTATGGAACAGGCAGCACCCTCAAACCTTCAGAAGTATGAGATGAACCCCAACAACTTGGAAAGGTGGATCTCTCTCACACGTACCAACACAGACTATCCCCCAATTTAACTGATCCCCAAAGGTTTTTGATTAAATAGCGGAATAGAAAATATGATCCAAAAAAAGTGTATGTATATCACACGTACACAACCACACTAGGCCCCAATTACTATTGTTTGTACCCCTAAAAGGCTAGATGAGGAGTAGGGGGGGGTATGGAACAGGCAGCACCCTCAAACCTTCAGAAGTATGAGATGAACCCCAACAACTTGGAAAGGTGGATCTCTCTCACACGTACCAACACAGACTATCCCCCAATTTAACTGATCCCCAAAGGTTTTTGATTAAATAGCGGAATAGAAAATATGATCCAAAAAAAGTGTATGTATATCACACGTACACAACCACACTAGGCCCCAATTACTATTGTTTGTACCCCTAAAAGGCTAGGAGTAGGGGGAGTATGGAACAGGCAGCACCCTCAAACCTTCAGAAGTATGAGATGAACCCCAACAACTTGGAAAGGTGGATCTCTCTCACACGTACCAACACAGACTATCCCCCAATTTAACTGATCCCCAAAGGTTTTTGATTAAATAGCGGAATAGAAAATATGATCCAAAAAAAGTGTATGTATATCACACGTACACAACCACACTAGGCCCCAATTACTATTGTTTGTACCCCTAAAAGGCTAGATGAGGAGTAGGGGGAGTATGGAACAGGCAGCACCCTCAAATCTTCAGAAGTATGAGATTGTGTTCACTGTACCCCACAAAGATTGAGTTCACTGCACCCCACAATGATTGTGTTCACTGCACCCCACAAAGATTGTGTTCACTGCACCTCACAAAGATTGTGTTCACTGTACCCCCCAAAGATTGTGTTCACTGCACCCCACAAAGATTCTGTTCACTGTACCCCACAAAGATTGTGTTCACTGCACCCTAAAAGGATGTTGTTCACTGCACCCCACAAAGATTGTGTTCACTGCACCCTAAAAGGATGTTGTTCACTGCACCCCAAAAAGATTGTGTTCACTGTACCCCCCCAAAGATTGTGTTCACTGCACCCCACAAAGATTGTGTTCACTGCACCCCAAAAAGATTGTGTTCACTGTACCCCCCAAAGATTGTGTTCACTGCACCCCAAAAAGATTGTGTTCACTGTACCCCCCAAAGATTGTGTTCACTGCACCCCACAAAGATTCTGTTCACTGTACCCCACAAAGATTGTGTTCACTGCACCCCAAAAAGATTGTGTTCACTGTACCCCCCCAAAGATTGTGTTCACTGCACCCCACAAAGATTCTGTTCACTGCACCCCACAAAGGATTTTGTTCACTGCACCCCAAAAAGATTGTGTTCACTGCACCCCAAAAAGGATTTTGATCACTGCACCCCAAAAAGGATGTTGTTCACTGCACCCCAAAAATGATTTTGTTCACTCCACCCCAAAAAGATTGTGTTCACTGCACCCCACAAAGATTGTGTTCACTGCACCCCAAAAAGATTGTGTTCACTGTACCCCCCAAAGATTGTGTTCACTGCACCCCACAAAGATTCTGTTCACTGTACCCCACAAAGATTGTGTTCACTGAACCCCAAAAAGATTGTGTTCACTGCACCCCAAAAAGGATGTTGTTCACTGCACCCCAAAAAGGATGTTGTTCACTCCACCCCAAAAAGATTGTGTTCACTGCACCCCACAAAGATTGTGTTCACTGCACCCCAAAAAGATTGTGTTCACTGCACCCCAAAAATGATTTTGTTCACTGCACCCCAAAAAGGATTTTGTTCACTGCACCCCAAAAAGGATGTTGTTCACTCCACCCCAAAAAGATTGTGTTCACTGCACCCCAAAAAGATTGTGTTCACTGCACCCCACAAAGGATTTTGTTCACTGCACCCCAAAAAGATTGTGTTCACTGCACCCCAAAAAGGATGTTGTTCACTGCACCCCAAAAAGGATTTTGTTCACTGCACCCCAAAAAGATTGTGTTCACTGCACCCCACAAAGGATTTTGTTCACTGCACCCCACAAAGATTGTGTTCACTGCACACCAAAAAGGATTGTGTTCACTGCACCCCAAAAAGATTTTGTTCACTGCACCCCAAAAAGATTGTGTTCACTGCAGCCCAAAAAGATTGTGTTCACTGCAGCCCAAAAAGATTGTGTTCACTGCAGCCCAAAAAGATTGTGTTCACTGCAGCTCACACACAGAAAAATGGATGTGGATCACTGACACCTGCCTATCTCCAATCCCACACCACACAGCAATATCGATTGTAGTTTGTAGAACACAGTTTCCCTAAAATTCAGCAGACTCTGTCCCTAACAGGATTGAGAAGAGATCGTAGATCAGGATTGAGTGCAGATTCACCCCACCCCCCACACAGCAATATCGATTGTAGTTTGTAGAAGACACTGACCCTATAATTCAGCAGACTCTATCCCTAAAATGCCTACAACTCGCCCTGCCTAAACACTCCGACCTGTCCCTCAATTCTATCCGGACACAAATGGTTTTTTCCTGCCTATCTTTCCCTAATCAGCAGCCAGCACATTGATGTGTGCTCTGTCCCTTAGCTAAGCAGCAGAATGACGCTGCTGCGGCGGCTGCCTCGAACTTATAAAGACTTGGTCACATGCTTCAGACGGCCAATCACAGCTACTAAGACATTTGCAGGCATGGCTGGGATGGCTTAAGGCACACCAGTTAAACGATTGTTGATTGGCTGTTGAAAGCCCGCCATGAAAAGAGCGCCAAAGCATGCAAAACCCGGAAATAAAACGACCGAACACGGATTTTTACCCGAACATACAGTAAAGTGTCCGTGTCCGTGTTCGGGTAAAAAAAATCCAATTATTCGGTACGAACACGAATAATACAGTCCGTGTTCGCTCAACACTACACATAAGGCCCCTTTCACGCGGGTCCGATCTGTCAACAGAGTCCGTTCTGCTCAGCGGGGGATCGATTCGCCAATCCTCGCTGAGCAGGCGAATGACAGCTCCGTCTCCGCTCTGTGTGTGGAGACGGAGCTGTCAGATCCCGCTGTCCTTTAATGGGGAATCGGATGAGAACGGACTGCCTGTCCGTTCTCATCCGATCCCATCTGATCCGATCTGCTAGACAGATGGAAAACAGGGTTTCCATCCATCCGGATTTCACAGACAGGATCGGATAGCAGCGGGTGTCAGTGGAGATGTCTCCACTGACATCCGCTGCCTCATAGGGATGCATGGAGCGTCCGATCAGGTCCACCTGAAAAACTGACAGGCGGATCGGATTGCCTGTTTGAAAGGGGCCTAAAGCCTCGTACACACGCAACGAATTTCCACCGACCGGTCGTCCGTCTTTTGTCCAGAGTGTTGTTTGTTGGTTGGAATGTGCTCTAGTCTGCACACGAATTTTCCCGCACGACAGAATTCTACTTCAGAAGTGATGTCATGTGTTGGATTGCTTTCTTTGTGTTCTTTCATCTCTGAGCATGCTTAGTCTTGCTCATAAGATTTTTCCCCATCGAAATCTGTACTAATGAGACGAAAATCAGCCACAGAACCTGTGTAATTATTGTGTGTCCTGGTTTAAAGGGATGAGGTGGCAACCCTACTTGTGGTGGCCTTAAAATGCACATGGCGGTTTCATTGTCTTTTTCATTTTTGGCTTCTCTTTGCCTGGACATAGAGGCTGGACATAAAGCCCTAAAGCCTCGTACACACGCACCGATTGTTGGCAGGCCGATCGGCCGTCTTTTGTCCAGTGTTGTTGTGTTGGTTGAAATGTGCTCTAGACTGCACACAAATTTTGTCGGCCAACAACAACCAACTGCAGAAGTGATGTCATGTTCTGGTCTACTTTCCGTGTGTTTTTTCTTCTCTGAGCATGCCCAGTCTTGCTCATCTGACTTTTGTCGGCCGAAATCTGTACTGACTGACGGAAAATCGGCCGTTCTGGTGACGGCCAACAAAAATTTTATAGCATGCACACCAGATTTTGTTCGGCCGAAAAGTCGCAGTCGGTTGTCGGAAGCATCATGCTAACAAGCCGACAATCGGCCGATCGGACGTTGGCCGAAAATGTACGCCCAACAATCGGTGCGTGTGTACGGGCCTTTAGCTAGGGAGTACGCAAGCTGTGGTGTGTCCATAGAGGGAGAAACTACCACAGCAAAGGAAGAGTAGAGAAAATATATAAAAAACATATTCCTGTAATAGATGGAAGTGACTAAAAACATGAATTAGCAAACAGGTTATAATGTAGCATGGTTATGTTATTTAAATGGTATCTATTGGCCTTATTAACACTTTAGGCTGCATTCTGTGGGAATAGTTTTTTTTTTTCTTTAATAAACATAAATAATATAGAAGGATATACTTGTAGCTTTTCACACATGTGAGAATATGGCAGACAAGGATACACGAAAGCGCCTGTTATGTCCTGAACACAAGCACATACAGGACCTGACACCCATATAATAGGAGAGCTTCACCTCAGGTGACCTCATGTGCCTGGCCCTGTGCCAGAGGACTGCAGGCTTATCCCAGGCCCGTTTACATTCATGACATAGAAATGCTTCTGTTCCCGTTAGGGTTCAAGAACAGAGAGAACAGCAGGGCTGGGGAGGGGACAAACAAATTGCAAAGACACAATGTACTCAGATGAAAAACGTATTGGAATTGTAAAGAGTCATTAACTGCTTCATTCCACAATGTAAATGTGTTGTCAACTCAACATAATGAGGATGAGCTGCTAATGCACAGGCAGCGCTGCATAATAGAAAGCCACAGAACAGGGGGAACACAGTGAAATCTATTTGACCTCCCAGCCCTGTGACAAGCAGGCATTTTTTCGGCTCCTCTTTGAAAACATTAGGATCAGAAAAAAATCCCTTCAACGTAAACTGTACAGCAGGGCTGAACTGATGATCTGATATCCACAGCTGGCCTCAAGTGAACTGTGCAGTTTGCATAGCAGAGCGTGATTAATGCACAGATATAGGTTGAACAATGTTATTTTGTACTCTGGCTCTATCTTGTTTCCTAGGTCAAGCTGCCTGCTTTTCGATATCCTTTAGGGTGCAAAATCATTTGTTTATCTGCAGAAACATGTACAATGCTTTATCATGTTGTTCTTTGTGTTATTGTGCCTAAGAACAAACAAAAAAATATAATACACCAGCACTTTTAAAAAGAAATAATTATTGCTTATGCTTCCACAAGATTGTACAGGATGGTAGACGTTGGTTCCTACGTCATTAGTTGTCCTACAAGTGCTTGGCAGTGTTGAGTAATACAATGGCAGTCTTCCATGTTTTATATTAACATCGATCATTGATATGTTGAAGAAATGCTTCCTTACATTGGTCAGAATTATGCACAGAATATATATGTAGTGCTACCCCCTAATGAGCCGCTGAGTTTTGGGTCCCCTTATAGCAGGGGTCTTCAAACTATGGCCCTCCAGTTGTTCAGGAACTATAATTCCCATCATGCCTAGTCATGTCTGTGAATATCAGAGTTTTACAATGCCTCATGGGATGTGTAGTCCGCAACAGCTTGAGGGCCGTAGTTTGTGGACCCCTGCCTTAAAGTCCGCATAGCCAAGCAACATACATTTTCCAACTTGCATTCAGACACAAGAAACAGTCCATGGTTTTTTTTTTTTTGTATTTATTAGGGATTTTAAATTGGATAGTGCAAAAGGGGCTATGGAATGCCTAACTTGACCCGAAGAACAGCAAAATGAGGAACATTTCTTTCTCTGGCACACTGTAACAGCAGATACTTGACTGTGTTTCAGATGGAACAGCAACAGTCTTCAGCACAATAGTCCCCTCCTAGGAGTTTGGTGTCCCCTGAGTGGAATTTCAGCAAAGTCCAAACTTGTAGGAGCTCTTGGTCCCCTTAGTGAAAAATACCAACCCACCTGGCTACGGTATCTGATCCCAGGACAAGGGATTGGGTAATCAAAAAACTGTCCCCTGAAGGTTTGACAAGAACTTGTATCTAGCAGACTTCTCCTTTATATGACCTGGGGGTGTAGAGGTACGCACAAAGTCCTTGTTCTGCAGCTATGTATAGAACTGCTATCTGGCCTTCTGCTGGGCTGGTAATTTTCCAGGCTATGCAGGCTGTATTTTTACCCAGTGGACTGCAGGGCAGTGGAACTCCCTCAGCTCCCTGTCAGCTTCCCTCCTTCCACCAATCTCCAGCCTGGAGGCAGAATCCCCCTTCTCCAGGGCCCCCTTCCAGGCTACACAGCAGCACCTCAACCATCCATTTTCTACTCAACTCCCCTGGTTTGCCAGGCTCCTCAATATTTATGGGCTGGTTCAGTCAGCCTCCTGCCTGGGGATTGACCAGATTCCCATACATTTTTAGATTAGCACCTTCGCCTACTAGCTTCTAGAAACTTTTCCAAGCTTCTAGAAACGGGGAGGTACCAGAGGCCTGACCTAAAGAAAACCCTCTAACTTCTAACAAGCCTCTATGTACAATACCCAAATATGTACTCAAGAGGGTGCTACATATGGGTTATGACAGATCTGCTCAAGTCTGTGTTAGGCCCCTTTTTCACTTGTTTGACCTGAAAGTTGTGTAACTTTGCCACAATGCCTGTGTAATTTAGAGGTCTATGGACCTCAAGTCGCATCAAACTCGGACCAAATAATGCAGAGACTACTTTGAAGTCACTGTGACTTGTAGTCGCACAGATATGAATGGTATTCATTGAAATCACGGGGAACGACTTGTCATGTGACTTTGCAGTCCCAAGTCACAAGACAAGTTCCACAAGTGTGAAAGGGGCCTTACTTTAAAAAAAAAAAAACTGAAAAAGTAAAGGGGGAGGCACTGCACACAGCACTTTAGATGGTCTGGATGCAGGAGTGTTATGTTCTTGGTTCCCAATAGGTTAGTGTCGGGTGAAGGGCCAGGTTAGGGTTAAAGTAATATTAAACCATCAGTTTGTTTAAGCATCTGATTTAACCTTCCTAGCGGTATTCCCGAGTGTGGCTCGGGGTTAAATTTTTAGTGCCAAAAGCGGTAACCCCGAGCCACACTCGGGGTACCGCTAGGAAGATCGCTGGATCCTGGTAGAGGGGTTACTTACCTTTTCCCCGGGATCCAGCAATGTATGCGCGCGGTGAGCGGCGGCGGAGCTTACTCCCAATCCTCTGTGTGCCCTGGCTTTCGTCTCCTGCGACGTGACGTTCGCAGGGGGGTGGAACCGGCGGCAAATTCAAAAAGTAAATGCACAACACACTGATACACTGTAATCCTATTGGATTACATTGCCAAAATAAATAAATTGACCTTTTATTGCCCCCCAGTGCTTTCTCCATTGCACTTCCTGCATTTTTCCTGTACCTTGTGTCTGGACACTGCCGAGCGACCATGGCATCAAACAAGCGCGCCGCAACCTCAAAAGCGGTATATGACCTGCTGGGCGACAGCGATACAGAATCGCTTGCAGAATGGAGTGATAGCGATTCGTGGGGAAGTTCGTCATCGGACACAGTAAGCGATTTCAGCGATGAGGCTGCGACTGTGCCCAGCGATGTGCGGACTTGGTGCTCGATCGACTGCGGTACGGAGCACGTATCGCCCCCAAGGTTCCCGTTTACTGGAGCACCTGGTATCAAAGTGGATGTTGAGGATGACAACCCCTTGGCATACCTGCAACTCTTTTTGACCGATGAGGTTATTGAAAAGATTGTTGTGGTATTGGACCACCAACAAATTACTGGCCACTCCTTTTTTTTGGCCCGGTTATGTTGGAGTACAAATTTTCGCTCATTATGAAGTATTTGCACTTAACAATAATGACAAATTTGACGAGACTTCTCATCCAGCTCCGAAGCTCAAAAAGATTTGGGATGTTTATCAACTAATTTTGAAAAATTTCCAGCAGTCCTATGTCCCAGAAAGAGACATTTGTATAGACAAAAGTCTAATGGCCTATAAAGGGAGACTCAGCTGGATACAGTATATTGCGTCCAAGAGAGCACGCTTTGGCATCAAGTCATTTATGCTGTGTGAATCCAGCTCTGGATATATTTGGAATTCGGTCCTATGCACCGGGAGAGGAACCAAATTCAACGAAAGGTTCAGCCGCTATGGAATGGCAACCGCTTCAGTTCTGACGCTGATTGAGCCTCTGCTGAATCAGGGGTACTGTGTCACCACAGACAATTTTTATACGTCCCCAGAACTGTTTGAGTTCCTTCTACAACACAAGATGTGTATGGGACCGTTAGCGCTAACCGGCGTGCCATGCCCCTCACCTTTAACAACAAAAAGCTCAAGCCCGGAGAAATAGTTGCCTGGCAGAAAGGAAAAATGTTGGCACTGAGATGGCGCGACAAAAAATATGTCTGCCTGATTAGTACAATCCACAACATCTCTACTGTCATGGTACATACAAAAGGTGGAAAAGATGTGATGAAAGCGCAATTGGTCATGGATTATAACAACACCATGGGAGGTGTGGACAGAGCTGACCAGGCCATGACTTTCTATCCGGCAATGCGGAAACAACCGAAAAAATATTATAAAAAAATATTCAGGCATCTCCTGGAACAGTGTTTGTGGAACGCATTCATTTTCCTAAAAAAGAAGAGTGACAGGCCTGTGGTTCATGCGGACTTTGTGTGGAAAATTGCTGAGCTCATATTTCTCAGGCACCAAACACCAACAGTAAGTAGATCCGGACGCTGTGCTGCTGGTGTTGTGAACCCCGAACGCCTGACCGGTCGTCACTTTATGGACCACATTCCACCAACCGAAAAGAAGTCTACACCCACAAGGATGTGTGTGGTTTGCTGTTCCAAGCATGACGACACCGGACGGAAAATCAGAAAAGAAACGCGGTACTACTGTCCTGACTGTGACGTTGGACTTTGCTGTACCCTGTTTCAAAATTTTCCACACCCGGGACGTTTATTGAAGCAATATGACCACTAATATTGCATCCTTTTTGGAAAAAAAAAAATATATATATTGCATCCTTGTTTGACAAAAAAAAAAATGTCAGTGTTTTTGATTATGTTATTTACTATAATTTATTGAATAAAAAGTGTTATTTTTTGGAGAAAAAAAGTTTTATTATTATATTATTATTTTTTTATTATTTTATAGTTATTTATTATATTATAATTTATGATTTTGTTTTTCAAACTTTATCATACCCGGGATGTTATAAAGAGGAACACACAGTAAAAGAAATCATATATAAATAGTTGGTTTGGGCTGCTCATCCTTAAGAATTACTAGCAAAGAAATGGTACCGCTTTCAGCACCTAAAATTCGAAATAATCATACCACCAGGGAGGTTAACCACATCCTGCCCACCCTATAGCAGATTGACGGCAGGAATGTGGTTGTATTATCCTGACCGGACGTCATATGACGTCGGCAGGATAATGCGCTCTGCGCGCCCCCGGGGGGCGCGCAGAGCGGCGATTGGTGATGCGGCGTGTCAGTCTGACTCACCGCATCTCCGATCTCGGTAAAGAGCCTACTGACGTAGGCTCTTTACCACGTGGCCAGCCCTGTCCAATCACGGCTGGTCACATAGTAAACAGGAAGAGCCGTTGATCGGCTCTCCTCAGTACGTGCCTGACAGGCACGAGTAAAGGAGCGCCGATCGGCGGCTCCCCTGACGGGGGGGTCAGCACTGGTAATCAGATCATTGATTACCAGTGCATACCCTCGGGGGGGTGCCACTAGAACCACCAGGGATGCGCACCCATGACCCCAGGAGTGCCCACCCATGTCCCCAGGGATGCCCACTATGGCCACCAGGGATGGCAATCAGGGCCCCCCAGTGCCCTCCACATCAGTGCTGCCCACCAGTGCCCTCCCCATCAGTGCTGCCCACCAGTGCCCATCATTGCCATCTATCAGTGCCGCCCACCAGTGCCCATTATTGCCCACCAGTGCCACCTATCAGTGCCCATCAGTGCCCACCAGTGCCGCCTATCAGTGCCCATTAGTGCCGCCTATCAGTGCCCATCAGTGGCACCTATCAGTGCCCATCAATGCCACCTATCAGTGCCCACAATGCTGCATATCTGTGCTACCTATCAGTGCCACATATCAGTGCCCATCAGTTCCGCCTATCAGTGCCGCCTATCAGTGCCGCATATCAGTGCCACCCCATCAGTGCCACCCCATCAGTGCCTCCTCATCAGTGCCTGTCAGTGCAGCCTCATCAGTGCAGGAAAAAACTTATTTATTTACAAAACTGTATAACATAAACAAAAAAACTTTTTTTTTTTCAAACTTTTCGATCTTTTTTTTATTTGTTTAGCAAAAAAGAAAAAAACCTTGCGGTGATCAAATACCACCAAAAGAAAGATCTATTTGTGGGGGGGGAAATTACATAAATTTGGTTTTGGTACAGTGTTGCATGACCGCGCAATTGTCATTCAAAATGCAACAGTGCTAAAAGCTGAAAATTGGCCTGGGCAGGAAGGGGGTGAAAGTGCCCGGTATTGAAGTGGTTAAGGCTGTTTCACTCTGCCAGTGAACTTGCTTAGCGAAGAATTTGTCTGCTGATCCCACCTGAGCAGGCAGATGACAGACCAGTAACTGCTATGCTAATACAAAGCAGACACAGTAAACAGCCTGCTGTCCTCTCTGGGTGGTCGGATGTAAAGAAACTGCATGTCCATATACATCTGACTGTCATCCGATCTGCCAGATGGATGGGGAATGGATCCCCCATTGTCTGTTTTTAACTACCATAGAGTTCTTGCTACAAACAGATTCTTCCTGTTAAGAGGTTGTTTCCTGTCCCTGTTTAAAGGTCAGGAAACCCTTCAAGGATATATATATATGATGTCTTACAGGAAGTGGAGAGGAGAGTGTGGCCAGCCACATGCTGTGCAAGCCAGAAGTGCTGAAGGCTGATTTTGTGTTGTATCCATCCAGATTGAAAAGGGACAAGTGTTACTGCACTGTGTAGCTCACTGTTTGTTATATTACTGTCACTCCCATGTGAGCACTCCTGTGTGGGAATATAAGGTGAGGGAGGGCATACTTTGCACTACCTACACCTATGGGACGGTGGCAGACCAATAGGAGATTAGCTCATTAAAAATGTATATAAAACAATTAATTGATTGGTTATAATTTTTGAAAGGCTGGACTAACGGTTTTTCTTTGAGTTTAAGCCATTTATAAACCATCTGCTGCGCCACTGGATCAACAGACGCCGGCGGGGACAGAAGAAAGAATTGTCTGCTGTGGTTTTCTACTGTGACTGTCTGCTGTGCCTGACTTCTGTGCTCGGTTTCAGTTATGGATACCTTATTGCAGGCCGTTCTAGACCGTGCCGGTTCTGCTGGCGGGGACCAATGGTTGCTCCGTTGTCTTTCCTTACCAGAGGATCCGGTCGTCTCCGGTGGTTCTTCTCATCCCCTTCCCCCATCTATTCCTGTGCTTCATCAAGCCCAGCGTAACTTGTCGCTGCACCGTCCTCCGTCTCTCCCTTCACGTCAGGAATCTCCTCCTTTCAGTCCGGCGTCACCTCATCTATCTGGCCGCTCCTCCCCACCTCATCGTCATCTAAGATCTCCGCCTCTGGTTCATCATAGGTCTCCTCCTCCGACTCTTCGGGACTTTCCGGCTGATGAGCCGAGGCCTTCAACTTCTGGCGCATGCGCAGTTCCTCCGATAGTTCAGGAACTGCGCAGGAATAGGAAGAAACCTCACAGGTTCAAGTCCCCCTCTCCTCCTCGTCGTCCTGTGGTTGCTAAGAAGAGCAGGGACACTTTCAAATTGCAAGGACAAGGATCCAATAAAGATTTGCCGGCTGTTGAACTACTTTGTGGGGGTCCGGCTCCACCTCCCCCTTCCTCTTCTTTTCCTTCACAGGTTGACTGTCATCAAGCAGAGCGGCCAGTTTTTGCGCCGGCTCTTGATTCTCAAGTGGATGGTCCTGCCTTGCATACTGTCGCTGCTCCATCTAGTGGTGAGTCTGATGGAATTAGCATGTTCATTCTCTGTTTTGTTGAATCAAAGTACGTGTGTGCCTCCTGTTACTGTTGCTCCAGTGTGGCAAGATAATTCATCTCCTGTTTTTCCTGTTTCCACGCTTTCTACTTCTGTCCCTGTGTCCTCTGTTTTAACTTCTAATTCTCGCCCTGTCCCTAATGTACCTGAAAGTTGCTACAAGGAAGCTATGTCGTGCGTTTTATCGCCGCTAGGTTTCCATTTAAGTGGCAGTGTTAAAGAAAAAATATGGAAGGGGGATTATGTAGATCTACTTTCTTTGTTGCCTTCTTTTAGGGATGTTAGGGTTGATGGAAGAAAAAACAGTGATAAATCTGATGATGATAATAAACGCAGGGCTGTTCCAAGGTCGTTCAACAATTGGCTTCAAGCCTTTTGTATATATGCTAGCGTTATGGGAAAAAAATACCCTGACAGATGTAGCGGGTTATTTCAACACGTTGAGATAATACTGGAGGCGTATAAAAATTTTAATGGTATGTCCTGGTTTTATTATGATGAGTCATTTCGCCAGAAGCTAGCGGTCCATCAATCTTTACGTTGGGGTATGAAGGACATTGGGCTGCGGCTCAATCTCCTTTTGCCGCAACATCCTGTTGTTAAAAACTTCTCCTGCCCCTGTTAGTAATTTTACTAGGGGTTTGTGTTTTAGTTTTAATGAGGGTTTGTGTAAGTGGCCGGGTACGTGCTGGTATAAGCATGAATGTGCTCATTGTGCTGGAAACCATTCTGCTTCTCGTTGTTTTAAAAAATTGAATTCTGTTTCTTCTCATTCACAGAGTGAGCTTTTTCGTAAAGGCGGCCACGCCAGTGAACCTGGAAGCCATGTTACCTTGGCTTTGCATTTGGCCAAACCGACAGATGGCAGGCCTTCTATATGATGGTTTTGCGACTGGGTTTTTGTTGCCATCTTTTTGTGGATCCGGTTGTTTACCTTATGAGAACTTGCCTTCTGTTCGTCGGCACCCGGATGTTGTTGCTGAAAAAATTTTGGCTGAAATTCGTGAAGGTAGAGTTTCTGGACCTTTTGTTGCTCCTCCTTTTTTGGATTTTAGGGTTTCCCCTTTGGGAATCGTTCCGAAGAAAGAGAGTAGTTCTTTTCATTTAATACATCATTTGAGTTACCCTAAAGGGCTATCTTTGAATGATGAATTGGATTCCGAGCTTTGTACAGTATCTTATTCGTCTTTTGATGACGCTTTGCGTATTATTCGGAGGGTGGGTGATTCGGCGTTATTGGCAAAAGCTGATGTTAAATCGGCTTTTCGGTTGCTACCTATCAATCCGGGAGCGTTTCATTCCTTAGGTTTTCAATTTGATGGTTTTTATTTTTTCGATCGTTGTCTTCCAATGGGTTGCGCATTGTCTTGCCGTTATTTTGAGATGTTCTCGACCTTTTTGGGTTGTAAGTTACCGCGCTGGATCTTCCAATTTAGTTCATTATTTAGATGACTTTCTTTTTGTGGGCAAGAGTGGTTCTGACGATTGCTTGTTTCTTTTTTCTACGTTTAATGTTGTATGTTCTGATTTTGGCGTTCCATTGGCGGTAGAGAAGTCCGTTTATCCTACCAATTGTTTGGAGTTTCTTGGTATCACCATTGATACTGTTGAAATGGAGTTTCGCCTTCCGATTGATAAAATTTGTAGGTTATTTAAATTGGTCGATTTCGTTCTGTCTAAGCGCAAAGTTACTTTGAGGACTTTGCAGTCTCTTTTAGGCTTGTTTGCCTTTGCTTCCCGTGTCATCCCGTTGGGCAGGATATTTTCAAAGCGCTTATACAAGTCGATGGCTGGAGTTTCTTCTCCTAATCATTTTATTCGTATTGATAGTTTGTTGCGTGCTGATTTGTTGGTTTGGCGTCACTTTTTGAAGGATTTTAATGGTTATTCTGTATGGCGTAAACCTTTCTGCAGTATGTCGTCTTTAAATTTGTTCACAGATGCGGCAGGTTCGGTAGGTTATGGTGCATTTTGGCAGGGGCACTGGTCTGCTGGTTTGTGGCCCGCCTCTTGGTTTTTCAAGGGTTATACAAAAAATATTATTTTGTTGGAAATTTTTCCGTTGCTTATATCTCTTGAGTTGTGGGGACTTCATTTTAAAAATAGAAATATTTTATTGCATTCTGATAATTCTAGTGTAGTCTATGCAGAGATGTATAGTAACGAAGTAGAACTACTTAAGTACTGTACTTAAGTACCGAAATGCGGTATCTGTACTTTCCTAGAGTAGAACTTTTTTCTCCTACTTCCACTTTTACTTCACTACATTTTTTCGATGATTTCGATACTTCTACTCAAGTATTTTTTTTTTGTGCTGCATAGTTACTCGTTACTTTTAAAAAAATTACCACTGCCAGAACAGTAGATGGCAGGTTTCATGAAGCTCAAAAAAATGTGTATAATGTCATTTGTAAATCAGCGCATACGAAAATAAAGGCTGTGTATAATAAAAGCTGCTATACCAAATCTTTCCAATAAAAAGAAAATATGAAACAAACAAATAAATTGTGCTACAGCGCTTAAAGTGCATCAAGAAACTACTAACAAACACAACTTGGCTGTGCGAATAAAGTGCCTGTGCAATCGATATAATATCATTGTTGCCCCCAGTGCCCTGCCCACACTCCACACAGTATCAAAAATAAAGTGACATGAATGTGCTAAAGCCTAAATGCAGTGAAAATAATTATTCCCACAATGTAACAGTAAATTCAATTCATATAAAATATGACAATAAATCACAATAAAATAAGTTATGAAATAATTTAGGTCAGGTGCGTGCAACAAGTTGAAGTGTGTAAACCTATCTATAACGAAAAGTCCATAAATGAATTCCAGTGTGCAAATCTAAAGTGTCACTTCACTTGTCAGATGCTTCCACCTCCTTCAGTGCTCGAGTGACCGACCAACACACTTAATGGTGGTGGCACTGGTGGATAGAGTCTGGGTGGCACTGACTGCACTGGTTCAAAAAGCCATATATATATTTAATTATTTCAATTCTCAATCCCATAGGTCCTCTCCTCATAAGATATTAATAACTTAAGATTAGGTGATGAACTTCCCGCCACTTCTGGAGCCGAGCCGCTGTGATTCCCCAACATGTGACAAAGTGACATCCAGGAGATCTAGTGGCTAGTAGTGCTCAACAATACCGCTTTTATATATAAAAATGAAATAAAATATACTGACTCACAATTTAGTAGTAGGTAGCGTGTAGCAGTAGGCAGCACAACTCAATTCAATCAATCCCACAGCCTCGCTCGCGCTGCGGCCCGCGGAATCACTGTCATGATCATCAAGTTAAGACCGCACTGGAGGAGCCATGCTGCCGTCTTCCCGCTCGAGGTCTCTGCCTCTAGACGTGTTGTGTGTCACTCAGACTCCACCCCTTAGGGCCCTTACTGAGAGGAGCTGTGACACGGGCGTCGGGACTCGGAGCATTTTCTTCGTTATCTCATCTTCTTCTCTATGAGGTGAGTGAGGTGGACCGTGGAGAGGGCGTAATCCTTGCCATGGCAAATGTGCCATTTGAGAATCAAATAATCAATATAAAATATTAATATATTATAAACACACGGGTCATGGGTGGCTTTTTTGAACCAAGAAGAGTGAAACTGAGGGCTATGATGATTATACGACCATCCATGGTCCATGGACCATAAGGCTGCATTCACACTTGAGCGTAGCGTTTTTTACCGCGATTTTGCCGCGATTTTTACCGTGATTTTTACCGCGATTTTTTCAGGCGTTTTTCATTGACATCTATCAAAAACGCTGGTAATCAGCCCAAAAAGAAGCTCATGTACTTTTTTCAGCTACAGGCGTTTTGCAAAACGCTCAGATGTGAACAGGGGCCATTTAAATTAATGGGGTTTTACTTGTTGGGCGTTTTGGAAGCGTTTCTTTTGAGCGTTTTTGGAGCTGAAAACGCCCAGGTGTGAATGGAGCCTAAGTGTTGTGTTGTGGTGGTGCCTGTGCTTCCTGAGGCCTGCCTCTGCCTGTGCGGCTGTGCCTGCACTGCAGTGGCCACTGACAGTGGCACTTGACTTGAGCAAAGCAAATGAGCACTACTAGTGTGAAGGACAGGTGGTGGAAGCATGTTCTGACAAGTTCTTATAATGAAAATAATATAGACAGCTTTTTGAACCAGTGCAGTGCCAGTGCTGTTACTAATGTGAGAGGCAGAGAGAGAGGCTATCCAGTCCACCACTTTACTTGAGCAGATCACAGAAGAAAGGTGGAAGCATCTGACAGCAAGTGACAAGCACATCTTAGATTGCACACTGGAATTCAGTTATGGACTTTTCGTTTTAAAGTTTAGTTTACACACTTAAACTTGCACCTAACTTATTCACAATCACAACTTATTTTATTGTGGTATTGTCATATATATTTTATATGAATTAAATTTACATTGTGGGAATAATTTGCACTGCATTTAGCACAGACATGTCACTTTATTTTTGATACTGTGGGCGATGATTTTGAATACAAGAAGAATATATATAATTGCAGGCACTTTATTAGCATTTTTAGCACAGCCACTTTGTTAGTAGTTTTTGATGCATTTTTCACTTTAAGCGTTGTAGGTTTGATGAAGCTGGCCTGGCACATCATCACCAATTGAGCAAATCAAATCAAACCGCGATTAAGAAGACTGCGCATGCTCCTGTTCTGCCTTTTGATCAGCTGAAAAGATGGACGAACCAAAAACACCACCTTCCACCCCTGGCCCTTCAACTTCAAGTGATCTGCCTGGCTGTGAGAGTGAGGAAGCTCAGGGAGGAGACCACCCCTGGCTTTAAAAGGTGGATGCTTTAAAAGGGGAAGGGAGGGACATACTTTATCTGTTTTTTGTTTACAAAAAGTTACAGCCTAAGGAATTGTGATTGTCCTTTAGGTTAATCATTTGAATAAATCATTTGAAATAATAAAAAACAATATGATGTTCAAACTTTTGACTTCTTTCTTTAATAACTACATAACACAGTACTTGTACTTCTACTTTCAGTACTTGAGTAGAAATTTTTTTTCAAAACTACTGGTACTTTTTACTTTTAGTACTTAAGTAGCAAATTTTTAGAAAAAACTACTTGCAATACTTAAGTAAAAAAAATGTTGAATACTTTAGTACTTCTACTTAAGTAACTTTTTCTGCGAGCACTTCCACTTCTACTCAAGTCACTTTTTGATCGAGCACTTGTACTTTTACTCAAGTAGAAATTTTGAATACTTTATACAAGTCTGAGTCTATGCTATTAACTGTCTGTCTTCAAAGTCTTTACCTGTTCTGGCTGTTTTGCGTCATCTAGTATTTAAATGTTTAGATCTTAACATATGGATTAAAGCCACATACATACCTGGGAGCAAGAATTTAATTGCTGATTCTTTGTCGCGTTTGCAGCTGGATGTCTTTTGGGATTTGGTTCTGGATGCGGACCTTCATGGCAGTTTATGCCCCCCTCATTTATGGGACCTGGTTTGACTCCTCTCCATGATGCTGTTCGTGGTTCCTTGGCCCCCTCCACGTGGGCCCAATATATTGCCACGTGGAGATTGTGGAATTAATTTTTGTCTTCATTGGTCAATGTTTCTGGTTTATCGTTTGAGGGGCTGGTTCTGAGTTTTTTGAATTCCTTGATGTCTGGGGCTTATTCTTATTCTTACATTAGGAAAATGTTATGTGGTGTTTCTTTTTTCTTGAAATTGGCTAACGCACCTTCCTGTTTGGATTATTTTTCTGTTCAACAGGCTTTGAAAGGCTATCGCAGACATCGTTCTTCCGCTGATAATAGAGTACCTATTACGGTAGCTCTCCTTGAACGTTTGTGTGCTTCTACTGATTCTGTTTGTGATTCTCCTTTTGAATCATTGTTGTTTAGGGTAGCCTTTGTTTTATGCTTTTTTGGTGCTTTCCGCATTTCTGAGTTATTGCCTACTAATTCCAGTAGCCTTGCTGGTTTTCAATTTTCGGATTTGAAAGTCGGCAGGGATTTTGTTCAACTCTACCTGCGTCGCAGTAAGACCGATCAAATGGGTCGGGGGCATTGGATTACCCTTCGTAAATTACAGGGTTTTTCAAAATGTGTAGTGTCTTTAATAATGGAATATTTAAAGATTCGCCCAAATGGGGGACATCTTTTGTTGCACATTTCCGGAAGACCTCTTACTATTTTCCAATTCAAGTCAGTTTTACACAGTCAGTTTTTTGTTTCGCTGGATCTTCAACACTTACATATTACTTCTCATTCTTTTCGTATCGGGGCTGCTACCGAGGCTGCTATGTTAGGTTTTTCTGCTTCTGATATTCAACTCATAGGTGGGTGGTCTTCTAAGTGTTTTCGTTTAAATGTCAGACCTAATCTTTGTCTTTAAATCCCGCAGCTCGAAGACACGTGTGGATTATTGGCCATTCTTTCGTGTTTTGGGCCTCCAAACGGGCTGCAGGAAGATCCTACGGTTCTAATTTGGGTTTTCCCTTTGGACTCTATTCAAATTTGGTGGTATGGTAAACGTGGGATGCTGTGGAATGACCTATATGATACATTGTCCCTGCTTATTTTGAATTGGCCTTCTCCTTCTTTTATTGTTTTTCACTTAGGGGGAAATGATATTGGTGTGTATAGGACTTTAGATATAATCTCCGATATTAGATTGGAATTTATCAATTTGCATTCTATTTTTCCGGACACGATTTTGATTTTTTCCGAAATAGTGCCGAGGTTGCTGTGGTCTTTTTCCACTGATTTTTTTTTTTTGTAAAAAAATTCGTAAGAGAATTAATCGAGCAATTGCTAAATTTGTTCCTTCGGTCACTGGTTTTTCATACAGACACGTTGACCTGGAAGGATTTTTACCGGGTTTTTATCGCCCTGACATGGTACATCTGTCTGACATTGCTTTAGACGTTTTTTAATGTAGGCCTCCAAAATTGTTTTGAACTGGCCGCGGTTCGTGTGGGGTGCCAGGCTCCATGTGTGTGAGCCTGGCGTGTGGATGTATTTGTTATTTAATGTCTATATTAGCTTGAGCTGTTATAGCTAAGCTAAAGTATTTGGTTAAATATGGTATCTCAAATAAAGGTTTTGTGTATAGTATTTACACTTACGTTGCTGGTTTATATTAATGCTAATAAAGGGACGTGGCCAGTTCAAATCCAAATTTTTGTGATATTATTTCTTTCATTTAAAGTTTTGGTTAAGTAATTTCCTTGGGTGTTCTGACTACTGTCCCATATAAGGTGAGGGAGGGCATACTTTGCACTACCTACACCTATGGGACGGTGGCAGACCAATAGGAGATTAGCTCATTAAAAATGTATATAAAATAATTAATTGATTGGTTATAATTTTTGAAAGGCAGGACTAACGGTTTTTCTTTGAGTTTAAATCATTTATAAACCATCTGCTGCGCCACTGGATCAACAGACGCCGGCGGGGACAGAAGAAAGAATTGTCCCGCCCTCCCTTCCATGTCGGGGTCCTTTTATTGTGCATTCTCGGATGTATTTGTTACTTAATGTCTATATTAGCTTGAGCTGTTATAGCTAAGCTAAAGTATTTGGTTAAATATGGTATCTCAAATAAAGGTTTCGTGTATAGTATTTATATTTACGTTGCTGGTTTATATTAATGCTAATAAAGGGCCGTGGCCAGTTCAAATCCAAATTTTTGTGATATTATTTCTTTCATTTAAAGTTTTGGTTAAGTAATTTCCTTGGGTGTTCTGCCTACTGTCCCATCAGAGATATCTGTTAGAGGCTTCTCTGATCCACTGCAACTTTCTATCTGCATACTGCAATATACTTGGGCTATTCTCAACAGTGTATGAGACCAAAGCTCATTTTATTATACCCTATAAAGTGACTGGTTTGTGTTGAAGTGTATATCTACCACTTCATTATTTAAAGCAACAGTGTCCCTTTTTGGACTGGGGAGTTCCTAACTAGCATTAGCCTAGGGAACAGTAAACAGCTCAGCATAGCGACCGGATAGGCGTCCGATGGCCATTTAGATAGGTAGAGGTCTGGTAGCATTGATAGCTTATAGTCAGGTTAAAGACCAAGAGATAGGCCTGATTTTGCCTTGCAGGTTGTGCGTTTCAGACTTCTTCGCCATCGGGTGTATTCTTCTGTAAACGCATCCCCAGAAAGCCACTGCTCCACAGATGTGTCAGCGTTCTTGCTCTCAAGCCGGATTGTGTTACGCCTTACCATAGTTGCCAACATTTGAAAAAAAATTCCAGAGACACTTTGCAGCACAGCTATCAATTACTTACCACACCCACTTCCCTGAAGCACTGTTCACTCCTCATAATTAATCTCCGCCTACTTATCATCAGATTATAGGGTCTACTCAATATAGAGAGAATTACAGGAAATTAAAAAGGGAATTTGCCAAAGTAGCAGAGTTGGAATAATTCTCCCATAGAGCTGCACTACTTCTGTGTAACATTTACAGGCAGCCCGATTAATGGGCGCTTCCAGGGACAATGTATATTTCCCGGGACAGACTCCTATTTGCCGGGACTGTCCTGGCAAAAACAGGACAGTTGGCAAGTATGCCTTACATGTCAGCTCATCAGGGGCCCCTGCAACTGAACAGTGTCATGGTGCCTAATTGGAGATATTGGTGTTAAAGTCCTTTAGTTATTTATCCAGATATATATAGATACATATATACCCTGTTCTTCTCAGACATATGTACATTCTTCCTGTTATTGCTTTGGTTGTATGTAATGCCATAACTTTATCATATATAAAGTTACACTAATCACATGCTGGTATGTCTGCATATCTTTACTCTTAGAAATATATGCTGGGTATATTAGTACTACAATTGTCAGTTATTTTGGGTGAGTTACTACGTATTGTCCTAGAAAGGGATAACATCTACATACGCTGGAGCCCTGTTCTAGGTGGAGGCACTGTCAATTATATATTCATAGTCCACTCTTCCTTTAACGAAGGCTCATTTGGTTACCTGCAGGTTAGCGCCATAGCCTGTGTGGGGAAGACAACTTCATATGATCCCCCTATAACAGGGCTACATAAATAAATATATATATATATATATATATATATATATATATATATATATATATATATATATATATATATATATATATATATATATATATATATATATATATATATATACACATACAGATTGTCAATGTTATATAGCACCTGTAATAAATAAATCTGGTCGAAGTAAACTCAGTCACATAAAAAAAAAAAAAAAGCCACTGAAAGAATGCCCTGTGTAATGTAAAAGTCACTCTGGTTGCTCTCCCCATGTAACAGCACTGATCCTATCGCCTTCTGTCTAACATTTGGTATGGGTATGTCAATGTCATCCTAAGGATTGGGGACAGGTTTAGATCAAGGTGACCTCTTGCTATTTAAACTTGGTTTAGACACCATGACCAGAGCCCAACTTACATACTGCAGACTGTATATAGAATGGGGGACATTACTATATTCCTTTTCTCCAGTTAAAAATTACTCTAGGTATACTTTCTGTACTTTTTTGACTGGGTGAGCAGCTTCAAAGCCCATCCATGGTGCCTTTTTCAAACTTCACTTGTAAAGACTTACTGGTGTTTATTTACTAAAGCTAGAGAGGGTAAAATGAGTCACAAACCAAAAAAACCAATCAGGTTTCAAGTTTTATTGCTGAAGCTTAAATAAGCTGAGGCAAAAAGCTGATTGGTTTCTCTGCAGCATTGTGACTAATTTTGCCCCCACTGTATATCAGACTGTATACCCTTTATAATGCTGTTATAAAAAAGAAGTTCTGAAAGTGTCATCTCTAAAGCTTCCTGTTTTACAACTAGTGTCCAGTTATATTTTCATTTTCGTGTCTTTGAAGAAAAGAAGAACATGAAAAAAAAACACTGTTGCCAAAGCAATCATTCTCTTTATTCTCCCTGAGCCACGTCAAGGACCTTGTTTTTTTATTTCTACTTGGCATCTTTTGATTCACATAAGACCAAGCAAAAAATGTTTTCTAGAGAGAAGGGAATAACAATTTCCAGCACCTAAATGTACACTGGCCAAAGGCATCACTTGATGATACACTATTGTCTTTGTGCAATCTTCAACTAAAACATACAAGTCTGCAGCATATCAATAATTCTTAGGGAGTAGGACCTTCAAATAGCAGAATTCCTTAAAGCAGTGGTCCCCAACCTTTTTTGCACTGGGGACTGGCTTCAAGGAAGAAAATTGTGCAATTTTTCGTGGCCAATTTGTTGGGCCAATGACTGTTGTTAGCACTTTATTCATCACGACACCATGGTTGATATAGTGTTAGGATGATTGAAGCGCATTATTTCTATTATTACATTGTAATATAAAATGAAATAGTTCAACTCACCATAATGCAGAATCAGTGGGAGTCCTGAGTGTGTCACTTGCCACCGTCGCCTGCCACCAGATGCTGATTGTCACTTGCCATGTCGCCTGCCACCAGATGCAGATTGTCACTTGCCAAGTCGCCTGCCACTAGGTACAGCTTGTCACTTGCCCCTGTTGTCTGCCTTCAGATGCTGCTTGTCACTTGCCACGTCCCCTTTTACCAGATGTGGATTGTCACATGCCACATCACCTGCCACCAGATGCGGATTGTCTCTTGCCAGATCACCTGCCTTCAGATGCAGTTTGTCACTTGCCACCGTCGCCTGCCTTCAGATGCAGCTTGTTACTTGCCACGTTGCCTGTCTTCAGATGCAGCTTGTCACTTACCACCATTGTCTGCCACCAGATGCAGATTGTCACTTGTCACCAGATGCCAGTGGTCACTTACCACCACCAAGACTTTTATAATTAAACGTGAAGTAAAACCAAAGCTCGTTTGGCTGTACTTCTCCTATGGATCACAGGAGTGCAGTTCGTTCTGCACTCCTGTAACTAGTTTTCAGCAGAGAGCGGGCTAAAGTCCGCTCTCTGTTGAAGTCACAGAAGTCAGTCCAGGCACCACGTCATCACCACAATGGAAGTCTAGATCTGCCAGGTGCCTGGACTGACACCCGGTTCAGCCTCTCAGCGACACGCTGAGAGGCTGAGCCGGCCGCTCCCCTCCACAGCTCAGCGCTCCAATGAGCGAGGAGGGGGCAGAGCGAAGAGCTGTTGACTGACAGTCAGCAGCTCTCTGCTTGGGGAGCTGTTAGAACCAAGCGATTGGCAGTGTTTGATCACTCTGTTCTCTGTGTAGAGGCGCCAGGAGACAGTCTCTATGATTTTCATGTACTTCTTCAATCTGAAGTACCTGGTTGATCCTGAAAGTGACCTATCTTTCTACTAAACTGACCACACAAATTACAGAAGTTGTTCTGTGCTTGCATAGTCAGTTTGCATACGTTGGCTGGCCATTCAGAGGTACAGGACACTGTGCAGATACACAGCATGCCTATATTGGGTAGTTTGTTTAGTCACCATGCCCCCCATTCCAATCACAGCCTATCTTTTGAACACTCCCCTGCTCAAGTGCAGCCCGCTTCTTGCCACAGGCTGAACAGACAATGGAAAACAAATGGAAAACAACTGCACCCCCCCCCCCCCACTATAAGGAAGAAGAGATGCATGGTCACATGACAGAATTTTTTAACCTATCAAAAAGGTAAGAATAATCATACCTGAAACTGAGCAAAAACAGTTATGATGCCAGCATAGTTATAACTGTATTAGAAAGTGTCTATAACATAGTATGTTAACAATTACTTTAAAATGATTGTAAAGTCTCATTTAATTTTTTTTTAAATAACAAACATGTTATACGTACCTCCTCTCTGTAGTTGTTTTTGCACAAGGCAGCCCAGATCTTCCTCT
The DNA here is from genome assembly GCF_965119305.1 of Pelophylax lessonae. NCBI lineage: Eukaryota > Metazoa > Chordata > Amphibia > Anura > Ranidae > Pelophylax > Pelophylax lessonae. The sequence goes on from NC_138770.1 coordinate 302,584,036, forward strand.
TCTTGGGTCCCGCTTTGCTGCTTCTCGCCCCTCCCTCCTGCTATGGGGCACCCATTTGGACACAGAGCTGCCATTCGGTCCCCTCCCCCCCCTCCTGTTTGTTGACTGACCCTTGAATGACAGCTGTGAGAGCCAATAGCATTGCTGCTGTGTCTCAGTCAATCAGGAGGGAGAGTCCTGGATGGCCGAGGGACTCGTGGACATCACTGAACAAAGCTAAAGATAACATAAAAAAACCTTCTGACTTTACAACTCCTCTGCTTCAACAGAAGAGAACAGTGGTAATGGTAGGGAGGATCAGAGAACAGAAGATTATGTTGAAAGCAGCAGCCAGCAGCACAAGGGACACATTGCATTGACTGTAAGTAATGTGCCTTGCACTGATATTTTTTTTTTAATTGACTTAAATGCAGTATTGTTTAATGGGTTATATGTTATTTTATTTAAATATAATCCCATACCATGAATATTAGAGTATATGAAAATACTGCATATTTAAAACTGGTAAAAGCCTGGGATAGCAGCAACTGAGCAGAACAGCTCACAGTGTTTCAGCACATTTAGGATGATGTATGAAAAAGACACAACAGTAGACAAAGTGGAGAATGATTGGAGACGAGGTAACATTATTAGGCCTATCCAAAACAGAAATGCAGTAGATCGTTTAAACAAGCTGTCAGGAAAGGCTTCACCATAGTGCAGATGCTGTTTCCAGGTGCACACGTATGCGCATGCGCCAGCCAAGAACGAGCCACACAGATGTTTGCGAGCTGGCGCCAAACAGCCTATTTAAATAGAGCTTCAGCACTGGCTAATTACTGTTTGGTCTACAGCGTTCTGTGTATGTTCCTGTGTTCCTGATTCCTGTGTTTGACCTCTGATCTTGACCTGGCTTGCTTCCGATTATTCCTGTCTGCTACTTGCTCTGACCTCTGGATTTACTCTGGATTCTGTCTCTGCCCGCTGCACTTATTCATCCTGCATCCGTTGCCGACTACGCTGCTGTCTGCCGTATTTGCCTGATCTGTTCGTCTGTTACCAACCCGGCTTGTTTGACCCCGCTTCCAGCTCTTCCAGTCTGCTACAGCTCCTTCAGTCCAGCTCCTGCTGTGCATTCTCAGTCTGTCATCAGCCAAGCCAGTCTGCCTGCTTCCAGCAATTCTGCTGGCACATCTGCCTGCTGTCAGCTACTCCTGGCTTCCTTCCCGACTACTACCTGCACAGACTACTGGACTGATCATAGGTGCTCTTACTCTGCCGTGCTCCAGCGGCTACTGTCTCATCATCAGTGGCCCTCGAGCCGGAGCTTTACGAGAGGCCTTCCTCTGCATGTCAGGCTCACCAACCAGGTATGTGATACAAGCACTGTTTGCCGTAAAGGTCTTACCATTGATATAGATTTAATTTGTTATATTAGAGATGAATAAGCATATGTGTATCCTGTAGAGTCATAACAATTTTTCAGCGGTACCAACATTGTCCCTTATGCACATGCTAAGGCCTCATGTACACTGCAGCTCAAAGAAGCTGCTTCTACGGGCATTTGAGCTGTTTTGAGTTTCTGTGTGTGTTTTTTTTTTTGTTTCTGCCCGTACACATATGCCTGTAAACTCCTGAAAACACCTATACTGTGCACACATAAGCTAACGTGGAAGGGAGTAAACAGGCAGAGAAAACTAAAAGCTCAAAACTGCCCAAATGCCTGTAGGAGCTATAGTGTGCATGAGGCCTATAGTGACTGATTAGGGAAAAGTGATATAGTGCACGGTAGGAAACAAATGTTTATTGTATTGCATTTTATCTGTTCATTGCCTTTTTGATTCGTAGGAGGGGGGGGGGGGGTGAACTTATAATGTAGATATTTTTAGAGGCATAGTAAGATGACAACCATGATCCCCAGAGGATCTGGAGGTCATGCCAAATAGATTTTTTTGTGTTTTTAAATTAAAATGTTATATTTTTGTACTCTCTGATTAGCCCTCTCTGTTCTGTGATTCCACAGACGAGGGAGCCTGAAAAAAGGGTAGTGTGGTTGTGAGAGTAACACATACCAGTCAGCACATTTCTGAGCTTAACAACCTGCAAAAATTGATAACATTTGCAACATAAACTCCTCAATCAACTTTGGAAGAGCCAATTATCGTGAGAGTATCCGCATAGTGAGAGAACAAATTTGATTTCTACCTTGTGTGCTGTATGTATCCAACTACCACAACTTTGAAACTAGTTAGCTACTGTATGTGTTTGTGCACATAGAGAGTCAACTGGATTAGCGCAGAAGTTATTACCAGCACAAGTGGCCTTATCTAAGTGCAATTGCGTGGTGTGAATTATTTGTTGTTTATTTGTATAAGAGTCCATAAATGGCTTATGTATTGACAGTTGGGGGCCTTTTGCCTGTAGTACCTACAACTGAGATGAGCTTTTAGTTGCAGCCTTATAGGGCTGATTAATAAAGTAGTGACAAATACTTACCATTGACATGCTACTACTTTTCAAAATAAAAATCTTTCTAAAGTACAGTGGTGTCTTTCGTTTCATTTGCTTCAGAGAATAAATGAAAAAAGTGTGGTGGAGAAGGAGAGCAGATTTTCATGATCTGTCATGTGACTGAGCCCTTCTATTACTGAGTGTGCTGCCATGTTATGTAGAAGACACTCCGAAGAACAACGTAGGTGCCATACCATGACCTGCATTTTATAAGTGGAGCATAAAACCCAGAAGCACTGGGTGAATGCTGTGGTGTCCTGTGGATAGCGATATCTGATCTTTGTTTTGAAAAAGACCCTTAAGTGTGAGTGTTTCCAACAGAACAACAAGCGCATGTGTGGGGAGCCTCAGGCAAAATCAGTAGGCAACTAGTTTTACCAGATAAGTGCACCACTGATTTAAAGAAATGGCACCAGTAAAATTCAAGGGTATATACTGTAAATTTTACTAACATTGTTTAGAGACAGTTCAATCTGCTAGAAAGCTGACAATAGAAACAGATTGTGACCACTTAGACGGTCTATCAAGCCACTGGTGCTAGCCATACACACAACAGTTTCCTGGCACTTTGGTGTCTTTTTCCCACCATTTCATTTCAACTGTTTCATAGTTTTTATTGTTCGGTCCCTTATTGTGATTAAAATCTGGATTAAAGCATCACAATTTTCACATTTTTGGCCAGCACTGGAGTCACTTTGTCACTTAGAATATCTTTTCACCACTGTGGAATCAAAATAAGAGAAGTGTCACTTATTCCCACAGTCCGCATAGTATTGAAGGTAATGATCGTTTCCTTTCAGTTTCTCAAAGTGATATTAAAGTCTAAATTTTTTGAACTAAAATAATAACCATGTTATAATTATTGGCTATGTGCAATAGTATTTGATAAAGTGCCCCCCCCCCCCAAACCTCCTCTTCTGGGGTCCACCATTGGTCCTGTCTTGCTACTTTCTCTTCCGTGTGTATCCCCAAAGCAAACCACTTGCTATGGGGGCAGATGTGCTAGCTCGCTCCTGAGCCGGGCTGAGTGCTAATGACTCCTGCTGCTGCCTCTGTGCCTGTGAGAGAGGGAGAGAAGACAAGCACTGCTGCAGACCGGCACAGAGATGAATTGATACAGGACTTAGGTCCATAAATACTTACCTGAGCCCAATCTCGATTCAGTGCTGTGCACGAGAGCAGAGGCAGGGGACCCCAGAAGAGGAGGGTAATGGCTGCTCTGTGCAAAACAATTGCACAGAGTAGGTAAGTATAACATGTTTGGAACTTTTAAAAAATAAAAAGGTTTCTTTTAGAATCACTTTAATGCAGGCAATGTGTTAGGGTTAAAAACCATTTGTCTTTAGAATCACAAAACAAACCAGGTTCCCTATCAGACGTTATTTGTGCATATTGCTAATGTTTAACAGAAGGAAGAATACTTCAGTGTAAGGATCTGTAATTTCTGTATATCTATGAAATGTCTTTTTCATATCGCATCTTTTAGAGCAGTATAAGGTTTAACATTAACTATGAATTAATATCTGTTTTTTTGAAAATTGTACAGTATTTTTACATTTTTTATTTTAAGTGTTATATTTGAAATGCATTCTGTTCTAGTAGTTTAAATTTAGTTTTATTCTGAGCTGCCTCTGTTGAAAAATACAATCCTCTCTAAATACATTAAAATATGCTATTCCACTAAATGTGTCCTGTGCAAGAATCTTTCATTAGCATTATAGTGGCTATACTCACTTTGATCCTATTATCCTATGCCATCCAATCTATGTGCGATGTAACCAAAGCAATCAAATCCCTACCGATTAATTTAGACTCGATTTAGAGCAGATCCATCAAACTGGGTCGATCAGCTAGGGCTCAAATGTATCAATCATTCTAAATCAATTGACATCACTGAGATACTTTGTCAATGAATACAATACTATTTTGAATGATCAGAATATGAGAGCTCCAGGTTGCTGATAAAAAAAATTAAAAGTCAGCAGTTACAAATACTATAGCTAATGACTTTTAATATTAGTCCTGAAGAAGTCACGTGGGCCATGACGATACGCGTAGAGACGCAGGGAGAGAGACTGGATGTGGAAGTGTGGCATCACTGACCGCTCGTAACGGACAGCTGTATACACCGACTACTGTGAATTTAAATGTAAGTTGCTACTTTTTTTGGTCAATAAATGTTGTTAAATACTACACCAGAGGAAGTTTTTCTGCTTGTCTGCCCCCATTTGGAAGCACACAAGACATAAACAGCTCCCTCCCTCACCCCTGGAAGGTGGAAGTTGCATAGGATCCAATTTAAATACCCCCTCCCAGCATCCCCTTTGGATACACACAGGAACACGGGATTGACACCATCCAAATGCTGTAACCTTACAGCAGTAAGGTAAGGGTGTAGAATACCCAGAAGCTTTGCACATCTCCCTATTACACCTCACTGGTTGATTCCTGGAATCACTCACCTGATTTTACACCACCTGATTTGATGCCACTTTCACTGCATGATGATTGAAGCTGCTACAGATCACTGAATGGACTTGTTTTATGGGAATTTTTTATTTCATTGTTTATTAGTTTTATACATCATATTATCATCCTACTGTTACGCAACTGTTGTGCACTTGTCACTTTGTTCACTATATTTATTTTGGAGGTACAGTTAGCCGTCACACTGGGACGAAGAGTGTATATGTATTGACGTCCCTGGATTTATATATAATCTCCTTGCACTTGGCACCTTTGTCACAGCAGTTCTATTCAAGCTATTATATATTTTATTTTTACACATTGGATGGCACTAGGAGCACTTTGAATATATTAATCATTTATTATTGATCAAGCACATTATTAATTGTTTATTCACTTATATTTATTGATTATAGATATTAATTATGTTAGGATAAGCGCGCTTTATTATTATATACCTAACTATGAATTAATATCTGTTTTTCTAAAAATTGTACAGTATTTGTACATTTTTTTTATTTTAAGTGTTATATTTGAAATGCACTCTGTTCTAGTAGTTTAAATTTAGTTTTATTCTGAGCTGCCTCTGTTGAAAAATACAATCCTCTCTAAATACATTGAAATATGCTATTCCACTAAATGTGTCCTGTGCAAGAATCTTTCATTAGCATTATAGTGGCTATACTCACTTTGATCCTATTATCCTATCCATCCAATCCAACCGACTTCAAAGCCGGTTCCCTACTGTACCTGCGTGAAGCACGCTGCCCTCTCTAATTGGGCCAGCTGCAGGGGAAGGAGGAGGGGGCCGAATTTCCGTATGAATTCGTCACGTCAAAACCAGGGACCTGTTCCCCCCCAAAAAGGTGCCAAATGATGTGGCAGCGGAGAGGGGGAGGAGGCAGATAAGTGGAGTTTTCTCTTTTGGGTGAAGCTCCGCTTTAACTATCAATCAAGATCCATGTACCTGTGTATAGCATATTGATTAAATGGATTGTTAACTATAGATTGATTATTCCTGTTGGAAGAGAAATCGACCATTTATTGAAGTGCGTATGGACACAATTACATGCTAACCTAAAGTGACACTAATTGATATCTCTGTTTTTCAACAATAATCTATACACAGCCAAGAGTTTATGACCCTGTAATCTCTTTTTTATAAATTGTTTCTCACTGTGTTTCTGCCTCTTTCAACATCATCTGTGAGCTTCTGAACCTTTCCTTTTTCCCCTTCACTTTCACTTGTTTGTGAGCAGTGCATTTTAGTTGCAATCATGTTCATTGCAAATTCCATAGTCCCTAGTGCATCCTGCAGGCAAGCAAGAAAGAGTGTTTTTACATACAGTGGGACCATGGAGAACACATCTATTGCAAATCCCATAGTTCCTAGTACATGCTGGGGGCAGGCAAAAGAGGGTGTTCCTACATATAGAGGGATCATGGAGAATAAGCATAGCCACCTTAAGGAAGTTGGATCAGAGCAGCCAAAAAAAGAATTTGGAGATTTGAAAGAGTCTTTATAAGGTATTGTTAGGAATGCATACTTGAAAATAACCCAGGTGGGTTATGTCATAATATCCTACTATGCACCGCATAATAGCACACTATGGCAGACTTACCTGTTTGCCAGCAATTGTTAAAAATGGACATCAATATCACTTTAACCATAGTTTAGTGTCACATTAAAGCTATATTAAAAGTGTTACTGAGCTGGGTAAATAGAATATTAGAAGGCTTGAAATACTTACTGTACTGTACTTACTGTCCCTCATATTTCCAAATTTTTGATTTAAGTCTTTGATTATGTGATAAGAAATGTGATCTCAGCGGAGAGAGTTGTTAACACTTCTATAAAGTATACATGTCACAGGGCATGATTACTTAAACTGGCTCCAAGAGGATTGCTCTTAAGGGCTACACCATTTTTGCAGTTTTGCTTTAACTCAATCTTTCTGCCCTTGTGAAGACACAATGCAAATTCATCTTATTCAGTCCTGAGGAAAAAAACTTACATAATTTGTATGTGATATTTGTTTTAACCAGTGTTTTACTTTTATCTAATACTGAAATATTTTTTTTTTTTATATCTCCATTATGTATATCTCCATTATGAGCCAGCTTTGGAAGTCCATCTAAGAAGATATTATTCTGGGCTAGAGCTAAACAAAATATATGGTCAAGTAGAAATGCATCCGGGGCCAAACCATCGCCATACATTTTTTTAAAATATTGTTTAAAATGATTGCGCTAATAGATTAAGTGAGCTGCTAGCCCCACAATTGACATAAATTGTGCAAAATCCTAAAATAAATCAACAAGTGCTGCGCTAATAAAAATGCAATTAGGTAACACACATAAAGTGCAACATATAAGCCAAGTGTATCAAAGTGTAGTGCCAACTGACTCCACCAATAAATTGGAGAGGTCACTGGCTATACAATTACCATCTACAGTGCAAACAAATCATAAAATCATTAAAACATGAACCAGTTACATAAAAATAATACAAAAATAAAGTACAGAGTGCAGCCCAAAATTCATCCAAAAGAAGTGTCCAAAGAGTCCAACAAACTTCACTGTATTATACAAGTGACTTTGTATTTGTGATCACCATGAATGTCCATGCATCACACTTCTCATGTGTCAAAAAGTGCAAGGATCCACCACCAAGGGAATCGTGACTGCATTTACAAGATATTTTAGGCTCAACAACCTATTAGGCAGAGAGTCAAACAGACCAGTGTGATGATAAATCACTCGGGAAATCTTGCATACACTAAGGCATAGGCAGGTCACACAATCCCATAGAAACTTGGTATGGAGAGTTTATGCAGTTCATTCTCCTATTCCATGGATCCATGTAAAAACACATTGAATACCCACACATAGTGTGAATCCATAATATTCAATTTATTAAAAAGGAGATAAAAACACTTACACAAGTGTAGAAAAACAGTGCTGTAAATAAGAATGAGCTCACAGAAAATGATTCTCATTCGCAATGACCCTGATAGGGACTAGACCCCAGGGTGGAGTCAACTGACACTAAAGCCCCGTACACACGTTCCGATCGTCGGCCGAACGATCGGCCGTCTTTTGTCCAGGGCTGTCGTGTCTGTTGAAAACTGCAAAAGACTGCACACAAATTTTGTAGGCCAACAACAGCCGACTGCAGAAGTGATGTCATGTGATGGTTAACTTTCCTGGTCTTTTTTCTTTTCTGAGCATGCCCAGTCTTGCAAATCTGCTGTCTGTCGGCCGAATTCTGTACTGACTGGCGAACAATTGGACGTTCTGGTGTTGGCCAACAAAAATTTTAATGTCTACACGACAGATTCTTTTCGGCCGAAAGTGCGCTGTCGGCTGTCGGAAGCATCATACTAACAAGCCTACAATCGGCGGATCAGTCGTCGGTCGAATATTTACGGCCGACATCCGGTACGTGTGTACGGGGCATTACCTTTGATACACTCATCTTATATGTTGTACTTTATGTATGTTATTCAATTGCATTTTTTTTTAGCGCAGCATTTGTTTATTTATTATACATTTTTAAAGTCTGTAGGAGTGATTCCGTAAATGAGTTTAGGCTACTCACCTAGGAATGTTTACTTTGAAAAGTGTGTATCTTCATCTTTTAAAGCAGTGTTCACTTTCTGTTTGTGTTGAAAAACCCAATCATATATGTTCATGAATCTTGCTTTTCTTTAAATTTCTCTTACACGTGGATGGGTATTCAAAATCAACACAGCTTTACTATATTCACCAACATTCATTTAGCATAGTGAACATATATTTTCCAAAGTGAACAATCACAATGCACAGCCACTACAGTATTCCTTTTGTAAGGTAACCCACCATATACAGTAGTTTGATGGTGGGTGTGAGGACAAATCTGCTACAATATGTAGCTTCTTAGTCAATGTAACAGGGTCACTTTAAGGTTACAGTTTAAAAACAGCTTGAGTAATGTTTTGTTTTCCTGCATATTCCATGTTCATTTTTTGAATTTTGTTTAATATGATATAGAATTACTATGTAAATTATACTGTGCTTGATATGGAACTTGATGTGGGTTTTAGCCATTTGCCAGAGAACTGTAAATGTACACTGGGTTTAGATGTTGAAGCAATTATTTTACAATCTGTGGATGAATAAATACCTGCATTTTTTTCCATTACTTTTTCAAAGCCTTGTAATCCTGTACACGTGGACAACCTATTTCTCAACCTATGTTCCTTAGAACACTACATCTTGGAGGGAATGTTCTCAGGATCTTGTACTATATGAGACTTTAGGGATTATAGCACACACCTATAAACAACTAAACAGAATTAAAACACATATCATAGTATCATATCATATTATTACATAAACATTTTCATTTGTATACTTGTGTTTATCACCAAGGTAGTTTATTAGTGAGATGAAAAAAAAAAACGAGAAAAAAAAAAAAAAACATCGGCCTGAAGGGGACTATTGCACTTATTGGGATTTACCATTACTTGATTCTTTTATTCCCCAATAAAAAGATTTTTATATCTAAATCATGCTAATAAACCATGACAAGCAGGCTACAAGCAGAACTAAACCCATTGATTTGACTGTTCTCTAAAACAGGTAAATCCAAGGCATGCTGTGTGAGGATAAATGTTAACTGACGTGAATGATAACTGTCACTATTGATTGTGCTCTCAATCCAACTGTCAAACCATTAAAGTAGTTGTAAACCACTGCACTTTTTTTTTTCCTTACCTGCAAGGCAAAGGCAGAATCTGCTAGTATGCATAGCCTACTAGCACACTATTGGAAACCTACCTCAAAACAAAGCATTCCAGCGATGCAATGTCATCGCTGGAGACGGCGTTCATCTTCACCCAGTCTTCCCCCCGGGTTCGAAGACTCCTGCTCTGTGACTGGTTGGAGACGTGATGACGTCACTCTCGTGCATGCGCAGGGTAGACGCCGGTCTCAGCACAGGGCTCTGAAGAAACGGCACGGGTGGACATTCCTTCAGAGCGCATGCGCCAGTGATTTTACTGGCTGCATGTACAGTAAACGTCTCCTAAACGGTGCATGTTTAGGATATTTTTACACTACCTAAACTGTAGGTAAGCCTTATTATAGGCTTACTTATAGGTAAAACTTAAAGATGGAAGTTTGCTTCCTCTTTATATGACTAGTATATATAGAGATGAATCTATGCGCTACCAAATGAAGAGAAGGGAACGGAAACAAGGAGGAGGTAAAAGTGTGTAACAATGGAGCACCTAGAAATCCGCAGCCAATTCTGTAGTGTCCCCACATACAATAAAATATACTCAAGTGTAAAAATCAGCGCAAAAATTCTAAAATTGGTGAACCATAGATATCTAAAATTCAATATTTAAAATAATCAATATTTTCAAAATCAGTAATAAAAAACCTTCAGATAAAAGGAAACGAAAGTGCTTAAGTGCTAAAGTGTAAGTGAATAAATATGATAAAGGAAGTGATCCTCAATGTGCTTGATTCAATAGCACTTGAATAAGTAGCCTGTGCAAAGTGAAAGCTGTGAGCAAATCAATGAAAAAGGGTACTGATCCAATATTCAGCAAGAGGAAAAGAAGAAAAAAATATTTAAATGTAAATAAAAAATATAGTGCCCTATGAAGAGTGAACCCTATCCAACTCTTCAATTGCAAAAAAATGCAGTGAATCCATGAAAAGTGACAAATGTGGTCATCGTGAAAGAATAAGGGTGCAGAAATTAAGAAAAAAGATGAAAAATATATTAAGTGCCCTATGAAGGGTAAACCACTAAAACTCTTCAGTAGGCGAAAAAAATATTTTTTAAAATGCCGGTAAGTGTGAACAATATATCCAAAGATATATGCATAAAAAGTGAAAATATTGATCAATATGATGAAACAAAAACAATATTGTGGTAGAAGAGCAAAAAGTTCATAAATAGTGAGGTGATCAAGTGCTTCCAGTGACTCCCAGTGCCGAGTTTAGTGAGCTAAAGATCCAGAATTAGGTGTAATGACCGCTCACCTCCATTAACACTCATAAAGAGCGTTTCAGGTATCACACGTCAACCTGTAGACTTTAAAGGATCCTCTGCTAATATCCTCAGAGATTGGGATACCCTGTGTATATCACACTCCAAATCTTGTATGGTAATCTCAGCAGGGTGATGGTTGCTGCAAAGCTCTCAGAAACACTCATTTACCAGGGAACCAGGGAAAAAGACATGAAGGGTTCTCATAGTGTAGTAGGTTCAAATAGATTTTAATCGGTCAAAGTAAAATTTACACTTAAAATTTTGTAGATGAAAAAAAGCATTCAGAGAACAAATAGATGCCGCCGATGCGGTCTGCAGTGTTTGCTCCAACGCTTCTGGTCTCGGCCGTAGACCCGGAAGTGATGTCACCACGGCTTTCCCGACGCGTTGCTCACAATAACACGTGACTTTATCATGGCCCTTTGACCCTTGATAAAGTCACGTGTTATTGTGACGCGATACCTGAAACGCTCTTTATATGACTGATGTCATAGCTGACCACGGATGCAGTACTATAGCAGCTGCAAATCACACAGGAGCTACGATGGCAACTTTCTGGCTGTAAAGGATTGGAGGGTTTAGTTCCACTTTAGGGTTAGGCAGGAACGAAAATACGAACTTCTGAATAGATGAATGAAAGAGAATGAAAATGTCTCTATAGTGAATGATTTGCATTTTGTACTTTTGTTCATCTGTTCAGAATTTCGTATTTTAGTGCCTCCATCTGTTCAGAATTTTGTTTTTCGTGTTCTGTTCTCGATCTTTCGAATGGGCGGTATTAGTGTATCCTAATATCTTTAGCCAATCAGCTATTCCCTTTTGTGTCTGAGTCACACTACATTCCTGAGACAGGGTGTTTTTTCTTTAGATTCTGTTGTTGGGGACTCGGGGAAAGTGCTAAGTCAGGTCTTGTGACAGAGGTAGTGAGTCACATAGAGTAAGTACAGGACTTATAAAAAACGATTATTTATATTTCCTGCAATTGTATTTTTTTTCCTTGTGTGGGACAGTGTGTGTTTTTATAACCTTGCTGTCTGAGAGTTTTTTTTTAATTTAAACATTTTTTTTGCAGTTGCATTTGTGATGGATAGATGGGTGTTTTCCTGTTAATAAGCATGGCCATTTTTAAGGCACGGCAATACACCATCTTTATCCATTGAGCATTTTTTATCTGTTTGTTTAAAAACAATAATTGATATTAATACTTCTCCAATTCCTCTCCCCATGAGGGAGACAACAGAGGAAAATTTGCTTCTGATACAGTAAGAACCTAAAAAAAGATAGTAACAGGCCAATTGTAACACCTGCTCTTTTTTTACAAGAGAGGCTGGACAGTTCCCTCAAAGGCTGTTGCTAATGGCCATAGGTATAGGCAGCCAAAAAGTGAGATTTTTCATTTTGAGCAGGCAATTGCTCAACGTAAAAGCATAGCTACCAACTCCACAACTGCTAGCAGCAGCTCTACAGATAGAGATGAAGTGGCAAATACTTTACAACCTGCTGCTGAACATGACATACCTTTCAGTCCCACCCTTGAAGGTTTAGATTTAGGATTGGGTTTAAATGTACAGTAGGAGGAATTACATCACTATCAAGAGTGTAGTCCAGGAGATATTGGTCCTGTGTCTCCTCTGTTATTTTCACCCACAGAAACAATGTCACCACCACCACTATCACCCGCCTCTTCTGCCTCAGATTTAACTAGTGCCAACCTCACCAGTGTTAGGCCACCATCTTCTTCCTTTGCTCTGGAAGCTTCTCATAGTCATCACCCTGAACAAATGGTAGTACATTCTTTGCCACCCAGTGGCAGTGGCAACTTGTGGTCAAAAGTATGGGAGCATTTTGTTTTACATGGAGATGGTAGCCTAGCCAAGTTAAAAATATGTGGCAGGGCAGTGAGCCATGGCAGAGTTTTAGGGCATCTCACTAATGCTGGGATGAATCATAATTTCTACTCTCACCATAACTCTGTGCTGCTGAGAGAGGAAAGTAGGGTGGCAGCTCCACCTAGTAAAGAGAGAAAAGCAATGCTAGTGCTACCATTTCAACCGATAGACATGACAAGGGGCAAGGGGATCAAGGGACCTCTTGTGCAACTGTTAGCCATCCCAGTCATCAGCCTACCCTGCAGTAATTTAACAGCTTTCATTCTAGGGGGATGTCTAGGCAGCATTCACACAAAATTACTCGCCTTATTGGGCAACTGATAGTTGTCGGGGAAACGCCTTATAGTTTGGTGGTAGAGGAGCCATTTAAACAACGAATGCAGGCACTTGCACCTCAGAATATTGTACCCTGCTTTACTACATTCAGCTGTAATGTAGTACCCTCTTTATACCAATCATGTGTGCAGGCATTGAAAGAGGAGATAAGCAGAGCTGCTTTTTTATCATTAACTGTGCACTGGTGGCAGCCCACTGTGTCAGAACATATAAAACCAAAACCAGGGGCAAGAAGCACAGGAGCTGGGGTAGTAAATTTTAAGCAGGGGCACCATTCCTTCCTCTTGTATGCAGAGGTTATGGACGAGCAACATAGTGCTCAAAATATTTTGTGGCCTGAGTGGCTTGGAGATCAAGCAGGCATGCAGCCAAAGTTAGGGTTTGTGGTAACAGATGGAGCAGCAAATATGATTAAGGCTCTGCGTGATGGGTGATTTGTAGGAGTCCGCTGCTCGGCACATGTCCTGCATCTTGTTGTTAGGGCTGCTCTGTATTATGACAGTAGTCAAAAGTTGTTAGCAGTCCAGGAATCCTGTGGTAAGATAGCAGGCCATTTTCACAGAAGTGTCAAAGATAGCCACATATTCAGATATTGGCAAAGTAAGGCTGGCCTTACTCATCACCGTATGAAGCAGGACATTGGCACTCGGTGGAATTCAACATTAGAAATGCTTGAGAGAATACATGAGCAACAAAAGACAATTCACGCCATGTCCCATGAACATTTTATAGGTATAGCTAGACCACTGAGCAGGAAGGAGTGAACAATAATTGGTCAGATGGTTGCAGTGCTTAGTCCCTTCCGAGCATCTAGAAACTTGCCCTGAGCTAATGTTTGCCTCAATGTGCAATCCTCGAATAAAGGGCTAAATGCCCCTCGGGAACAGTTTAGTAAACACCTGGAGGGATAAATTACTTGAGACGGTGTGTGATAGGCAAAGACAATTGTGTATGCCACCAGAGGTGAATGAAGAAGATGAAATGGAGAAGCCTGCTGATGATACTGAGTCAACAACACCTTTCAGTATCAGTACCACCACTGTTGTGCGCACAACCAGAGCAGATGAGTTTTGGGCTGAGACATTAGATAGTTTGGACTCACGAGGCTGCCCCCCAAGAAACAAAGTAGTTTCTCAGATACAGTAAAGGCTTATCTTTCTGAGCCACATTTGCCCCCTACTACAATATTGGGATGAAAAGAGGGGGACTTGGCCTGCTCTCTCCATTGTAGCCCAAGAGCTTCTTTCCTGCCCCACAACCTCAGTCCAAAGCGAATGGGTATTGTCCATCATTGGAAATATTCTCTGCTCATAGCGATCACAACTGGCTCCATAGCAGATAAAGCAGATGGCATTTCTGAAAGTAAACCTGCCCTAAACTTTGATACTGATTAACTGTCCTACTTTGTCTTCTACCTCTATTTTGTACCATAAGTCTATCTTTAATTTAATGTGTTCCAAGATTAGATGCCAAACAAAAAATACAACAAAACCAAAGCCAAATATAGTGCAGGACAGGTCATGATGATATTATCTATCCAAAATAAAAGGAATATGTTTAACATATAAAAGTTATCACTCAGTCACAAAGTAGAGACTGAAAGAGCCTGGGAAGCTGGGATCAGCCTCATGGTATTATTGAATGGTCTCTTTTGGGCTTTATATCTTCTCCTTTCTTTTATTTGGTTGGGATTGGGAAATCATCTCATCTCTAGCAGTTCAAACAGGATTTAGATAAATAAAGAATTGATTTCGGACCACTTGAGATAGACCTGTCTAGCATCTGCCACACAAAAAAGCAAGATGTAAACCAAAAAATAGACCATTAAATAATACCATGAGGCTGATCTTGGCTTCCCAGGTTCTCTTAGTCTCTACTTTGTGAGTGATAACTTTCATATAGCTATTCCTTTCATTTTGGATAGATATCATGTCCTGCACTATTTTTGGTTTTGTTGTATTTTTATTTGGCATGTATTCTAATCTTAGGACAGTTTGATTTGAAGTAGATCCATTCATTCCTGTGAATAATTGTTCTAAATTACCCATCATTTGAGAGATTGTTCATTCAACCCAAGTTAAGGTTTGTTTGTTAATAGCTTAATTGTGATTATTTGTATTGAGTTTTCATTCAAGTGTTTGGAGTTTCTATTGTATACACAATACTTAATGCTCCTTCTTCAGTAATCTTAGTTAGTATTAAATAAAAAAATAAAAAATAAAATAAAATAAATCCTGTACTTAATCAGTGGCTCCCAAAGCTAACAGCCAAATTATTATTTAAAAAAAAAGCCCTGCACTTTAATTCCCTGGAAACCAATACTCCCATAAAAAGTGCTATTCCTTTCTATTTTCTCCTCTTACTGTGTCTACGGTGTTGCAAATGAAGACTGCTGCTACCATCTAGGAGAAAATCAGTAGGCATTGGTGATGGCACTCTTTTGGAAGACCTCTCCCCACACTATGGGATTAAAGCATTGAAAAGATTTACCCTACTGCACACACGAACAAGTGAGTGTCTCATCAATTGTATCCTTATTCCCCTTCCATCATTCCATTAATAATTTCTGTTTATTTATCTAACTTTCTCTCTTCATTTCACAATTTATTGAAAATACCACCAGACTTTGATGTGGATGAGGAACAACAAGACAGATTTATATATGAGTCATCAAGTACTTTACTGGTAAGTATTAACAGCTCACACCACTTTCAGGATGTATATATGCTCTAATACCAATGCAAGTATTGGTGCTGAATGCCGATACTGAGCACTTGAGCAAGTACTCCCTCCAAAACCTGAACTGCTGGTCAAAGGGAGGTTTTTTCCGATCTCACCGAAGGCAGGAAGATCGGAATTCAGAAAACCTCCCTCCTACCTGCTGTGCTGTGAAGGAGCATGGAACTGGCTTTCCAACCAATCAGGAAGAGGGGCGGTGGTTCCCTCAAGGCACAGCAGGTCCGAAGGAGTTTTTAACCGATTTATCTGCCCTCGCAAAGATTAGAAAAACATCCCCTAGTCAGGACGTGTTCCTTAAAAAAAAAAAAACCTCATAAAGTTTACAGTAAGTTTATAAAGTTTAATTACATACTTTAACCACTTGCTGATCGCCAGAAATACATATACTGTGGCAGGTCAGCTCTGTCCTGCAAAACAACGTAACTGTACGTCGCAGGACCGCCAGTGGGGTTGCGCCCTATTCTCCACAGGGGAAGCTGATCTGTGGGTCCATTCACCCCATTCGCCCATTTGCCACAGGGGAAGCTGATCTGCGGGTCCGGCGGCCGCGGTCACTCCGAGTGGAGACAGAACGGCGGTCTGCCACTGTAAACACGGCTAAAAATTGCTAATCGCCGCCATTACTAGTAAAAAAATAAATAAATAAAAATGACATAAATCTTTCCCCTAGTTTGTAGACCCGACAACTTTTGCGCAAATCAATCAATATACTCTTATTGGAATTTTTTTTAACAAAAATATGTAGCAGGATACATACTGGCTTCAAATGATTTGATTTTAAACATTTTTTATTGGAAATGTTATATAGCAAAAAGTGAAAAATATAGGTTTTTTTTTTCAGAATTGTCGCTCTTTTGTTGTTCATAGCGCAAAAAAAAAAAAACTGCAGAAGTGATCAATACTACCAAAATAAACTCTATTTGTGGGAAATAAAGGACATCCATTTTATTTCGGTACAGCGTCGCACAACCGTGCAAAAATGAATGCAGTGTCGAAACGCAAAAAATGGCCTGGTCATTAAGAGGTCAAATCCTTCCGGTCCAGAACTGGTTAAGGGGGAAAACCTTTCGGTCCAGAAGTGGTTAAAAAGTTTTCTTTCTCGTTTTCAGTTTTTATAGTTGTGTAAACATGTTTGCTTGCTGGTTTAAAAAAAAAAAGTGATGCATGTCCCTTTAAACATAAAATCAAGACCGTTGTGCTAAGAATACTGAATATTTCCATTTCAGCTACTTTGGACTACAATTTAAAAAATCTTGGAAAATTAACAAATGTTAAAAGAACATTAAGAGCAGTGGGGCACCATAATAGCTAAATCTGAATAAACAACTTTAACTATTGTGGATTTAGAGTGTGAAGTTGTGAATGATTACCATGTGTGATAAGGAAATATTAATTAACCAGATATGTGATGTACTGTAAAATAACACATAATAATATTCATCAATATATTCATGAAAGTATGCTTTATTAAACAATAATAATTTTTATTTACACTAACAAAAGGTTTTCAATAAGTAGCAAACAAAATGTATGTATCACTGGAAATAAAAAAAAATAGTAATCTTAAAAGAAAAACCATGATTAGAAACGAATTTTAATAAAAAATAGTTTGGGGTACAGACCCTTCCTGTGATGAGGTTAGCTGCCTTGCCTTGGGACCTGGGGCAGATGAAGACGTAGCCTTCAGGTTTTACTTTCAGAGGGTGCTCTGCTGATTTGTGATGTGGAGGTGCTCTCAGCTAATGGAGCATTGTACCTGGAAATTGCTTCCAGTAAAGAAAGTCTCATTTGCTGCCTCGCCTGGTTCTGCTGCAGGTTTACCCAGGACAACATTAATTCAAAATGGTGAGTCTGTTGTCTGCCTACCAGATGAATGGCCTGGGTTAACCTTCTTTTGTCACATGACATCCTCCTGTTTTCACTTGACAGCCTCCTAACTTCTCTAAGCACCCTCTGTAGAAGTTACTGGACAGTTGCTGGGCCAGGCAGTAGAGCAATAGGTGGCCTTCTTATGCCACGTAGGGAGCAGGCGGCAACAGCTGTGGCTCCTGCAGTACAGGCACACTGGTGGGGGCAGCATCAGAGACTGGTGGCAGGATGATGAGGGAATCTTGGCCCATGTCCTCCTCCCGTGGCCATGGGGAGAAGGCAGGAGTCTGTAATTCACAGGGGACAGCTCTGCCTCTTTCTTACTGCACAAAAAGAGTGAAACTAGGACAGGAGTCTTAACCTAAGCACACGAGCGGTTAATAAGCAGGATCTAAGACTTTCTGATGGTGTAGAAAATTATGTAATGTAATAAAAAAAGTGCAATTACAGAAAAAAATACAGTTTATGCAATAGAAATATAGTGACTCGTGTCTTCACCCAAACATTAAAAAACACATGCCATGTGTGGCTCTGGATCAGCTGATAAATCAATGTCCTGCAGTGCTGGAATAATAAGCACAATTATGAACTAATAAGCTGAGTGAAGGAAAAGAGATCTCAAAAAGTTCCAAGGATGTGTATCCCATTAAGCTTCACACTGCACTAGAGGTTATGAATGGAAATATTCATCCGGCAGTTAAAAACAGACTATAAGAACAAATAATTGTTTATAAGGATAGCGGGTAATGGCTTTATCCAGTCAGGACTATTTAAAGTGCATATATAGATAGAATTCAAAACAAAGCCTTGAGATATTCCTCTTTCTTACTGCCCTCATTTGAAAGAAGGACAGGTGAGAGAGGCGTTCCGCACCGCACTCTCCGCTCAGACTGATCCTTTTTATCTGAAATAGATGAGATAGGCAATGTTGAGGATAACGTTCAAAGAAATGGATTTGTAGACAGTAGACTTAAAGCGGAGTACCGGCTTCAAAAAATTTTCTTATATAAAAATACCCCCGGGACAGTCAGGGCTAGTGCATTGCAGCAATGATAGCCTCTGAACTGTCCCAGGTTTCACTTACCTTTTAGAAGAAATACTTACCTTGAAAATTTCTTGTCCAGCGCTGCCATCTCAGGTGTGGGCAGCTGAAGCCAGGGCGTCCTCTTCGGTGTCCTCTTCGGTCCCAGAATTCCCTGCACCGGCCCCGCTCGTCACTTCCGATGCAGGCGTGTCATCCCTGCACAGGTTCTGGGCATGCCCAGAAGCTGTTTAGCAGGTAATGAGGCACCTGCATCGGAAGTGACGAGCGGGGCTGGTGCAGGCGCATTGACTCCTGGGAGCGATGACGTTCAGCTCCCAGGAGTCAATGAAAGCAGGAAGAGACGGCGCAGGCGCGGCCGCAGAGGGAGGAAGTGGAAGGAAGGTAAGTATATTTTTTTCAAAAACAAGGTAAGTAAATGAAAAAAAAAATTGTGATTATCCAATTCTTTTTTAGGTGATTTTCGGCAAGCGGATGGGCCAAAGTTGTTTTTGAGGTCGGAACTCCGCTTTAAGTAGTAATAATGAATTATGGAGAGCATGATAGATCAGGTGGGGGAGGGGGGAAAAGTTGTTTTAATTATTAAAGCGTTCATGCTGTTTCTGTGTTTATTAAAAGTCACCAGCTACAAAAAGGGTATCTACCGACTTTTAATAAACACACACTCACCTGTCCCATGATCCAGCGATGCAGCCGCCCAAAGCCTCGGATCTCTCTGGCGCCTGCTGTGACAGCTTGCAGCTACATAGCCGGGTGCCAACTGTGCATGCGTGAGTCACGCTGCGCATCATGAATGGCCGGGCAATCTTCTGGGACCTGTGATGTGTTCCAGAAGATCGCAGGAAGGGAGGGGGAGAGGAGAACTTTTGCAGCAGCGGCCTAGGTGGCTGGAGAGGAAGCGGGAGCAGGTACCTGTCAAAACTAGGTACAGTACCCCCCCCCCCCCAAGAAAATGAGAAAATGACATGCCAAATGTGGCATGTCAGGGGGTAAGGAGTGCTTAAAGTGTAACTTCCACTTTTGGGTGAAACTACACTTTGAGAGAGAATCCCAAAAAGGTTTATCTAGCTATATATGGTTACAACTTATTTTGCTAAATCTACCCATTAGTGCAAATTGTATTTATATGTTATAGAGCCATAGTTTGTTTTCTCTTGTCTTTAAACTGATATTCTAATCTATCACCCCTGGATGCAGAAACCTAAACCTGTTTGTAAGATGATTGTATATAAAATTCAATGCGCAATTATATTTGGTTTTCCACTATTTAAACAAAATAACCTTTTAATAAATAGAAAAAAATTTAATATAGCAGATAAAGCCTTAAACAAAAATGTTTTTTTTCTTCAATATATGTATATCTAATATTTTATTTTTGCTATTCTTTTATAAGGTCCACCATGGTAACAGGTGCCCTGCTGTAGTGAAGGATACTAAGATCAGATGAATTTCCAAATAATTTAAAAATATAATAAACAATTCTTGGTTACACATACAAAACATTGTTTCATACATTAAAACACAACACTTCATTGGATGATTTCATGGAGAAGTGATTGAGAGGTATGAAGTGTGTGTATGAATTTGAAAATGCTTGTTAAATATATTTTATGTGATTATATGATAATGCCTGTGTATAATGTCATGTGTAGATGATGATGGTGTGTCCTGTTTCTTTATATTGGCAGCTTGTGTACTTTCGCTGAAGAGCAATGGACCGCTGCTTTCTGTCAGAAGCTGTCATTGGAGGAATATGGCTTTCTGTTAAAGACCGAAGAAAAGAGTCAAGGTAATGTTGTTCAAGATAAAGTCTGCTCTAAAACAGCTCTATTTTTTTGCCTGTAATATGTTGTACAACATCATATTTAATAATCAAAGCGACCCTATTCACAAAAAAGTGCACTGAGGTGAATTTGCAATGGAAATGTAAAATCTAATCTAGAGTAGCTGATGTGTTAAAAACAGATGGCAAATTTCTTTGCAAATTTACCCCAATTACCATTTTTATGAATAGACTTTTAAATATACTATACCACAGGCCTTTTTTGAACTTTAACCACTTCAGCCCCGGAAGGTTTTACCCCCTTCCTGAACAGGACATGTTTTGCGATACAGCACTGTGTTACTTTAACTGACAATTGCGTGGACGTGCGACGCTGTACCCAAATAAAATTGATGTCCTTTTTCACCCAAAAATATAGCTTTCTTTTGGTGTTATAGTATTTGATCACCTCTGTGATTTTTTTTTTTTTTTGCATTATAAACAAAAAAAGAGCGACAATTTTGAATAAATAAATAAATATATATATATATATATATATATATATATATATATATGTATATATATATATATATATATATATATATGTATATGTATATACAGTATATATATATATTTTTTAAAATTTTGGTTATAAAAACATCCAATAAAAAATGTCAAAACTGTAGTTTCTTCATAAATTTAGGCCAATATGTACTCTGATTCTGCTACATGTTTTTAGTAAAAAAAATTCCAATAGGTATATATTGATTGGTTTGCGCAAAAGTTATCGCGCCTACAAACTGTGGGGTATTTTTTTTAAATTGTTATTTTAGGTTTTTTTTACTTGTAATCGCAGCAATCAGCGGTTTTTAGCTGGACTGCGTCATTGTGGCGGACAAATCGGAAATCTAACTGACACTTTTGACACTTTTTGAGGATCAGTGACACCAATACAGTGATCGGTGCTAAAAAAAATGCACTGGCAAGGAAGGGGTTACAACCAGGGGCGATCAAAGGGTAGGTGTGCTCCTAAGGAGTCATTTCTAACTGTGTGGGGGATGGTGCGGCTGGGGGAACACAGTTATCTGTGTTGCTTAGCAGGAACACAAGATCTCTATGTTCCTCCCTGACAGAACAGCAATCTGCCTTGTTTACATAGGCAAATTGCCGCCCTGCCTCTCCCGGGGATAATTGCGGGTGGCCACCTGACATCCCCTCAGGCCAATCACGGCGCGATTACGGCATCTAGTGGCAATTGCACAAAATTATGTACAGGTACATGATTTTGCGCAATAGAGACACTTTTCCACCTTATACGTACGTTTACGTTATGTGGTCGGAAAGTGGTTAATTAATAATAATAATTTTTTCCTTTGCAGGCTTGCACAGTGTGCCATTCATTGGCTGAGATCAGTCAGCTAAAAATCATGCGAGACGGCGTTCCAGAAAGTCATTTGCTATTGTCTATTGTCTATATTTTATCTCTGCTTTGAAACTATCACTGGTCACTTGAAGTAAACTTTGCTGCTGGATGATACCCAGGACTCCACACTCACCATTAAGGCTGCATTTGGCCCAGAGAGGGTCTCCAATTCTGGAGAGTGGGGGTGCAAGAGGGGAGAGTGGCACCTTTACACGGATAAGCACCTTCCAGCACTATCAAAATAAGGCAGTTGAGCCACTTTTTTGAGCACCTTTGCACAGCCTTTTTGAACATTCTATGAACTTTATTACTGTATGCATTTATTTATGAATTTCATTATTTATTCTCCTGAGCACATTGCACATTTTGCACATTTATTTATTTATTTACCATAGAAATTTTCTGCACCTGTATTTTTAAATGCTGATATATTTCATCTAGCACATTTTTTTCAAGCGCTTGAAGCACTTTATTTGTTATATATTGTTTTAGCAAGCGCTGTTTTATATAATTTTTTTCACTTTTTAGGAATTGCCACTAACACATTTTACACTAACGTTTTTTATAGCATTGAAAGCTAGTGATTGGAAGATTCATAGCACTGTATTTATCATTTTTTTATGAATAAATTAAATGAATTGGAGGTATAATTTAAAGGTACACAAGCAGTTTTTGATAGATGACTTTGCACTTTTATGATTTTGAAATTTGGAATTTTTATGTTTTATGATTTGCTGTAAAATGGTATAGGTTAAGGGTTTGAGCAATTTTTTTGAGCCTTGTGTTTTTGTTTCGGTACGGTAAAATATTTCTCAAGCCAACATTTCATATTCCTGATATGTGCTGTGGTACCATGAATTTGTGTTAAAAAATATCCCGTTGTCTTTATATTTCCTCCGTTGTGTGAAATAAATGTGATCCTGCCAGTCTTCCTGCTTTCCTATTTCAAACTGACCAAGCTAGGCATAGAAGCATATCCTTCAGAGCCTGGTCAGTTTTGTAGCTGTGCTGGGAGAACACTCGCCCTCCCCCCTGGATATTGTGCTTTTTCTCTGCCTCATGCTGACACACACCCCTTGCAGTCACACCACTCCCATCTCTTATGCAGCTGAGAACTGATTTTATGTGATCACCTATAAAAAAAAAGGAAAAGAGGTATATATATATATATATATATATATATATATATATATACACACACACACACACACATTTCTATTTTTAAATTAATAGGTTGGTTTGCAAGGTGAGGATTTACAAATGCCTTAATATCTATCTCTGGGTATTATTACAGCAACAAGAGGTAGGAATTAGGAGTTTGAAACCATTTCTTTAATCAAATTAAACAAACAGGCTTTTTTCAGCACAACTTAAAGTTAAAAATAGCTGAATGTGTAAAAAGGAGACTAAACTCCACTTTCTGGATAAGTAGACCCCATAATATTTGTACGCAATGTTCTCAAAGATGGTAACAAAAATTACCTTATTAAGTCCATTTGACCTAATGTGGCATGACATTCCATCTCTGGTAAGTGGGTAGCTGTACTTTGGTCTCTTAAAAATATAGAAGCAGCAGCTGGTCTTAATGTACCACTCTGGGGCTATGCATATTTCTAAGCTTTGCTCTCCATTTTTTGATTTACAAAGGAAATAAATAAAGAACTGGCATTATTTGTAACTGTGTTTTAAAATATTTTTTGTCCGGTTAAATTGGTAGTATTATTAGACAAATGCTACTAAAAGTAGACACCAGAAAGGTCCTTGATAGCATCAGAAACGATTCATCCCTTCTCACCTAGTAATCTGATTACACAGGAGAAAACAGAAATAGGTTTCTTCAGCCTTTTTCTTCTGGGATTTGACTTCTGCCCTGTTTTGGAATCTGTCTAAGCCCAGTTTAGTAAAATACATGCTTTTATATGAAATCATGTCTTTATATAAACTTTCCGAAACCTACCTGTCAGTAACATGCACAAGAACTTGAAAATGTGTTCCTGTGTGTGTTTCACAGTTTAGCTGATTAGCGAAGTAAAAAAACTCAGCTCCAATGAAACAATGGAAGCTTTCCCTTTTCTGTTTCTACATGATTTTTTCTATTAGCAAGGGAAAGTAAAACCAATGGGTAAATACTTAACAATGTAATACTAGGAGAAGAATAAAAATCCTGCTCACCCAGCGCACAAAATTGAATAATCAAAGGGCACATTCAACTGTACTCTAAAAAGGGCACATTCAACTGTACTCTAAGAAAATATATAATAGCTGCCACTATAAAATATGTAAACATAAAAACCAGGTGCACTCCTTCATTAGCAATTACTAGCCCATTTTTCTCCCAGGCATAGTTGAATGTATGCAATTTTTGTCTGTAGAGTCTTTTGCCCCTTCTGAGGGCCTTTTCTTGAGTGATCTCTTGTTAAGGTGGGATTGGTTCGGTTATTTTGAATAATTTTTATAATTTTTATAATAATTTTTTATTATATTTTAATCTGATTATATTTTAATCAGATTGTAATTGTAATATTTTAATATTTACCAGTATTGGTGGTCTCCTTGTCTATGGTGCATACTTAGTGTATTTTAATGTTATTTAAGGAGTTTGTTTCCCTTAATATTCGGTGTGCACTTTCCTTTTATTAGATGCCCCGTTTTAATATATTTAGAGTGGCATTGATCTTAAGAGGTTTTATTTAAATTTATATTGTCATTTTTATTGATGTTATATTTATATGTATTGATCGGCATGTGTATGGATTAATTTCTGTGTATATGTTTTGATTATAAGTCTGCTTCATTTAATTATGTATTGTGATAAGCAGGGTATAATGAATGAGCCTTATTAATGGGAATAGTATTGAGAGAGGACGATGATCCAATGATCCGTGTTGTGTGACCGTAGTTGCATTGGCCGTTTGGTCGGCACAGGGTTAACAGACCGTGAGAGGATGTCCTTTCGTATTCCCTTCTAAAGACTGTAATAGTCTCTCTGTCTGTTCCTGGTGGAGGGGGCATTTACTACGGTTCAGGTGTTTCCAATGGTTGGAACCTTGATCCGCCTCCACCAGGGGCGATAAATGGGAGTGAGTACGCCGCCCTCAGTTGAAGTCCGTGATGACGAAACGCATTAGGGCGTGAGCACGCGGTTACCTTGGTTACTGGCATACGTCAGACGCCATACCCGGAAGCCTTGGTACCCGGCGGCTTTTAACGATCGGTGTTGGACGACTGACAGTACGGTAACAATTCTTAAGAGCTTGGTGTTATGCTTTTTATTTTGGGAATAAATGAAAAACGGGGTTACGCTATGTGCCTGTGACATTTATTTTTGCATGCACGTCTTGTGAGTGGTCAAGCAGCCCTTGTGTCAGTCGGAGAGAACTCTGGTTGAGGAGGACCTGGCAGAGATTGTTACTACGGGCTTTCATTTGAGTCACATTTGGTAAGTGCATTTCCATTTGGGGGTGCACCGTGGTGAGGTGGAGGTCTTTTATCCTATTACCCTCAGGAGGTTTTGCTACACTGCTATGGACTTTCAGTTGGACTGTCACCATCTGGATCACCTCTTTTAATTGTGGTGTTGGACTCACTATTTTTATTGACTCACATGCGTTATTAGTATATGTGTAATATATACTTTAAGCGCCGCTAGTGGATACAAATACGTAGACAAGTTGAATACTGAAATCCTGTCAATTTGCCTATTTATTGTACCAAAGTAGGTTTGAATCAGTTGTACTGGGAATCTTAACACCACTTCATATAAAGCATTATACTTATGTTATATTTACTGCTTCTTTTTAATGACAAATTATTAATTAGAGGCCAATAACAATCCTGCAGTTTATTTTTACTGAATTTTCAGACAATTAGAAGCATTATTCACAACACTGTAGCATCAGCTCTTAGCAGAAAGATACACTTGCATTTTTAGCATTAGTTGAAAGGGCTTTATATCTTAACATATAAATATTAAAAGCTATATTTTTGAACAGTCTTTCTCTATGTGAAAGAGCATCCTTATTATTAATTAATGAATTAATTAATTAATTAGGAAATACACTATACTCAAAGTACCAAGGAAGGAAAATATTACTCATATAGGTGGTATACTAGTTATTTTTTTCTCCTTTCAGTAAAAGCAAATGGTGTGTCAGTAACTTCAAATGGTGTGATACATATGGATAAAATAAGGGAGCTGCTGGTGGTGGGTTCCCCTGGGTTACCATTAGCAATGGTATAACATTCTGGCATATTTCCAAGTGTTTTTACCTTAGACAAGAACCAATCCAGTTTCTTTGGTTTTTAGGTTTTATTAGGAACTTGGATAGGAGGAACTTGGATAGCAGAAGGGATGAGTGGGATACTCCTACTGAACTAAACTATGCACAATAGGTTGGGACCACTTGAATAAATGCTTGTTAACGCTGAGTAGCGCTGAATACACTGAAATTGAGCTAGCCACAGCTAGGCCGCTGTTTCACTTTGCCCTTGGCTATGAAAAGTTCTCTTTAAGCTTCCTGAGGTAATTCTGTCCGAAGGCAAGCTATTCCTTAAGGTAGACTGTACTGTTGATCAACTTCAGGGCCCTTCCTGGAGCCCCCTTTATCCATAATATTCAGGGCTTAACAACTTGGCACCCCCTTTACTGTAACACTCTGGGTTAACTAGCTCTTTGATCCCTTTGACCTCTCTGGAGTGGTCCCCTCTTTTAGGCACACCCCTGGGCAGATCCTTGAGTACTCACGACACTGTTTTTCCTGAGGTCCCCTGCCCAGCAGCTCCACTTGATCAGCACACTGGATCCTGTCAGCTCAGCTCAACCCCTGGTCCCTAGGCCGACTGCCCGGACCACCTTCCTCACTTCAGCAGGAGGAGAGACAGCCGTCCACCTCCTCCTGGGACGTTGCTCCCGCCAAAAGACACCCTGTCACATGCCCCCCTCAAATTTATTCCCAATCCCAGGATGCATTGCAGCAATGCCAACCCACTGGGACAGTCATAAACCCTGGTGTGCTATTGGCTAGGTTTCCTCCACTGTCCAACAAGGTCACTCATTGGAAACAGTGGGGAGACTCCCCAGACTCAACAGGTCACACCTGGAAGCATGTGACAGGCTAACTAACAGATCAGGCCCTCCTGATAAGCAGAACAGGGCCACATATATGCTTTGCCTAGCACCTACCCAGGAGGGTGCTACATAAAGATAAAGGAAGATGTCTGTAAATCCAATACTAAAAAAAATCCATATCAGAAAAACAATATGATTTTCTTTGTAATCTGTCAGAAGAGAAGCTAAGCTCATTAAATTAGATACAGCAGACAACAGTATTGTCATTTAAACAGTAATGGAGCTCCAGTCCCTTTACTATAGGCTTCCCTCCCTATTCAGCGCTGACATCTTTACAGCTTGCAGCTTCACAGTCGGGTGCCAACTGTGCATGCACTAGTGGCGCTGCGCTGCGCATTGTGACTGGTCCTGCAGTCTTCTGGGATCTGTCATATGTCCCAGAAAACTTTGGGAGGGAGGAGGGGGGGGGGGAAGAAACTTCTGCCAAGTGGGAGCGGGTACCTGTAAAAACCCAGTACCTGTTCCCCAAAACCCGGTACCACAAACAGGAGTGGGGAAGAAATCCTTACAGCGGAACTTCCCCTTTTGGGTGGAGCCCCGCTTTAAAGTGACATTCTCAAGTCTTTAAAAATTCCTAAAGCCAGTTTTCTGTAACATAGATAGGATTATTTTCCTTTCAATGGCTCTCCATGCCTTCTAACTTCTTTACATTCAAGCACTACTGTCTCCTTAAGACTTTTTAGTAGCCTAAACTTCTTGGAATAGTGGATGTCTATGTCCCTTGCCACACGCTGTGGCTTCATTTTCTGACTGCTCCATTACTGCTGTGTTTTTCTGTGACAAATGGAGGAAACAAGGTGCGTATTAGGGGACACAAGCATGCAACAAACCTGGAAATGCTGAAGAGTCTTACAGGGGCTGCAGCAATGGAACATTGGGAAGGCAGAAGACACAGGCCATTGGAGAGGTGAGTATACTACCTCTTGGGTATTTATTTAAAGATTTAATAGGGTTGCATTTTTCTACCTAATTGCATATTACATCTATTACTTTTTGCACTCCAGGGTTGGCTCATTTACAAAGGTTGTGCACAGGGGCCTGTGGCCCATGTTTATCTACATTTAGTCTTAAGGGAGAAGTATTTTTTGACCATACTTCTCCTATGGATCACAGGATTGCAGTTCGTACTGCACGCTTGTGATCCGTTTTCAGCCAGCAGCGGGCTGTCGGCTGACTTCACAGAGCTACTTCAGGCTCTAAAAATATCCTGACCATGTGGTTGGGATCCACCCAGAAGCCTGGACCGGCAACTGGTTCAGCCTCTCAGTGATCCGCTGAGAGTCTGAGCCAGCCCCTCAGTCACTGCCAACAGTGTCACGGCTCTCTGCTGAGGGTGGAAGGGGAGAGACTGAGCGATCGCTGTCTTTGAACGCTCAGTTCTCATTGCAGAGCCAGCAGGGGACAAATGCAGCATCATATTGATACAGCTTTAGATTGATGCTACATCTACCTAGGTAAGTATAACTGTTTGTTTTGTTTAAACCCCAAACTTCTCTTTTAACCTGAGCTATGTGTAATCCCCTGCAGAAGAGTGACATATACTTCTATACAGGATTGATAGGAGGGTTTCCTGTAACACCAATCACATTTACACTACCCAGACAGGTTTCAAACAGAATGGTGGCATAAGAACATTTTCAGTATTTAGAGGGAACAGAGAGAACATTCCAAATACCCAGTCCATGATATCCAGATTAGACAAAGGGGATTGGATTGAGATAAAAGCATAAAAGAGTGACAGCAGAAAAGCCCAAATGGTCCAATTTTTTTGTTTCTTGTTTTTGTTTTTTTTTTTACCCTTTTGTCTTAGTATAGTTATATATTTGTCCTAAGCATGCTTTATTTCACTTTATTGACTTGCTCACCATCTTTTGCTAGATGGTAAAATTTAAGTTTCTAAGGTTAGTTTTAAACTTACCTTCTGCTGGTTTAAAGTAGATGTAAACCCCATTCAATAAATCTGACCTGGGCACATATATCTGTAGTGTTTACTTATCTCTCTCCAAAGCTCTAAGTCCCATGTATTTCTGCTGCTCCATTCTTCTGTTATCAGCATGATAACTTCTGACAAGTTCTCCAAAACAGGAGATAAAAGCAGCTAGAAATTTGTGTCGGGGTGGTAACTTAGAGACAGATAAGCAGAGAGCTGGTCTATTCACAGAACAGCTCTGCAAGTTTCTTCATTCCTCTGCTTATGTGGAGGGGGGGGGGGTGTACCTTTCTTCCAATCAGCTCTCATACAGTGTATGCCCAGACTCCCCTCTCAATGCTGAAACAGAAATAAACATTTCTAACACAATGTGCACTTTCTAAAGAGTGTAGAAAGCTGAAGACAATAGATATACATGTAAAGCTTATGTAAGGAGATTTGTCTAATCTCTGTGTATCATCTGAGGCTGTTCACTTCACTGGGTATATGTGAGGGTTTCCATCCACTTTAAGGCCATGTCCCCATATTCTTGATCTTAGCTTCATATTAAAAATACAGGACACTTGAACCTTATTCACACATTTAAAGGTAATCACAGTAGTAATGGGGTATATGGCGTAAAAAGTGTTGTATGTACATCATTTTTTATAAAGGACAGAAAACAGTTCACAGAGTCCACTTGGAGCATTAAAGGATAATTTCCCGCTGATCTCAATGCACCAGATGTGGCACCTCGGAAGAGACTGAAAGAGGCAAACAGATAAGAAAAACTTGTGTCTGAGTGTAGTATATTATTATATTTATTGTTATGAAAAGACAAATGGCAACTCACATAGTGAGTATTAGCCTATATACTGTATATACTGGCTGTTTGATTTCAAATATAAGTATAAGTTACTACTTCAAGACCTTACTGTTTTAAGACCAGGTGATTTTTTCAGTTTTCACCTTGTGTTGTTAACCTTTAAATGACAATTACTCAATTATGCAACACTGTACCCAAATTTTTATTTTTATTTTGCACAGATGGATTTTTATTTTGGTAGTATTTATTCACCACTGGATTTTTTACTTTTTTACTGTGTAAAGAAAAAAAAATTTAGAAAAAAAACAAACTTTGGTTTCCTTAGTTTCTGATATAAATCTTTGCAAATAAACAAATCCTTCTTTTTTTTTTACAAACTATGGTATATACAGTATCTCACAAAGGTGAGTGCACCCCCTCACATTTTTGTAAATATTTTATTATATCTTTTCATGTGACAACAATGAAGAAATTACACTTTGCTACAATGTAAATTAGTAAGTGTAAAGCTTGTATAACAGTGTAAATTTGCTGTCCCCTCAAAACAACTTAACACATAGCAATTAATGTCTAAACCGCTGGCAACAAAAGTGAGTACACCTCATGGCAAAGAACTGCAAAAAAGAATTGCTGCTTTACGTAAAGATGGCCTAGGATATAACAAGGTTGCCAAGACCCTGAAACTGAGCTGCAGCACGGTAGCCAAGACCATTCAGCGGTTTAACAGGACAGGTTCCACTCAGAACAAGCCTCACCTTGGTCGACCAAAGAGGTTGAGCACATGTGCTCAGCGTCATATCCAGAGGTTGTCTTTGGGAAAAAGATGAATGAGTGCTGCCAGCATTGCTGCAGAGGTTGAAGGGGTGGGGGTCAGCCTGTCAGTTCTCAGACCATACGTCGCACACTGCATTAAGTTGGTCTGCATGGCTATCGTCCCAGAAGGAAGCCTCTTCTAAAGACGATGCACAAGAAAGCCCGCAAACAGTTTGCTGAAGACAAGCAGACTAAGGACATGGATTACTGGAACCATGTCCTGTGGTCTGATGAGACCAAGATAAACCTATTTGGTTCAGATGGTGTCAAGTATGTGTGGCAGCAACCAACTGAGGAGTACAAAGACAAGTGTGTCTTGCCTACAGTCAAGCATGGTGGTGGGAGTGTCATGTAGGGATGATCGAACGGTTCGGGTCGACCATCGGTTAGACCCGAACATTGGCTGTTCGAGGTTCGGCCGAATTCTGAACTTTTTGCTGAAAAAGTTCGGAATTCGGCAACCAGAACCGACCAAAAGGCAATGGTACAGGAAATGGGCTTTAAAAGCCCGTGATTGGACCAGAACCATCAGTAAAAACCAATTGAGGGGGCAGGAGAATGCTAGGAATGTGATTGGAGTGACTAGGGGGTCCAGAGGCCAATCATTAGTGAATACGCCCCCCAGTATATAAGATAGCCCCCGCCAAATTCCTAGCATTGTAATACAGGGACATGGAAGAGAGTGGAAGCAGTTCTGTGACTTCTGATACAAAGTGTCATTTAGTAATTTTTAGTGTGAGGAAAGGGATATCTAGTGTAGTTAGGGTGCTATTTTCCACTTTAGTTAGCTTTAATAATCTAGTTTCTGTAGGGAAAGTTTTAAGTGTAAGGGGACCGTAGTGTAGTGTAGGGTTAACTGACTCTGACTGCTATGGCAGGGTGACAAAACCCTTCCATTTCAGGGTGACCGCTATAGAGAAAAGATCATTTCTCTTTTGTCACTTACAGAGCAGGGATATGGCTTCTCACCGGT
This sequence comes from Pelophylax lessonae, assembly GCF_965119305.1. Lineage (NCBI taxonomy): Eukaryota > Metazoa > Chordata > Amphibia > Anura > Ranidae > Pelophylax > Pelophylax lessonae. Next base: position 302,615,750 of record NC_138770.1, read on the forward strand.
CAGCCTGCTTTTTGCTGCAGGCGTTCATAGGGCTTTTTTGAGGACAAGTTTGGAGTCAGGCATGACATCTGAACTTCTGAATAGGGGTATATATACACACACATGTATGTATATATACACCTACACACATATAGGTGTGAAAATAGCAGAACACTATGCTTGCGCTAATGAAATAATTAACAGGCATATGTCTCCGCTCCTATCACACCTATATATGTGTATGTGTATATATACATATAAGTGTGTGTGTATATATATCCCTACACAGAAGTTCAGATGTTTTGCCTGGCTCCAAAGACCCCAAAAAATGCCCAAAAAAACGCCTGCGCCAAAACAAAAAAACGCCCAGGTGTGTTATTGCAGGGGTCTTTTTGGACATTTTTTGGGGGTCTTTGGAGCCAGGCAAAACATCTGAACTTCTGTGTAGGGGTATATATACACACACACTTATATGTATATATACACATACACATATATAGGTGTGATAGGAGCGGAGACATATTGGTGTTAATTATTTCATTAGCGCAAGGATAGTGTTCTGCTATTTTCACACCTATATGTGTGTAGGTGTATATATACATACATGTGTGTGTATATATACCCCTGTACAGAAGTTCAGATGTCATGCGTGCCTCCAAAGACACCAAAAAACTGCCCAAAAAAACGCCTGCGCCACAAAAAATCTCCAAGGTGTGTTATTGCAGGCTTTTTCTTTGGGGCATTTTTTGGGGGTCTTTGGAGGCAGGCATGACATCTGAACTTCTGTATAGGAGTATATATACACACACATGTATGTATATATACACCTACACACATTTAGGTGTGAAAATAGCAGAACACTATACTTGCGCTAATGAAATAATTAACACCAATATGTCTCCGCTCCTATCACACCTATATATGTGTATGTGTATATATACATATAAGTGTGTGTGTATATATACCCCTACACAGAAGTTCAGATGTCATGCGTGCCTCCAAAGACCCCCAAAAAATGCCCAAAAAAACGCCTGCGCCAAAAAAATCTCCAAGGTGTGTTATTGCAGGCTTTTTTTGGGGGGCATTTTTTGGGGGTCTTTGGAGGCAGGCATGACATCTGAACTTCTGTATAGGAGTATATATACACACACATGTATGTATATATACACCTACACACATAAAGGTGTGAAAATAGCAGAACACTATGCTTGCGCTAATGAAATAATTAACACCAATATGTCTCCGCTCCTATCACACCTATATATGTGTATGTGTATATATATACATATAAGTGTGTGTGTATATATACCCCTACACAGAAGTTCAGATGTTTTGCCTGCCTCCAAAGACCCCAAAAAAATGCCCAAAAAACCCCCCCTGCAATAACACACCTGGGCGTTTTATTTTGGCGCAGGCATTTTTTGGGGTCTTTGGAGCCAGGCAAAACATCTCAACTTCCGTGTAGGGGTATATATACACACACACTTATATGTATATATACACATACACATATATAGGTGTGATAGGAGCGGAGACATATTGGTGTTAATTATTTCATTAGCGCAAGCATAGGTTTCTGCTATTTTCACACCTTTATGTGTGTAGGTGTATATATACATACATGTGTGTGTATATATACCCCTATATAGAAGTTCAGATGTCATGCCTGCCTCCAAAGACCTCAAAAAAATGCCCCAAAAAAAAGCCTGCAATAACACACCTGGGCGTTTTTTTTGACGCAGGCGTTTTTTTGGGCATTTTTTGTGGGTCTTTGGAGGCAGGCAAAACATCTGAACTTCTGTATAGGGGTATATATACACACACACTTATATGTATTTTACACATACACATATATAGGTGTGATAGGAGCGGAGACATATTGGTGTTAATTATTTCATTAGCGCCAGTATAGTGTTCTGCTACTTTCACACCTATATATGTGTAGGTGTATATATACATATAAGTGTGTGTGTTATATACCCCTACACAGAAGTTCTGATCTTATGCCTGCCTCCAATAACCCCCAAATAATGCCCAAAAAATGCTTGCTACAAAACCGGCAAGGTGTGAAAATAGCGGAGCCATATCCTTGTTCTATAAGTGACCTAATACAAACAATCTTTTTTTTCTGGCTCTGGACATGCTACAGATCTGAAACTTCACAGGTACACTTTTTAAACCACCCAGACACAAAATCTCATTTTTTTTTTCAATAATTTTTTCAATAATTGGCTTTCTATCAAAAATGACAAGAACTTTTTTTTTGTGTGATTAACAGTCCCTGGGGCATGACCCAGAACCCTAGGCACTTTTTAGGGGCATTTATCGGGTTTTAGGGCTTCAAAATGGTGTTTTTTTGATTACCGAAGTTCGGGTCCCATTGATTTCAATGGGGTTCTGAAATCCGGGCCGAACTTTTGGGAAGTTCGGGTGTTCTGGTCGAACCGAACTTTTGAAAAGTTCGATCATCCCTATGGACTGCATGAGTGCTGCTGGCACTTAGGAGCTACAGTTCATTGAGGGAACCATGAACGCCAAAATGTACTGTGACATCTGTGACATACTGAAGCAGAGCATGATCCCCTCCCTTTGGAGACTGTGCTGTAGGGCAGTATTCCAACTTGATAACGACCCCAAACACACCTCCAAGACGACCACTGCCTTGCTAAAGAAGCTGAGGGTTAAGGTGATGGACTGGCCAAGCATGTCACCAGACCTAAACCCTATTGAGCATCTGTCCTCAAACTGAAGGTGGAGGAGAGCAAGGTCTCTAACATCCACCAGCTCCATGATGTTGTTATGGAGGAGTGGAAGAGGACTCCAGTGGCAATCAGTGAAGCTCTGGTGAACTCCATGCCCAAGAGGATTAAGGCAGTGCTGGAAAATAATGGTGGTCACACAAAATATTGACACATTGGGTCAAATTTGGACATTTTAACTTAGGGGTGTACTCACTTTTGTTGCCATTGGTTTAGACATTATTCCTTGTGTGTTGAGTTATTTTGAGGGGACAGCAAATTTACACTGTTATACAAGCTGTACACTCACTACTTTACATTGTAGCAAAGTGTCATTTATTCAGTGTTGTTGCATGAAAAGATATAATAAAATATTTAAAACAATTTGAGGGGTGTACTCACTTTTGTGAGATACTGTATTTGAAAATTGATCAATCCTGATGTGCTGACTGCCTGATGTGCTTTAGGCCCTAAAATGCCTCAATACAGTACAAATACCCACCAAATGACCCCTTTTTGAAAAGTAGACAGCCTGAGGTAGTTGACAAGAGGCATGTTGTGTTTTTTTATTTTTTTTTTGGAAAATGAAGAAATACCATGTGTTTATATTTTAACAAGTTATTTCAAAACTCTCCACCACTCCTCCTGCATATGTGGGACTTTTTCACTGCCTAAATAAATAGAGGCCAAGGACCAAGAAGCAACTTCCTGTTTTCAAAAAGCATAAATTATTATGCTTCCAATTTCCTGACTACCTATCACAAGTTATTTTCTTAAGTGAGAGTTTTAACCACTTAAGCCCCGGAGGATTTGGCTGCTAAACGACCAGAGGGTATTTTGCGATTCGGCACTGCGTGACTTTAACGGACAATTGCGCGGTCGTGCGACGCTGTACCTAAACGAATTTGGCGTCCTTTTTTTCCCACAAACAGAGCTTTCTTTTGGCGGTATTTGATCACCTGTGCAATTTTTTGATCACGCGCTATAAACAAAAAAAGAGCGTAAATTTTGCAAAAATAGCAATATTTTTCCCTTTTTTTTATATGAAATTCCCCCCAAAAAAAATGTAAAAATCAAAATTTTTTAATATTTTCGGCCAATTTGTTTTATGCTACCTATGTTTGGTAAAAAAAATCGCAAAAAGCGTATTTTGATTGGTTTGCGCAAAAGTTATTGCGTTTACTAACAAAGGGAAAGATTTTTGTCATTTTTGTTGTTTTTTTTTTTAACGCGTAATGGCGGCGATCTGCGATTTTTTTTGCGGTACTGCGACATTGCGGCGGACAGATCGGACCCTTGACTGACATTTTTGACACTTTTGGGGTTACCAGTGATATTTCTACAGTAATCAGTGCTATATATATGCACTGTTACTGTAAAAATACACTGGTAGTGAAGGGGTTAACTATATTTGAGAGGGAGGGGCTGTGTGTGTCCCTAGGGGCGTGATTCTAACTGTGATTGGCTGTGGCTTCAACTGTATGCAGAGTGATCAATGGATCTACATAGTAGATCCATGTGATCATCTCTCATACAGAGAGGAGAATGACAGGCAGCTTGTTTACACAAGCTGCCTGACTTTCTCCCTCTCCCCCGCCGATCGCAGAGTGGCCGGCGGCGATCGGGTCCGCCGGTCACACGCGCGGGGGGGTCCGTGACCACGCGGGAGCGGGAGCGCGCCTCCGGCGGCGCGCGCTCGCTCCCTAAACCCTCACAGGCGAGCGACGTAGACCTACGTCACTTTGCCTGTGAGGGGCTGACCGCCGCCGTAGATAGTCGTGCGGCGGTCGGCAAGTGGTTAAAAATGTAATTTTTTTTTTTTTGCCACAAGCATTTTTTTTCTAATACAAAGTTGCCAACTAATAAGATATATTTACACTGCACTGCTTAAGATTGGGATAGAGGTGGCGGGTTTGATTGTGCTATTTTTTTTCCACTTTGATTGCTTACTACAGCCTCAAGGGACTGTAGATGGAACAGCTCATAGGCCGCAGGCATGAGGTCTTTGTTTACATGTGTATTGGTTGTGACTGGTCACAGAAATCACATGGTTCAAGGCCAATTATGGACAAACCAATCTCAGTGCACACTGCTGCAGTACAGTTTCAACCAACATACATAGACACTTGTCCCATCTGGCTGTCTATGCACATGGGCCAGACAGGAAGCGGTTCATAAACCAGATCATATGATAATTAAAAGTAGCAGTATTGTGCAATGGTAATTTGGTTGTGATTTTTTTTTCTTGGATGACGTTGCTTTGTAAATAATTTATTCAAAATCTATAAAAGATAAAACTCTGTTGCTCTTTGTAAATAAGGAGATATTACTATATATGTATTATATCACATAAATCATGGTAAAATACAATGTTTGCCACTAATCTAAGATGGATACGCATGCAGTTTCCTTGTTTAAATAACCGTTCCTTCACATATCTTTTTGAATTGCCTTAAACTAGGTGTGGTTCTTCAATTCCCTTATATGACTTGTGTATTAAATGAATTAATTTATTTCAATGTCTTCAAACATAAACTATTCCTACTTCTTCACTAAACAGGTATGTGCTCTTTTAGCTTTCCTCAAGAACACTGATAATCAGTCTGTACTTCATCTGTCAACCTAATTCTACCCAAGAGAATAATGGACAGAGCTACATTCCTGTTTAAAATAACATGACCTAACCATCAACCGTGCTCATTTACTGGCACTAAACCCTGGCACAAAGCTGGCATCTAGAAAGACCTGCTATGCCAGTTTATTTATGTCTGGGCGGCAACTATACCCACAATAGAGTCATAAAAGGATGTATCACAGATGTCATGAAATCATTGGTCATGATAAGTAGTACTTATGATGTGGCATTTGCCAACATTACCATATTTTCATGGTACAATGTAATAATTTTCCTAAAAATAATCTACATTAGTCACTAATGCTGCCGGATTGGTAATCTATACACCTAGTCCTGTTTAAGCCACACTGCTTAGGTGACTTATATAGAAAGATATATTATTTAATAACGTACCACATTTTATTTACATCACAAATAGACCATAGATAATATTGCTTATCAGATTAAGTTTAAATGAGTGTTTTATTAAAAATTTAATGTGAGCCTACCAAAACCTTTAAATACTGTCATGTGTGGCTGTACCTAAGACTAATACTGACTTTTGAGAAAGAGTGTTCAAAGCATCCTCTGCTTGTATCTTAGTGGTGTGATTCTAGTGTTAGCTCTTTGCCTAAAAGCTGTGCTTTGTGCAAAACAGAAAGTTGATATCTTGTTGAATCTGGTGTGCGCCAGGAAGAACTGTGTTACTGTAAGTAGAGTCTTTCAGTAGGGGTCCAGGTTTAGTTTACACTTTTCTTCCAGCAAGGGTCCAATATTGGTTAAGACCAGACACGACAAACTGTTGTTTTTTGAGTTTTATGCAGCCAACCTACTCCTTACTAGTCATTCAAATGTTTTTAGAAGAATGAGGTCCCAGTTTTTTTCTATAACTCATTTATGGTGATACTACATTACTTACTATATTTAAAATGTTCTGACTTAAATTGGTGAAAGGTATTAACATCCAATAGACAACATCAAACTAATAAAAAATGTAAACTATTTTTAACCACTTCTGGACCGGAAGGATTTGCCCGCTTAATGACCAGGCCATTTTTTGCAATTCTGCACTGCGTTACTTTAACGGACAATTGCGCGGTCGTGCGATGCTGTGTCTAAATAAAAATTATGTCCTATTTTCCCCACAAATAGAGCTTTCTTTTAGTGGTATTTTATCACCTCTGCGATTTATATTTTTTGCGCTTTAAACAAAAATAGAGTGACAATTCTGTAAAAAAAAACAATAATTTTCACATTCTGCTTTTTAACACCCCCCCCCCCCAAAAAAAAATTAAAAAATCAAATTTTTTTTAACATTTTAAGCCAATTTGTTGTCTGCTACATATTTTTGGTAAAAAAAATCACAATAAGCATATTTTGATTGGTTTGCGCAAAAGTTATCGCGTCTACTAACTACGGGAAAGATTTATGTTATTTTTATTGTTTTGTTTTTTTTACTAGTAATGGCGGCGATCTGCGACTTTATGCGGGACTGCGACATTGCGGCGGACAGATCTGACCTCTAACTGACATTTTTTACACTTTTGGGGGTTAGAATTGACATTACTACATTACTTTGTGGTGACTACGGGATGAACACTCTATCATACTTCCTGTGTTAATTGATGCTGACCATTCTATTGCATTTTTGTGATACAATTATGGACTTTGTGTCATTGTATGTCTACAGGATGTTCAGCTTTTTGTATAATTAGCGCTGCTCTATGTATTTTATTTCCTTTTAAACTCTCCAGTGTTTTGAGTTAGCAGCTGATTAATGTACTTTTTATAAGGGCGCGGGTTATATATATATTGTTTTCTATTACTACAGTAATCAGTGCTAAAAATATGCACTGCTACTGTAAGAATGCCATTGGCAGGGAAGGGGTTAACCCAGGGGCGATCAAAGGGTTAAATGTGTACCTAGGGGCATGTTTCTAAATGTATGGGGGCGGGGCTTGTGAAATGATCACAGAGACCTGTGATCCTATATAGAAGGATCACAGGAGCTCTGTGATAATTCCAGAGAGAAGAATGGTCAGCTGTGTTTACAATGTTCTTCTCTCTCAGCGGGGAACGATCACGGGTGTCAGGTGGCAATCAAAGCCACCTGCCCTGTGCATCGGAGTCCTTGCTGCCGAGTTGGGGGCAAGAGCATGCCGCCGGCGGTGCGCATTTGCCCCCTAGCTGCAGGCGCGCAACCGACGTATACCTACGCCGGTTCGCGCAGGAGGGCCAGCCCGCCGCAGCATTTCTGCGGCGGGCGGTCCGAAAGCAGTTAAGCAAGACGTCTTAAGTTATCTTGTTCAAATAATGCACTCAGTTTTAAATGGGTTTGACATGCCTGATTTAGACTATAATACCTCTTAAAAATGGCCAGCCAAAAGTCATATGTTGAGTCATTGATAGTCGTTAATTGTTTTCATTTGTTCAGTAACTCTAGCTCTAAGGTCATCTTACTGGCGTTACAAGGACTAAACCTGCTGCTTTCTTGTATATTATATTGCAAATTAAAGGGAGCATACATACTATGCAGGAGATGGTCAGATCTGAAACAATGGTGTAAAAGTCTTGGTACCTGCATCCTCGAGAGGATAATTAGCTGCTGATTGATCCAACATGTTGTCATTTACTTAGCACAAAAAAAAGAATAATTTTGAGTTACCTTATCTTTAACTGAAAAATTTTAGTTAAAAGATAAAATTATAACATGAAATGTCTAATACTATTTTGCAATATGCATGTGTAATAGAGAGCCACACAAATGTATACACATACAAGACTCCCAGTAAGGGACATGCAAGATTTTCTCACCTTCTTCTTGAAATACTGACTGATATTAATGCATGGCCTTGGTGAAATTCTAACAGTCTCACACCAGTTGGGCAAAAACTTATGGGAACACTGAACACCACAGAGTAATTCATAAATGTATGCCTGATGTGTGACTTTGAGACCTGAGTTCCCACATCTCTTTAATACAGCAGCTAAAAGCTTTCCTATATCAGCATGTGTGAAATTACATTTTACTATTTCATAGTGCAGAGTGAAAATCAAAGTTCCTGCAAAATGCTATTTCATGTTTTCTCTTTAGTGAGGTCACTAAGAAAAGACAAAAGAACATGACTTAACTACAACTCTTAGAGAAAGACTAATGTCTTTATAAAGCAATTATAAAAGTAGAAATGGGCTTAAAGACAAAGAAACCTGTGTTGTTAACACTGAAGTAAGACTTCCTTCAAAAAATGAACTTATATTTCAATAAAGCTTAGACAAATTCTATACCCATGACACTATCTTATTCCTGCTCCAAAGGACCTTATAGTTTAACTTTAACTTTAACTGCAGCTTTGACTAGTTTGAACTATAGAAGGAAACACAAACAAACACAGGAGAATGTGCAGATTAAATAGAAATAGTGTACTTAATGGCAAATGCATTCAAGGCCTACTATGCTGTTTATGGCCACCAGATATTAATCCTGTCCTACTACAGACTAAGGATACTCCCAGACTGTCTAGCTACAGTATATCACAAAAGTGAGCACACCCCTCACATTTTTGTAAATATTTTGTTATACCTTTTATGTGACAGCACTGAAGAAATTAAACTTTTCTACAATGTAAAGTAGTGAGTGTACAGCTTGTATAATAGTGTAAATTTGCTGTCCCCTCAAAATAACTCAACACACAGCCCTTATTGTCTAAACCGCAACAAAAGTGAGTACACCCCTAAGTGAAAATGTCCAAATTGGGACCAAAGTGTCAATATTTTGTGTGGCCACCATTATTTTCCAGCACTGCCTTAATCCTCTTGGGCGTGGAGTTCACCAGAGCTTCATAGCTTGACAATGGAGTCCTCTTCCACTCCTCAATGACAACATCACAGGGCTGGTGGATGTTAGAGACCTTGCAGCACTCATCCACTTTTTGTTTGAGGATGCCCCACAGATGCTTGATAGGGTTTAGATCTGGAGACACGCTTGGCTAGTCCATCACCTTTACCCTCATCTTCTGAAGCAAGGCAGTGGTCATCTTGGAGGTGTGTGTTGGGGTTGTTATCATATTGGAATACTGCCCTGCGGCCCAGTCTCTGAAGGCAGGGGATCCTGCTCTGCTTCAGAATGTCACAGTACATGTTGGCATTCATGGTTCCCTCAATGAACTGTAGCTCCCCAGTGCTGGCAGCACTCATGCAGCCCCAGACCATGACAATCCCACCACCATGCTTGACTGTAGGCAAGACACACTTGTCTTTGTACTCCTCACCTGGTTGTCACCCGTGAACACGCATCTGAACCAAATACGTTTATCTTGGTCTCATCAGACCTCAGAACATGGTTCCAGTAACCCATGTCATTAGTCTTCTTGTCTTTAGCAAACTGCAGGTTTACGGTGTATGGTCTGGGCACTGACAGGCTGACCCTGACCCTCTGGATATGACGCTGAGCACGTGCACTCAATTTCTTTTGTCATCCATGGTGAGGTCTGTTCTGAGTGGAACCTCTCCTGTTAAACTACTGTATGGTCTTGGCCACCATGCTGCAGTTCAGTTTCAGGGTCTTGGCAATGTTCTTATAGACTAGGCTAGAGCAACAATTCTTTTTTTCAAATCATCAGAGAGTTCTTTGCCATGTGGTGCCATGTTGAACTTCCGGTGACCAGTATGAGAGAGTGAGACAAAAATAACACCAAATTGAACACACCTGCTCCCCATCCACACCTGAGACCTTGTATAACTAACAAATCGCATGGCACCGGGGAGGGAAAATGGCTAATTGGGCCCAGTTTGGGCATTTTAACTTAGGGGTGTACTCATTTTTGTTGCCAGCAGTTTAGACATTAATAGTTGTGTGTTGAGTTATTTTGAGGGGACAGCAAGTTTACACTGTTATACAAGATGTACACTCACTATGTTACAATGTAGCAAAGTGTAATTTCTTTAGTGTTGTCACATGATAAGATATAATAAAATACAAACCCGATTCCAAAAAAGTTGGGATACTGTACAAATTGTGAATAAAAACAGAATGCAATGATGTGGAAGTTTCCATATTTTATTCAGAATACAACATAGATGACATATCAAATGTTTAAACTGAGAATATGGGCCTAATTCACTATAAGTTTGGAGTAGAGCTGCTCACTTCTCCAAAAATAACTCCAGCCTAAACTCTATAGCATCTTAATTGGGGAAGTTGCTGGAGTTAAACCTTCAACTAGGTGCTATAGTGAATTCGGGTTCGGAGTTAACCAATAGTGAATTCGGGTTTGGAGTTAACCAAATTCCGTTTGTGTTTTTCATAAAAGGAAATTTGTCTATTCTGAATCACTATTACACAGCAATGTCATCTATTATGGTTTATTTTATTTTTAAGGTATAGTTATGTATTGTATGTGTTTTAACCTTTAGATTTACTAATAGCAGACTACACTAATTATCAATCTTCATTCTTAATTCATCTGAAACTTTCAGGCGTGCTGATTGTATTCAGGACTTTGGTGTAGTGGTCTATGCTCATAGGCAAAGATTGCTAGGTCATGAGTTCAAGCCCCAACCATGCTAACACCCTGTGTGCTCACAGTTGTGTGTCATTATTTTTTTTTGCCACATAGTAATACATTGGGTACATCACCTAAAATTGCATGTCAATGGCCATCTATATTTAAGAAACAGACATGCATATGTGCAGGGTGCAATTATGCATTTGCCAAGTTTCAGTATTTATTTACAGCTGTCTAAAATGTAAGTAAGTGATGGCATACTTGGGATTTTAACTCATGCTCTCAGTGTTTATAGATAGGAGCACTAACCACTAAACCATTAAGCTGAGCATGATTACCCATGGAATATTTAGTCCCATGTTTCAATAGTTAACCACTTCCTTACAGGACAGTTACACCCCTTCCTGTCCAGGCCAATTTTCAGCTTTTTATGCTGTTGCATTTTGAATGACAATTGCGCGGTCATGCAACCCTGTACCTAACACAAATTTATGACATTATCTTCACACAAATAGTGCTTTCTTTTGATGTTATTTGATCACTGCAAGGTTTTTTTTTATTGTTTATTGGCAAAAAGAAGACCTAAATGTTTGACCCCTAAAAAAAATGTGTTTTTGTTTATGTAATAAAATTTGGTAAATCAATATGTTTTTTGTTGCACTGACGAGCATTGATGAGGCTGCACTGGCAGGCACTGATGAGACACTAATATGCAGCACTAATGGACACTGATAGGCGGCACTGATATGCAGCATTGATGGGCATTGTTAGGTGGCACTGATGGGCATTGATTGGCACTGGTGGGCAGCACTGATGAGGAGGGCACTAACAGGCTCCCTGAGCATTGATTGACATCAATGGTGGCATGGGTGGGCATCCCTGGTGGCCATGGGTCAGCAATCCCTGGTGGCTCTAGTGGCATCCCCCAAGGGTCTGCACTAGTAATCAATGCTCTGATTACAAGTACAGACCCCACACTTACTTTGCATATGAATGCCATTTCTTCACGGTTGAAAGTGGCCCTCACCATGATTAGCCAGTTGATTGTGACCACTTCCTGGAATGTGTGCAACCCAATTTGGTGTCATTTCTGGTCCAGGGCGAACACCTATGTGCCATTTGCGATTTATTTTAAAGGGATTTTGCTTTATTTTAAAAATGGTGCACACAGACAACTAAAATGTTTTGGAAATAGGCCTAGGCCAGTGATGGTAATCCTTAACCCCCCCTAGATGTTTTTGCCCTACATTTCCCATAATGCTCATGTACTCTGCAGTGTAGGTGAGCATCATGGGAAATGTTGTTACAAAAGACCTGTGTTGCCAAGGTTCACTATCACTGACCTAGGCCAACTAAAAAGGTGAGTCAGTCATGCATGAATACAGCGCTGTAGCAATCTTTTATTTAGTAATCATTTTTAGTGATTTTTTATTAAATTTTTTGGTTACATTCATCCACAGATGCCGAATGGAAATTTTGTATTATTCCTTAATTTATATATATTTTTAGCTAAATCTATACATACACACTTTAATTATTTCTTACAATTTAGCCCCACACCACCCCATCACACACACACTTCCCCCCCACACACCCCATCCCCCCTACAAAACACACTCCTCCCCCACACACACCCCAACCCCCCCCCACCCACACACACACACACACACACTCCCCCCACACACTCTTCCCCCCACCACACACCCACACTCTCCCCCCCCACACACACACACTCCCCCCCCACACACACACACACACTCTTCCCCCTACACACACACATTCTCCCCCCACACACACACACTCTCCCCCTACACACAAACACACACACACACACACTCTCCCCCCACACACACACACACACCCCACACACACACACACACTCCTCCCCCACACACACTCCCACACACACTCCCCCCCACACACACCCACACTCCCCATACACACACACACACTCTCCCCCCCCCCACACACACACACTCCTCCCCCCCCCCACACACACACACATTCCTCCCCCACACACACACACACTCCTCCCCCCTCACACACTCACACACACTCCCACACACTCACACAAACTCAAACACAAACACTCATACACACACTCATACACACTCCCACACACACACACACACTCCCCCCCACACTCCCCCCTCACACACACACTCCCCCCCCCCCCCCACACACACCCCCCCCCCCCATACCCATACACACTTCGCTGGAGTAAAGGGAGAAACCATAACCCTGCCACTGTACAGGGAGAAACCATACCCATGTTCATACTGTAGTGGCATTGCACACACACAAAAAAATACAATAAATGGATTACAATCAATAGACACAAAGGATATCTGAATTACATCCAGACAATTATGAAGTAAAGAAAACAAAAAAACAGGAGCTGTGTACAAATGAATAAGCTTTATTGAACATGTATAAAACATCAGTAATCACTCAAGCAGGCAGGTAAAAGGCAAAAGATGAAATTTAAAATGTCCCCCCCCCCCACAACCCCCAAATCAAGTAATCTTTATTCAAATTACAGTGCAAAGATACAACATATGATGAATAGATAGAGCGTACAATATCCAAACAGTAAAGCAAAATAAGTTGTAGACACCTTAGCATTAACCACTTCCCGCCCGCCCTATTACAAAATGACGGCGGGAATGTGGTTGTGTTATCCTGACCGGACGTCATATGACGGCGGCAGGATAACACAGCTCTGGGCGCCCCCTGGGGGCGTGCAGAGCGGCGATCGGTGATGCGAGGTGTCAGTCTGACACCCTGCATCTCCGATCTCGGTAAAGAGCCTCTGACGGAGGCTCTATACCATGTGATCAGCCGTGTCCAATCACGGCTGGTCACATAGTAAACAGGAACAGCCGTTGATCGGCTTTCCTTAGTTCGTGCTTGACAGGCACGAGCAAAGGAGCGCCGATCGGCGGCTCCCCTGACAGGGGGGGGGGGTCGGCACTGGTAATCAGATCATTGATTACCAGTGCAGACCCTCGGGGGGGATGCCACTAGATCCACCAGGGATGCCCACTATGACCCCAGGGATGCCCACTATGACCCCAGGGATGCCCACTATGACCCCAGTAATGCCCACTATGGCCAACAGGGATGGCAATCAGGGCTCAGGGAGCCCCCCATTGCCCTCCCCATCAGTGATGCCCACCAGTGTCCTCCCTATCAGTGCTGCCCACAAGTGCCCATCATTGCCATCCTTTAGTGTCGCCCACCAGTGCCCATTATTGCCCACCAGTGCCGCCTATCAGTGCCCATTAGTGCCCATCAGTGCCGCCCGTCAGTGCCACCCATCAGTGCCCATCAGTGCCCACCAGTGCCGCCTATCAGTGCCCATTAGTGCCCGTCAGTGCCACCTATCAGTGCCCATCAGTGCCACCTATCAGTGTCCATCAATGCCGCCTATCAGTGCCCAGCAGTGCCGCCTATCAGTGCCCACCAATGCTGCATATCTGTGCTACCTATCAGTGCCGCATATCAGTGCCTATCAGTGCCGCATATCAGTGCCGCCTATCAGTGCCGCCTATCAGTGCCACCCCATCAGTGCCACCCCATCAGTGCCACCCCATCAGTGCCTCCTCATCAGTGCCTGTCAGTGCAGTCTCATCAGTGCTCATCAGTGCAGGAAAAAACATATTTATTTACAAAATTGTATAACATAAACAAAAAAACTTTTCGGTCTTTTTTTATTTGTTTAGCAAAAAGTAAAAATCGCACAGGTGATCAAATACCACCAAAAGAAAGCTCTATTTGTGGGGGGAAAATGACTTAAATTTGGTGTAGGTACAGTGTTGCATGACCGCGCAATTGTCATTCAAATTACAACAGCGCTAAAAGGGGAAAATTGGCCTGGGCAGGAAGGGAGGGAAGTGCCCTGTATTAAAGTGGTTAAGCATAAAACATACCCAACATACTTTTATGGTTTTTGTTTGCATGAGCCTACTTTTCCATTTTAAATACCATCAAATCACCAGAACATACAGCTACACAGAGGCATGAAAATAAAAAAACACATGTATAGAGTGCAGAAAATCACACTTTGCAAAAACTATACCAAACATTTAGAGCATGAAAAGTATTCATCCAACAAAATACACTTACTGCAATATGGGTCCTTAGGCATGCCAGCAAACCCCCCACCCCCAAAAGCCAATTCGGACATAAAGACATGTGGCCCTGCCAGAGGCCAAATGATCTGCTCTTAAACATGCCTTAATATAACCTTGGTTAAACTACACCCACCCAGTATAGGAAACGCCCGGCAAAGTAATTAATTGGGTCTGTTGCTTCCTAAAGCAAAATCACCAGTTCACTAATGAATTAAAGTGTTTGTCAAAATGAAAAAGCCACTTTGTGCTCATGATGAGATTATTGAAAGCATTTCTTATGTGTGTTGACTTGATGTAGTATAACTGTGCAAAATAGCAAATGGTTGGAGCATGAGCAGCTGAACCCAGAAATCTTTTAGAAAAAAACAAAAAAATAAATATAAATTATATTTTGGGTATATATATATATATATATATATATATATATATATATATATATATATATATATTTTTTTTTTTTTGGGGGTTGTTGAATTCTGAGTTCTGGGGTTCCACTGCATATGCTCAATCAATTTGCAAATTATCGGATTTTGCAGCTCAAACACTTTGCTATTTTTCAGAGTTTAATGTGGCTCTATATAGGAAGCAACACTAATATGGCTACCCACTCAACCAACAAATATATTAATTTCACACATATACAATGTTTTATTTTTGGGGAGGAGCCATATTATTGTCATATAGAACAATAGAGACATATATATCTGTGTTTATATCTATATGTATATATACATATATATATATATATATATATATATATATATATATATATATATTTATATTTATTTATTTTTTTATTTTTTGTTTTGTTTTCTTTCCATATATATATATTTACATCTATATCTATATATAGGTATGCCGAAAAAATCAAACACACACATATATATGTAGTTTAAACCCAGAAAGAGTTCTGGGTTCAGCTACGCTAAAACAGTTTGCATTTTTTCAGAGTTGAATGTGGTTCTATATAGGAAACAACACTAATATATATATATATATATATATATATATATATATATATATATATATATTTTTTTTTTTTTTTTTAAAGAAACCACAAATCACACATGCTTTTCAAAAATGTCATGAGCACCAGGTGGCTAAGTGGTTAGCAAATCTGCCGTGCGACAGTGTATTTGGGTGTTCAAATCCCTGAACTACCTACAACTGTCTCTGTTGTTCTATATGACAAGCAACACTAATATGGCTCCTCCCCAAAAATAAAACATTGTATATGTGTGAAATTAATATATTTTTGGGTTGGTTAGTTATAGAAAGTAACAATAATATATTGGTTTTTGCATATGCATACATATATATATATATATATATATATATATATATATATATATATATATATATATATATATATATATATATATATATATATATATATATAGACATACATTGATATGTGCATTTCTCTCATTAGCGCCTGAATAACGCTGTTTGACAGCGGTATTTGCGGTGGTATTTGCCGCAATTCACTATAACTCCCACTAACGTTTTCTAAAATGTTATTTTTAGCCTACTTTTTGGTATGGAGCATGCGCACATGGGCTATCTGCCAGAAATAGACTCTGGAGCTATTTTTGCGTTTTACACTTTTATTAAAATCTTTTTTTCTACTTAACTTTTTCACACAGTTTAAAAGCAGTTTATCTCAAGATCATATAACACATCTTTCCCAAGCATTTTTTATTTTTTTTTCCTGCCATATTTTGTGATTTTGAACAAAACAGTTCAGCTTTTAACTGGACTGTTTTTACCTCCAGCCCTGACGTTATTTGATCTTAGTGAATTTGTCATTGCTCATAACGTTTCTGATAGAAGTATAGTGAATTGCATTTGCACCTTAAAATAGTCAAAATTGAGGTAAAGTAGAACTAGATCAGTGTTGGAGGTACAGTGAATTAGGCCCTATATATCATTTTAAGGGAAAAATAAATTGGTTTTAAATTTTATGGCATCAACACATCTCAAAAAAGTTGGGACAAGGCCATGTTTACCACTGTGTGGCATCCCCTCTTCATTTTATAACAGTCTGCAAACGTCTAAGGACTGAGGAGACAAGTTGCCCAAGTTTAGGAATAGGAATGTTGTCCCATTCTTGTCTAATACAGGTTTTTAGTTGCTCAACTGTCTTCTTTGTCACATCTTCCACTTTATGATGCGCCAAATTTTTCTATGGGTGAAAGATCTGGACTGCAGGCTGGCCATTTCAGTACCCGGATCCTTCTTCTACGCAGCCATGATGTTGTAATTGATGCAGTATGTGGTCTGGCATTGTCATGTTGGAAAATGCAAGGTCTTCCCTGCAAGAGACGACGTCTGGATGGGAGCATATGTTGTTCTAGAACTTGGATATACCTTTCAGCATTGATGGTGCCTTTCCAGATGTTTAAGCTGCCCATGCCACACGCACTCATGCAACCCCATACCATCAGAGATGCAGGCTTCTGAACTGAGCGCTGAGAACAACTTGGGTTGTCCTTGTCCTCTTTAGTCCGGATGACATGGCGTCCCAGTTTTCCAAAAAGAACTTCAAATTTTGATTCGTCAGACCACAGAACAGTTTTCCACTTTGCCACAGTCCATTTTAAATGAGCCTTGGCCCAGAGAAAATGCCTGCGCTTCTGGATCATGTTTAGATTTGACCTCTTTTTTGGCCTATAGAGTTTTAGCTGGCAACGGCGAATGTCACGGTGGATTGTGTTCACCGACAATGTTTTCTGGAAGTATTCCTAAGCCCATGTTGTGATTTCCATTACAGTAGCATTCCTGTATGGGATGCAGTGCCATCTAAGGGCCCAAAGATCACGGGCATTCAATATGGTTTTTCGGCCTTGACCCTTACGCACAGAGATTGTTCCAGATTCTCTGAATCTTTGGATGATATTATGCACTGTAGATGATGATAACTTCAAACTCTTTGCAATTTTTCTCTGAGAAACTCCTTTCCGATATTGCTCCACTATTTTTTGCCGCAGCATTAGGGGAATTGGTGATCCTCTGCCCATCTTGACTTCTGAGGGACACTGCCACTCTGAGAGGCTCTTTTTATACCCAATCATGTTGCCAATTGACCGAATAAGTTGCAAATTGGTCCTCCAGCTGTTCTTTATATGTACATTTAACTTTTATGGCCTCTAATTGCTACCTGTCCCAACTTTTTGGGAATGTGTAGCTCTCATGAAATCCAAAATGAGCCAATATTTGGCATGACATTTCAAAATGTCTCACTTTCAACATTTGATATGTTATCTATATTATATTGTGAATAAAATATAAGTTTATGAGATTTGTAAATTAGTCCATTCCTTTTTTACTCACAATTTGTACAGTGTCCCAACTTTCTTGGATTTGGGTTTGTATTTACAAAAATGTGAGGGGTGTACTCACTTTTGTGATACTGTATGTGGCAGATTGATTAACTTTGCCAATTTGTAAACTGCTACAGTATTAGTAACTAACAACTGTAGTGGGTATTGGCTTTAAAAGTAAAAACTGGCATTTTGAATTTCAGAAGTGTGTGTTACCACTTTCTGAGATATACCAACATGTTGAAAAATGTTTGAAACCCTGTATCCTTTTCTCTATATTGGAACATTGTTTTAAAATGTGTATGTACTGGAGCTCAGAGTTGTTAATGCATTCCAGTGGCCAGAATAATTTAATATTCTTCCCAATAGATTGCATTAAAGTGGATGTAAACCCCATTCATGAAATTTGACCTGGGCACATATATCTGTAGTGTTTACTTATCTCCTTCCAAAGGCCTAAGTCCCATGTCTTTTTCTTGCTCGGTTCTTCTGTTATCAGCATGATAACTTCTGACAAGTTTTTCAACCCAGGAGATAAAATAAGCTGGAAATTTGTCAGGGTGGGTACATAGAGATTGATAAGCAGAGAGCTGGTCTATTCACAGCACAGCTCTGCATGTTTCTTCCTTCCACTGCCTATGTGGAGTGTGCCTTTCCCCCGATCAGCTGTTACACAGTGTATGCCGAGACTCCACACCCAGTGCTGGAACAGGAAGAAAACATTCTGATACGATGTTCACTTTCTAAACAGTGTAGAAAGCTGAAGACCACAAATATAAAAATAAACTTATGTAGGGAGATTTGTTTAATCTCTGTGTATCATCTGAGGCTGTTCACTTTACTAGGTATATGTGAGGGTTTACATTCACTTTAATGATCAAACGCTAGCTGCACCTACATGTGCCCAAATGTGTGTACAATATGTGGTATTAACAGCATTTTTCTTCTCAGACATTTTGGGGTTCAGAGGGGCTAAACAGGCACCCTATGTGCAGGTCTAAAACCCCAACTCGGTATAATACTAACAAAGTGCAATACATCATAAATCATGCATTATTTTTTTTCTAATTTGTAAAAGATAAAATTATCTGCTTCCTCAGTCTAAGCATTGCAAGTGTGATCTCTATAACTGATCCAGTTGTGGTGAGATAGCTATAACGTACAATCTCAACAGCATTGGCAGATAGTGACTTGAATTAAATGACATCCTGCAGATCATAGAAAGCTTTTATTGAAAACTTGTGCAGATCGTCACAGATGAACATCAGATAGGTCAACAAATCATTAAACAGAGAAAAAGTTCTAGCGAACATGCAAACTCTATTAAAGTCTATGGGACACGAACATAAAAAAAAAAAGTCCTCATCTTAAAGGCCTATATGCAAGTTATTGTCATAAAAAGTGTATGGGTACCCGGATACTGCCCTGGGGGACATGTATCAATGCAAAAAATATTTTTTTTAATTATTTTTTTCAGGAGCAGTAATTTTAATAATGCTTAAAGTGAAACAATAAATATGAAAAATTCCTTTAAAAATTTGGCTGGGGGGGGGGTCACCTCAACAATACGCCTGTAAAGTGGTGCATCTATACAAAGTATGGAGCCTGTTGCAGCATTACTGAGATTTCTAAAGGAAATAATGTCCTTTAAACTTGCTCGCAGCTGTAATGTATTGTCGGCTCCCTGCAATACAGATAAAAAAGTGAAAAAAACGGTGTAGCCCCCCCTCCCCTTAGTCCATACCAGGCCCTTCGGGTCTAGTATGGATTTTGAAGAGGAACCCCACGGTCAAAAAAATAAGAATAAAACGGCGTGGGGTCCCCCCCAAAATCCACACCAGACCCTTATCTGAGCATGCAGCCTGGTAAGCCAGGATGGGGGGGGGGGGAGTGAGTGTCCCCCCCTCCTGAACCAAAACAGGCCGCTTTCCCATAACATGGGAAGGGGGGTTTGGGGTGCCCCCAAAGCACCTTGTCCCAATGTTGATGGGGACAAGGGCCTCTTCCTGACAACCCTGGGCTGTGGTTGTGGGGTCTGCGGGTGGGGGGCTTATTGGAATCTGGAAGCCCCCTTTAACAAGAGGGCCCACAGGTCCCACCCCCCCCCCAATGCCAATGAGCACTGAAAGCTGAAAATTGGTCTAGGCAGGAAGGGGATGAAAGTGCCCTGCATTTAAGTGGTTAAGGGGAACCCTATGACAGAATAAAAAAAAAATAACATGGGGCCCCCCAAAATCTATACCAGGCCCTTTGGGTCAGTACAGTTTTTAAGGGGAACTCTACACCAAAACTGAGAAAAAAACAATGTGGGGTCCCCCCCAAAATCCATACCAGACCCTTATCCGAGCATGCAGACTGGGAGGCCAGGATAGGGGGGGATGATCGATCAGCCGTATTTTGAAGAGGAACCCCACGCCCAAAAAAATAAGAATAAAACGGCGTGGGGTCCCCCCCAAAATCCACACCAGACCCTTATCTGAGCATGCAGCCTGGCAAGCCAGCCCCCCTCCTGAACCATCCCAGGCTGCTTGCCCTCAATATGGGGAGGGTGCTTTGGGGTGCCCCCCAAAGCACCTTGTCCCCATGTTGATGGGGACAAGGCCCTCTTCCTGACAACCCTGGGCTGTGGTTGTGGAGTCTGCAGGTGGGGGGCTTATCGGAATCTGGAAGCCCCCTTTAACAAGAGGTCCCCAGATCCGCCCCCCCCTTTATGAATGGGTATGGGGTACATCATACCCCTACCCATTCACCAAGAAAGTGTACAAAAAAGTAACTTTAGAAGGGGGCGGTGCCACCAGGTGACATATCAGGGTCACTGGGTATGACATAGGGGAATTTGTAACCATTTCCCTTTTTTTTTGGGGGGGGGGGGCGCAAGTAGCTGGTCTTGCCTAGGGCTTAAAATAGTCTAGCACTGGCCCTTAAGGCAACAACATGTACCAGTCCTTCTTACCTTCCTTTAATTCAAGTTTCATCAGAGGGGAAGGCAGCAACATGCACAAGTCCTTCTTATGTCCCTTTAATCACGTTCTTCAGAGGGGAAGGAAGCAACATGCACCAGTCCTTCTTAAATTCCTTTGAATCAATGTGTTTGTGTAGAAAACAAATACTCTTCTTTTGAAAAAAAAGTTCCAGTTCATTGATAGGCCTGAGGTAGAGTTGCACTGATCCTCAGCTTGACCTCAACTTTTCCAACATTACTTGGCACAATCTATGAAAAAAAAAATAGGCCAATGGTTGTGGTGGGCATCCTTTTCTTTCAAGAGGACTATGTTGCCTACTTTTCGGTTAGGTTTAATAGTTTGCCATTTGCAACAACCTTAAAGGATGCAAAGGTTATTTTTCCTCCAATGTCTCCAGGAGACATTAGCAAGGTTCTGTTTCCACTGTCTAAGAACATTAATGAAGGGAGATCCTTTGCCTAATCTGTTGACTTCCACTTACTGTCATTTGCTGTTGATGGTGCCTTCCTTGCAATTTCTGACACTTGAAATACAATATTTGTGAAGTATAGAAGATATGCATCTCTTCATTCCAACAATAAAAACCATGCAGATCTTACCGCTCCTTTTGTAAAGTACCTTCCTTGGTGCTGAACTTGTTCATGGTGATGTCGCACCACCAGTGCAATGATGTTATATCAGCCTGGAACAATAAGAGGATTCTGTTCTTCATTCAATTGATTGGACTTCCCTATGCAACCTCCAACTCAAAGCAACTTGTTATGATCAATCATTGGGTCCAATTTGTAGAGTGGGCTATCCTTAAAAATGTTTAGTCCCTTTAATGTGTTATCTTTTGTGAGTAAACTTCATGTTGAACACATTGAATGATTACCTTTTCGGCTTGTAAAATTTCCTCGATGGTGGGAGGACCTTTATAGATGTGCAACCATGACACTCTTCATGGTTCTCAGTATTGGTTGCAAATTGATGAGAAACATTGATAAACCCTGCAATAGCTTGTACAACAGAAGACCACTTGAAAAAGCGCTCAAAACAGTGAGAACTCAAGCTTCCTCTGCTGACCTCACAGAAGTGTCAGTTGTAAATGTCTTAGCTCTTATTTCCTTATCAGACTCAGGATTAACTGCTTGCTGACCACATCACTTACATGTACAGCGGCAAAGCGGCCTCTATGCGCTGGATCAGGTGTCTGACACGTTAATGCAAAATAACTATACAGTTTCAGGGAGTGTAAGAGGACACAGGGCCACACAATGAGATTGGAGGACAATTTGTTTAAACTTAAGCTGTGCAGGGGGTTTTTCACTGTCAGTGTGATAAGGATGTGGAACTCTCTTCCACAATTGGTGGTGTTAGCGGGGAGTATTGATATTTTAAAAAGACTCTTGGATGTGCATCTTAAAGAACACAACATACAGGGATATGGGAAATAATTATCCACACTGACACACGTACACCTACACGGGTTGAACTGGATGGACTATTGTCTTTATTGAAGCTTACATACTATGAAACTATGTAAGGATATCTTACATCACCAAAAGAAGATCACAGCAGATCATTTTAATGCATGTTCACTCTGGTGAAATTGTTGTCAGCTGAACAGGAAGTGAGGGAAAAGTGAAGGAAGCAATTAAAAAGTGAAAAAGAAAAAAAATTGGCTTGACACATATTTAATTTAACAAACTGTCAGCATAGCTAGGACATTATTATGGACCAGGGCTGTGGTTAGACATTGCTATAGAAGAGCTTTTTCATATTAAAATTACTCAGCTCACCAGCTTTTTCCAGAATTACCTGATCTTTCCTAGAGTAGAAGATCTTAAGATCTTGGTGTAAATTCTATTCACTTCCACCTTAGCCAGCAAGTGCCAAACATTGTGCTTTAGTAGTAAATTAAAAAATGTGTTAGTGCTCTTGTATGCACTTACTCTATGGCCCCAATTCAGACTTCTTTAGACTGTGATTTGTTTTGCAGAATTACAAAAGTCTAAGGACTTAACTGCGGAGATACACTGGGATTCTTGAGCTTCGGAGAAGACTGTGTTAGGCATGCAGGGTTAATATTATAAATCTGTCCAGATGAAGACAATAAATCTACACACAGGTGGGAGGAAGCAAGGGAGTTTGTAACTAGCAGACAGCATAATCCCAAAAACTTTTCCTATCTGCCTCAGAGTCATCTTTTCTAGAATGGGGAGTTCAAAGGATGAAGATTAATCATATAGTACTGGATCTGTGGTATCTTTTTTTTTTTTTTGAAAATCTTTTTATTGGTATAAAACAGAAAAAAAAACAACAACACACTACAAAAACAACAATGGTGCATTCAATCAGTTACATGGCAATGAAGGGATAAACAAAATGCTGTAACTCATATCAGTAGCGCAGGTAGACATGGCATTCACGGTCAGCATAGTGAGAGGGGAAAAAGGGAGGAACCACCCCAGCCATGAAAACAACAAAACCAAGGGAAATGAGGCAGCAGGACTGTGGACCTCCATTATTCCGTGCACGCCAGCAGGGCAGCCGAAGAACCCTCCAGCCACCGCTGCCAGACACGGTCATGCTTTTTCGGACAGCCTCTGTGTGCGTATGTGTCTCGATATAGTGGGATAACTCCATCTACCAGCTCCCTCCAATGCTGGAGTGTGGGGGGAGCCTGCCTGCGCCAGTGCAAAGCAATAATCTTCCGGGCATAGAAAAGCAGGAGACCTAGGAGGGTGCGGTCCGCCACTCTAGGCACCAAGTCATCCAACAGTCCCAGGAGGCCAAGCCAGGGGGAAGGGTCCAGGTCCATCTGCAAAAGAGCGGAGGACACCGAAAAAACGCGGCACCAGTAGGCTGAAAGTTTTGGGCAAGTCCAAAAAATGTGAAAAAAATCCCCCGGGACATCCCCACAGCGCCAGCACTCCGGGGACTGCGCAGGATAGATCCGATGCACGCGATGCGGGGTGAGATAAGCCCTGTGCACAATCTTAAATTGGACCAGACGGTCGCGCATGGAGACTAGAATTTTGAATGGGGAATCCCAGATATGCAACCAGTCCACCGAGTCCAAGTCCGGAACGTCCCGGGCCCAGCGAGAGTGGAGGCCCAGGAGCCCTGGAGAGGAGACCCGGAGGAGATGGCGGTGTAGCACCGAGACCGCCCGAGCGGAGCAGTCATACCGTAGGACCCGTTCCAGATCCGACTGCACCAGCTGAGAACTCTCAAGGGGGAATTGGGCTCTGAAGGCGTGGGACAACTGTAAATAATGAAAGAAGTGCGAGGGGGGGACATTGCGATCCGAGACTAGGCTCGTGAAAGACGGGAGGGTGAGGTCAGACGTAAGGTCCGAGACCTTCTTAATGTTAAATTTGGTCCATCGCACAGGGTCAGGGAGACTGTTCAGGCGGGGCAGAGAGGGATTCCTCCACAGAGGAGCACTCGGGGAGGACGCGGTGTTCGGATCAGACTCCAAAAGAAGTCCCTGGCGCCACGCCCGAAGCGTTGTGCGCATGGAGGTAGTCAGTTCGTAAGGGGCTCGGGGTCCACGAAACAAGAGAAGGGACAGCTCCTCCGTAGAACCCAACACCGCGGCCTCCACCACTACTGCGGAATTGGAAGCCTCCGGGGCCAACCACCAGACAGCTGTGACCAGCTGAGAGGCCAGGAAATACTTATGACAGTCAGGGAAAGCCAGTCCTCCCTGGGAGAGGGGACACATAAGGGTGGCGAATTTGTATCGGGGGGGGGCGGGGGCCCCATAAGAAACTAGAAAACATCTTGTTCAATGCAGTGAAAAAGGACTTTGGAATCCATTGCGGAGAGTGTCGAAACAAGTATGTCAATTTAGGAAGGAGTTTCATTTTTATCAAATTGATCCTGCCAAGCAGGGAAAGAGGGAGGTTCTCCCACGCCTTCAGTTTGGCCCTGAGTGTGGCCACAACCGGGTCCAAGTTCAGGGCAATAAAATCGGTAGGGTTCCTCGAGACTCGGACCCCAAGGTACATGAAGCTATCTACCCACTGAAGAGCAACATCAGGCCCACAGTCCCTCCTGGCCTCAGGGTCAATTGCCAACAGTAGAGACTTGGACCAGTTTACCCTGAGTCCCGTCACATCGGAGAAAGCATTCAGGATTCTGAGGGCACCACCGAGAGACGGGCCAGCGTCCGGCTGATCTATCCAGTGGGCTCCCAGGCGCCACATAGAGCCATCGCGAGTCAATCCAGATCGCAACCTGAGCAGCAAGGGACTGTGATCAGACAGGCCACTCGGGAGATATGCCACCCCCTCCACCTCGGAGAGGACGGACGGGCTGGCAAAGGCAAGGTCAATCCTGGAGGAGGTCTTGTGCGTAGCAGAGAAGCAGGAGTACTCCCTCTGCTCAGGGTGCTTCCAGCGCCAGGCCTCCCGGACCCCAGCCGCCTCCGCCCAGTCAAGCAGGTCACGGGAGAACACCTTGGGCGGAACCGGCCTGTCCAGGTCGGGGGAGAGGATGGCATTGAAGTCCCCGACAATTACCAATTTGGCAGGGGCGTAGAGGGAAGCCTTATCTAACACATCGTATAGTACTTCGGCTTTAAAAGGCGGGGGTACATAAATCCCCACCACAATATACCGCTGCCTCCACAGGGTGAGCACCAGCACAACATACCTGCCCATGGGGTCTGTGTGAACAACCTCATGGGGAAAGGACTTGCGCACCAAGACCGACACCCCCCTAGCATAGGAGGAGTAGGATGCATGGAAGGCCCTTTGGACCCAGGGCTTCTTGAGGGCCTGTAGCTTGCCGCCCACCAGATGTGTCTCCTGTAACACAAGAATCGAGGGACTGTGGGATTTAACATACTGAAATAATTGCGCCCACTTAAATTTGTTGTTTAGACCACGGACATTCCACGAAAGGATGGAGAAGCTAGAGGATTTAAGTGACGCCATATCTAGACATAATAGGCAGAAGAGGGCCAACCCGCACACGTGCTGGGAGACCCACCTGGTGAGCAACAGCATAACAGAGAGGAATGCACCAACCAGCAAAACACGTAACCAAAAAACAAAAAAAGAAAAAACAAGCATGTACATTAAAACATACAACTAAAACATACAAACATTAAAACATACAAACATACAACTATCACCCTAGAGCTGAAACGGCTCACCCTATCGTGCCCCGGGCACCCCATAAAACACAGGGGTAGCGGGGGGACGATCTTGACCCAAAAAACAAAACCTGAGAAAAAAATATAGCAGACCGCTAACCGTGCAGCCTGCTGAGCAGTCTCTTCAGGGGGGGAAAAATTCAAGGAGGTATGATTCCCAGACCTCTTTTCCGGGCCGGGAAGGCACAGTCCGAACAGTGCAGAGAGAAAAAAAAATCAGCAGACAATGTGATATCAGCAGCACAAGGAGGGGGGTAGCTCCAGTAAGCAGGGACATCCATCCGGGGGGGAGAAGGCAACCGAGGGGGGGAAGAGCAGCGGGGCAGGAAGATGTGGATCAGAGATGGGGGAAGACCGACAGGCAGTCCTGGTGAGGCAAAGTCAGCAATGAGGTGGTCCAGGCAAACAAAGAATGGAAAGGCTCAGAGAGGGGGGGAAGCACTAAGAAGAAAAAGGGCACTCGGCTGCAGGGGGAGAGGTGCAGGCAATACTTGCGACAGTGCAGGAGATTCTCAAGCAGCCGAGCGGTCATCCATGTCAACGAACATCCAGCCGTGCAGCCGCCGCCTCAGGGGTGTCAAAAAACCGAGCCCGGTCACCGTCTATGACACGCAGGAGACTGGGATAGAGGAGGCTATACTTCAGGCCCTTGTCTCTCAGCCGCTTCCTGATGTCGGTGAACTGGCGTCTCTTGCTCTGAACCTCTGGCGAGTAGTCAGGGAAGAACATCAGCCTGGTGTTTTCATAGCAGAACTCCTGTTTGGCCCTGGCCGCAGCAAGGATTTGGTCCCGATGCCTGTAATTGAGAAGGCGGAGGAGGAAGGGCCTGGGGGGGGGCGCCCGGCACTGGGGGTGTCGGGGGACCCTGTGTGCCCGCTCCACCACAAACATTGGCGGCATGTCAGGGAGGCCTAGCAGCGAAGGGAGGAACGCCTCAGCGAATTCCGCCGGTTTGGAGCCCTCCACCCGCTCCGGCAGGCCCAGGATGCGGACGTTGTTGCGACGGAGAAGGTTTTCGGTATCCACCGCCTTGTCCTGCAGTGCCCTAACCTGAAGCTGAAGGGCTCGGAGCTCCGTGGAGTCAGCACGATTGGAGTCCATTTTGGCAGTGAGGGTGTCCTTACATGCCTTGATCGCTTCCAGAATGTCAGCCGGGGAAGGATCCAGCGGGCCGCCGGGGTCTCGAGCAGGCTGAGCTCCAGCAGACATCTTCTTCGGAGGAGGCCTCGTATCCAAGATGGCCGCCACGGGACCCGAAGGACGGGACGAACTCCGGGATTTGGCAGACCACAGCTTCCCCGGTGAGAACGGAGGAATCTGCAAAGTGCCGCCCCTCCTTCTGGACCCCAGGGTGAGTTTTTAGGGGTATAGATGTAGGGGATGGATGCCGATGGAACAGATAGGATTATGTCAGGAGCGGAGCTAGAGCCCTGTGCGTCCATGCAGTCTCACATCCCGGCCACGCCCCCCGGATCTGTGGTATCTTTACATGCACACTGATTTTATCGCCTCAACAAACTCCCCAGTGGGCCCCCTACCACCCCTGGGCCCCATAGGAGCTGTGTGGGCTAATATGGCTAAAGGTATGCCAGTAAATAAAATATATACTTATATTTAGTGATTAACAATTTCTTGGAAACAAAAACCACGAGTAATGTGGAACATGATGCCTGTAATTCTGTTAAGTATGTTAAGTATAATCATGAGTATTTGTGTGCTGTATTTATTCAGAATACTCTGGAAAACATGGAGCAGATATAGTGGATATGTTTATGAATACATTTTGGTGTGTTTTTGGAGCAAGTTTGGCCTTAATCACAGCTGCCAAAGAATGGCAGTGAGTCCACAATGGTCCAGTGTTAAAACATGCCCATTTAGACATCAGTGCTGTGTGGCTCACAATTGACCAAGCTTAAAGGGATGAGTTCTAGTTACCAAAGCTGCATTAGAATTCATCTTACAAAAAACACTGGTTTGATATATTAAAAAGTGCAACATCCAATCAAAAATCCAATCAATATTAAAAGTGCAACATCCAATCAAATGCAAGCAGAAAAACTAGTGTCAATTCCCTTATTAGTGATTGGGTATTTAAAGTAAATATAAATATATTTAAAGTAAATATCTTAGCTTCACCTAATTTACTAAGTAAACACTCACTTCATGTTGGTCCAGATATTGACTCATCATGATCCATTCAAACTCTGTTGGGTCCCAGTTTAAGATACACCTGTCAATTCATGCTAACTATAAAAAGAACCCATGTTTTGGTTGGCAGTTTGGGAAGGCTTGCTCCACTGAAATCAAAAAAGCTTACAGATAACTTTTAAATCTCAATCTAAAAATGTTTTCCTTTTAAGTTTACCAGTTAAAACTATTTTAACATTTTTGGTAAATTATGTATTAAATGTTATATATGGGAAGTGGATTTAATAAATATGGGAAGTGAATTTATTTTGGACGTACACAAATACTTTTTTTTTTCTATTTCATACTACCGGTATATTTTTTTACAACTATTTATAATATATTTTTGTTTTAACTACAATCCAATGGGGAAACTTCCTAAAATAAACTGTTCTTTATAAAATATTTATTTTATTGATGACTTAGTTGTTCATTAATCACCCACTTAGCTACATTCCGGAGACTTACCACTTATTTATTGTGTGTATATAGGATATACATTTTATGTATATATGACTGTACATTTTATGTATATAGGACTGTACAAACAAGCAATTATTATCACCTGCAGGCCAAAGAGTGAAAACACTGCCTATCTCCTTTGGCAGTATGAACTGGACTTTAGTCTTTTTATGCTCAGCTTTCTCAGCATTGCCTCAGAAGAACAAGGAACAAAAAATGCCCAATGAGGACATATATAATAAACTAGCTAGTAAACGTGTTTGCAATTTAAATGCTGCTCCTCAATACCTGAGTGCCGGTTCACACTTCCGCGTGTGCGATGATCGCATGTAATATCGGAGCGCACTGCTCCTCCATTACATGCGATCGGATGTGCAGTGCGAATTCAGCCATACACTTTGTATGGCTAAATTCGCACTGCACCCGCACAAAAGTCGCACATGAGGCATTTTTTCAGCCGCATCAGGATCGGATCGCACAGTGGTTCACACTTGTGCGATCCGATCCTGTGCGAACTGTCAGCTATGCTGAACCATGCTATCTGTCCCTGCCTGTCACTTAGGAGATCCGCCCGCTCTGTTTACACAAACGGGCGGATCTCCACACTTGATTCCCCAATGATCGGGGAAGAGCAGCGGCGATCGCTGCCGCTCCTCCCCTGGTCCGACTCCCGCTGTGACTGAAAACAGTGGGAGCGCGCCTCCGGCGGCGTGCGAGCGCCGCCAACAGGGAGAGGAGTCCAGCGACATAGGTCTATGTCGCTGGACGATAACGAGCCACATTGCTGCAGTAGCAGCAATGTGAGCAGACGTCAAGTGGTTAAAAGGCCCCATTTAATGTAGTCAAATTATGTGCTCCCTGACAAGAAGTTCAGGGTAGCAATGCTGAAGGAGCAAGATGGTTGCTTGACAACATATAAACTATAAGTGCTTTGGCACAAATATGAATAAATGCTTTACTGGGGATGGTATAGGGTTTTGTAGACTGTATTTAAAGCAGACTTTCACCCATAAATAAGACTTCCTCCCATATGACTCTTCTCTTCTCCCTCTTAAACAATTGGAAACTTTTTTTTACTTCCTGAATCACCCCCTAAGGCAGTAATGGCAAACATTGGCACCCCAGATGTTTTGGAACTCCATTTCCCATTATGCTCATGCACTCTGCAGTGTGGTTGAGCATCATGGGACATATAGTTCAAAAACATCTGGGGTGCCAAGGTTTGTCATCCCTGTCCTAGGGGGAGGATGGGTTACCCTGTACATGTGCGCATATGCCATGGGTCTATAATAATGGGTAGAGGCCCTTGGCAGGTCTGTGCATGTTTGAAATTCTACAATCCAACCCACACATGCGTATACACCATGGGTCTCTTCTAGGTCTGAATGACCTGGAAAAAAGCCAGTGGCGTATCTGCACAGGCACTGAATAATGTTCCAAGATTGAAAAGGACCACACTGGACATTGTGGATTGTTAAATTTGTATTTTTTAACTCTACATCCAGGTAAAATAACTAGGAATTACAAATAAAACTTTAGTTAGGTAGAGTGAAGTTCCTCTTTAATAGAGATGTCGCGAACAGCGAACGCGAACTTCTGCAAATGTTCGCGAACCGGGCGAACCGCCATAGACTTCAATAGGCAGGCAAATTTTAAAACCCACAGGGACTCTTTCTGGCCACAATAGTGATGGAAAAGTTGTTTCAAGGGGACTAACATCTGGACTGTGGCATGCCGGAGGGGGATCCATGGCAAAACTCCCATGGAAAATTACGTAGTTGACGCAGAGTCGGGTTTTAATCCATAAAGGGCATAAATCACCTAACATTCCTAAATTGTTTGGAATAACGTGCTTTAAAACATCCAGTGTGTGTATACGATCAGGTATGATGTTGTATTGATCAGGTAGTGTAAGGGTTACGCCCGCTTCACAGTGACAGACCAAACTCTGACAGACCAAACTCCCTGTTTAACGCACCGCAAACAACCACAAACAGTCTATTTGCAGTGGGCACAGTACAGTCTGTGGGCCTGACACTCACTGGCAGGCAACTGCAATTATATTACAGAGGAAAAATGAAATTAATTTTTTATCTGCAAGGTGCTGTACCACCCTATATGAGTGGTGTGCAGTGGGCACAGTACAGTCTGTGTACCTGACACTCACTGGCTGGAAACTGCAATTATATTACAGAGGTAAAATTAAATTAATTTTTTATCTGCAAGGTGCTGTGCCACCCTATATGAGTGGTGGGCAGTGGGCACAGTGCAATCTGTGGATCTGACACTCACTGGCAGGCAACTGCAATTATATTACAGAGGAAAAATGAAATATATAAATATCACTACTTGTACTTAATTAATAGACGATGTTGACGAATAGACGATTCATAAATACATAAAAGCATGAAATCACATCAATAGGAGTCCATAAAGTCCATAGGTATAAAGTGCATAGAGCAATGAAAGTGCAAACATGACGGATCACAGGTGCAACTTATGGGGACCACCCTTGCTTGCCACCACCACACAGTGCTGGGAGAAGTATCTGTAATTCAGACTCACCAGACACCTATGCCTAACCACTCTCATGGACTAGCCAACAACAGCATATAGTAAAATCAGGTTTTCTCCAGATCTCTGATTTGTGCTGCAAAGACTCCTCTGGAAGATTTCCTGGTAAATTTATAGTGAGTCTGAATTTCAGATACTTCTCCTGGCACTGTGTGGTGGTGGCAAGCAAGGGTGGTCCCCATAAGTCGCACCTGTGATCCTTCATGTTTGCACTTTCATTGCTCTATGCACTTTATACCTATGGACTTTATGGACTCCTATTGATGTGATTTCATGCTTTTATGTATTTATGATTTTATGCTTATATTTATCACATCTGATTCAAATATTTTGGTATATGTTATCATCCTATTTATTTGGTAAGAGGTTATCACCATCCCTGCGCTACTGAAATTCGAATGAAAAAGCCAGTTCCTGTTTTTTCTGGATGAATGTTATTTTTTATTATAGGAAAAATTAAATTAATTTTTTATCTGCAAGATGCTGTGCCACCCTATATGAGTGGTGGGCAGTGGGCACAGTACAGTCTGTGGACCTGACACTCACTGGCAGGCAACTGCAATTATATTACAGAGGAAAAATTAAATTAATTTTTTTATCTGCAAGGTTCTGTGCCACCCTATATGAGTGGTGGGCAGTAGGCACAGTACAGTCTGTGGACCTGACACTCTTTGGCAGGCAACTGCAATTATATTACAGAGGAAAAAATCAATTATTTTTTTATCTGCAAGGTGCTGTGCCACCCTATATGAGTGGTGGGCACTGGCAGTTATCACAGTTCAGATAGTGGGCCTGACACACACTGGCAGGCAACTGCAATTATATTAAAGGGTAAAAATTAAATGACTTTTTATCTGCAAGGTACTGTGCCACCCGATATGAGTGGTGTGCACACAGTACAGTCTGTATATATACATAGAAAAAAATAAATAAAAGCAGACTGATATACCAGCCCTAAAAAGGGCTTTTTGGGGTGCTGTCAGGATGCTGTCCTTACAGCAGGAGTGGACACAGAACACTGGCCTAGCTAATGATTTCTCTATTAAGTCAGCAGCAGCAGCACTCTCCCTGCTCTGACTAACTCTGCAGCTTCAGAATGAATCTAAGATGGATGCTGTCCTTGCTTTTTTATAGGATGTGGGAGGGTCTGGGAGGGATGGTATGCTGATTGACTGGAATGTGTCTGCTGACTGTGAGGTACAGGGTCAAAGTTTGCTCAAGGATGATGTGTAGGGGGCGGACCGAACATCGCATTTGTTCGCCCGCCGGGGCGAACGCGAACAAGCGATGTTCGCCGGGAACTGTTCGCCGGCGAATAGTTCGGGACATCTCTACTCTTTAAGTCAAAAACTGTGAGATTAAATACTACTTTGGGAAATCAGAGGTGGTATTTAATCGTGACAAGCATATGTAGTGGAAGCTTCAATTTAGGCAAAGCAGACTTCCTCAAAGCGCATATTGAAACTGAAGTATATAAGCAGAAATTAGGAAAGACATGTGAGCTGTAAGCAATACACTAGCCAGCCATTCTTTAATCAGCAAATATTATACCTCCATTAGCCACACCTGTGCATTTTCCTTCTGAGAAAAGATGTATAACTGCAGGTTGCAAAAAATGATAATTATGTTTAAGTTATGGTGAGATTCTATTCCAAAGACATGGAAATCTCCAGGCTTGTGGCATCACCAAGAATCCTGCTTTGCTCCAGCATTCAGTCTGTTTTCCACAAGCTTCTCCCCTAAGCCTTTCAGTCCACCATTCCAACACTGTGAGTCATTTCACTTTCACAGAAACAACTAACATTTATGTTCTCCTGCCCCTATAAAAATTTACAAGGAATGTGGTGACAGAAGGAACCTGCTGCAGGCACTGAAACTCTAATCTATCTATCTATCTATCTATCTATCTATCTATCTATCTATCTATCTATCTATCTATCTATCTATCTATCTATCTATCTATCTATCTATCTATCTATCTATCTATCTATCTATCTATCTATCTATCTATCTATCTATCTATCTATCTATCTATCTATCTATCTATCTATCTATCTATCTATCTCTCTGTCTCTCTGTCTGTCTCTCTGTCTGTCTCTCTGTCTGTCTATCTATCTATCTGACTAAGCTTTCTGTCTTTATCTCAAAGGCAATACACATACCTAGCTATGTACTTCTGTTTCATCCCATATATTAAGTATTCTCCAGGGAATTAAAAATGTTATATTCCTTGTACAACATAATATATTTTTCCAGACTTCAGTGGAAAATAGATCTAAAAATAGTGGTTTGGTGAAGTCCTCCCTTGCTATAATTCATTAAGAGTTTCCGCAGACTTAGTCCTGAAATAGCCATATGTCTTGTTCATGGAAGTGAAGTGTGTTATCTAATTTCCTGCACATGCAAAAGGACAATGCGTATATTTAACAGGTCAACTTCCACAAACTTTTTATCACCAGGTGGGCATTGCATTATGCAATAATGCATTACATGCCCATTTGGTACATGGGCAGTTAATAAGCTTACATAAATAAGATGAAAACACTAGAATATCTTTTTAGAGGAGTGACTGAACGATTTCTCATGAAAATGGTTTTGCCTAGACCTCTTGAAGCTTTTGTAGGTTTTAATTGGAAGACTCATTTTGTTCTTTGCCTGGAACTAATCAACAGGATATGACACATTTTGTAATGAGGAGGCGCTCAGCACTTTTCTTTCTTTCCTTTTTAAGACATAAACTAGCTTTTGATAGTGAAAGTTGTGATGATTGCTGTTATTAAAATGCAATGCTTTACATTTACTTTTCAGTGAATTACTTTACATTTTTTTTACACATATAAACATGTTTATAGGAAAATATACAATATGGCACATTTTATTATAGGAATATGAAAATGTTTAACTTTGTTTGAAGGGTAATAAATAGCCATCTTTTTTTTTAAACTTAGTTTTGGATACAGGAATGAAAGGTTAAAATCCCTGTAAGCGTATTTTTTGCTGTTTAATTTCACTTACTGTTATTGAGGGGCAACAGAAAGTGAGGGGATATCTCTTCAAAGTTAAAAGTTCTCTGCTAGACAACTATCACTGGAATCAGTGTCCACACTTGTTGGAAATTCTGTATATAGCCCTACAGAACAGACAGTCAATGCACAGTCCACATGGGCTTTGCTTTCTATCTGCAAACAGGAACAGGAACTTTATTCAGGAAAAAATCATAGAGCATACCATAGATGCAGCTACAAACCTATAAACACTGCCATCCACTGGTTGAGGAATATATCTCCACTAAATATTGATGTACAGTAGTTGTTGACAAGATGCAATACTGTATTCTAACACCCCAACTCAACAACTACTTCTTATATTAGTCCCATTTATTTTGAATCCCAGTTCTATGAATTTGTTTGTTGTAAGCAGTTCAAAGCATCTGATCCACTTTTGTTTCTCATGAGTTGGAAGTCTTTTCATCTCATCCCAGGAATCTGGCTCTGGTTTTAATGCAACGTGAGCAACATAGGACATTTTGGCTGGGATGATTTTATTATTTCTGGGGTTTTTCCTGATTCAAGCCTCTTGTGGTCTGATTTCTTCTTTTACAGCATTTGGATTGTCTTTGTCAATTTCTCTTTCTGTGTCACTTTGTTGCTTATCTTCATGTGACAGTGATGTGGATTTTTGAAATTTTGAACACACTGAAGTTTCATTGACAGTTACACTTCTGCTGATAGTTGCCTTGTTTGTGTCTTGGTGTTTTTATGAGCTGTGCACATAGACTTTGCTTCCAAAATTTAGATGGTTCAAATTCAGGGCCCTTTCGTTCTACAGTTCATATGGAGTTTTCTTAGTTGATTTTCCTGGTAGTCGATTTTTCAGATAGCATGTGGTCCTACTTGCTTGAAACAGCATGGTTCTTCCACTCTACCATATGGTAAGGTTCATTTTTTCTGCAACCCCATTTTGTTCTGGGTTGTATGTTACAGTCATTTGAAATATTATGTCATGTTTTCTGGGAATCACCTGTGTGTTATCACCTGTATATTCAGTTCCATTGTCTGTGTGCAATACACTTTTCCCAAATTTGTTGCTTACTTGAGACAAATACTGTTCAAGTGTTTCTGGTAATTCACTTTTGTTGTGTAACAGATATAGTGTAGTATACTAGGAGAAATAAAAGTGAGAAAATATCTCTTTTTTCCTGGAGACAATTTTTCCATTGGACCACACAGATCTGAATAAATTAGGTCTAGGGCTTTCTTAGCTCTGCTGTTACTCTTCTTTGGAAAGGTTTTTCTTGTCATTTTTTCCTATTATACAGCTGGTGCATTTCATTGTTTGATCACATGGATCACACGGACAAATTTGTATTCCACTTGCATAATCATTCTCAGTTAATTTCTTTATTATGAATCCAAATCTTGTTTCTGGCTAATGTGTATTGCTGAGGGAGTCCAAACTGTTTATTAACATTTTTACGGCGGGGCCACCACGGCAAGTAGTGACTGATCAAGACAGTAAAATATGCCCATCCTCCAGGGGAATACTTTTAAGCGCTGATGATCTCCTTATGTGAGATCCTTTCAGTCTGTTTGCCCTAAGTAGCAAAGTTGTGACACAAGCACTTTATATAATTTTCCAGTACAGAGCACTTTTCCTTGCACCTGGGTGAACTTTATTTAGACTTTATCTGTATTTAATTTTTTTATGAAATGATAGCATTTATATTTCTTCACTTATGAATTTTTTTGCGCTTTGCACTTTTATGTTGAATGTTTGTTATGTACATTTTGTGCACGTGATTTGTTCTTTATTTGTTATTATATATTGTTAACTCAGCAGAGTATATATGACACTTGAAGATATCACGTATTTTTTAAAATCATTTACTGATTATAACACGTGGCACCACTTAAGGACCAGACGGTTTTACCCCCTTAATGACCAGGTCATTTTCTGCTATACGGCACTGCGTTGCTTTAACTGACAATTGCGCAGTCGTATGATGCTGTACCCAAATAAAATTGATGTCCTTTTTTCCCCACACACAGAGCTTTCTTTTGGTGGTATTTGATCACCTCTGTGATTTTTATTAATAAATACATTTAATTTTTTTCATTATGGTAGACCAATATACATTTTGCGACATATTTTTAGTAAAAAAAAAAATCCCAATAAGTGTATATTGATTGGTTTGCACAAACGTTATCAGATCTACAAACTAGGGGAAAGATTTATGTTATTTTTATTTATTTATTTTCTTTTTACTGGTAATGGCGGCGATCAGCAATTTCTAGCGGGTCTGGGACAATGCGGCGGACAGATCGGACACCTAACTGACATTTTTGACACTTTTGGGGGGACCAGTGACATTGTTTCAGTAATCAGTGTTAAAACTATGCACTGTTACTGTACTAATGACACGGCAGGGAAGGGGGGGTAACACCTGGGGAGATCAAAGGGTTAAGTGTGTCCCTAGGGGGTGCTTGCTAACTATGCGGGGAGTGGGCTCACTGGATGAACACAGAGACCTGTGTTCCTAAATAGGAGGAACACAGGATCCCTGTGTCATCACAGACAGAACAGAGGTCTGCCATGTTTACACCGGCAGACCGCCGTTCTGTTTTCATGGGGAGTGATTGCAGGTACCCAGCAGACATCACAGCCGCTGGACCCGCTGATTGGTTTCCCCTTTAGCCAATTAGTGCATGCACGTGCCCACACTAACTGCTACATGAAGCGACATACATGTACGGCATATGCATAACAGAGCCGACCTGCCACTGTAAAACTATGGCGGCTGGTCGGCAAATGGTTAAGAGACAGCAGATTACTTTGAAAAGTAAAGTCACTGAGTAATAGTGCTGCGACATGATGATTTTTTATTTATTCTCCTATACCCCTCAGGCGTTCAAGCATTTCCAAGGTATGCCTTATGTAATCCTGAATATCCTGGCCTTTCATCAGCTTGGTTTGGTAATTTCTTAATAATTGGTTTGGCTTTCCAATTAAATACAGTTTATTGCTGATATTAGCTCTTTCATGCACCTTTTGTAATCCTTCCCACATTTCTTTAGCAGTTTCACACTTACATATATGTATGATTTCATCATCTTCTATGCTAAGAGAGATTGTGCTTTTTGGTCTTTTTCTATCCACTTATCTGAAGGATGTTCTGGCCTGACCTAATTTAAACATTTCCACGTACCTTCTCTTATTAGCAGCATTTTTATCTTGAATTTCTAAGACTGGTAGTTCTGGTTTATCAGATTTGCAAATGAAAGCTTTGTTGTAGCATTTTCTTTTATTCTGTTGCAGTTTTCTTTCTGTTGCTGTATCTTGCACTTATTTGCTGTAGCTGGCTATGACTGGGCTATGACTGGGTTCTCAGCTTTTCTCTGGGTTGGTGTCTGGGCCCATAAACTGTCAGAAATCCTGTTTATAGCCCATACAGTAGGTGTGCACAGCCTATTGCATTAGCGTGTGCACCCTAAAGCTCAAACACATTTGCGTGTGTGTGTGTGCATGTGTATATATAATGATGGTGTTCAGAGCAATGGATGGTGTCAGGGTGTCAGTAGGGCGGCGGATGGTGTCAGTTTTAATTTTTATTATTTTCTTTTTTTATTATTTTTTACAATTGTATTTTTTTACGAGTCCCATTGGGGGGCTTTGGTGGAATACTAGGGGTCTACACAGGGGAAATCTGCACCACATTGGGAAAGAAGGTTGTGCCCAGGCACACCTGGAACACTCTGTATGCACACCTATGATATAGTCCTACAGAACAAACAGTCAGTGCACAGTCCACATGGGCTTTGCTACTTAAATGAAAACAATAACAGAAACTTTATTCAGAGAAAAGTAATAGAGCATACCATAGATGCAGCTACAAACTTATAAACCCTGCCATCTACTGGTCGAAGAATATATCTACTAAATATTGATGTACAGTAGTTGTTGACAAAATACAATTCTGTATTTCAACACCCCCACTCAACAACACGAAAGGAGATTTTTCAAGTAAGATTATATTGGATTGTCAATTAAAACTTTTGTTTTTGCATTGTTATTACAATATAAAATGAAAGTGTACGCTGTGACTATAGAGCTCCTTTATGTCATGAAGTCGTATGCTGAACCTGACATTGTACGAGAAGGAAAATATACACAGTTCAAAATGTCACTTTTTACAGTTCAGTAAAATAAGTCTTAGCTGCTTGTTTTTATGTCCTGATGGAAGAGCTTTGGGTTAATACCAAAGAATCCAGTGACATGTTCTGACATTTGTTGATATGCAGAGGCACATTTTAACAGTAAAACTGTCACCCTCCATAATTATCAGTGCACAATGCTTCACACATATGACGTTTTATTCCTCTATAAAATGTACCGTAAGTAAATTGCAGTCAATGGAGCTTCGAGAAGTAAATTAGTGAAAACCTTTTGTTCCTCAACAGGCTAGAGACTACAACATCCCTGAAAGTGTTCACTGCCAAAAAGATAGGAGAAGGGGGGGGGGGGGGTTAACTAGACACATCTAGGCTGAAAAGTGCCACTTACCCTGGGCTCCAAAACAGAAAATTAGGCCTAGGTTATTGTGAAAATCCTACAGTGGTAGAAACTGTTTATGTGGGGTATGCTGAAGTTTGGAATGAATGAACCACAACCAATAGCATTAAAGAAGATGAATAGCCAATAATTTTTTTGGTTTTAGGTAAAGTAAGGAAGTATTAGAACCCATGTCAAGTTTTTATTCATGTCTGTGTGCCTAATAAGTAGGTTGACATCTCTATGTGTCCTGGTGACCATTGTCACTAAAACAGAATGTTATAGAAAACCCAAAACTTTAGAGTTGTCACCAGATCAAAGGGTTAAGATAAATCTTTCAATGTTCCAAATTAGGCTACTGCTTGCCCAGAGCATATGTAAGATAATTATAATTACCCTGTAGCATAAACAAATCAGGAACAATACTTCGAAAAACATCACTGCAACAGTTAATCCAACAGTAACACAGTAGCCGAACCAGATAGGAGCACCTATCACCAATGTTTATCTAGCGCCTCAAGACACTTTACCTAGCTCCCATATTGATTTTGAAAAATGAGAGACTCTAGGACTCTCCATTTGCATCCATAAGATAAATGTCACCAAGCGTAAAAAGAAAAAAAGAAAGTGAAAGGAAGAAGAAAAGAATAGGAAAAAACAAGGAGTTTATTCCCTTGGCTCAGGCCCCCGACCACCTAATTCCGGAAGCTATGGGGCTTGAAGGTATTTATTCTACGGGGACCACACTTTTTCAAATCTGGCTTGTTTGTCTCTGAGGATGCTGGTAAGTTTTTCATTGACCATGATCCAGTAAAGTTTATGTTTTACTAATGCAACACTGACCACCAGAGATTTCCATTCTCGTGCTAAAGTAAAAACGATGAGATTTCTAGGGATCTTGTCCAGCAAGCACGCAAACAGTGGCATTTTAGGATTCTTAGGTATGTTTTGTCCTGTCACTGAATAAACCAGGGTGAATATTCTGATCAAAAAGCGCTGGACCTTCGGACAGGAACACCAGACATGGAACATTTTACCCTCTAGTCTGCACCCTCTGAAGCAAAGGGGTGAAGTGCCAGGGTATCTCTCAATCTCATCAGCCTCGCTGTGACCAGGTACCATCTGTACAGAACCTATTAATTCTACCAAGGAAGTATTGTGTATTCCTTTGTGCACCATGGTTGACCACTGGTTGACCACTGCACCTATACCTCCTTCTCTATAGTCTTGCGCAGGTCTGATTGGTAGGAGGGCTTAGTTTGCTGACTATTGAAGAGGACATAGAGCTCAGAGATTCCCCCATGTGACTTGGGTCCGCGTAGGCATTTGATTTCAAATAAGGTCCTAGTGGTTATGTCTATCTGGTCAATACTCAGGGATTTTATGAAATTAATAACTTAATAAAGGCGAAAGGATTCTGTCTGGGGCATCTGTTGCATATCCAGAAAATAAGATATTTGCCTAAACCCTTTGTGATCTATGAAGTGTGCTATCCTGTAAAGGCCTCTGAACTGTTGGGGAGTCTGCCCTGGAGGAAAATTGGGTTCTTAATTATAGGGGCCACAGGGGAGGTATAATTTGCACACCATGTCCCAAAGATGTACAGAGTGGGATAAAGAAGGACTCAGAATAGCCTGGCGATCTCTAGTTGGGAGCCACATAAGGAGGTCTATAGGTAGCGAGGGAATAGCCTGCCCCTCCAACCATATCCAGTCAGGTTGGTATGTTGTAGAAAAAATTTGATACAATTGTACCAATTGAGTAGCCCTATAGTACCTCAAAAAATTAGAAACTCTCAGTCCACCCCTCCACTTAGAAATGTAGAGTGGAGTGGGCCACCCTACATCCACCACTACCCCAAATTAATTTGTAAACCACCCATTGGAGTTTAATAAAGAATGCAAATGGTATTGGAATGGGCATTGACCGAAAATAATAAAGGATACGAGGAAGAACTGTTATCTTAAAAGCTACTATTCTACCCATCCAGGAAAGCGCATGTATCTGCAAGTTCTTTAACCACTTAAGCCCCGGAAGATTTTACCCCCTTCCTGACCAGGCCCTATTTTGCGATTCGGCACTGCATCACTTTAACGGACAATTGCGCGGTCGTGCGATGCTGTACCTAAACAAAATTGACG
Source organism: Pelophylax lessonae (assembly GCF_965119305.1). Taxonomy (NCBI): domain Eukaryota; kingdom Metazoa; phylum Chordata; class Amphibia; order Anura; family Ranidae; genus Pelophylax; species Pelophylax lessonae. Next base: position 302,657,068 of record NC_138770.1, read on the forward strand.
TCCTTTTTTCCCACAAACAGAGCTTTCTTTTGGTGGTATTTGATCACCTGTGCGATTTTTACTTTTTGCGCTATAAACAAAAAAAGAGCGTCAATTTTTTTTATATGAAATTCCCCCCAAAAAATGTAAAAATAATTTTTTTTTAACATTTTAGGCCAATTTGTTTTATGCTACATATTTTTGGTAAAAAAAAAAATCGCAAAAAGCGTATTTTGATTGGTTTGCGCAAAAGTTGTTGTGTTTACTAACTAAGGGAAAGATTTTTGTCATTTTTGTTCTTTTTTTTTTTAACACGTAATGGCGCGATCTGCAATTTTTTTTTTTGCGGGACTGCGACATTGCGGTGGACAGATCGGACCCTTGACTGACATTTTTGACACTTTTGGGGTTACCAGTGACATTACTACAGTAATCAGTGCTATACATATGCACTGTTACTGTAAAATGACACTGGCAGTGAAGGGGCTAACTTTTTTTGAGAGAGAGGGGTTGTGTGTGTCTCTAGGGTCGTGATTCTAACTGTGATTGGCTGTGGCTTGAGGTGTAGGAACAGTAATCAACGGTCCTACATAGTAGAACTGTATGATCACTGTTCTTACACAGGGGAGAATGACAGGCGGCTTGTTTACATCAGCCGCCTGCCTTTCTCCCGCTCTAACGGACGATCGCGAGTGCCACGCGAGGGGGGGTGGGGTCCGTGACCTCGCTCCCCAGAGCCTCAAAGGCTAGTGACGTACCCATACGTCACTTTGCCTGTGAGGGGCTGACCGCCGCAGTATATGTACTTGCGGCGGTCGGCAAGTGGTTAAATCTTGTTCAAATGAGTTATAAATAGGGATGTAGTTAATCCAAAACAGTGTGGAAATGTCCTGAGTGTGTTTAACTCCAATATAAGGACGTGCTTGTGTACACCATTTAAAGAGAAAAGACCTCTGTACAGTCTCCCAGACTGAATCTGTAAGATTTATGTCCAACACTTCCCATTTGGATTGGTTGACTTGAAATCCCGAGACAATCTCAAACTAGTGTGACAAGTAAGTTGGGCAAGGTTGTGATAGGATCTTTTATAAATAGCAACAAATTGTCTGCAAAAAGAGCGCTTTTATGAGTTTTGCCGCCATTAGTGACCCCGTGAATATTGGGATTGCCTCGGATGGCAGTGGCCAAGGATTATATTGCCAAAACAAAGAGGAGGGGTGAGAAAGGACAACCTTGCCTAGTGCCCCTCCTTATCTGCAAAAGATCTGATATCCGCCCATATACGTTTCTGCAAGCTTTGGCCTGTTTGATCCCAGCCAGTACTTCCCCCCACAGGTTCTGTATCAAATTTTGGCTAGGTTGTCTAGTCTTAGGGAGTACAGTGCAGCGAAAACCAGGGTGTAAGCCTATGGGCCAACATAGTACTGGGCTTAACCTTCAATGTGTAGAAGGAAGCCTGGGTCCATCTAAGACTTTTTTCTGCTTTAGTTGTCAAACAAAGATTTGGTTCCAACAAAACATAATCTATTTTATCTCTGAGGTCTAAGTCAGGTTTTTGTTTATGCTGGGCCAGAAAGCCAGAAAATTATTGTTCCCTGTCCCTTATTAAAGAGTCAGAATTTTTTTTAAGAGGTGACGTTATTTGTAGGAAATAACCCATAATTGTGGCCTTGTGGGCCACCAAATTAGTTACAGGGGAAGTGTCTTCCGATTCATTCAGAGCAAAGTATTCCGAAAGGAATCACACGTGGTCCAAAGCAGGGAGAGATCTGACCAGGTCACACTCCTATTTTACTAGCCTGAAAAAGGGATACATTAGAGGGACTCGTGAAGAAATGGTCTATTCTAGAAAAGGTATTGTGAACATGGGGTCTTTCCTGGATGAGTGAATCTCTTTCCAAACGTCAATCAGGTTGTTATAGTGTAACATTTTGGCCTCCTAATTTTGTTGGTAGAGTCTAAGGCCACATTGGAATCCCATTCAAAGAGCACAACTCCTCCTAGATCAGGGGACATGGTGTGCAATAACTTTTGAAAGAAAGGTAAATGGCCCGTGTTTGGAGCATAATAGGAGATGAGGGTGACTGGGGAGCCCTCCAGGTGTCCCACCAGTACCAAGTAACTGTCCTCCGGATCACTAACCTGCTTCTCCAGTGAGAAAGAGATCTGATTGGAGAAGCATATTGCTACACTCCCAGTCTTACCCCGACATTCGCTAAGTAGAAATGAGAGTAGTATTGGTGCAGAAATTTAGGGTTGTAATTTGGTGGAAAGTGCATTTCTTGAAGGAAAAGCACATCCGCGTGTAGAGATTTATAGTGTTGGAATGCCAGTCTATGTTTAACTGGGGAATTATATCCCTGGACATTATGAGTAACAAATTTAAAGGGGAGCCCTGTGGTTAGGTGCACCTAAGAAAAGGGAAACTCACTCACCAATGCCCCAAGAGAAGATTCACAAAATTATCCAGCTGATGAAGTTCTCCTAGAAGCCAGGGCTCAGGACCGAGGGACTCCAAAGTATGTAAAAGTTTGAAAAAGGAAAAAGATAACATGAGAGAAAGTAAAAAGTCATACAATCAAAACAGGTGCTGTCCTACAAAATGCAAAGAAAAAGAATAGGACATAAAACCTAGATTATTGTCCTTATCTAAACATTGGTAACAAAAAGAAGGGGTATAACCCATTATCGTCAACAAGTATCAGCTCTGGGTCAGGCCCAGGGCCAGGTTTGATCCTAATCCCCTCAACAGAGAACGGGAGCCAAAACAAACAGGGCAAATGACCAACGCCACCGACCGCTAGCACATCTGAAATCATCAACTTCAAACTGTATAATAAGAATGAGAAAAGAAAGTCTCTTTGCGTCATACCAAGACTGAAACAGTCCTTATTATATCAGAGGGGGTTTCCTTCCTCCCCAAAGATAACAGGAAGATCAGGAGTCATCAGGAGATGTTCCAACTGTGATCCTGCCCCCAAGGATTAATTGGGAAAAAATGGTATCAAGAAAAATATCTTTCAAAAGGTCAAAAAGTCATCGTCATCATGGAGGTCTAGTCTTAAAGTGATTGTAAAGTATTGTTTTAAAAAAAAAAAACAAAAAAAAACCAGACATGTTATACTTAACTCCTCTGTGCAGTTGGTTTTGCACAGAGCAGCCTGGTTCTTCCTCTTCTCGTGTCCCTCCTGTCGAGTGCCCCCACTGCAAGTAGCTTGCTATGGGGGCACCCGAGCCGAGCTGCAGCTCCCTGTGTCCATTCAGACACGGAGCTGCCATTCAGCCCCGCCTCCTGTCTGTCCTGATTGGCTAACTGACTTTGATTAACAGCCACATGAGCCAATGGCGCCGTTGCTGTGTCTCAGCCAATCAGGATGGAGAGTCCTGAATGGCCACGGCATTCGTGCACATCGCTGGATTAAGATGGGGCTTAGGTAAGTATTAGGGGGGCTCAGGGGGGCTGCTATAAACAGAAGGCTTTTTATCTTAATGCATAGAATGCATTAAGGTAAAAAACCTTCTGACTTTCCAACTCCTTTAAGCTTGGCCTGGCTTTTTGTGGAGCGCCATACCGGAGATAGAGGGCTCTACTGGCTGAAGATTTAGGCTTTGGGGTGGGAGAGGAACCATTGGGTTTAGTTGAAATCAGGCACAGGCTTTTTAAGAATGCTTCACCTTCATGAAAAGACGAGAAGGAGTGTTTTTTGTTACGAAAAGTAAAGTTCAGTCAAAACGGAAAGACCCAATAGTATTTGATATTTGTATGCAATAAGTGGCTGTATCAGAGGTTTCAGTGCCCTGCGTTTTTGTACAGTAGCAGGTGAAATGTCGGCAAAAATCTGAATGGAGTGATCTCTCAGTTGCAGATCTGCAATCTCTCTAGCTCTAGCCATCACTCTTTCCTTCACCGCATAGTAGTGAGGCTTAACTATGATGTCTCGTGGTAGTCTATCGGTCCGGAGGGGGGGGGGGGGCGTTAGGGCCCTATGGGCTCGATCCAGTTCCAGTCCATGGGAAGGTATATCTGGAATAAGGTGTGAAATCAGTTCCTTGGTTATAGCATTAGAATCCATAAAATTTTGGGAATCCCGCAGACCGTAAGGTTATAGACTCTAGGTTCTCCAGGTCATCAATCTTGTTCAGAGCGTCATCCAGTCGCTTATGAATATCTTCTCTACACCGATATTTTGTTTGGTTCTGGTGATAGCTTAGTCCAGTGTGGTTTACAGGGTCCCTATGCGGATTCCCGGGTCCTGGAACTCGCGTTTCAGGTCTGATGTTATGCTTTTACTTGCCTTTTCCAGGCCTTGATCAAGTAGAGAGGAAAAGCTCGCCAGGAGTATAGGATCACCCGAGTACTCAGTGGGTGGCAGAGTGGCCTGCACACTGGGTTTAGGAGTAGGGCTATCCTCCATGCTCCCCTGGCTGAGTACTATGTTACATAGTGCCCTGTCCATGTCAAACTAAGAGGAAAAAATGTCCCTTTCTGGTGACATTGAAGTTGCCTGGGATGCTACATCAGCCAGCTCATCTGCTGGGCTATGTAGTGAGACATCCTCCTGTTGAGGATGTGAGGCAGGCTGCTGCCTGTGTGGGAGCTGCATTGCCAACGCCATCTTGGCTGTCCAGGCTCCCTCTGTTAACTACTCCGGTGGCTGCTGTGGGGACGTTTTAGGCTTGTCCCGAGCCATATATCAAGTCCCAGGATCGGCTGAAGTCAGGTCAGGCAATCGGTGGCGGCGGGTAGGATAGCAAACTGGCCGGGTGTGCGATAAACAGTCCAGCGAGGAGCGGAGCTGGGACTTCATACGTCTGCCATCTCAGCTGCGTGCATGTGCCCCAGTTTACTTAGATTTTGTAAAGGAATAAAACGTCATATGTGTGAAGCATTGTGCACTGATAATTATGGAGGGTGACAGTTTTACTGTTTAAATGTGTCACTGCATATCAAAAAATGGCAAAAAATGTCACTGGATTCTTTGGTTTTAACCCAAACCTCTTCCATTAGCATATAGGAACAAGCAGCTAAGACTTCTTTTTACTGAACTGTAGAAAGTAAGATTTTGAACAATGTATATTTTCCTTCTCAGAAAATGTCAGGTTCAGCACATGACATCATGAATTAAAGGAGTTCTATAGTCACAGTGTACACTTTCATTTGCTATTGTAATAACAATGCAAAAATAATTGTTATAATTGACAATCCAATATAAGCTTACTTGAAAAACCTCCTTTCATTTTGTGAGTGTTGCTTGTCTGTTGGCCATCACTTTCCACATCCTCCTGGATTCCCTGCATTCTCCTCTGACGTTACTTTAATTTTTATGGACTCCATATCCCATGGTACAGTGCTGGCTGCATGCTGTGATCCCTGTACTAATTCCATCTCCTGAAACTCTGCTTCCCTGTTTCCTTTTAGCACCTTCTAGTTACAGTTACAACGGATAGTAAAAGATAAAGATAAAAGCAGGGAAACGGCAGCCAAGTTGGAGTGGTTTGCGTATAATAAATCTCAAAATAGTGGGAAAACTCAACAACATAAAACATTGTTATCACTAGTGATGAGCCGAACACCCCTCGGTTCAGTTCGCACCAGAACACAGAGGAAAAGTTTGTTCGAAGAAACTAACCCTATTGAAGTCTATGGGACTCGAACTTCGAAAATCAAACTGCCTCATTTTGAAGGCTTAAATGCAAGTTATTGCCCCAAAAAAGTGTATGGGGGTCCGTGTCCTTACCTGGGGAACATTTAGCAATAAAAAAAAAAGTTTTTAAAAATGATCGTTTTTAAAGGAGCACTGATTTACTTATTTTACTGAGGCTTAAAGTGAAACTATAAAACTGAAAAATTCCTTCAAATATCGTGCCTGGGCGGTCCCCTAAATGTGCCTGTAAAGTAGTGCATCTCTACGATGTATGTAGCTTGCTGCAGCAATACTGACATTTCTAAAGCAAAAAATGTCATTTACAAATATACATACAAATTTCAAATCGCATGTACTTGTCATACAGGTGCAGAAAAATTGGGCCTTGGTTGTTTGTGGTGCCTGGACAGCGTAACCCCTCACAGTTAATCTTGCTGGGTGCAGGAACGGACCCTGTTGCTAAAAAATCCATACAAATTTGAAATTGCATGTGCTATACAAGTGCCAAAATTTGGGGCTTTGCCGTATGTGGTGCCTGAACACCGTAACCAAGGCCTCGCAGTTACTCTTTCTGGGTGCAGGAACGGGACCTGCTGGTAAGAATTCCATAGAAAATTTGAAATTGCATGTGCTATACAAGTGCCAAAAATTGGGCCTTTGCCGTATGCGGTGCCTGAACACCGTAACCAAGGTCTCGCAGTTACTCTTGCTGGGAGAAAGACGGGACCTGCTAGTAAGAATTCCATAAAAATTTGAAATTGCATGTGCTATACAAGTGCCAAAAAGTGGGTCTTTGCTGTATGTGGTGCCTGAACACCGTAACCAAGGCCTCGCAGTTACTCTTGCTGGGTGAAGAAACGGGACCTGCTGGTAAGAATTCCATATAAATTTGAAATTGCATGTGCTTTACAAGCGCCAAAAATTGGGCCTTTGCCGTATGTGGTGCCTGAACACCGTAACCATGGCCTCGCAGTTTCTCTTGCTGGGAGCAGGAACGGGACCTGCTGGTAAGAATTTCCATACAAATTCGAAATTGCATGTGCTCTACAAGTGCCAAAAAATGGGCCTTTGCCACATATATGGTGCCTAAACACCATAACCAAGGCCTCGCAGTTGCTCTTGCTGGGTGCAGGAACGCGACCTGCTGGTAAGAATTCCATGCAAATTTGAAATTGCATATACTACACAGGTGCCAAAAATTGGGCCTTTGCTGTTGGTGGTGCCTGAACACCGTAACCCCTTACAGTTAGCAGGGCACAGGGACAGGGTGTGCTATTAAAAATGACATACAACATTTAAATTGTAGGCACCTGTCATAGAAGTGCAGAAAAATTAGGCCTTGGGGGTTGGTAGTGACCTAAACCAAAAACATTGTTGGAAGCTAGCAGAATAAAGGGAGAGGAAAAGGATAGGCAGCATATGCAGTCTTCAAGGGATGGCAGACCCCTTGCAAATGTAATCAGTTACATCAGCATCAGGGGCCTGATAACTCTTGTTGATCCAGGACTGGTTCATTTTGATAAAAGTCAGCTGGTCAACAGAGTCTGTGGACAGACGCACTATTTTGTCCATCACAAAACCTCCAGCAGCACTGAACGTCCATTCAGAAAGCAAGCTGGAAGCAGGACAGGCCAGTAGCTCCATTGCATATTGAGCAAGTTCTGACCAGTGCTCCATCCTCAAGACCCGGTAAGCCAGTGGATGCTCAGCTGGAAAGGTCTCCAAGTCTGCTCTTGCACCTAGAAAATCATGCACCATATGATAGAGACGCTGGCGATGGTTGCTTAAACCTAACAGCCCTGGGTGATGGTGAGGACAAAAAAACTGTTTAAAGGCATTGGTCAGCCAACCGCCTTCTCCACCGCTCCTCCTTTGGCTGAACGATCCCTCAGAAACACGTCATAGTGTCAACCATCTTTGAGCCTGCCCCTGCAGAGCTGACAGAATCTCTGCACCATTGTGACTCCTATCCCCTAGACAGACCAACTGAAGCACAGAATGGCATCTTTTAGCCCGACTGCTCCCTTGAATGCTTAGGGAGCACTGCTGCTTCAGAGGACTATTGAGCAGAAGAGGACATGGAGAAGGAGAAGGAGAAGGAAGTGGTGGAGTAGCCAGACGTGGCAGAACCAGCACCAGGTTTTTGGAGGCATGGTGGCAAAACAAGCTGCAACACCAAACCCTGTCCTGCATCCTTCCCAGTTGCCAGTAGGGTTACCCAGTGCGCCGTGAAAGAAATGTAACATCCCTGTCCATGCCTGCTGGACCAAGAATCAGCAGTAATGTGCACCTTCCTGCTGACTGCTTTGTCCATGAGGCCAACACACTACCTTCCACATGACGGCAGAGAACCGAAATGGCCTTACGCGAAAAGAAATGCCTTTTTGGGACCTGCCACTGTGGTGCAGCACATTACACAAATTTGCGAAAGGGAGCCGAGTCTACCAGCTGAAAAGGCAGCAACTGTAATGCTAGCAATTTGGCCAAGCTAGCATTAAGACGCTGAGCTGGTGGATGGCTGTTACAGTATTTCTTTCTACGGTTCAGCAACTGGGGTAGTGAAATTTGCCTGCTGCTCAAATTAAGCAGTGGTGTACTGCTAGCAGATTGGGTGCAAGTCTCTGTGCCACTCATTGCTACACCATCATCCCTCTCAATGCTGGTATTTGAGAAGGCATGAGGTATAGTAGGGTTAGAGATTGCAGATGAGGAGCAAGGTGATGTATGCTTGTTTTGATCTGGTGCCTCTTTCAGGTGCTGTTGCCAACGGACTGCATGGCAGGTCGTCATATGCCTTGTCAAGCATGTGGTGCCCAAGCGGCTGGTGTTCTGGCCACGCTTGATCCGTTTTAGACAGATATTGCAAACAGCAACGCTGCGGTCTACTGCACAGATGCTGAAAAAAGCCGACACTAATGAACTTTTTGGAGTCCGTGGAGATTTTGCAGCACCATGCACCTGTGGAGCTCTGTGCTGTGATGCAATAGGTTGGCTAATGCTATGGCGGCCCCTGGGGCACATCCTGCCTCGTTGGAGTTGTGTGTCCTCCTCATCCTCCCCCTCCTCCTCCTCTATCTTGTCACGCACCCAAGTACAGTCAATGATCTCATCATCCCATCCCTCCTCGTCACTGGAGCAAACTTGGCAATATTCTTCAGCTGTGGCAACATGACTGCTGGTTTCTTGTCTGTCATTGTCACCCCCTCTCTCTAGGCTCACGTTATTCCCTTCATCAACCTGGGAACCAACATCACAGCTTTCAAATTGCTGCGCATCCTCCAGGAGCATGTCACTGACACTATGATCAAATAGTTCAGATGACTTCTCCGTGCATGATGGTGGGGCGACTGAAGGAGTAGCTGTGTAGAAAGAGCCTGTAGAATGGGCCACTTTGGCAGCTGCGGCGGAAGGCAAACTACTGGGAGTGTGGGCAGGGCCGCTGATAGGCCAGTACAACTGGCCCTGTTGTACCGGGCCCGGAGTCCTCCACTCTGCAGGGGGGCCCGGGCAATCTAAAATCTAAAACACAGTGCAGAATAATAAAAAAAAAAAAGCCTTTTTGAATTCACAGAATCCCCTCTCCTACTTACTAAACTGGTGTTTTTCCTTTTTCTGGGCCCCTCTCTAATAATGTGCTGGTAGGTGTGGGAGGGACTACTTCTTCTGTTTCGGGCGCATGTCTATTCAGTGCCCGCTCTGCATAGGATTCCTGCCTGAAGCCTGTGTAATGCCTTCCCTGCCCTGGCGGAGTGATCTCTCTTTCCCTGCTTATGGTGCTCAGCTCTGCTCCCCACTCGGCCTGGAAGCTGTGTCTGTCTGTGGAGGAGGCAGAGAGGAAACATCTCAGCCACAGGCAGCCGACATTTCTCCCCAGAAAGCAGGTAACAGCACTGCAGGAAGGAACTGAGGAGAAGAAGAGGTAAGTTAGTGAGGAGAAGAAGAGGTTCATGATCGTGAGGCTGCCAGACAGTCCCAGTGCAGTGCCTAACACAGCAGAACATTCAGGTGTGTCTGAACACTGAAGACACATTTTATTTCACACAAAGTCAGGCAGGGCTAAAGATTGAAGGAAAGCCCAGAAAATCCAGATTGTTTCTTTATGTATTTGACTTTGTAAACGTTTACAGGATTAATGTAGCTAAATGTGCTTTCCTCACTGGTATTATTTCCCAAGTCAGCCTAAAGATTTCTATAGTAGAAAAAAAAGTTATGCTTTCAAATTTGTGCTTTTTAATCAAACTATCTGAGAACAGAAAAGCTTTTTTTTCAGGTTGGAAATAAAATGATCAATAACCATAGCAGTGTGTGTCATTGAAGGCATCCTTGTCACTTCTGTTACAAGGGAAAGTTACAGGAGTTCACTATGTAATGAACAGAGAGGATTCTCTCTGCCAGAGGTGGGAAGCATTGTGACTCTGCCCTACAAATCTCTGCTTTCACTTTATCTAAAAACTCTGATCCCATACAGAGAGATGGGGAGAGACAGACTGAGAGGAGAAGAGAGAGATATATAGATGGGAGAGAGAGAGAGACTGAGAGGAAAAGAGAAAGATATATAGATGGGAGAGAGAGACTGAGAGGAGAAGAGAGAGATATATAGATGGGAGAGAGAGAGAGACTAGGAGGAGAAGAGAGAGATATATAGATGGGAGAGAGAGAGAGGAGAAGAGACAGATATATAGATGGGAGAGAGAGAGACTGAGAGGAGAAGAGACAGATATATAGATGGGAGAGAGAGAGAGAGGAGAAGAGACAGATATATAGATGGGAGAGAGAGAGACTGAGAGCAGAAGAGAGAGATATATAGATGGGAGAGAGAGAGAGACTGAGAGGAGAAGAGAGAGATATATAGATGGGAGAGAGAGAGAGACTGAGAGGAGAAGAGAGAGATATATAGATGAGAGAGAGAGAGACTGAGAGGAGAAAAGAGAGATATATAGATGGGAGAGAGAGAGAGACTGAGAGGCGAAAAGAGAGATATAAAGATGGGAGAGAGAGAGACTGAGAGGAGAAAAGAGATGGAGAGAGAGACAGAAAGAGAAAGAGAGGGAGAGAAAAAGAGAGATGAATGGGGAAAGAGATGGAGAAAACAAGATATAGAGAGAATTAGAGATGGAGGGGCAGACAGAAAGAGAGAGACCGAGAGAAAGAGACAGATAAATATTATAGAGAGAGCGGTGGACAGAGAGAGAGAGATGGAGAAAGAGAGGGAGATGGAGAGAGCAATAGAGAAAGAGAGGGATAAAGAGAGAGAGAGATGAAAGGGGAAAGAGACTGAAAGAGAGAGATAGAGAAAACGAGATATATAGAGAATTACAGATGGAGGGGCAGACAGAAAGAGGCAGATTGATAAATATTATATAATATAAGATAAAGATGGAGAGAGATAGAGGGAGAGAGAAAAAGAGAAATGGAGAAAGAAGCAGAGAGGTAGGCAGAAAGAGAGAGGGGCGGAGAGAGTGAGAAATAAAGAGAGAGAGAGAGAGAAAGAAAGAGAAGAAGAGAGAAAGAGACAGAGAGTTAAAGATTATATATCACAAAATAAAGATAGATAGAGAGGGAAAGAGACTGAAATGATAGAGATACAGCAGAGAGAGAGATAGAATGAATATATATCATAGATACAGAAAGAGAAATGGGCAGAGAGGGAAAAAGAGAGAGCAGAAAGATATATGGAGAGAGAGGAAAGGATGAGATACCAAAAAAAAAAGAAAGGAACAGAGTGAATGACTGAGGGAGAGAAGAGAGAGACAGAGAACAGAAGAGAGTGAAGAGAGGAGCAGTGAGATGAACTGGAAGATCTATATACAGTATTTGAAGCATCAGCTTTTATCAAGAGAACAGGAACTTGTATAGAAGGCTGTATACGGTGTTAGAAGGCTGTATACGGTGTTAGAAGGCTGTATACGGTGTTAGAAGGCTGTATACGGTGTTAGAAGGATGTATACGGTGTTAGAAGGCTGTATACGGTGTTAGAAGGATGTATACGGTGGCACCTGCAGCTCCTCAGGTGCAGAAATTTTATGCCCAGCTTATTTTTAGCCTCCATGTATATAAGGGCCTGAGTTCCCATCACCACCGGGGTAGGGATAGCAGTGGCGGCAATTTATTTCAGAGCCACCATTGTTCTTTTTTAAAACAGTTAGCTTAGCCCCAGCATTTTCTGTGTGCCCCCCTTTGAATTTAGTACTAGAATCACCGACTGTCTGTGAAAGCCAGGATTTAGTCCTGGTTCACATTAGTACGATATCAGACATCGCATATGATTTGGAGCGCACTGCTCTGCAAATCACATGCGATGTCTGTGCGATGCAAATTCAGCCATACAGATTGTATGGCTGAATTTGCATCGCATTCGGACACAACTCGCACAGGACCCTTCTTTTTTGGTCCGCAGCAGAATTGGATCGCATGGTGGTTCACACCTATGGGATTCATGTTCGAACTGACACAGTTCGCACTGCGATATGCAAACTGATCTGGAGGTGTTGTTAACCCTGTATTGACACCCCCAACAATTCGCATATGGCAGTGTGAACTGCTTGTGATTTGAATGTGATGCGGGAACCTGCAGTGGATTCACACGGTTCCCGCATTGCATTTATGTGAACCGGCACTTAACACTAAACCCAGAAGCTGAAAAAATGTTTTCCTGTGATACACAGCATTCCATAGGAGTGCCTGTAGCAGACCACTGTGTGTCACTCCCAGCTTCTGTAGCCTCCTGGGATCTGTGAAGATTTTACATGAATAACTAAAAGCTCATAAGAAGCTGATCATTGCAAGCCCCTTCTCAGTGGTAAATGGTTTCTCTCATCTCTGTAAACTGATACATCTCCAGGAGAGCTTGTTCTTTTGAAAAACAAAAGACTTACTAGCTAGATCACCATATAAAAATTAAGGAAAGAGAGTCTAAAAAAGAAAACTAATGCAATGCAATATACTAAATGTCTGCTTTTGGGTTTAGGACTGCTTTAAATATACAGTATCTCACAGAAGTGAGTACACCCCTCACATTTTTGTAAATATTTTATTCTATCTTTTTCATGTGACAACACTGAAGAAATGACACTTTGCTACAATGTAAAGTAGTGAGTGTACAGCTTGTATAACAGTGTAAATTTGCTGTCCCCTCAAAATAACTCAACACACAGCCATTAATGTCTAAACCGCTGGCAACAAAAGTGAGTACACCCCTAAGTGAAAATGCCCAAATTGGGCCCAATTAGCCATTTTCCCTCCCCGGTGTCATGTGACTCGTTACAAGGTCTCAGGTGTGAATGGGGAACAAGACTTTACAATCACTTTAAAGTCCCTTCTATTGCACTCAGCCTACTCCAAATCTCCAACTTTCTTCTGCAGTGCTCCGTCTTCCTGATACAGGGAAAGTGGAAAGGAGAGCTTCTGGAGCTCACAGAGGACATTACAAGGAGGCAGAAAACCACTTTTTCAGGAAAAAATAGATTATAGGGCCAGTAAGCAGTGGATATCTATGATTTTTATTTTTGAGCAACCATGAGTGTTTTTGAGCTGATAGTATCTTAAGACACTGGGCTCCATCCCTGAAACCTATCTACCGCTTTAAGAGCAGTGTTAAAAAAGCTCATAGCATTTTTCAAAAAATGTTTTGCCATTCAGCAAAAAATGCTTGTAAACTATGGCCTGCGTTATTCCATTGAAATATGCGGTATTTATTTCATAGAGCTATCCTGAGATAAAAGAGGTCTGTTCCCCTCTGAAATCAGTATGCCTTTTGGATAATCAAACCTATAACTGGCTGGAGGAAGATAAATATCACTTAAAGACAAAACTGCACTTTGTTTCCAGGCGGGGTCTAGGGAGGGGCCAGGGGCGGGGTCTGGGGAGGGGCCAGGGGTGGGGCTTAAGGGGCCCCATCAGGTAGGCTGTACGGGGCCCCATGATTTCTATCAGCGGCCCTGAGTGTGGGTGTCAGAGGAAAAGGAGGATGAAGACGGCTTATTGATCCACTCCACCAACTCTTCCACATGTTGTGGTTGGATAGCACGGGCAGCACCGGAAATAAAGGATGGGCGTGCCCGCCTGCAGAGGATGCACTATGTCGACTGTGACCACCACTTTTCACAATGGACACAGAGGCTGCTTGCCCTCTTTTCGTGGCCTGTGAGCGTCGGCCTCTCCTTGTCGGCCTTTCGGACATGATGTTGATTCAGATTAATAAAGGGTATACGCAACTGACCAATAGATACTCAATGACCTGATATGACGTAATTGATAGCCCTATAGATGAGCTGTGGTGGTTATAGATGTAAGCAAGTGACCGATTAATAATACTCTCACTGATATCTGATGTAATCTATAATCCTATAGATGGATGATCTGTGATGCTTATAGTATGTTCCACAACTGACCAATGGATACTCTGACTGATATCTGAAGTGATCTATATTCAAAAAGGTCAGTGAATAATATAGAATGTTCCACAACTGACCACTCTGACTGATATCTGAAGTGATCTATAAACAAATAGGTCTGTGAATATTATAGAATGTTCCACAACTGACCACTCTGACTGATAACTGAAGTTATCTATAATCAAATAGGTCTGTGAATATTATAGAGTGTTCCACAACTGACCATTCTGACTAATATCTGAAGTGATCTATAAACAAATAGGTCTATGAATAATATAGAATGTTCCACAACTGACTGTGACGGTGGCGGGTATCAGACCCCTGTTCTTCTCATCCACCTCTTGACCAAAGTCCAAGCAATCTCACACCCTGCCGTCACTTGCGTAACAATGCCACTCTCAGCTGCACCCAGCACACAGATTGTCCAACTTGCAGGACCACAATCTGGATGCCAGCAGATTGAGAGCGATTGTCACCGGGTTAATTAAACAATTAACCCTTTCTCTGCCACCACCGCTACGTTTGAGCCCAGCGGACGCTCGTGATTTTAGAAATATCAATTATGACCTTAGAATAATCATCCGTAACACGCCCTGTCACATGCAGACAGGAATGTCCGAAGGATTTATCCTAACAGTAGCGCTCTTTCAGGAGACAGGTTCTTTTGGGTCAGTTTGCGTTTAAGAGCTTAGAGACAAAGTTAACACTTTTCAAAATAAGGTTTAATTATAAGAAAGGTTAAAATTGGTGCGAATAAAAATATTTACAGAAAAATGGGTTACAAAGAAATAGAGACACAATACAGCAATTTAGAAATATGAAAATAAAGAATGAAAATACTTGCATTAAAATGGTCCTGGTATTACCTTAGTTTCAGAAGCTGAACAGGGAGGATCGGTTCCCCTTGAGCGATGTTATGGCTTGGATGGTAGGATGAGAACTGACTCTCTATCAGTTCCTGTCCTTTTTCTCTGACCCTCCAGGGGGTGTCATCAGAAGTACTTGGCCAATAGGCTCTGAGTCCATGGGCGGTCCCCCTGGAGCTCACACATGCTAAGACACATCCTGTTTAGACAGATTATTAAAATAACTCATATCTGGAAATATGTAACAGTTACATGCTTGAAACTGACATTGGATTGTTTGATATTTAATCTATTTTCTACAGACACTAACCACGGGTTATCTCGGAATAACCTCTGACCTGTAAGGCATCTGATCGCTAGCTTGTCTTTCCTAGGCATGAAGGTGTTCATGCTTGATCTTAATTCGATAGGTATGTTATCTGGCATTCAAATATATATTTTCTAGAGACATATCTTGCTTGTGTATAAAGTTAGGATGTTTGGGGTTAACTGTGGTAATTTTCGAATGACCCTTTGCTGTGGAATTTACCAGACAGCTTCCCTGGCCATCTGCTCAGATTACGACAGGCTTCTGACCAGGCAGAGACAGGGCGGCTAGCATGTCCGTCTGCTTTGTTTATGATAAAGGTGTGAAAAGTGTCAGCTGCGCAGGAACCTGCATTCAGTGACACTAATTGAGGTGGGGTGGGGGTGAATGAGTGCCTTTTGGTTCCACTGATTAGCGAAAGGTGGGGGCTACTTTCGCTCAAGTAGCCTGGGTCACTAAACAAAATGGATGCTGACAGGACAAGATGGTGTCCGAACGTTCGACACCTTTACACTGACCACACTTCAATATCTGAAGTGATCTATAAACAAATAGGTCTGTGAATATTGTAGAATGTTCCACAACTGACCACTCTGACTGATATCTGAAGTTATCTATAACCAAATAGGTCTGTGAATATTATAGAGTGTTCCACAACTGACCATTCTGACTGATATCTGAAGTGATCTATAAACAAATAGGTCTATGAATAATATAGAATGTTCCACAACTGACTGTGACGGTGGCGGGTATCAGACCCCTGTCCTTCTCATCCACCTCTTGACCAAAGTCCAAGCAATCTCACACCCTGCCGTCACTTGCGTAACAATGCCACTCTCAGCTGCACCCAGCACACAGATTGTCCAACTTGCAGGACCACAATCTGGATGCCAGCAGATTGAGAGCGATTGTCACCGGGTTAATAAAACGATTAACCCTTTCTCTGCCACCACCGCTACGTTTGAGCCCAGCGGACGCTCGTGATTTTAGAAATATCAATTATGACCTTAGAATAATCATCCGTAACACGCCCTGTCACATGCAGACAGGAATGTCCGAAGGATTTATCCTAACAGTAGCGCTCTTTCAGGAGACAGGTTCTTTTGGGTCAGTTTGCGTTTAAGAGCTTAGAGACAAAGTTAACACTTTTCAAAATAAGGTTTAATTATAAGAAAGGTTAAAATTGGTGCGAATAAAAATATTTACAGAAAAATGGGTTACAAAGAAATAGAGACACAATACAGCAATTTAGAAATATGAAAATAAAGAATGAAAATACTTGCATTAAAATGGTCCTGGTATTATCTTAGTTTCAGAAGCTGAACAGGGAGGATCGGTTCCCCTTGAGCGATGTTATGGCTCGGATGGTAGGATGAGAACTGACTCTCTATCTGTTCCTGTCCTTTTTCTCTGACCCTCCATGGGGTGTCACCAGAAGTACTTGGTCAATAGGCTCTGAGTCCATGGGCGGTCCCCCTGGAGCTCACACATGCTAATTGAGGTGGGGTGGGGGTGAATGAGTGCCTTTTGGTTCCACTGATTAGCAAAAGGTGGGGGCTACTTTCGCTCAAGGAGCCTGGGTCACTAAACAAAATGGATGCTGAGAGGACAAGATGGTGTCCGAACGCTCGACACCTTTACACTGACCACACTTCAATATCTGAAGTGATCTATAAACAAATAGGTCTGTGAATATTATAGAATGTTCCATAACTGACCACTCTGAATGCTCCACAACTGATCAATAAATACACTGACTGATATCTGAAGTGATCTAGAACCCTATAGGTCTGTGATAATTATAGAATGTTCCACAACTGATCAATTAATACATTGACTGATATCTGAAGTGATCTAGAACCCTATAGGTCTGTGATAATTATATAATGTTCCACAACTGATCAATGAATACACTGAATGATATCTGAAGTGATCTAGAACCCTATAGGTCTGTGATAGTTATAGAATGTTCCACAACTGATCAATGAATGCACTGACTGATATCTGAAGTGATCTAGAACCCTATAGGTCTGTGATAGTTATAGAATGTTCCACAACTGATCAATGAATGCACTGACTGATATCTGAAGTGATCTAGAACCTTATAGGTCTGTGAATATTATAGAATGTTCAACAACTGATCAATGAATACACTGACTGATATCTGAAGTGATCTAGAACCCTATAGGTCTGTGATAATTATAGAATGTTCCACAACTGATCAATGAATACACTGACTGATTTCTGAAGTGATCTAGAACCCTATAGGTCTGTGATAATTATAGAATGTTCCACAACTGATCAATGAATACACTGACTGATATCTGAAGTGATCTAGAACCCTATAGGTCTGTGATAATTATAGAATGTTCCACAACTGATCAATGAATACACTGACTGATTTCTGAAGTGATCTAGAACCCTATAGGTCTGTGATAATTATAGAATGTTCCACAACTGATCAATGAATACACTGACTGATATCTGAAGTGATCTAGAACCCTATAGGTCTGTGATAATTATAGAATGTTCCACAACTGAACAATGAATACACTGACTGATATCTGAAGTGATCTAGAACCCTATAGGCAGTGGCGTAGCGTGGGGGGTGCAGAGGGGGCCACTGGCACCGGGCGCAACATTTAGGGGGGCGCATCTTACGCCCGACATCTGCGGGATAATAGTGTCCCCCTTCTCTTTATTGTGACAATGCCCCGTCCGGCGGCCCGCCCGCTGTTTCCTGCATTTGGCTCTGTCTCTTTGTGCAGGACGAGCGGTGGACACTGAAGGTGTCACGTGCGGCCAGGGGGCGGGGCTGGTCGTAGGTGAAGATGGCAGCACCGCTTTTGGAGCCTCTCCTGTCTGTCCACACTGGCTGCCTCCACACTGGCTGCCTCCACGCTGGCTGCTGCTGGCACGCTGTGTCTCTCCTCCCCTCCAGATCGCCTCCTCAAGTCCCCAGTGTCTGGACACAGAAAGAGGTGAGTGATGTGCTGCCTGCCCCAGGGGCCCAGGGAAGTGGACATGGGAGGGGGATAGGTCAGTGTAGGGGGTTGTCATTGTAGGTGTCAGTGTAGGGGGGGGCAGTGTATGGGGGGGTCAGTGTAGGGGGTTGTCATTGTAGGTGTCAGTGTAGGGGGGGGGCAGTGTATGGGGGTGTCAGTGTAGGGGGGGCAGTGTATGGGGGGTCAGTGTAGGGGGGCAGTGTATGGGGGTGTCAGTGTAGGTGTCAGTGTATGGGGGGTCAGTGTATGGGGGGGTCAGTGTAGGTGTCAGTGTATGGGGGGTCAGTGTATGGGGGGGGGGTCAGTGTAGGTGTCAGTGTATGGGGGGTCAGTGTAGGTGTCAGTGTATGGGGGGTCAATGTAGGTGTCAGTGTGTGGGGTCAGTGTAGGTGTCAGTGTAGGGGGGGTCAGTGTGTGGGGTCAGTGTAGGTGTCAGTGTATGGGAGGGGTCAGTGTAGTTGTCAGTGTATGCGGGGTCAGTGTATGGGGGGGGGTCAGTGTAGGTGTCAGTGTATGGGGGGTCAGTGTAGGTGTCAGTGTATGGGGGGTCAATGTAGGTGTCAGTGTGTGGGGTCAGTGTAGGTGTCAGTGTAGGGGGGGGTCAGTGTGTGGGGTCAGTGTAGGTGTCATTGTATGGGGGGTGTCAGTGTATAGGGGGTCAGTGTAGGTGTCAGTGTATGGGGGGGTCAGTGTATGGGGGGGTCAGTGTAGGTGTCAGTGTATGGGGGGGGGGTCAGTGTATGGGGGGGTCAGTGTAGGTGTCAGTGTATGGGTGGGGGTCAGTGTAGGGGGTGTCAGTGTATGGGGGGGTCAGTGTAGGTGTCAGTGTATGGGGAGGGTCAGTGTATGGGGGGTCAGTGTAGGTGTCAGTGTATGGGGGGGGTCAGTGTAGGTGTCAGTGTATGGGTGGGGGTCAGTGTGTGGGGTCAGTGTAGGTGTCAGTGAAGTTGTCAGTGTAAGGGGGGTTCAGTGTAGGAGTCAGTGTAGGGGTGTCAGTGTATGGGGGGGGTCAGTGTATGAGGGGTCAGTGTAGGTGTCAGTGTATGGGGGGTCAGTGTAGGTGTCAGTGTAGGTGTCAGTGTATGGGGGGTCAGTGTAGGTGTCAGTGTAGGAGTCAGTGTATGGGGGGTCAGTGTAGGTGTCAGTGTGGGGGTCAGTGTATGGGGGGTCAGTGTAGGTGTCAGTGAAGTTGTCAGTGTAGGAGTCAGTGTATGGGGGGTCAGTGTAGGAGGGGTCAGTGTATGGGGGGGTCAGTGTAGGTGTCAGTGTGGGGGTCAGTGTATGGGGGGTCAGTGTAGGTGTCAGTGAAGTTGTCAGTGTAGGAGTCAGTGTATGGGGGGTCAGTGTAGGAGGTGTCAGTGTATGGGGGGTCAGTGTGGGGGTCAGTGTATGGGGGGTCAGTGTAGGTGTCAGTGAAGTTGTCAGTGTAGGAGTCAGTGTATGGGGGGTCAGTGTAGGGGGTGTCAGTGTATGGGGGGGTCAGTGTGGGGGTCAGTGTAGGGGGTGTCAGTGTATGGGGGGGGGTCAGTGTAGGGGTCAACGTAGGTGTCAGTGTATGGGTGGGGTTCAGTGTAGGTCTCAGTGTAGGGGAGTCAGTGTGTGGTGTTAGTGTAGGGGGGCCAGTGTGTGGTGTCAGTGTGTGGGGTCAGTGTAGGGGGGCCAGTGTGTGGTGTCAGTGTGTGGGGTCAGTGTAGGGGGGTCAATGTAGGTGTCAGTGAAGTTGGTAGTGTAAGGGGTGTCAGTGTAGGTGTCCGTGTATGGGGGTGTCAGTGTAGGTATAAGGTAGGTCTCTGTAGTGGTCAGCTAGGTCAGTGTATGGGGGGTCAGTGTAGGTGTCAGTGAAGTTGTCAGTGTAAGGGGGGTCAGTGTAGGAATAAGGTAGGTCTGTGTAGTGGTCAGCTAGGTCAGTGTAGGTGTCAGTGTAGTGGTCTTTGTGTAGGGGGCGCAAATTACTTACCTTGCCCCGGGCGCTGACAATCCACGCTACGCCACTGCCTATAGGTCTGTGATAATTATAGAATGTTCCACAACTGAACAATAAATACACTGACTGATATCTGAAGTGATCTATAATAAGTAAGAGGGGGACGGAAGCATGAGAGCCAAGAGAAGCCTAAAGGCTCTTTCATATAGAGCCACTCTTTTCCAATCAGCAGGGGATCTCTGTGACTTTTTTTGACATCTGTGCCCGTTCAGTGTTTGTCCACATTTACAGAGTGCATACAGGCGCACCCATATTAACTCTACGGGTGGTCAAATGTACTTGTGTCCATTTACATCAGGGGCAGAGCCCTCCCTGCCACAAAGGACCCACCCCTCCATGTTGAGGGCATGTGGCCTGGTATGGTTCAGGAGGGGGGGGTGCTCGCTCATCCCCCCCTTTCCTGACTTGCCAAACTGCATGCCCAGATAAGGGTCTGGTATGGATTTTGGGGGACCCACGCTGTTTTTTTTTAACATTTTGGCGTGGGGTTCCCCTCCAAATCTATACCAGACTGGGGGGGGGGGGGGACACTGTTTTATTCTTTCTTTTTTTTTACAGGCTTTTTTTTTTTTTTTTTAATTAAGCTGTCCCCGGGGAAACGGATTGAAATCTGATGACTCATTGGTTGTTAAAGATGCCGCACCCAGCTTCCCGATCCCCCTCCTTAAAAACCAGCTTACACTGCACCCTGATTGAGCAAAGATTTGCCCAATTAGGGCACAGAATGCACTGTGCAGCGCTCAGTGTATTGCAGCACATTCGTTGGGGTAACACCTGGCAAACATCCTGTAAACTCGGGTGTTCGGCGAACAGCCGAACAGGCAAATGTTCGGCCCGAACTCATGCTCGGACCGAACCGTTCACCCATCCCTAATGTGCCCCAGGGTGGGCTGGGCTAAAAGGGGAGGGCTCTCTGCCTGTCCAGCTCTTGTAAGTGGCCAAATTGGCCAAATAAGGTGGTGCTACAAATGCTGGTGCAGAAGGGGAGTGCAGACACTTTGACACCTGTCTCGATTTTTCTCTCTATGGCTTTTCTCCATTATCCGCCTGTGCAGAGTTATATTCATGGGAGCTTCCTATGCTAGGAAATGTTTTCTATTGTGTAGGGTGCTTTTCTGTGTAAGTATATGCAAATGGAACCTTTAGTTGTGCACAGATATCTTTGAAAGCACTTTAGCTTGCTGGCATGTTTTCTTCTGTGGGAAAGCAGTATATTTGTTTGCTGATTTTGTATGTTCACTTAGATTTTTAGACCACAAGCCTGATCAATAGAATATATGTAATGATTATTCATATTTTTCTATCATCTATTTTGCCCTTGGTCATGAAGCATATCCATTTGCGAAACATGTTGACCTTTGCTTTTGGGTGAAACAGTGTTAAAATACAGTATACAGTATATATATATAACTATTTCTCTCTCTCTCCAGCCACTTTATTTGGTACATCTTGCTAGTACCAGGTTTTACCCCCTTTTGCCTTTAGAACTGCCTTAATTCTTCGTGTCATAGATTTAACAAGGTGTTGGAAACATTCCTCAGAGATTTGGGTCCATAGTGACATAATAGCATTACGCAGTTGCTACAGATTTGTCGGCTGCACATCCATGATGCAAATCTCCCATTCCACCACATTCCAAAGGTACTCTATTGGATTGACATCTGGTGACTGTGGAGGCTATTGAAGTACAGTGATCCCATTGTCATTGTCATGAAACTAGTTTGAAATGATTTGAGCTTTGTGACATGGTGCATTATCCTGCTGGAAGGAGCCATCAGAAGATGGGTACACTGTAGTCATAAAGGGATGGACATGGTCGGCAACAATACTCAGGTAGGCCATGGCATTTAAACAGTGCTCCATTGGTACTAAAGGGCACAAAGTGTGCCAAGACAATATGGTGGTCTTCTGCTGCTGTAGCCCATCTGCTACAAGGTTTGATGTGTTGTGCATTCAGAGATGGTATTCTGCATACCTTAGTTGTATCAAGTGGTTGAGTTAATGTTGCCTTTCTATCATCTCGAACCAGTCTGCCCATTCTCCACTAACCTCTCACTTCATCGAGGCATTTTCGTCCACACAACTGCCACTCACTGGATATTTTCTCTTTTTCTGACCATTTCCTGTAAACCTTAAAGATGATTGTGAGTGAAAATGCCAGTAGATCAGCAGTTTTTTAAATGCTCAGGCCAGCCCATCTGACAACAACAACCATGCCACGTTCAAAGTCTCCTAAATCCCCTTTATTCCCCATTCTGATGCTCGGTTTGAAGTTCAGCAAGTCATCTAATCTGGTCCTGAATTCTAAGTTAGATTAATATCCTGTAGACAACTCTACTCCTATTGATACTAAGAATTTCACCCACTCATTAGCAATTCATCCCTTGGTCAACCTCTGGAGAGAACTCCATCCCCTATTTCACCCACTACTTCCACCTGCAAAACTCTCACGCCAAGATAAAGACCACATATTTATGCAAAGAAAACTCCTCCCCTTAGTAATTTTGGTCTCTATTCTCACAATACCTTGGACTGATCATGACCCTATATTAGTCATCTGTCAATTGTTACTGTGTAGGCCCACATTTTCCCCCTGAGTGATGAATGACTCTTTATAATCAATGGTTTCAATACAGGCTGATCTGACTAGGAAGTTGACAGAATACTTCACTCTTAACTCAGGTACAGTTTGTTCTCTCACTACATTGTGGGAGACCTATTAGGCAGTTATGAGGGGAAACATTATACAGAATAGCCTCCAAAAGAGGATCTCAAAGCTATCTTCTACTATCCAGTTTTCATTGAAGAGGTTACATTTCAGCAGCATTAAATCAAGAAAAATGTATCCTAAATCTAAGAATAAAAAAAAGAAATAAAGTGCTATTGAATGTACTGTATGTGCAGGCCTCTGGATCTCAACAGTATGCTATCACTGAAAGCAGTTAATAGGTAATAAGATCAGAGATGTTAATGAGAATAAGAGACTGGGTGGATTTAATAGCATTAAATGTGCACTGAGCTAACATATTAACATCCTCGTGTTCCAAAGCTTTTCAAGATTAACTGTGTACTTGAGGTAGTCAGTACAGATCATGTATTTCCAGAGCCGAATGCTGAGTATTCCCTAATGAACAACATATCATACACTGTAGACTGCTCCATTTGATAATTTTATTTACATAATTTTACATACATATGTTATATAATTGAACAGTAAGGCTCGATTGACACCTATGCATGTTGCTTTTGAGCTTTTCAGCAGGGCTTTTTGCTGTGCTTTCCTCGTTTTTTTTCCTTGTTTTTGACGTGTGTTTTGTTGAGTTTTTGGTTTGTTTTTCCTTTTTACCTGGCCAATTTGTTTTTGGGCAGATTAAATATTCCAAAATGCATCAAAAATGCAGGACTTGCATTTTTAATGCATGCCCATTGAGGTCTATTACATGCAAAACGCTTAATTTTGCGGGAAAAAAGTCCCCGACCCTTTCCAAAAATGCAGAGGCACAAAAATGCATTGATGTGAATGTGTTCTATAGGAACCCATGTTAAAAAAATGTGTTTCTGCAAAAAGCATGAAAAAATGCATTAGTGTAAGTGGAGCCTTAGAGTTCCGAGTGTTCAAAAAGGCACTATGGGGTTGAATTACTAAAGGTAAATACATAGTTCACTTTACATTTACAATTAGGATAGGAATTTGCACCAGAGCCTAGTGAATGGGGTGAAGCTTTGCTTACTTCCATAACCATGTGCAAACACAAATACAGTTTTATTTTTACATTTTCTTTGCACAATTGAATATTCTTTGCAGATTTAAATTATACTACATTCACTAAGCTCTGGGTCAAAATCCCTTGCAAATTGCAACTTCCTTTGCAAAGTGAACAGCCTATTTTCCTTTAGTAAAGCAACCTCTATGTCTTAGACATTACATGAGGTTTAAGACTTATCTCACAACTTTCTGAAATAGAGAAGAAGAATACATTGGCGCATATAAGTCATGAAGCAGAAGGCTATATATAGACAATGCTACAATATGGTTACACCAAGGTGCCTTTACAATATGGTAATATCAGGTGCATAATTTGTAATGTGACATCACCAACCTCATCTCAGTATATCATCCCAAACCGTCCTCTTCAGTTCTCCCAAGACCTCCTGTCTCTAGCTTACTCATCGCCTCCTTCTATTCTTGCCTCCAGGACTTTGCAACAGCTTCTCTCATTCTCTGTATCTCCATTCCTAAATCTGTCCTGCTATCTCCTACTCTGTCTGCTTTTAGGCAGTCCCCAAAAAACTCACCTCTTTGGGGAAGCCACCTTTTTCACCTGAAAACTCTACTTCTACTTTCTTCATCAGCTCACAGTCATTACCCTTTGTGTCACTTGACCCTTCCTTTTAGATTGCAAACTCTTACAAGCAGGACCCTCCTAATCCTCTTTTATTGAATTGCATTGTACTCTTCTTTCTCCCCTTATTTTATAAAGTACTGCACAAAGTATATAAACCTGTCTTTTAATATAATCAAATTTTTTCACCAAGGACCTCTGTAATGGCCATGAGTATCGGGCATCCACATAGCTGTGTGTGTGTAGCAGCCATTTGGTTCACGTCACAAGTCTCACTTGCCATTTTGTCAAAGGAATGCATAGTGGATTTTCCCCCTCATTTCTTCACTTTATACAATAAATAAACCTTAAAAATCCATTCATCAGAGACACAGACCTTTCTATTACCCAATCCACAAGTCTGGAAGCCCTAATAAAACTGTCACCCCTGCAAGCTTGAGCAATCCCGAGAACTAACAGATACTGGTGATAAATAGCTCAGTTGAAGGGAAGGGCCAATATACATTGCTGCTAAACTGGTTAGCAGTCATAACTCTGTACTTCAGCATGCTTTATAACTCACAAAATATTAGTAGCACAGCCAGAATATAGACTTATTTACCATCCTCAGGTAATTTGTAGCATTTTGAGCACAAACATTGTTAACCTAGGAGTTTGTAACGCTCTAGCGTTTGTTTAGAGAGTTGGATTTGCAGCTGCAGAATCTCCACTCAGTAGTCATGTAGAGATGTGTTAAATCACCATGTCCAACTCTCCAGACTCATCATTGTGGCCAGCCTGCTTCAGCATACAATATACAAACACTCAATAAGATGTTCCTGGAGTGATAGGTTGTATATGATAGTATAGAGGTGATGTGCTGAAAGGACAGGCGTGAGTTGTGATAGCAATGATGAGTACTCAATAGTAATGTTCAGGAGAGTAGTAGATGATGGTAGATAGGTTAGCAATCATGTGCAATAACAGGTGGTAGGGGACACCAGATGGAGTGTACAAGAGAGGCTAACTTAGTGCAAGGATATAGATGGTAGTAGACACAAGAGCTAGCAATCTATGTAACAGTGCAGATGATAGAAATAGTAATGCATAGATAGTAACAGTCCTTAGTATGCAGAAGTAGATAGTGTAAGTTTGATAGGAAGGAATCCCCTGTGGGGTACTTATCACTAGTTAGATTAGTAAGCTGAAGGGTCCGGTAATGAGTGAATGATCGGGTAGCGAGATACGGGATCAATAGCGAGGTTCCGGTCTATCCAGGTATGGCAATAGCTGGAGGCTCCGGCAGCCTAAGACAAGGCTGTTTACCATGCGGTAAGATCAGGTAGCGAGATACAAGATCAGAAAGTGAAGCACAGGAACAGGTAGCGAGATACAAGTCCAGGTAGCGTCAGGCATAGTTGTATACAAGCGGCTTGAACGAACAATTTGTGAGAGAGAAGCCGGCGATTGAAATAGCCGCTCAGAGCGGCGCTTAGTGATGACGTCATGCGGCTTAAAGGTATATGCGTTCCACCTAGCTGAAAAGGTGGGGCGCAATATGAAGGAGGAAATGGCCTATAAGGGTACCGAAGGTACCAGAATCTTACAGAGTTACAGAAACAGAACCAGTCCAATTAATCTCCTGGGCAAACTGGACATCCAGAACCTTCCAAGCTTATATTCATTTCAAAGCTAAATTCAGGCTGGACAATTATCTGCTTAACAGGTAGAAATGGTCCAAAAGACCCCCTGTTTGGTTCCCGGCAGAACTTTCTAAGATTGAAAACGTTCTGAACCAAATAAAGAACCCCATTGAAGTCTAGGGGACCTGAACTTGAAATATCAAAAATTGGGAATACAATGGTTATGGGGGTCCAGGTACTGCCCTAAAGGAAATGTATCAATGAAAAAAGTTTGTAAAAAACATCATTTTTAAATGAGCAGTGATTTACTGATACTTAAAGTGAAAGCCTAAAAATGAGAAATAACAATCCGCAGCAACTAAAGCTGACCTTACGATTGTTATTAGCTCCTCCCGGATCTAACAACCATGCCCCATTAAAGCTCTGGACACAGTTAAAGCAACTATCAAAGTGTAGAACTCAATAGTTAACTCTTCACATGGCCCTTTGATGAAAGCTCTACATTTCCTCCCATTGGAAACTTTGGAATCTTTGATCCCTATCACTACCTTTGCTGACTGGAAGCGACCTGGAATGTACAATATAGCGTCACTATACACTAAAACTGGTCTACTATCCTTCCAGAAACTCTGTACCAGATATTCACTAAAGTCTACCACCTTCTTCAAATACCTCCAGGCAAGACATGTCCTACAAAAAATCCTCCCCTCCACGGCTACAAACCTCTCAGACAAACTCTTGGCCCCAATGGAAACCTCACCATCATTCTGAATTGGACTATCCCCATTCTATGAACTGTTGATAACGGGCAACCCGGATCAAAAATCCTCTTCCATGTTGTATTGGGAACGAACCTTCCATTTCTCAATGGCCCCTTCCCAATAGCATACAGCAGCAAAAATGCCACATAAATACTCAAGATCCCTCTCTCATCGAGAAGCACATCAAAAGATCCTGCACAATTTGTACCTCACTCCAGACAGACTATCACGCATATACCCCGATTACCCTCCAAATTACCAGAGGAACCATGGACACATAGGCTCACCCTCTCATGTCTGGTGGACTTGTCCAAAAAATTGTGAACTTTTGGTCCTCAGTCTTTTCCCTCGCGGGCTCCATCATTAAAAAAAGGATTGACAAGGATCCAAAATTAGCACTCTTTGGAATAGGGTTGGATTCATGGCCTCCCACATTCCGCTCCATCCTTACCCATCTACTTATTGCAGCCAAACTCACAATCTCCAGAAACTGGAAACAAACAACACCCCCTGACATTCTAATCACTATTCGTATTCTAAATGAGCACGCCTTACTCAAACTTTTGTTCGCTAAAGCCCATCTACAAATGGACTGGGCACTTTGGACTGTTCATACTAACTGCTCCGTCTTTTCACCCTAGTTCTATTGACAAATACTAACTGGGACACTTCAAACAATACAAGATCTAAACGTGAGAGGATGGCAATATAGAAAACATTACCAAAGTGCGCTAAACAAATAATGAACCAAGTGTTCAAAGGTACATGGATGGTATCCGGGTTAATACCAAAATCATATGCATTCAGTCCAAAACAAAAGTGCAAAAACTGTGAAAAAGTCTTTCTTTTCAAATTGGAGTGAAGGTGAGGGAGTGTTGGGAGGTGGGTGGGGCCTCGTCCCAAAAAATGATCCAAAGTGATTCTCAGTGGCCTGATATACACATGTGGACACCCAGTGTTAGGAGTGGACTCTTACCACAATGTGGAGAGATGTGAGCATGTACTTTGTTGTGTCCAGAAGTCCCCAACTGATCAAGCTGGCAGGGATGGCTCTCGGAATGGGCCGGAACAATCAGCTGCTTCCAAAGTGGGGAGGGATCTGTAGGCTTCCAAGCAGGGGGAGATGCCAAGACAGAGCAAACCCAGAGAAAAGAAGAGGACTATAGTGCATTACCTTCGACTTTATTGATAAAACGAATGAGGGTACACTTACACATTCCGGACGAACAGACAGCAAATACAGGGCGGTCGCGGGTGTCTGCAGTACAAACCGGGACCTATGACAGCACGGCTGGCTCCCCCCGACGCGTTTCCACTAACGAGTCGGCTTCTGGGATTGGAGCTACTTCCCACCAGTGAACAAAGCAAAGTCCATGACATGAATAAGAAAGTTTGGGGTGGAGGAACTTGACTGGCCCTGACCTCAACCAGACAGAACACCTTTGGGATAAATTAGAGCACAGACTGCGAGCCAGGCCTTCTCTCCAACATCAATGCCTGACATAAATGCGCTTCTGGAAGAATGGTCAAACATTCCCATAGACACACTCTTAAACCTTGTAGACAGCCTTCCCAGAAGAGTTGAAGGTGTTATAGCTGCAAAGGGTGGACCAACTCAATATTAAACCCTACGGACTAAGACTGGGATGTCATTAAAATGTATGTGTGTTTAAAGGCAGATGCTCCAATACTTTTGGCAATATAGTGTGTATATATACAGTATCTCACAAAAGTGAGCACACCCCTCACATTTTTGTAAATATTTTATTATACCTTTTCATGTGACAACACTGAAGAAATGACACTTTGCTACAATGTAAAGTAGTGAGTGTACAGTTTGTATAACAGTGTAAATTTGCTGTCCCCTCAAAATAACTAAACACACAGCCATTAATGTCTAAACCGCTTGCAACAAAATTGAGTACACCCCTAAGTGAAAATGTTCAAATTGGGCCCAATTAGCCATTTTCCCTCCTCATGTCATATGACTCATTAGTGTTACAAGGTTTCAGGTGTGAATGGGGATCAGGTGTGTTACATTTGGTGTTATCGCTCTCACTCTCTCATACTGGTCATTGGAAGTTCAACAAGGCACCTCATGGAAAAGAAATCTCTAAGGATCTGAAAAAAAGAATTGTTGCTCTACATAAAGATGGCCTAAGCTGGAAGATTGCCTTGACCCTGAAACTGAGCTACAGCATGGTGGCCAAGACCATACAGCGGTTTAACAGGACAGGTTCCACTCAGAACAGGCCTCATCATGGTTGACCAAAGGAGTTGAGTTCACGTGCTCAGCGTCATATCCAGAGGTTGTCTTTGGTAAAGAGATGTATGAGTGCTGCCAGCATTGCTGCATTGCTGCAGAGGGTGAAGGGGTGGGGGTGTCAGCCTGTCAGTGCTCAGACCATACGCCGCACACTGCATCAAATTGGTCTGCATGGCTGTTGTCCCAGAAGGAGGCCTCTTCTAATTTTGATGCACAAGAAAGCCTGCAAACAGTTTGCTGAAGACAAGCAAACTAAGGACATGGATTACTGGAACCATGTCCTGTAGTCTGATGAGATCAAGATAAACTTATTTGGTTCATATTTGGTTCATATGGTGTCAAGCATGTGTGGCTGTGACCAGTGAAGAGTACAAAGACAAGTATGTCTTGCCTACAGTCAAGAAAAGGTAATGTGAGTGTCATGGTCTAGGGCTGCATGAGTGCTGCCGGCACTGGGGAGCTACAGTTGATTGAGCGAACCATGAATGCCAACAGGTACTTTGACATACGGAAGCAGAGCATGATACCTTCAGAGACTGGGCCGCAGGGCAGTATTCCAACATGATAATGACCCCAAATACACCTCCTAGACAACCACTGCCTTGCTCAAGAAGCTGAGGGTAAAGGTGATGGACTGGCCAAGCGTGTCTCCAGACCTAAACCCTATTGAGCATCTGTGGGGCATCCTCAAACGGAAGGTAGGGGAGTGCAACATTTACCAGCTCTGTGATGTCGTCATGCAGGAGTGGAAGAGGACTCCAGTGGCAACCTGTGAAGCTCTGGTGAACTCCATGCCCAAGAGGGTTAAGGCAGTGCTGGAAAAAAAATGGTGGCCACACAAAATATTGACACTTTGGGCCCAATTTGGACATGTTCACTTAGGGGTGTACTCACTTTTGTTGCCAGCGGCTTAGACATTAATGGCTGTGTGTTGAGTTATTTTGATGGGACAGCAAATGTACACTAATATACAAGCTGTACACTCACTACTTTACATTGTAGCAAAGTGTCATTTCTTCAGTGTTGTCACATGAAAAGATATAATAAAATATTTACAAAAATGTGAGGGGTGTACTCACTTTTGTGAGATAATGTATATAAAATCATAAACTGTTGCATTATATTGAGAGCATAATCCAAAAAGTGTTAAATACATTTATTCATTTTTAAAGAGGAACTGCAGTCTGCTCACATAATTTGTAATAAAAACATATTTGCCGTTCTGAAGCTTCCCTCCAAATGCTTTGCATATTATTTTATATATACTGTGTATCTATACTTGCCAAATATGCTGCAGAAATCTCCCTCCACTAAGTCTGGCAGCAGCCATTTTAACCGGGGGGCAGCTGAAGCTGCTGACTGTTCACTTCCTGGATTTACACAGACACACAGAGGCACACACACACATGCACACACACACATGCACATACACATACAGTATCTCACAAAAGTGAGTACACTCCCCACATTTTTGTAAATATTTTATTATATCTTTTCACGTGACAACACTGAAGAAATGACACTTTGCTACAATGTAAAGTAGTGCACAGCTTGTATAAAAGTGTACATTTGCTGTTACCTCAAAATAATTTAACACACAGCCATAAATGTCTACATCGCTGGCAACAAAAGTGAGTACACCCCTAAGTGTAAATGCCCAATTAGCCATTTTCCCTCCCCGGTGTCATGTGACTCGTTAGTATTACAAAGTCTCAGGTGTGAATGGGGAGCAGGTGTGTTAAATTTGGTGTTATCGCTCTCACTCTGTCATGCTGGTCACTGGAAGCTCAACATGGCACCTCATGGCAAAGAACTCTCTGAGGATGTGAAAAAAATAAATGTTGCTCTATATAAAGATGGCCTAGGCTATAAGAAGATTGCCAAGACCCTGAAACTCTGCTGCAGCACAGTGGCCAAGACCATACAGAGGTTTAACAGGACAGGTTCCACTCAGAACAGGCCTCCCTATTGTCAACCAAAGAAGTTGAGTGCACTTGCTCAGCATCATATCCAGAGGTTGTCTTTATGAAATAGACATATGAGTGCTGCCAGCATTGCTGCAGAGGTTGAAGGGGTGGGGGGTCAGCCTGTTAGTGCTCAGACTATGTGCCGCACACTGCATCAAATCGGTCTGCATGGCTGTCATCCCAGAAGGAAGCCTCTTCTAAAGATGATGCAAATAAGAAAGCCTGCAAACAGTTTGCTGAAGACAAGCAGACTAAGGACATGGATTAATGGAACCTGGTTTGATAAGATCAAGATAAAAGTATTTGGTTCAGATGGTGTCAAGCGTGTGTGGTGGCAACCAGTTGAGGAGTACAAAAACAAGTGTGTCTTGCCTACAGTCAAGCATGGTGGTGGGAGTGTCATGGTCTGTGGTTGCATGAGTGCTGCCAGCACTGAGGAACTACAGTTCATTGAGGGAACCATGTACTGTGACATACTGAAGCAGAGCATGATCCCCTCCCTTCAGGGATTGGGTATTCCAACATGATAACAACCCCAAACACAACTCCAAGATGACCACTGCCTTGCTAAAGAAGCTTGGGGTAAAGATGATGGACTGGCCAAGCATGTCTCCAGGCCTAAACCCTATTAAGCATCTGTGGGGCATCCTCAAACGGAAGGTGGACGAGCGCAGTGTCTCTAACATCCACCAGCTCCCTGATGTAGTTATGGAGGAGTGGAAGAGGACTCCAGTAACAACCTGTGAAGCTCTGGTGAACTCCATGCCCAAGAGGGTTAAGGCAGTGCTGGAAAATAAGGGTGGCTACACAAAATATTGACACTTTGGCTTTAAGTTATTTTGAGGGGACAGCAAATTTATACTTTAATACAAGCTGTACACTCACTACTTTACATTGTAGCAAAGTCTCATTTCTTCAGTGTTGTTACATGAAAAGATATAATAAAATATTTGCAAAAATGTGAGGGGTGTACTCACTTTTGTAAGATACTGTATATACAGACACACATACGTATATATAGACAGACAGACACACCACAGCTTGATTGCACATTTTGCCTCTCTTGAATACTCATGGTTCTCTGCAGTCTCCTATTATCTCCTCCCTCATCCAGCCCCCTCCAGCTCTGCAGCTCTCATTGGCTGTCCTATGACTGATCCCTCCTCCCTTGCTGGCAAACTCTCACGAGAGTTAGAGAGAGCTGTACATGATGTCATTAGCCTAGGCTAATTACCAGACAAGAAAGAGGAGGTGGGCTGTATAAGATATTTACTGGCAGAAAAAAAAAATGTTTTACTATCAAAAGTTAAAACAGCAAGGGTAGAAGATTTAATAGATTTAAAGATGAAAAAATAACTGAAGGTCCACTTTAATGATACTCACGTGACCTCATTATCACTACTTCCTCCTTGCACTCTAAAGAGTGGATTCTAAGACTCCCAATGATCTTCTGCCCCTACCAAAGAGACAAGTACAGACTAGTAAGCTCCTCCCTGGCTGTCAATCAGGTTATAAGGGGCTAAGCAGGGGCATGTCAGCCCATGCCTCTGGACTGAAGGGGAGTATTAAATCAAAGCACTTTTTTTTAATGGGCTATTCATTTTTAATATTATTTTTTTTATAACTGAGGTTCAGTAATAATAAACCCCAGCGTAGACCTGGTATTTAGGTACTATCAGGCATTCGGCATGCAGTATTAGAGCAAGTGTCCACTTTTATATTAGACACCATGAGATTTTTTTTCATACTGGGGAGATGGCAAATGTACAAAGTCTTATAGATGTTTTTCTGCACTGAATGTGTTTGTACTGAGTTCTTCCAGGAAAGGATTGAAATCATCCATTCAGTCTGGAGACATTACAACAACAAGCACTAGAAAGCACTGTGTAGGAGTTGAGGTAAGAGAAAGAGGCTGATCACAAATAAATATATGGCTTGGGGAAACTAATATTGATCGGTCTTGTAAACTGGACGGCCAATCAATAGCAATTTCTGGAAATGCAAGGCATTTATTCTGTACAACTTGTACAACCGGGAGGAAAATGAATGTGCTCATAAAGAATCCACAGACAGTGTTCCTGTAGATGTTTTACAGCAAATGTGCAGAACTCCAGGAAATCAGCCAGACTGTGCCTATCTCTATGACAGAGGTCTTTCTAGTTCATATTTATAACAGAGTACATGTGCAGATAATGCTAAAGAACTCTTCAGTCATTTTATACTGTAAATGTGTGAGCTATGCAGGTTAGAGGGTGAATTCCATTTAAAAGGTTTTATTGAAAGAGAAACAGTTATAAGTGGGCTGATACATACATTTGAATGTGTACACTTAGATTTTTATAGTTGTACAAACCTATCAAAGGTTTTTATTGCCCCTGTATTACGTAGCTTTGTTTACGCTGCCTCAAGATGACTCTGGACCTCCAAGCTCATGGGTATGCATAACCGTATCAAAAGTTAGATCTCTATTGTTAAAAAGAATGATAAAACATAAGGGGTTGGCAATTTGAAATGATTATACATTCTAAAGTGCTGGGAAGTAGAATGTATAGTTACCATAAGATCAGACAGTATACAATAGGTCCGACCTCAGAAAGCCTCTGAGATCTAACTTTGGATTGCAGAGTTGCACACTTACAAATAATACAATTATAATCATTTAAAAATCATTAGTGTTTCCCTTTGAAAAATAAATTGACCATTTAGTTATCAGCTTTTAGTTAGCAATTTGACTGGTTCTTCAGAAGTCAAGTTTATTGTTGGTTACATGTAGTGCCATCTATGCTTTGGCCATTCTTAAGTGAATTTACCTTAACTCAAGAGTAGCATGCGTACAAGAAGAGTACCCGTAAATGGACCTTTTTACAGGGTATTTGCGGCATAATGAATTTGCATCATTTTAGTTTACCATTGTACTCAACAGCTGTCTCACAAAGTTGTTAAGAGTTGCTAAATAATATATTTGGGGTCACAGAACAAACAATAAAACCTCACATTTATATCACAAGAGAAAACTTTCTCTGTGGTTTGCAAATTAAGTCAGATCTTAGCGCCATTCTGGTTCAAGTGTTGAAGGAAGTGAAATCCCTGTTCTAGTTTCATAGCAATCTAGACAGCAAGAAATAGAATTTCTTGGTCCATGTATATGGGTCCACCAGTTCCCAGAAACAGACATTGCAGTCAACCACATCACATATTCAGTTTCTTTTGAAAACATAATTTCACTATTGTTCATGTAAGTATGCAACACAGGATGTATTTATAAAACAGCCCACCTGTTCTAAATACATACTGTCAGCACTAAAAGGCTCTATTACAGCATTGTGCTATTACGATTATATCTCCTTCATTGTATATAGCATATCTGCCTTTGAATGTAAAGCCCTGGCACCCAACCTGCAGCCCTTTGCTACTTATTGTTAGACATTTGGGGTGCCTGAAGGTAGTAGTCTGTTTTATCTTGCCTGGGTGCTTACTCGGGTTGGTAATGGCAAAAATATTCTTTAGACGGGGCTCTAGTGGTTAAATGACTTGTTTCATTTATTTCCCACAATCTTATTTTTTCTGTGCTACTCATCCATTTTCACTTGTTATGTTTTTTTTTTTGTCCTTCTGTGATCTTTTATAATGGACCTTGCTAAGACAAATATCAAATGTGGCACAAATCATTTTTAATGGGGCTGTAGGGAACACACATTTGGAAGAAATGATTTGGAAAGAGCTGTAATAGTACTGATCTCATACATTCTTAAGTGAATTTACCTTAACTCAAGAGTAGCATGCGTACAAGAAGAGTACCCGTAAATGGACCTTTTTACAGGGTATTTGCGGCATAATGAATTTGCATCATTTTAGTTTACCATTGTACTCAACAGCTGTCTCACAAAGTTGTTAAGAGTTGCTAAATAATATATTTGGGGTCACAGAACAAACAATAAAACCTCACATTTATATCACAAGAGAAAACTTTCTCTGTGGTTTGCAAATTAAGTCAGATCTTAGCGCCATTCTGGTTCAAGTGTTGAAGGAAGTGAAATCCCTGTTCTAGTTTCATAGCAATCTAGACAGCAAGAAATAGAATTTCTTGGTCCATGTATATGGGTCCACCAGTTCCCAGAAACAGACATTGCAGTCAACCACATCACATATTCAGTTTCTTTTGAAAACATAATTTCACTATTGTTCATGTAAGTATGCAACACAGGATGTATTTATAAAACAGCCCACCTGTTCTAAATACATACTGTCAGCACTAAAAGGCTCTATTACAGCATTGTGCTATTACGATTATATCTCCTTCATTGTATATAGCATATCTGCCTTTGAATGTAAAGCCCTGGCACCCAACCTGCAGCCCTTTGCTACTTATTGTTAGACATTTGGGGTGCCTGAAGGTAGTAGTCTGTTTTATCTTGCCTGGGTGCTTACTCGGGTTGGTAATGGCAAAAATATTCTTTAGACGGGGCTCTAGTGGTTAAATGACTTGTTTCATTTATTTCCCACAATCTTATTTTTTCTGTGCTACTCATCCATTTTCACTTGTTATGTTTTTTTTTTTGTCCTTCTGTGATCTTTTATAATGGACCTTGCTAAGACAAATATCAAATGTGGCACAAATCATTTTTAATGGGGCTGTAGGGAACACACATTTGGAAGAAATGATTTGGAAAGAGCTGTAATAGTACTGATCTCATACATTGTGTCTGTAGTCTCTGACTACCCAATCTCCAGAAACTCATATAGCATGTTTGTCGTCTTTGACCATCACTTGTAGCATGCCTGTAGTCTCCTGTTGCTTGACTGAGAGCTAAATGTAGGATTACATTCACTGCATGTTATATGTGGTCCTTTGGTAATGTCAGGGGCCTCACCTGTGGCCCCTGCATGAATAAGATTGACTACCACTGATGTAAAGAATTACCTGGGTGTGTCAAGGGACCAAAGCCAGAAAATCATATATCTTCTTTTCTTGCCCTGCCCTGTTTAAAGGTTAGTATAGAACTCAGTAGCCATAAGGACCTTTGGTACAGGTGGAAAGATTATATGTAATTGTCAAAATGAGAACTCAAATACCTTGGTATTTTAAAAGAGATGTACAGACAAAGCTTATTTGGCTGTACATCTCCTATGAATAACAGACGTGCAGTTTGTTCTGCACTCCTGTGACCCATTTTAAGCAGAGAGCGGTCTGAATTCCACTCTCTGCTGATGTCACAGATGTTAGTCCAGGCACTGCATCCACAGAGTCAGGATCCGCCAGTCATCTGGACAGCGACCAACTGAGAGCCTGAGCTGGCCTCTCCCTGCTCTCATCAAGCCTAGCGCTCCAATGAGTGATGCTGCATCCACATAGGTAAGTATAACTGGGGGAAAAAAATGATTCCCATACATCTCCTTTAATATGCTATGTGGGAGTATAGCACAAACAACATCAGAATCTGTTCCCTGTATTTAGCGTATTTGTTATAAGTATCAGAAAAGGAGATTTACAGTTGCTGAACCTGCTGCTAAAAAGATTCAACGGCCCTAGACAAGCAGTTCACATTGCTGGATAAATGGTTGCTTTGTAGAATTGAGCGGACACCTGGATGTCCGTGTTCAGCGGGTTCGGCTGAACTTGAAAAAAAAGTCCGGGTCCGTGTCCCGGACTTTTTCCGAACTTTACCCGGACACCGAACCCCATTGAAGTCAATGGGGACCCGAACTTTCAGGCACTAAAATGGCTCTAAAAAACCAATGGAAAGGGCTAGAGTGCTGCAAATGGCAGCAAAATGTAGTTAAGATCATGCCAAGTGCTCTGCAAACAAACATGGATAGGGAAATAACTTAAAACAACAAAAAAAAACAGAAAAATAAAACAATTTTCTTCATCTGTGAAGGACGAGGCCCATATGGAGTAGGAGGGAGGTTGAGGTGGCGGTGGATGTGGCGGTGTAGGTGAAAGCGGCGGTGGAGGGGGACGAGGTAGCCAACACTGCTTTTTTTAGTCATTTTAAATTAGGGTACACCCCAAAAGAGTGAGAAAGATCAAAAATATAACAATGGCTGGGTAAGGTCGGTATCCATCTCTATTCTGCACAAGGTACGGAAACGTCCTGTGGGATCCATGCCAGGTTAATTTTAATGAATGTGAGCTTGTCCACATTGGCTCTGGACAGGCGGTTGCGCTTGTCTGTGATAACGCCCCCAGCCGTGCTAAATACACGTTCAGATAATACACTGGCTGCAGGGCACGCCAGCACCTCCAAGGCGTAAAGGGCAAGCTCAGGCCATGTGCCCAATTTGGAGACCCAGAAGTTGAAGGGGGCAGACCCGTCATTCACTACATGTAGGCGTGTTCACACATACTGCTCCACCATGTTGGTGAAATGCTGCCTCCTGCTAAGACGTTCCATATGAGCTGCTGGTGCTGCTGTTTGTTTTGGCGTGCTGACAAAGCCTTTCCACATTTCAGCCATGCTAACCCTGCCTTCTGAGGTGCTGGAGGTGCCCTGGTTGCGTTGGCGACCTCTTCCTCCTCCTCCTCCTCTGCCTTGGCCTTGTGCTTCCACTGTGGCCCCGCTGTCAGGTGGGAATGCCAGCAGCATCGTGTCTACCAGCGTGCGCTTGTACTCGCTCATCTTGCGATCACATTCCAGTGAGTGAATTAAGGACGGTACGTTGTCTTTGTAACAGGGATCCAGCAGCGTGGCCACCCAGTAATCAGCACAAGTTAGAATGTGGGCAACGCGGCGGTCGTTTTGGAGACACTGCAGCATGTAATCGCTCATGTGTGCCAGGCTGCCCAGAGGCAACGAAAGGCTGTCCTCTGTGGGAGGTGTATCGACTGTGTCCTCTGTATCCCCCCAGCCATGCACCAGTGATGGCCATGAGCTGGCCTGGGTGCCACCCTGCTGTGAACATGGTTCAATCTCCTCCTCCATCTCCTCCTCCTCATCCTCCTCATCCTCCAGAACTGTGCCCCTGCTGGACAATTGTGTACCTGGCGTTTGTGGGTGCAGGAACCCACCCTCGGAGCCACTTGTGAATGACTGCCCTGAAAGCCTTGGAAATGATCCCTCTTCCTCCTCCTCCTCCTCCTGTGCCACATCCTCTTCCATCATCGCCCGAATCGTTTTTTGAAGGAGGCATAGAAGTGGGATAGTTAAGCTGACAATGGCGTCATCGGCACTGGCCATGTTGGTGGAGTACTCAAAACAGCGCAACAAGGCACACAGGTCTCGCATGGAGGCCCAGTTATTGGTGGTGAAGTGGTGCTGTTCCGCAGAGCGACTCACGCATGCGTGCTGCAGCTGAAACTCCACTATGGCCTGCTGCTGCTCGCACAGTCTTTCCAGCATGTGCAAGGTGGAGTTCCACCTTGTGGGCACGTCACATATGAGGCGGTGAGCGGGAAGGCCCGAAGTTACGCTGCAGCACTGACAGGCGAGCAGCAGCAGGGTGAGAATGCCGAAAGTGCGCACAGACGGCCCACACTTTCTGCAGCAGCTCTGACATATCGGGGTAATTTTTAAGGAACCTCTGCACCACCAAATTCAGCACATGCGCCAGGCTAGGGATGTGCGTCAAACCGGCTAGGCCCAGAGCTGCTGTGAGATTTCGCCCGTTATCACACACCACCAGGCCGGGCTTGAGGCTCGCTGGCAGCAACCACTCATCGGTCTGCTGTTCCATGCTCCTCCACAACTCCTGCGCGGTGTGTGGTTTTTCCCCCAAACAGGCAAGTTTTAAAACTGCCTGCTGTCGTTTACCCCTGGCTGTGCTGAAGTTGGTGGTGAAGGTGTTACGCTGACGGGATGAGGAGGTGGTAGAGGATGAGGAAGCGGAGTAGGAGGAGTTAGGAACAGGAGACAAACTGAAGCGCCCTGTAATCCTCGGTGGTGGAAGGACATGTGCCAAATTGCTATCCGCCTCAGGCCCATCCGCCACTGCATTTACCCAGTGTGCCGTTAGGGAGATATAACGCCCCTGACTGTGCTTACTGGTCCACGTATCGGTAGTTAGGTGGACCTTGGCACAGATGGCGTTGCGCAGTGCACACCTGATTTTTTCCCCCACTTGGTTGTGCAGGGAAGGGATGGCTTGCCTGGAAAAGTAGTGGCGGCTGGGCACGACGTACTGTGGGACAGCCACCGACATAAGGCTTTTAAAACTGTGCGTCTCCACCAGACGGAATGACAGCATTTTAAAGGCCAAGAATTTTGAAATGCTGGCATTCAGGGCCAGGGATCGCGGGTGGGTAGGGGGGTACTTCCTCTTCCTCTCAAGTGTTTGGGAGATGGAAAGCTGAACGCTTCCACGGGACATTGTGGAGATGGTTCGTGACTAGGGTTGAGCGGACACCTAGATGTCCGTGTTCGACGGGTTCGGCCGAACTTTAAAAAAAAGTCCGGGTCCGTGTCCCGGACTTTTACCGAACTTTTCCCGGACACCGAACCCCATTGAAGTCAATGGGGACCCGAACTTTAAGGCACTAAAATGGCTCTAAAACACCAAAGGAAAGGGCTAGAGTGCTGCAAATGGCAGCAAAACGTAATTAAGAGCATGGCAAGTGCTCTGCAAACAAATGTGGATAGGGAAATAACTTAAAACAACAAAAAAAAACAGAAAAATAAAACAATGTTCTTCTTCATCTCTGAAGGACGAGGCCCATATGGAGTAGGAGGGAGGTTGAGGTGGTGGTGGATGTGGCGGTGACATAGGCTTGCGCACAGGGTGTGCTGGGTGTGCCTGGGCACACCCTAATCACCTAGGGCACATAGCATTGCCAGTGAGGAGATGGGAAAGATCTCCCTGGGACCTGCTCTGCTCTATTTCTCCTTGCCTACAGGTACATGGCCCCGATACATTACTCTCCCTGCTGGCAAACACATGCATGTGTATTTCAACTTTGGGGTGCACACCTTAATGCAATAGGCTGCGCACACCTATGGGCGGTGTAGGTGGAAGCGGCGGTGGAGGAGGACCAGGGCCGGATTAACAGCATCATGGGCTTGGTGCTGAGGATTTTGAAGGGCCTTAGGGCCGTGCCTTGCCATGCACCCAGAGGAGGAAGGGTGCAGCCATGCATGCCTAATTCAACATGGGATGCTGTCTCTGAAGCCCATAAACACATCCATGCATCGCCAACTGTCCCTCCTTGTCCGGCCTTCACGCTGTGTGGGGAGGTTCTGAGGGTGCTGCCTGGGGAAGCGAGCATAGAAGCCAGACTTCTGTGTTTACAAGTGACAGAAGAGCGGTAACAGTGAATATGGCCAACCCGGGGCCTATATAAAAGGTAGGGGCCTGGAGCTGCAGCTCCAATAGCCCCTACATTAATCTGGCCCTGAGGAGGAGGACGAGGTAGCCAACACTGCTTCTTTTCACAAATTTTAAATGAGGGTACACCCCAAAAGAGTGAGAAAGAGCAAAAATGGAACAATGGGTGGGTAAGGTCGGTATCCATTGCTATTCTGCATAAGGTACGGAAAAGTCCCGTGGGATCCATGCCTGGTTCATTTTAATGAACGTGAGCTTGTCCACATTGTCTCTGGACAGGCGGCTGCGCTTGTCTGTTATAACGCCCCCAGCCGTGCTAAATACCCGTTCAGATAATACACTGGCTGCAGGGCACGCCAGCACCTCCAAGGCGTAAAGGGCAAGCTCAGGCCATGTGCCCAATTTGGAGACCCAGAAGTTGAAGGGGGCAGACCCGTCATTCACTACATGTAGGCGTGTGCACACATACTGCTCCACCATGTTGGTAAAATGCTGCCTCCTGCTAAGACGTTCCATCTGAGCTGCTGGTGCTGCTGTTTGTTGTGGCGTGCTGACAAAGCTTTTCCACATTTCGGCCATGCTAACCCTGCCTTCTGAGGTGCTGGCGGTGCCCTGGTTGCGTTGGCGACCTCCTCCTCCTCCTCCTCTGCCTTGTGCTTCCACTGTGGCCCCGCTGTCAGATGGGAATGCCAGCAGCATGGCGTCTACCAGCGTGCGCTTGTACTCGCGCATCTTGCGATCGCGCTCCAGTGAGTGAATTAAGGACGGTACGTTGTCCTTGTAACGGGGATCCAGCAGCGTGGCCACCCAGTAATCAGCACAAGTTAGAATGTGGGCAACTCGGCGGTCGTTGTGGAGACACTGCAGCATGTAATCGCTCATGTGTGCCAGGCTGCCCAGAGGCAACGAAAGGCTGTCCTCTGTGGGAGGTGTATGGTCCGTGTCCTCTGTATCCCCCCAGCCACGCACCAGTGATGGCCATGAGCTGGCCTGGGTGCCACCCTGCTGTGAACATGGTTCCATCTCCTCCTCCAGCTCCTCCTCCTCCTCATCCTCCTCATCCTCCAGAACTGTGCCCCTGCTGGACAATTGCGTCCCTGGCGTTTGCGTGTGCAGGAACCCACCCTCGGAGCCCCTTGCGAATGACTGCCCTGAAAGCCTTGGAAATGTTACCTCTTCATCCTCCTCCTCCTCCTCATCCTGTGCCACATCCTCTTCCATCATCGCCCGAATTGTTTTTTCAAGGAGGCATAGAAGTGGGATAGTTAAGCTGAGAACGGCGTCATTGCCACTGGCCATGTTGGTGGAGTACTCAAAACAGCGCAACAAGGCACACAGGTCTCGCATGGAGGCCCAGTTATTGGTGGTGAAGTGGTGCTGTTCCGCAGAGCGACTCACGCGTGCGTGCTGCAGCTGAAACTCCACTATGGCCTGCTGCTGCTCGCACAGTCTTTCCAGCATGTGCAAGGTGGAGTTCCACCTTGTGGGCACGTCACATATGAGGCGGTGAGCGGGAAGGCCGAAGTTACGCTGCAGCGCTGCCAGGCGAGCAGCAGCAGGGTGAGAACGCCGAAAGTGCGCACAAACGGCCCGCACTTTCTGCAGCAGCTCTGACATATCGGGGTAGTTTTTAAGGAACCTCTGCACCACCAAATTCAGCACATGCGCCAGGCAAGGGATGTGCGTCAAACCGGCTAGGCCCAGAGCTGCTATGAGATTTCGCCCGTTATCGCACACCACCAGGCCGGGCTTGAGGCTCGCTGGCAGCAACCACTCATTTGTCTGCTGTTCCATGCTCCTCCACAACTCCTGCGCGGTGTGTGGTTTGTCCCCCAAACAGGCAAGTTGTAAAACTGCCTGCTGTCGTTTACCCCTGGCCGTGCTGAAGTTGGTGGTGAAGGTGTTACGCTGTCCGGATGAGGAGGCGGTAGAGGATGAGGAAGCGGAGTAGGAGGAGTTAGGAACAGGAGGCAAACTGAAGCGCCCTGCAATCCTCGGTGGTGGAAGGACATGCGCCAAATTGCTATCCGCCTCAGGCCCATCCGCCACTGCATTTACCCAGTGTGCCGTTAGGGAGATATAACGCCCCTGACCGTGCTTACTGGTCCACGTATCCGTAGTTAGGTGGACCTTGGCACAGATGGCGTTGCGCAGTGCACACCTGATTTTTTCCCCCACTTGGTTGTGCAGGGAAGGGATGGCTTGCCTGGAAAAGTAGTGGCGGCTGGGCACGACGTACTGTGGGACAGCCACCGACATAAGGTTTTTAAAACTGTGCGTCTCCACCAGACGGAATGACAGCATTTCAAAGGCCAATAATTTTGAAATGCTGGCATTCAGGGCCAGGGATCGCGGGTGGGTAGGGGGGTACTTCCTCTTCCTCTCAAGTGTTTGGGAGATGGAAAGCTGAACGCTTCCACGGGACATTGTGGAGATGGTTGTTGGTGACCCAGGTGGTGGTGTTGCTGACAGATCGTCTGTTTGCGGGGTGGCAGGTGCCGGTATCACTACAGATGTGGCTGGAGCGGCCGAGACTGCAGCAGAAGAGGAAGCAGGATGAGCCAGAGACGTTTCTTGGTTTTGAAGGTGTGTACTCCACTGCAGCTCGTGCTTTGCACTTAGATGCCTGATCATGCAGGTTGTGCTCAGGTTGAGAAGGTTCATGCCTCGCTTCAAGCTCTGATTGCACAGGGTGCAAACCACTCGTGTCCTGTCATCAGCACATTTTCTAAAGAACTTCCACGCTAGAGAACTCCTTTGAGCTGACTTTGG
Organism: Pelophylax lessonae; assembly: GCF_965119305.1. NCBI lineage: Eukaryota > Metazoa > Chordata > Amphibia > Anura > Ranidae > Pelophylax > Pelophylax lessonae. Next base: position 302,700,236 of record NC_138770.1, read on the forward strand.
TGCGCTCGTTCCCTTGCTGCGTTGGGCAGTAGCGGGCGTAGTGTCTAGGGCACGGCCGCTCCGCTTCTGCACCCTGCTCCCTCTTCTGCTGTGCTGGTGGCTCTGTGCGACCACCGCCTCTTCCTCCAAACTACTCAGTTCACCTGCATGACGTTCATTCCATGTGGGGTCGAGGACCTCATCGTCCTCCACATCATCTTCCACCCAGTCTTCACCCCTGCCCTCCTTGTCGGTCTCCACAATGCTGAACGCCGCAGCAGTTGGCACCTGCGTTTCGTCATCATCGGAGACGTGCTGCGATGATCCTTGCATGTACTCATCTTGAGAAATAAGTGGTTGGGCATCGCTGCACTCAATCTCTTCCACTTCTGGGGCAGGGCTAGGTGGATGGCCCTGGGAAACCCTGCTGACAGAGTCCTCAAAAAGAATAAGAGACTGCTGTATGGCTTGGGGCTCAGACTGCTGGCCTGATTTGCAAGGGGGTGAGGTGAAAGACGGTTGGACATTGGCTGCAGGTGCCAACTCTGACCTTTCTGCAGTAGACTGGGTGGGAGACAATGTGAAGGAACTGGAGGCACTGTCAGCAGCAAACCAATCTACTATCGCCTCAACTTGTTCTGGCCTCATCACTTCTAGGGGCGTTTGATGCCCTACCAAATACTGATGCAGGTTCTGTCGCCTACTCACACTTGAGGAAGGTGTTTCACTTGTGCGTGTAGCTGGCACAGATCGACCATGTCCTCTCCTTGCAACAGGAGCTCTACCAGCAGCACCACGACCCAGGCCACGGCCCTTATTTGACGGTCTCCTCATATTTCTGTAATTTAAGATCTTGCCCTAGAAAGGTTTTTATTGAATAGCGGAATAGAAAATATGATCCAAAAAAAGTGTATGTATATCACACGTACACAACCACACTAGGCCCCAATTACTATTGTTTGTACCCCTAAAAGGCTAGATGAGGAGTAGGGGGAGTATGGAACAGGCAGCACCCTCAAACCTTCAGAAGTATGAGATGAACCCCAACAACTTGGAAAGGTGGATCTCTCTCACACGTACCGACACAGACTATCCCGCAATTCAATTGATCCTCAAAGGTTTTTATTGAATAGCGGAATAGGAAATATGATCAAAAAAAGTGTATGTATCTCGCACGTACACAACCACACTAGGCCCCAATTACTATTGTTTGTACCCCTAAAAGGCTAGATGAGGAGTAGGGGGGGTATGGAACAGGCAGCACCCTCAAACCTTCAGAAGTATGAGATGAACCCCAACAACTTGGAAAGGTGGATCTCTCTCACACGTACCGACACAGACTATCCCGCAATTCAATTGATCCTCAAAGGTTTTTATTGAATAGCGGAATAGGAAATATGATCAAAAAAAGTGTATGTATCTCGCACGTACACAACCACACTAGGCCCCAATTACTATTGTTTGTACCCCTAAAAGGCTAGATGAGGAGTAGGGGGGGTATGGAACAGGCAGCACCCTCAAACCTTCAGAAGTATGAGATGAACCCCAACAACTTGGAAAGGTGGATCTCTCTCACACGTACCGACACAGACTATCCCGCAATTCAATTGATCCTCAAAGGTTTTTATTGAATAGCGGAATAGGAAATATGATCAAAAAAAGTGTATGTATCTCGCACGTACACAACCACACTAGGCCCCAATTACTATTGTTTGTACCCCTAAAAGGCTAGATGAGGAGTAGGGGGGGTATGGAACAGGCAGCACCCTCAAACCTTCAGAAGTATGAGATGAACCCCAACAACTTGGAAAGGTGGATCTCTCTCACACGTACCGACACAGACTATCCCGCAATTCAATTGATCCTCAAAGGTTTTTATTGAATAGCGGAATAGGAAATATGATCAAAAAAAGTGTATGTATCTCGCACGTACACAACCACACTAGGCCCCAATTACTATTGTTTGTACCCCTAAAAGGCTAGATGAGGAGTAGGGGGGGTATGGAACAGGCAGCACCCTCAAACCTTCAGAAGTATGAGATGAACCCCAACAACTTGGAAAGGTGGATCTCTCTCACACGTACCGACACAGACTATCCCGCAATTCAATTGATCCTCAAAGGTTTTTATTGAATAGCGGAATAGGAAATATGATCAAAAAAAGTGTATGTATCTCGCACGTACACAACCACACTAGGCCCCAATTACTATTGTTTGTACCCCTAAAAGGCTAGATGAGGAGTAGGGGGGGTATGGAACAGGCAGCACCCTCAAACCTTCAGAAGTATGAGATGAACCCCAACAACTTGGAAAGGTGGATCTCTCTCACACGTACCGACACAGACTATCCCGCAATTCAATTGATCCTCAAAGGTTTTTATTGAATAGCGGAATAGAAAATATGATCCCAAAAAAGTGTATGTATATCACACGTACACAACCACACTAGGCCCCAATTACTATTGTTTGTACCCCTAAAAGGCTAGGAGTAGGGGGAGTATGGAACAGGCAGCACCCTCAAACCTTCAGAAGTATGAGATGAACCCCAACAACTTGGAAAGGTGGATCTCTCTCACACGTACCAACACAGACTATCCCCCAATTTAACTGATCCCCAAAGGTTTTTGATTAAATAGCGGAATAGAAAATATGATCCCAAAAAAGTGTATGTATATCACACGTACACAACCACACTAGGCCCCAATTACTATTGTTTGTACCCCTAAAAGGCTAGGAGTAGGGGGAGTATGGAACAGGCAGCACCCTCAAACCTTCAGAAGTATGAGATGAACCTCAACAACTTGGAAAGGTGGATCTCTCTCACACGTACCAACACAGACTATCCCCCAATTTAACTGATCCCCAAAGGTTTTTGATTAAATAGCGGAATAGAAAATATGATCCCAAAAAAGTGTATGTATATCACACGTACACAACCACACTAGGCCCCAATTACTATTGTTTGTACCCCTAAAAGGCTAGGAGTAGGGGGAGTATGGAACAGGCAGCACCCTCAAACCTTCAGAAGTATGAGATGAACCCCAACAACTTGGAAAGGTGGATCTCTCTCACACGTACCAACACAGACTATCCCCCAATTTAACTGATCCCCAAAGGTTTTTGATTAAATAGCGGAATAGAAAATATGATCCCAAAAAAGTGTATGTATATCACACGTACACAACCACACTAGGCCCCAATTACTATTGTTTGTACCCCTAAAAGGCTAGGAGTAGGGGGAGTATGGAACAGGCAGCACCCTCAAACCTTCAGAAGTATGAGATGAACCCCAACAACTTGGAAAGGTGGATCTCTCTCACACGTACCAACACAGACTATCCCCCAATTTAACTGATCCCCAAAGGTTTTTGATTAAATAGCGGAATAGAAAATATGATCCCAAAAAAGTGTATGTATATCACACGTACACAACCACACTAGGCCCCAATTACTATTGTTTGTACCCCTAAAAGGCTAGGAGTAGGGGGAGTATGGAACAGGCAGCACCCTCAAACCTTCAGAAGTATGAGATGAACCCCAACAACTTGGAAAGGTGGATCTCTCTCACACGTACCAACACAGACTATCCCCCAATTTAACTGATCCCCAAAGGTTTTTGATTAAATAGCGGAATAGAAAATATGATCCCAAAAAAGTGTATGTATATCACACGTACACAACCACACTAGGCCCCAATTACTATTGTTTGTACCCCTAAAAGGCTAGGAGTAGGGGGAGTATGGAACAGGCAGCACCCTCAAACCTTCAGAAGTATGAGATGAACCCCAACAACTTGGAAAGGTGGATCTCTCTCACACGTACCAACACAGACTATCCCCCAATTTAACTGATCCCCAAAGGTTTTTGATTAAATAGCGGAATAGAAAATATGATCCCAAAAAAGTGTATGTATATCACACGTACACAACCACACTAGGCCCCAATTACTATTGTTTGTACCCCTAAAAGGCTAGGAGTAGGGGGAGTATGGAACAGGCAGCACCCTCAAACCTTCAGAAGTATGAGATGAACCTCAACAACTTGGAAAGGTGGATCTCTCTCACACGTACCAACACAGACTATCCCCCAATTTAACTGATCCCCAAAGGTTTTTGATTAAATAGCGGAATAGAAAATATGATCCCAAAAAAGTGTATGTATATCACACGTACACAACCACACTAGGCCCCAATTACTATTGTTTGTACCCCTAAAAGGCTAGGAGTAGGGGGAGTATGGAACAGGCAGCACCCTCAAACCTTCAGAAGTATGAGATGAACCCCAACAACTTGGAAAGGTGGATCTCTCTCACACGTACCAACACAGACTATCCCCCAATTTAACTGATCCCCAAAGGTTTTTGATTAAATAGCGGAATAGAAAATATGATCCCAAAAAAGTGTATGTATATCACACGTACACAACCACACTAGGCCCCAATTACTATTGTTTGTACCCCTAAAAGGCTAGGAGTAGGGGGAGTATGGAACAGGCAGCACCCTCAAACCTTCAGAAGTATGAGATGAACCCCAACAACTTGGAAAGGTGGATCTCTCTCACACGTACCAACACAGACTATCCCCCAATTTAACTGATCCCCAAAGGTTTTTGATTAAATAGCGGAATAGAAAATATGATCCCAAAAAAGTGTATGTATATCACACGTACACAACCACACTAGGCCCCAATTACTATTGTTTGTACCCCTAAAAGGCTAGGAGTAGGGGGAGTATGGAACAGGCAGCACCCTCAAACCTTCAGAAGTATGAGATGAACCCCAACAACTTGGAAAGGTGGATCTCTCTCACACGTACCAACACAGACTATCCCCCAATTTAACTGATCCCCAAAGGTTTTTGATTAAATAGCGGAATAGAAAATATGATCCCAAAAAAGTGTATGTATATCACACGTACACAACCACACTAGGCCCCAATTACTATTGTTTGTACCCCTAAAAGGCTAGATGAGGAGTAGGGGGAGTATGGAACAGGCAGCACCCTCAAACCTTCAGTATGAGATTGTGTTCACTGTACCCCACAAAGATTGTGTTCACTGCACCCCACAAAGATTGTGTTCACTGCACCTCACAAAGATTGTGTTCACTGTACCCCCCAAAGATTGTGTTCACTGCACCCCACAAAGATTCTGTTCACTGTACCCCACAAAGATTGTGTTCACTGCACCCCAAAAAGATTGTGTTCACTGCACCCCAAAAAGGATGTTGTTCACTGCACCCCAAAAAGGATGTTGTTCACTCCACCCCAAAAAGATTGTGTTCACTGCACCCCACAAAGATTGTGTTCACTGCACCCCAAAAAGATTGTGTTCACTGCACCCCAAAAAGATTGTGTTCACTGCACCCCAAAAATGATTTTGTTCACTGCACCCCAAAAAGGATTTTGTTCACTGCACCCCAAAAAGGATGTTGTTCACTCCACCCCAAAAAGATTGTGTTCACTGCACCCCAAAAAGATTGTGTTCACTGCACCCCACAAAGGATTTTGTTCACTGCACCCCACAAAGATTGTGTTCACTGCACACCAAAAAGGATTGTGTTCACTGCACCCCAAAAAGATTTTGTTCACTGCACCCCAAAAAGATTGTGTTCACTGCAGCCCAAAAAGATTGTGTTCACTGCAGCCCAAAAAGATTGTGTTCACTGCAGCCCAAAAAGATTGTGTTCACTGCAGCCCAAAAAGATTGTGTTCACTGCAGCCCAAAAAGATTGTGTTCACTGCAGCTCACACACAGAAAAATGGATGTGGATCACTGACACCTGCCTATCTCCAATCCCACACCACACAGCAATATCGATTGTAGTTTGTAGAACACAGTTTCCCTAAAATTCAGCAGACTCTGTCCCTAACAGGATTGAGAAGAGATCGTAGATCAGGATTGAGTGCAGACCCCACCCCCCACACAGCAATATCGATTGTAGTTTGTAGAAGACACTGACCCTATATAATTCAGCAGACTCTATCCCTAAAATGCCTACAACTCGCCCTGCCTAAACACTCCGACCTGTCCCTCAATTCTATCCGGACACAAATGGTTTTTTCCTGCCTATCTTTCCCTAATCAGCAGCCAGCACGTTGATGTGTGCTCTGTCCCTGAATCTAAGCAGCATAATGACGCCGCTGCGGCTGCCTCGAACTTATAAAGACTTGGTCACATGCTTCAGACGGCCAATCACAGCTACTGAGACATTTGCAGGCATGGCTGGGATGGCTTAAGGCACACCAGTTAAACGATTGTTGATTGGCTGTTGAAAGCCCGCCATGAAAAGAGCGCCAAAGCATGCAAAACCCGGAAATAAAACGACCGAACACGGATTTTTACCCGAACATACAGTAAAGTGTCCGTGTCCGTGTTCGGGTACAAAAAATCCAATTATTCGGTACGAACACGAATAATACAGTCCGTGTTCGCTCAACACTATTCGTGACCCAGGTGGTGGTGTTGCTGACAGATCGTCTGTTTGCGGGGTGGCAGGTGCCGGTATCACTACAGATGTGGATGGAGAGGCCGAGACTGCAGCAGAAGAGGAAGCAGGAGGAGCTAGAGACCTTTCTTGGTTTTGAAGGTGTCTACTCCACTGCAGCTCGTGCTTTGCACTTAGATGACTGATCATGCAGGTTGTGCTCAGGTTGAGAAGGTTTATGCCTCGCTTCATGCTCTGATTGCACAGGGTGCAAACCACTCGTGTCCTGTCATCAGCACATTGTCTGAAGAACTTCCACGCTAGAGAACTCCTTTGAGCTGGCTTTGGTGCGCTCGGTCCCTTGCTGCGTTGGGCAGTAGCAGGCGTAGTGTCTAGGGCACGGCCGCTCCGCTTCTGCACCCTGCCCCCTCTTCTGCTGTGCTGGTGGCTCTGTGCGACCACCGCCTCTTCCTTCAAACTACTCAGGTCACCTGCATGACCTTCATTCCATGTGGGGTCGAGGACCTCATCGTCCTCCACATCATCTTCCACCCAGTCTTCACCCCTGCCCTCCTTGTCGGTCTCCACAATTCTGAGTGCCGCAGCAGTTGGCACCTGCGTTTCGTCATCATCGGAGACGTGCTGCGATGGTCCTTCCATGTACTCATCTTGAGAAATAAGTGGTTGGGCATCGCTGCACTCAATCTCTTCCACTTCTGGGGCAGGGCTAGGTGGATGGCCCTGGGAAACCCTGCTGACAGAGTCATCAAAAAGAAGAAGAGACTGCTGCATGACTTGGGGCTCAGACTGCTTGCCTGATTTGCAAGGGGGTGAGGTGAAAGACGGTTGGACATCGGCTGCAGGTGCCAACTCTGACCTTTCTGCAGTAGACTGGGTGGGAGACAATGTGAAGGAACTGGAGGCACTGTCAGCAACCCAATCTACTATCGCCTGTACTTGTTCTTGCCTCAACACTTGTAGAGGCGCATGATGCCCTACCAAATACTGCTGCAGGTTCTGTCGCCTACTCACACTTGAGGAAGGTGTTTCACAGATCGACCACATCCTCTCCTTGCAACAGGAGCCCTACCAGCAGCACCACGACCCAGGCCACGGCCCCTATTTGACGTTCTCCTCATATTTCTGTAATTTATGATCTTGCCCTAGAAAGGTGTTTATTGAATAGCGGAACAAAACAACAACAGTATCGCACGGGTGTATCTCACAGTCAAATATGCAAACTATGCCGCAATTTAATTTTTTTCACCCCAAAAGGGTGTATATTGAATAGCGGAATAGAAAAAAGGATATAAAACGTTGTATCTCACACGTTCAAACACAGACTAGGCCCCGATTACAATTTTTTGTACCCTAAAGGGAGGATGAGGATAAGGAAGAGGAGTAGGAGGAGTTCGGAACAGGAGGCAAACTGAAGCGCCCTGCAATCCTCGGTGGTGGAAGGAGATGCGCCAAACAAATTTAAAAGGTGTATCTCACACGTACCGATATAGACTATGCCGTAATTACATTTTTTTCACCCAAAAGGGTGTATATTGACTAGCGGAATAGAAAAAAGTATCTAAAAAGGTGTATCTCACACGTACCGATACAGACTAGGCCCCGATTACAATTTTTTGTACCCTAAAGGGAGGATGAGGATGAGGAAGAGGAGTAGGAGGAGTTCGGAACAGGAGGCAAACTGAAGCGCCCTGCAATCCTCGGCGGTGGAAGGAGATGCGCCAAACAAATTTAAAAGGTGTATCTCACACGTACCGATACAGACTATGCCGCAATTTATTTTTTTCACCCCAAAAGGGTGTATATTGAATAGCGGAATAGAAAAAAGTATATAAAACGGTGTATCTCACACGTACAAACACAGACTAGGCCCCGATTACAATTTTTTGTACCCTAAAGGGAGGATGAGGATGAGGAAGAGGAGTAGGAGGAGTTCAGAACAGGAGGCAAACTGAAGCGCCCTGCAATCCTCAGCGGTGGAAGGAGATGTGCCAAACAAATTTAAAAGGTGTATCTCACACGTACCGATACAGACTATGCCGCAATTTCATTTTTTTCACCCCAAAAGGGTGTATATTGAATAGCGGAATAGAAAAAAGCATATAAAACGGTGTATCTCACACGTACAAACACAGACTAATCCCCGATTACAATTTTTTGTACCCTAAAGGGAGGATGAGGAAGAGGAGTAGGAGGAGTTCGGAACAGGAGGCAAACTGAAGCGCCCTGCAATCCTCGGCGGTGGAAGGAGATGCGCCAAACAAATTTAAAAGGTGTATCTCACACGTACCGATACAGACTATGCCGCAATTTAATTTTTTTCACCCCAAAAGGGTGTATATTGACTAGCGGAATAGAAAAAAGTATCTAAAAAGGTGTATCTCACACGTACCGATACAGACTAGGCCCCGATTACAATTTTTTGTACCCTAAAGGGAGGATGAGGATGAGGAAGAGGAGTAGGAGGAGTTCGGAACAGGAGGCAAACTGAAGCGCCCTGCAATCCTCGGCGGTGGAAGGAGATGCGCCAAACAAATTTAAAAGGTGTATCTCACACGTACCGATACAGACTATGCCGCAATTTATTTTTTTCACCCCAAAAGGGTGTATATTGAATAGCGGAATAGAAAAAAGTATATAAAACGGTGTATCTCACACGTACAAACACAGACTAGGCCCCGATTACAATTTTTTGTACCCTAAAGGGAGGATGAGGATGAGGAAGAGGAGTAGGAGGAGTTCAGAACAGGAGGCAAACTGAAGCGCCCTGCAATCCTCAGCGGTGGAAGGAGATGTGCCAAACAAATTTAAAAGGTGTATCTCACACGTACCGATACAGACTATGCCGCAATTTCATTTTTTTCACCCCAAAAGGGTGTATATTGAATAGCGGAATAGAAAAAAGTATATAAAACGGTGTATCTCACACGTACAAACACAGACTAATCCCCGATTACAATTTTTTGTACCCTAAAGGGAGGATGAGGAAGAGGAGTAGGAGGAGTTCGGAACAGGAGGCAAACTGAAGCGCCCTGCAATCCTCGGCGGTGGAAGGAGATGCGCCAAACAAATTTAAAAGGTGTATCTCACACGTACCGATACAGACTATGCCGCAATTTAATTTTTTTCACCCCAAAAGGGTGTATATTGACTAGCGGAATAGAAAAAAGTATCTAAAAAGGTGTATCTCACACGTACCGATACAGACTAAGCCCCGATTACAATTTTTTGTACCCTAAAGGGAGGATGAGGATGAGGAAGAGGAGTAGGAGGAGTTCGGAACAGGAGGCAAACTGAAGCGCCCTGCAATCCTCGGCGGTGGAAGGAGATGCGCCAAACAAATTTAAAAGGTGTATCTCACACGTACCGATACAGACTATGCCGCAATTTATTTTTTTCACCCCAAAAGGGTGTATATTGAATAGCGGAATAGAAAAAAGTATATAAAACGGTGTATCTCACACGTACAAACACAGACTAGGCCCTGATTACAATTTTTTGTACCCTAAAGGGAGGATGAGGGTGAGGAAGAGGAGTAGGAGGAGTTCAGAACAGGAGGCAAACTGAAGCGCCCTGCAATCCTCAGCGGTGGAAGGAGATGTGCCAAACAAATTTAAAAGGTGTATCTCACACGTACCGATACAGACTATGCCGCAATTTCATTTTTTTCACCCCAAAAGGGTGTATATTGAATAGCGGAATAGAAAAAAGTATATAAAACGGTGTATCTCACACGTACAAACACAGACTAATCCCCGATTACAATTTTTTGTACCCTAAAGGGAGGATGAGGAAGAGGAGTAGGAGAAGTTCGGAACAGGAGGCAAACTGAAGCGCCCTGCAATCCTCGGCGGTAGAAGGAGATGCGCCAAACAAATTTAAAAGGTGTATCTCACACGTACCGATACAGACTATGCCGCAATTTAATTATTTTTACCCCAAAAGGGTGTAGATTGAATAGCGGAATAGAAAATATGATATAAAAAGGTATATCTCACATGTACAAACCCAGACTAGGCCCCGATTACAATTTTTTGTACCCTAAAGGCAGGATGAGGATGAGGAGTAGGAGGAGTTCGGAACAGGAGGCAAACTGAAGCACCCTGCAATCCTCAGCGGTGGAAGATGCGCCCAAAAAATTGGAAAGGTGTATCTCACACGTACCGATACAGACTATGCCGCAATTTAATTCTTTTTACCACAAAAGGGTGTAGATAGAATAGTGGAATAGAAAATATGATATAAAAAGGTGTATCTCACACGTACAAACCCAGACTAGGCCCCGATTACAATTTTTTGTACCCTAAAGGCAGGATGAGGATGAGGAGAGTAGGAGGAGTTCGGAACAGGAGGCAAGCTGAAGCACCCTGCAATCCTCAGCGGTGGAAGATGCGCCCAAAGAATTGGAAAGGTGTATCTCACACGTACCGATACAGACTATGCCGCAATTTAATTCTTTTTACCACAAAAGGGTGTAGATAGAATAGTGGAATAGAAAATATGATATAAAAAGGTGTATCTCACACGTACAAACCCAGACTAGGCCCCGATTACAATTTTTTGTACCCTAAAGGCAGGATGAGGATGAGGAGAGTAGGAGGAGTTCGGAACAGGAGGCAAGCTGAAGCACCCTGCAATCCTCAGCGGTGGAAGATGCGCCCAAAGAATTGGAAAGGTGTATCTCACACGTACCGATACAGACTATGCCGCAATTTAATTCTTTTTACCCCAAAAGGGTGTAGATTGAATAGCGGAATAGAAAATATGATATAAAAAGGTGTATCTCACACGTACAAACCCAGACTAGGCCCCGATTACAATTTTTTGTACCCTAAAGGCAGGATGAGGATGAGGAGTAGGAGGAGTTCGGAACAGGAGGCAAACTGAAGCACCCTGCAATCCTCGGCGGTGGAAGATGCGCCCAAAAAATTGGAAAGGTGTATCTCACACGTACCGATACAGACTATGCCGCAATTTAATTTTTTTTACCCCAAAAGGGTGTCGATTAAATAGCGGAATAGAAAATATGGTATAAAAAAGTGTATCTCACACGTACAAACCCAGACTAGGCCCCGATTACAATTTTTTGTACCCTAAAGGCAGGATGAGGATGAGGAGTAGGAGGAGTTCGGAACAGGAGGCAAACTGAAGCACCCTGCAATCCTCGGCGGTGTAAGATGCGCCCAAAAATTTGAAAGGTGTATCTCACACGTACCGATACAGACTATGCCGCAATTTAATTCTTTTTACCCCAAAAGGGTGTAGATTGAATAGCGGAATAGAAAATATGATATAAAAAGGTGTATCTCACACGTACAAACCCAGACTAGGCCCCGATTACAATTTTTTGTGCCCTAAAGGCAGGATGAGGATGAGGAGTAGGAGGAGTTCGGAACAGGAGGCAAACTGAAGCACCCTGCAATCCTCGGTGGTGGAAGATGCGCCCAAAAAATTGGAAAGGTGTATCTCACACGTACCGATACAGACTATGCCGCAATTTAATTTTTTTTACCCCAAAAGGGTGTCGATTGAATAGCGGAATAGGAAATATGGTATAAAAAAGTGTATCTCACACGTACAAACCCAGACTAGGCCCCGATTACAATTTTTTGTACCCTAAAGGCAGGATGAGGATGAGGAGTAGGAGGAGTTCGGAACAGGAGGCAAACTGAAGCACCCTGCAATCCTTGGCTGTGTAAGATGCGCCCAAAAATTGGAAAGGTGTATCTCACACGTACCGATACAGACTATGCCGCAATTTAATTTTTTTTACCCCAAAAGGGTGTAGATTGAATAGCGGAATAGAAAAATGTATATAAAATTGGTGATTTTTCAATAGCACATGTGAACACAGCAGTGTCTTATGTTTTATGTCACGGTGAGCAGCAGGCTATGAAGGGAAAAAAAAAAATTCCCCTTTAAATTTGTAATTTTTAAATAGCAGATTAGTACAGACTATGCCACAATTTATTTATTTTTTTTAACCCAAAAGGGTGTATATTGAATAGTGGAATACAAAAATGTATATAAAATTGGTGATTTTTCAATAGCACATGTGAACACAGCAGGGTCTTATGTTTTATGTCACCGTCAGCAGCAGGGAAAAAGGGAAGGGAAAAAAAAATTCCCCTTTAACTTTGTAATTTTTAAATAGCAGATTAGAACAGCAATCTGTAGTAAAATATAGCTGAACGCTGCACACAACAGACTGATAAAAATATATTTTTTTCTCCCTCCTCCTCCTCCTCCTCAGTGGGCTCAAGTGAGGGCAAAAAGATCGTTCACTGCACCACCCCCCACACAGCAAAATCGATGTAGATCGCTAACGGGCGATTGTTCTGTCCTGTGTCTCCTATCTGTCCCTGCCTAATCTCTCCAGCCTGTCCCTAAAATGCTCAAATATCTTTCCCTGCCTACACTCCGACCTGTCCCTGCATTCTTTTCGGGCACAATGTTGTTTTTCCCTGTCTGTCCCTAATCAGTAGCAGCCAGCACGTATGATGTGTGCTCTCTCCCTACACTACAGCAGACTGACGCACCGCGCTGTGTCTCTCGAGCTTTTAAAGACATGGGTCACATGCTTCAGATGGCCAATCACAGCTACTAATACATTAGTAGGCATGGCTGGGATGGCTTAAGGCACACCAGTTAAACGCTTGTTGATTGGCTGTTGAAAGCCTGCCATTAAAAGCGTGCCATTACATACAAAACAGGAAATAAAATGACCGAACACGGATTTTAAACCCGAACATACAGTAAAGTTTTCGGGTCCGTGTCTGGGTAGCAAAAATCCAATTATCTGGTACGGACCCGAATAATTCAGTCCTTGTTCGCTCAACACTATTGCTTTGTCTTCTAAGGTTACAGTTGGATGATTGATAAAAAAAATGTCAATTTCAGCTTAGGAATATATAGCTACATATACACAGTTGGTAAGGTTGAAAAAGGACATCCAGTTCAACCTGAGTGGCTGTAGGTCTGCTCATGTCAAAAATCAAATCCCTGTATATTGTGCTCGCTAAGATGTCCAACTAAGAGTTTTTTGAAACTACCCACTGCCACCACCGATTGTGGAAGTGAGTTCCACATCCTTACCATCTTGACTGTGAAACCCCCCCTAAGCAAGGTTAAATGGATTCTCTGCCAATTTTATTCAGTGGCCACGTGCCTTCTTATACTCCATGAGACTGAATAGTTTATTCCTGTCAGTGAACTAGCCGGAGAATAATTGCTCATAGACCTGGCCCATTAGCCAATTCTCAACATGGCCGCGCCAGCATGAATATGCACACACGTATTGCAAATGTACATTCGCTAGGGCGAAGATGTGTGCGTGCTGGCGCACGAAGTGGACATCCAATCCCAGCACCCTCTGGCCTTTAAAAGGATATCTGTGGCACATGAACATTGCTGACTGGTCTTCAGCTTCCTGTTTCCTGCTTCCTGTTCCTGTGTTTGCTGCTGCTTCTGATGACCTGTTGTCAACCCGACTTGCTCTTGGATTCCTCTTGTCTCGCTCCCAGCTCTGACCTCGGATTGTTCACAGACCTTCTCTTGTCATCTGCCCTGTGTATGACCCCGGCTTGCCTAACCACGACTCTGCTATCTGATCTGCTGACCACTGGCTTAATGACCTCTGCTTCTGTCCCTGACTACGCCTTCAGCTGTGCCTTGTCTGCTGTGATCCGCCTTGGTGCCCACCTGCTGTACCCAGCCTGCAGTACCTGCCTCCAGTACTTACCTGTTGATCCTACAAGCTGCACTTTGCATTACAAACTACTTCCAGCCGTGTGCAGTCTGCAACATCCTCAGCACTCCTGGGTCCTAGTGCTAACCTCTTACTGTATTCACCTGCAGAGAGATCTCCCTACCACCAACCCTCATCTGGTGCACAGCTGGCAATCCCTGCTACTTTGGGCTTTGTGCTTCCTGTTACCACCTTCAGGGACACCGAGCACTCAGCCGCAAGGAAAGCTCTCTCAGCATTTGGGCTTCAGGACCAGGTAAGGGACAATTCCTCAGTGAGGTATTTGTATATCACTATCGTATCTCCTCTCAAGCGTCTCTTCTCTTGGGGGAAAACACCCAATGTTTGTAGTTGTTTCTTGTAACTGAAGTCCTTCTGTACCCTTAAAGCGGAGTTCCACCCTGGATTTTTTTTTTTTTTTTTTAATACCCCCGGGACAGTCAGGGCTAGTGCATTCCACAATGGCTAGCCTCTGATCTGTCCCGGGTTGCACTTACCTGCAAGACGAAATACTTACCTTGCAAACGTCTTGTCCAGCGCTGCCATCTCAGATGTGGGCAGCTTGAAGCCAGCGCGTCCTCTTCGGCGTCTTCTTCCGCCTTCTTTGGTCCCACGATGCTCTGCACCGGCCCCGACGTCACTTCCGGGTCGCGCGCGTCACCCCTCCACAGCTTCTGGGCATGCCCAGAAGCTGTTTAGAAGGGGATGACGCGCGCGACCCGGAACTGACGTCGGGGCCGGTGCAGGCGCAATGATTCCTGGGAGCTATGACGTCCAGCTCCCAGGAATCATTGCAGAGCCAGGAAGTGACGACGGGCTGCGGCCGAGGAAGGAGGAAGAAGGAAGTAAGGTAAGTATATTTTCTTCGCTACGAGGTAAGTAAAAAAAAAAAAAATATGCGATTATCCATTTCTTTTTCAGGTGACCCGGAGCGAGAAGATGGAGGTAAGTATAAAAATAGGGTGGAACTCCACTTTAATAACTTTGTTGCCCTTCTCTTGATTCTCTCCAGCTCCAGCACATCATTTCTAAGGATTGGTGACCAGAACTGGACCACAGAGTCCAGATGTGGCTGGACTAGAGTTTTACAAAGAGTGAGGATTATAGATTTATCTCTAGAGTAAATACTTTTTTTTTCATGCATGCTAATATTCTGCTAGCTTTGCTTGCTGCAGCTTGACATTGATCTTTTTCCATCCTGGATTACCCCAGAGGTTCTCCCCCTAGTGAGTAACATGCATTCATACTTTTAGCCCCCAAGTGCATTACTTCACATTTTTTAACATTAAACCTCATTTGCCATGTAGCTGCCAACCCCTTTATTTTATTGAGATCTTCTTGTAAAGTTAATATATTCTGTTGTGAGGGTAATGCCCTGCTTAGCATTGTATTCTCAGCAAACACTGAGATTGTCCCATCCTCTGTATCATAATTGGTCCTAGGACAGAGCCCTGGGGTGCCCCATTTACCACTACAGACCAGTCTGCGTACACGCTATTTATCACCACCCTTTGGATGCACTCCTGTAACCAATTTTCTATCCATGTACAAACCCTATGATCTATGCCTACAGACCAGTTTGTAAATGAAGGGTTTGTGGGGGACTGTATTGAATGCTTTTCAAAATCCATGTACACCACATCCACCTGCCTTCCCTTATCTGGAGGCAGCTCACTTCCTCATAGAATGTTAACAGGGTGGTTTGGCAAGAACGACCTTTCGTAAAGGCATGCTGATTACTACTAATAATACTGTATTTATCAGCAACATCTTAGATATACCCCCTTATCATCCCCTCCAATATTTTACATACTATCAATGTTAGACTGACTGGCCTGTAGTTTCCAGTTATATATCTCTGCCCTTTTTCAAATATTGGCACTAAGCTGGCCCCTCCCCAATCCACTGGTACCATTTCTGTCAGTATGCTGTCCATAAAAATTAGGAATATCGGTCTGGCTTTAACCTGACTGAGTTGTTTGTGGACTCTCTGGCATAAGCCATCTGATCCTGGTGATTTATTTCTGTTAAGTCTTTTTCGAACACTGGTTCTATAAGCCACAAGGGTACACACTGTGATGCGTTACTAATGATACAGTCTTGATTACTATAACCCTCCCTTTGCTTAGTAAAAACTGAGGAGAAGAATGCATTTAGTACAGTTGCCTGCTCCTTGTCACTTTAAACCAACTTCCCTTCATCATCCTTTATAGGGCCTATATGTTCTGACCTCACTTTTTTACTATGAATATATTTAAAACATTTGAGTGGATTTTTTTTTTTTTACTCTCCTCCATTACGTGTTTCTCGTGGTCTATCTTAGCCACCCTGATTGCATTCTTACACTTCTTATTGCATTCCTTGTAGTGTTGGAATACCAACAATAACACATCTGCCTTATATTTTTAAAGGCCTTTTTTTTCTCTTTATAACATTTTTTTTACATTAAAGTTTTGCCACCCAGATTTAATCCAAGCTTTTTAAAATGTGTTACCTAATGAAATGCACTGGCTAATACCTCTATTAAAATATACCTAAAGTCCTCCCATTTATTCTCATTGTTTCTAGGATTTGGTCCCATTTAATATCTTGTAGGAATTGAGTGCAGTTTAAAAATATATATTTTTTTTAAATTAGTGTTTTTGCACTACCCATGTGCCTCATTTTTTATGATTTATGCTGAATATAATTATCCTGTGATCGCTGGATCCAAAGTTGTCCCTTATTTCCACATCCGCAATCAGATCTGTGCCATTTATAATTAATAGGTCTAGCAATGTATTATTTTTAGTCGGGGCATCAACTAATTGGCATATAAAGTTGTCCTGTAAGACATTTAAGAAATGATGAGCCATAAATAAGTGAGCAGTTCCTTCTGCTCAGTCAATATCTGGATAGTTGAAGTCCCTCATTATGATGACCTTGCCCTGCCTCGCCACCATTTATACCTGTGACAGGAGATCCAACTCCTCCTCATCAGGTTATGGGGACTGTGTAGCATACCCCCACTATTAGGGACTCTGCCTCCCCCTTGCCTCATGTGCAATTTTATCCCTCACATTTACCATTAAATTATTCCTAAGGCACCTGCCTCCCCATCTTTTACCCTCCCTGTCCCTCAGATAGAAGGAATACACTAGATAGTTGCCAGTCATGGCTCAGTTCTTCCACTCCTCTTCAATTACAGACCCTCTCACTTATTGATTACAAGGACCTATCCTCTAAGTGTGCAATTATTACTTTCGTGTCTCTGGTCACATCAGGATCTACTTTCTAAAGGCAAATAGGCTGTTTACTATTAAAGAGAAGTTACACTTTACATGTAAATTTGCACCAGAGCTTAATGTATGAAGTGAAACTCTGCGGACTTCAACCAATTATGTGCAAGCAAAAATTACTTCTTTTTTTCAATTTTCTATGCGTGATGTTATTGAGCGCTTATAAAAATTAAACTTCACCACATTCACTAAGATTTGAGGTAAATTCCTTTGCAAAATGAATAGTCCTTTTGTCTTCAGTAAATTAACCACAATTGCCTCTATTGTAGCATAGGTAGCAAGTAGCTGAAGATAGCAGTCGGCTGTCTTCAAAATATAAAGTTGTAGTGGAGTAGGACAAGGACATGACAAGCCAACCTTTGGAACATGAAGAAGGGTTATACAGTATTAGGAAGAAAAATACAATAAGAGAGAGACAGCATTGAAAGTCACATTGTTTTTGGCAACATTAGAAATACATCTATGGGTGAAAAATGTGTGTGTAAAGAATGCTTGATTAAACAAATTTTGTTAACTTTTTAGGTATTACTGCTTACACAACAAGTCTGGTTCTAAAGCAGGTGATGATAGTAATTCAGTAGTGGACAGGACATTGGAACTGCTACAAATTGACCTGGGTGGAAAAAGGGAGACTTTCGAAGTAGTAGTAATAGGGCTCCTTTGATGCACAAAACTTAAATATTGCCTAGCCTTCTTCAGAGACTGTCACAAGAAAGATTTTGCAACACTGTATTAGTTAGAATTTAGCTTTAAATATAAAATGCAAGAAATAGTTTACAGCAACCTGTAGGTTTATTGTAACCATACTGTAGATTTATCTTAAGCGTACATCTCAGTCATTTGGCAGCCTCTCTGCCCAGTTTAAAGTAAAATCAGTGAAATCTCTAAAAAACAAAAATTCATTTTCAAAATTGTTGGCCTTCCTGGTCATTCTATACTAATGATGATGTTCCTAATTGCTAGCCAGTCGAACCAGTCCAATACCAATAATACTTTTTCGATGTTCCTAATTGTTGGCCTCTCAGGCAAGTCCAGTACCAATGATGTCACAGATGTTCCAGATTTTTAGCCTGTCCAATACCAGCAATTGTGCAGAAGTTTCTAATTGAAAATGTATTGTGTTTAGCATCTTGCTTTTCCTAAAAATACTTGCATGTATACATTATTCTAGATGTACTGTATGTTTACATAAAAAAGGATGATATGTGTGGAAGTTACATAATAATATGTTTTTCAGTATTATTTCCTTGAAAAAAAAAGTATCCTATGTACACCCCTATTGCGAACATCTGTGATTTATTTTGGACTTTTCATGCCATACTAGCATTGATATTTTTTTCGTTTTTAATTCTATCTCTAATGACCAGTGGTTAACAGAAATATATCACAAAGAAGAAAGAGAGGAAATGTAAATCCTTCAGAGCCCTTCAACTGTACACCTTCTACTGCAGAAGGCAGATGTCTTATAGCCATATTAACTGATAATGGATTCAGGAGGCCAAGACAGCCTTCATGGTAGTTCTTCAAAATCTATGCTGAACCTGTGAATTCACTCTGTAGAAATCCCTATCACAGCTAGCTTAGACTGAATCCAAAGAACTCCATTCCTTTCTGTGATAAAAGAGGCAGGGAAACTCTCCAAGGAATATGTGAATAACCGGACAAAATATTTACCTATTGCGGGAGTTTTCTGGCTGGATTCTTAAACTAGTAATATTCTGACTTAATAAAACTAAATAGATATGTGTGTGATACAAAGACTAACTATGTGGCCACAGTTGACTTCTTCAGTAACTTTCTGGCAAAAAAATGTTGTGTGCAGAAGCTTTTAACATCCCGTCTGGAAGTAAGGTCAAATATAGATGAGGTGCACAGGTATTAAAAAAACATTTATAGCGCTACCCCTGTAAGGCTAGCTGGATTTTCGAATTGTCCCTAACATGCATATTTAGGCAACAGGTATTTTCCGGAATTCACTCCGTAGCCAAAGAAAAAAAAAATCAATTCAGGGTGCTTTGTTTTATTTTTGGTTTATTAGAGGTTAAACTTGGATAGGGTTGGGAAATTATGGGATGCTCAGAATGTAACTTAAATGCAACTTGAGGACTTGAAACTGTCTCTGCTATCAAAAATCACACGGCTGTTTCTGCTATCAAAAATCAATCCTGCACTTTGTACACCTCGCACCCCTGAACCCTGCACTCTGTACACTGTGCACTCCTAAACCCTGCACTATGTACACTGCTCACTCTGGAACTCTGCACTCTGTACCCTGTGCAATCCTGAACTTTGCATGCCCCTGAACTCTGCACCCTGTACGTAGTGCACTCCTGAACTCTGCAATCTGTTTGTAGCACACTCCTGAACTCTGAACTCTATGTAGCGCACTCCTGAATGCTGCACTCTGTATGTAGCACACTTCTTAACTCTGCACTCTGTATGTAGCACACTCCTGAACTCTGTACATTGCACACTCCTGAAATCTGAACACTGTACGTTGCGCACTGCTTAACCCTGAACTCTGTAGATTGTGCAATCCTGATCTCTGCACTCTGTATAAAGTGCACTCCTGCACTCTGTATGTAGTGCACTCCTGAACTGTGCACTCTGTAAGTAGTGCACTCCTGGTATTTAATGCCCTATTAAGACCCTCATAATCTTAGTGCAATTTGGCCACACCCACCATATGTTGTGGCATGCTCTCCTGCCCCCAGTGGGTTCCTGCACCTATTCTCTGAAAAAAAAAGCCCTGTGTATATCTGTGTGTGCGTATATGTATATATATATATACTGGTAGCATGTGTACTTGAGCTTTGGGGTGCACACCCTAATGCAGTTGGCTGCGCACAACTTCGGTAAACCGATTTTAAAGTTGTAGAGTCGTCTGTTGTGGGCTGGTCCTATTCAGTTAATTTTAGGCCTAAATTTTTCCATAACACACAGGAATTGACAATCATGCCACACATCATATACTGTACAATTTTAATGAAGAAATCTAGGTATGGATATTTTTTACATAGTTACATTGGTCCACCTTGGACCACCTATGTATATACCGTATATACTCGAGTATAAGCCGACCCGAGTATAAGCCGAGGCCCCTACTTTTATCACAAAAAGATGGGAAAAATGATTGACTCGAGCCTAGGGTGAGAATGCAGGGCGGCGGGCATGGTACAGGAGAATGCAGGGTGACTGGCATGGTACAGGAGAATGCAGGGTGACTGGCATGGTGCAGGAGAATGCAGGGTACTGGCATGTTACAGGACAATGCAGGGTACTGGCATGGTGCAGGAGAATGCAGGGTACTGGCATGGTACAGGAGAATGCAGGGTACTGGCATGGTACAGGAGAATGCAGGGTACTGGCATGGTGCAGGAGAATGCAGGGTACTGGCATGGTACAGGAGAATGCAGGGTACTGGCATGGTGCAGGAGAATGCAGGGTACTGGCATGGTGCAGGAGAATGCAGGGTACTGGCATGGTACAGGAGAATGCAGGGTACTGGCATGGTGCAGGAGAATGCAGGGTACTGGCATGGTACAGGAGAATGCAGGGTACTAGCATGGTATAGGAGAATGCAGGGTACTGGCATGGTGCAGGAGAATGCAGGGTACTGGCATGGTACAGGAGAATGCAGGGTGACTGGCATGGTACAAGAGGATCCGGGGTTGTGGGCATACTACAGGAGATGCAGTACTGTGGGCATGGTACAGGTGAACGTCATTGCGCACGCGCCGCCGCCGCTCGTATACTTTCGGCTATTCCCGGCCTCTCCCGAGCGGCGGCGGCACATCCGCGATGACATGTATGCGCCGGGCGGCGCCATTTTTAAAGCTTAAGCACGTCAGAGCGGCCAGGGACTTTTTTTTTTTCTTGACTCGAGTATAAGCTGAGGGGGACGTTTTCAGCACAAAAAAATGTGCTGAAAAATTCGGCTTATACTCGAGTATATACGGTACTATACCTGGCCGATGCCCCTGGATGCTGGCAATCATTGAAAGTAGACACCGCTACTCCAGCAATCTCCACTTGCTTCTGAGCCCTGTAAGTGGCTGGCCTACTACATTATAAACACAGGAATTCGGTCACTTGGCATGGTTGCCATTCAGCGGATTCTGAATAAATGCAGAGAATTCTCTGATTGGATGAGGTGAAGAGCCTGATTTCACTGCCCTGCCTCTCCACCTCCACCAGAAAGGAAGGGAGTTCAGAAAACCATCTGAGGAATTACAAGGTAGAGATTAACAAGATAGGAAGGAGGGAGGGGGAAATTTAAACTGGGTGGAAACAGAGAGATTTGTACTGGAGAAAGAGGTATTACGGGGGTCGGTAGAAGGTTGCACTAGGGGGAGAGGGATTTGTACTGCTCAGGAGGAGGGGGATTTGTATGGGGGGGGGGATTGAGATTTGTCCAGGGAGAAGGTATTTTTTCTTGGGGTGGGGGCGCTGTACTGGCAAAAGGGAGTCATTTTGTTTGAAGAATGAATTTATGCTGATGCTGATAGGCAAATTTTTGCCCAGGATAGGCTTTCGATAACTAACTATTATCTCCAGCCTAACTCCAAAGGTTTATTATGTACCTAAATTTGCTTGGAAACTGAGAAGCATGTGTGTAAGGCATCAAAACAGTAATTCTAAACATACAAGCAAGTTAGGAAAATGGCAAAGGAAAAACTAGATTATGGCTTAGTCAGCTCCTAATGAGAGTTGTTATTCTGTGGCCTTAAAAAATGGTTGTATACAGTACTGATCCACAATTGTCAGAGATGTGGACCATGTCTTTGTTGCGTGAAACTGCACATGAGGATATTGATATTACTTTTCTCACCCCTATATTTGCTCTTTTCGTTACTCTCTACCTAAAAATAAAATAAAACTTTTTCATAGACTCTAGTCATATACAACATGATTATGGATATGATCCAAATGAATGTTAAAAAGAGAGAATGTTATAAAATAAGTAAAAACTTTTTACTTGTGGGATCCAGTTTTCAATTCCTTTTAGATTAGGGTAGGGAATCTTTATGCACAAAAGGGCTTTAATAGCCATGGTAAGGGGACAATTTATTTTGCTGATGTATGCAGTTAACACCTCTACTTTTATAATGAACATAACTCCATTTGTACACTGAATACTAATTCTATCATTAAGTGGAAATTATTGTGTACTATTTTCAGTTAACCTCCCTGGCGGTATGATTCTTTCGGATTTTAGGTGCTGAAAGCGGTACCATTATTTTGCATGTAATTCTTAAGAATGAGCAGCCCAAACCAACTATTTACACATGATTTTTTTTTACTGTGCGTTCTTCTTTATAACATCTTGGGTATGATAAAGTTTGAAACACAAAATCATAAATTATAATATAATAAAAAAATATAAATAAATTAAAGTACGTATGTATGTATACATATATATATATATATATATATATATATATATACTGTATATATATATATATATATATGTATACATATATTATATATATATATATATATATATATATATATATATATATATATATATATATATATATATATATATATATATATATATATATATATATATACGTATATATACACGTAATTGAACTTTTTGGCCGGAATGAGCAAAGGTACGTTTAGAGAAGAAGGGGCACAGAATTTAATGAAAAGAACCTCTGTCCAACTGTTAAGCAGGGGGTGGATCAATCATGTTTTGGGGTTGTATTGCAGCCAGTGGCACAGGGAACAGGGAACATCTCACGAGTAGAAGGAAAATGGATTCAATAAAATTTCAGCAAATTTTGGATGGTAACTTGATGCCATCTGTGAAAAAGCTGAAGTTAAAGAGAGGATGGCTTCTACAAATGGATAATGATCCTAAACACACCTCGAAATCCACTGGGGATTACATCAAGAGGCGTAAACTGAAGGTTTTGCCATGGCCTTCACAATCTCCTGACCTCAACATAATTGAAAATCTATGGATAGACCTTAAAAGAGCAGTGCGTGACAGACAGCCCAAAAATCTCAAAGAACTGGAAGACTTTTGTGAGGAAGAATGGGCAAAGATACCTCAAACAAGAATTGAAAGACTCTTGGCTGGCTACAAAAAGCGTTTACAAGCTGTGATACTTGCCAAAGGGGGCAGTACAAGATATTAACTCTGCAGGGTGCCCAAACTTTTGCAGACGCCATTTTTTTGTTTTCTGTTATTTTGAAAGTGTAAATGATGGAAATAAAACTATTTTTGACATATTATAAGAATGTCTAATCTGTAATTTGATGCCTTTTGTTGGAGATTTTTCCATCTTTCCTTGGCTTCTTTATGCACATTAATAAAAATTTTTACCTGGGGTGCCCAAACGTTCGATCATCACTGTATATATATATATATATTTCTGTTTTTTTTTCTTTAGCCTCCCTGGCGGTATTCCCAAGTGTGGCTTGGGGTTAACTTTCAGTACCAAAAACGGTAACCCTGAGCCACACTCGGGATTACCCCAGAATGTTTCTCACCTTCCATGCGATCCCCCGCCATCCTCCCCGCTGTCCTCTCCGGTGTCCTCACACTCTCTCCCCACTCTGTGCACGGCCGATTGCCGGCACTTGCCTTCCGGTTTCCTTCCCTGGAAGCGTTGCGACGCAGGGGGATGTAACCGGCGGAAAACTCAAAAGTGTAAATACACAAATGACATGATAAAAAGCTGTGATCCTAACAGATTACACTGTATCATGCCATTTCAGCACAGGATTACACCTGGTGACTTTTCCAGTGCCCTGCCTGTGCTTTTCCAGTGCTTTGCACCCGTAAAATGTTGAGCGACCATGGCGTCCAAAAGCATTCTTTTTGCGCAAAAGGGCTTTTAGAAGAACTGGAAAACAGCGACATCAAAATGGAGTTACTTGAAGAACTGAGCGATGGCGATATGTGGAAAAATTCGTCATCAGGTACGGAAAGTGACGACAGCGATGATTCTGATGTCTCTTTACGGGCAGCACAGTGGTGTAGTGGTTGGTCCGTTCTCATCCGATCCCATCCGATCCGATCCGCTGGACTGATGGAAAATAGGGTTTCCATCCGTCCAGATCTGACGGATCGGATTGGATGTCAGCGGACATGTCTCCGCTGACATCCAATGCCCTATAGGAATGCATGGGGGGACCGTTCAGATCCACCAAAAAAACGAACAGGCGGATCTGAACGGTCCGCCTGTGTGAAAGGGGCCTAAGGAGAAGATTGTTCTCTAATTACTAAGTGATAAGCATTTTGAAGAATCCCATGCCCTAACCACTCTCCTCTAAAGGTTTCTTCAAACAATAAATCTTAAAAATACATCCCCATGACTATGTTATTAGAGCCGGTGTGAATAGACTGGTGCTTGCGTTGGGTGGGCAGCCTGTATAATTTTAGTGAAGAACCATTTAATATCAGCAGACCCTACGAGGGTAGAGCTTCAATGCTTAACCTCAAAGCAAATTTATCAGCATGAAATTAGCTGAGCTCTTTGTTACTAAACATTTAGAGAAAATATTTGTATATTTTTCTTCCTTCAATCAGATAATTGCAGTACATCATTGTTTCTGCTGACGCCTTCAAGTACATATTTACCTTGCTCATTAGTATTTTTCATAACTGCTTGTTTTTTCATTTTTTTTTTCCTTTTCAGACAAAACAGCGCTTGCAATGTGCTCTTTGATGTATCTATGTAGATGTTTAGTTTTCTGGAAATGATAATAGTTGGGTTCATGTTTACAATAAAAAAGAAGAAATGTCTTTAATGTGTGGTTTATGCGTAAATGTTAAATTTCCTGTACTGGCATTGCTGAGTCATGAACTGAATGTGAAGAGGCAATGAGGCCCAAAAAATTGCTTCCTAAATGCCAGCAGTGGCCAGTGAATCCAGCACAGATACTACAGTGTTTCTAGCATCTGGCTTAACTCCATGGCTAGCACAGTCCGGCATTGCAACAAATAGTACGCTGTTTCTAGTCCAGAATGTTTTAAAAGCAACTTATAGTCATCCTGAAGAACTTAGTTCAATACACATTTGCTTTTAGCTTTTGACTAGTTATCTGTAATATTGCTATAGCATGGAAGCCAGGATTCATGCTGTTTTCTTACTCGATCATGAAAAGGTCAATAAATAAACAAAATAATGTGTGGACCATCCTAAAATCGGACACAGCTTGAAAGGCATGCTTAAACACAGTCAAATGTTGGCTGGAATGGACATAAAGACATTTATTAAGCCTTGGAAAAGGAGTCAGGAGCTCTCCAATGCTTGTTCTTTTTTAGCCTTCGTACTTTTTTAGCCTAGGAGCTTGCAAGTATTAATTTATTGCTGTTTGCTTGACCCAAAATACCCAAAATACTTTTCTCTAAAAATCGAATGATTTTGCAGTTATGCAATGCAAAAATAGTTCATAAAAGATTTTTATGTAGATCTATATATATATATATATATATATGTATAAAAAACCAAAAATATCAGGACGCCTGCCTTTACACGCACATGAACTTTAATGGCATCCCAGTCTTAGTCTGTAGAGTTCAATATTAAGTTGTCCCACCCTTTGCAGCTCTAAAAGCTTCAACTCTTCTGGGAAGGCTATCTACATGATTTAGGAGTGTGTCTATGGGAAATTTTGACCTTTCTTTCAGAAGCTCATTTGTGAGGTCAGACACTGATGTGGACAAGAAGGCCTGGCTCGCAATCTACACTGAAATTCATCCCAAAGGTGTTCTATCAGGTTGAGGTCAGGACTCTGTGCAGGCCAGTCAAGTTCCTCCACCCCAAACTCACTCAGCCATGTCTTTCTGGACCGAGTTTGTGCACTGGTGCGCAGTCATGTTGGGTTGGAACAGGAAGGGGCCATCCCTAAATTGTTGGGAAAGCATTAAAATGTCAATGTCCGAAATGTCTTGGTATGCTGACGCCTTAAGAATTCCCTACAATGGAACTAAGGAGTCAAACCCAACCCCTGAAAAAAAAAAACACACCATAACCCCCTCATCCACCAAATGATTGGACCAGTGCACAAAGCAAGGTCCATAAAGACATGTATGAGCGAGTTTGGGGTGGAGGAACTTGACTGGCATGCACTGAGACCTTACCTTAGCCCGATATAACACCTTTGGAATGAATTAGAGCGTAGACTGTGAGCCTGGCCTTTTCGTCCACATCAGTACAATAAACACACACAAAAGAAGAAACTAGCAGGTGCACTGATCAACAGTTTAATATAGCCCTCCAGCTAGCTATTGGTAATACTTAGACAAGTCAAAGGGTGCTGCTGGTCTCTATGGGTCCTCTGGGTGGCAGGTACACATCTAGACAAAAGAAGAGAGCACAAAGCCGCTCTGGTGTAACTTGGCTTTAATATGGTAAAGTTAAAAAAAAACTACAATGGTCAAACTCACATTGTTTGAAGATAGATACAGCATAAGGATTCCACTGCGACCGCACTCCTAAAACCCCCTAAAGATCCCAACAGGGGAGGGGGGAGCCACAGATGTTCCACCTAGTTGCCCGGATCCTGGCAGCACATGTGAGACTATCCGCCACCACGTTTGACGTGTAGATCCTAATGTGCATGCGACCCGTCTAGCCGGCACTGCGCCCTGAGGACACACCAACCCACACGAGCAGGATACAGGGAGGAAAGAGAGTGTGGACGTCACACAGTTACCATGACAATGTGTTTCATCTCCCCCCCCCTCCCACCACCTTCCGCAGCTCGCCCGGGTCTCCCGTCCCACTGGGAGACCTGGGCATCCTACCTCCACAGCCACCGCCCAAAAGAAGACCCGGGTTTCCATATAAAAAACCCGGAAGTGATGTCATGACATCACTTCCGGGTACTCGGCGCCAAATTAAAAAAACTGACAGCATTCAAAACAGCCAAACTTTTGAATGCTTTTCAGTGCTGAGGTGGGGTTTGGGGTCTTTTAGACCCCAAAATCCCTCCACAAGGAGTACCTTTAGCAAAATATCGGCCGATACTGATATCCGATTACCAAAATATCGGTATCGGCATTATAAAAACGATATCGGTTGATCACTAGTTGT
Source organism: Pelophylax lessonae (assembly GCF_965119305.1). Taxonomy (NCBI): domain Eukaryota; kingdom Metazoa; phylum Chordata; class Amphibia; order Anura; family Ranidae; genus Pelophylax; species Pelophylax lessonae. Next base: position 302,727,740 of record NC_138770.1, read on the forward strand.
AATCTAACAGTCTGGGAGTGAGGGCATGTACTATTAAGTGATCAGGCAGCACCCAGAGACTGGGGAATGGAGGGAGTATGCAGATTCACACTACTACCTGTAGGTTTGCTGTAATATATCATCTGTCCTGCCATTTAAAAGTTGTATGTTGAGTTTAAAGTAGAAGTCCAACCTAACACTAAAATCCTTGCATCTAAATACATCCACGATCCAACACTAACCCATCTAGCCCTGTAAAGAAGAAATAAGTATACATACCTTTTTTGAAGCTGATCCGACTCGATCCCACGCTGAGTTGTCAGCCATGGCTTTGCTGTGGAGGCAGATGCTGAGGAAATATCCCACAACGGAAGCCCAATGTGAAAGTCTATGGGTGACGTTACTCCCTATTCATTTCACAGCTGTTGTCGGCTGTGTCCTCTGCAGAACTTCCGCCGCTGGAGACCGGATCGGATCGGCTTCAAAAAAGGTATGTATACTGATTTCTTCTTTTCAGGGCTAGATAGGTTAGCGTCAGATCGAGGATATCTATAGATGTAGAGATTTTAGTTTTAGGGTGGACTTACACTTTAAGCATCTCAGTGTTCTGGTTTAACTTTGATAGTGCATATTATGCTTGTGAAGTTACTTATTCGTTTGCAACTGTTCAAATTATGTGCCAGGTACAGTGTTTTATTCTATGCCTAGAGCTACATTTACTGTGTACAGAAAAGTTTGCTTTTGCTTTCTGTGTATAGAAAAGTTTTGCAGGGGGGAGTGTTGTCAGGTGTTAGTGCCCTTTCATTTTTGCCATCCTGTAGTGATGTAATCGGTCGAGATAGTGACCCTTAATATGCTAGCTGTGGGTGGGGCCCAGGAACTTAAAAGACCACTGTGCTGGAAGTCAAGAGGAGGAGGGAAATGTTCTGTACAGTGGACTACTGTCAGTGAGTCATGCAGTGGTGTATTTAGATTTTGTGCTGCCCTAGGCCTGACTAAACCTGTGCACCCCCTAATTTAAATATGACCCACCCCTTCCTGTAAAGGCCACACACCTTCCTGTTTATGACCCACCCTGTCATCTGTACACCACAGACCATAACCACAGTCTATCATTGTCCATCAGCTTAGCTTCATCAGTTCCCATAAGTTCAGCCTCATCAGTGCAGCCTTATCAGTGCCGCCTCATTACTGCCCATCAGTGCAGCATATCAGTGTGGCTTCATTAGTGGCCATCAGTACAGCCCCATCAGTGGCCACCAGTGCAGCCTTATCAGTGCCCATTAGTACAGCCTTATGTCACGGGATTAGTAAGATTACTCCTTTCTTTTAAGATATTTGGACTTTAGTTTGCTGCCACTGATTTTAATCATAGGATTTTTGTACTAATTTGTATAATAAATAGGAAGTCCATAGTCATTATACAAATAACTGAAATAATCAGTGGCAGCAAACACAAGTCCAAATATCTTAGATAGATAGATAGATAGATAGATAGATAGATAGATAGATAGATAGATAGATAGATAGATAGATAGATAGATAGATAGATAGATAGATAGATAGATAGATAGATAGATAGATAGATAGATAGATAGATAGATAGATAGATAGATAGATAGATAGATAGATAGATAGATAGATAGATAGATAGATAGATAGATAGATAGATTTGAGTAATCTTACTAATCCAGTGACTTATTGTGATAGAACATATATGTGAGCAGGTCCAAAATATTATTGCCATCATATACAATTAAAAGTCCTAATTGTATATAATGCAATTCAATATGCTCGCTCAAGGACAAGGATGTTTAAAGAAATAAAATTATATTACTGACATGATGCCTGCCATACCTGGGGGCGGAGGAGGTAGGCGGAGCATTAGGCTGCAGTGCCACACTTATTAGCATTGGCGGCCATCGGGCCAGTGGTATTAAGTGTGGTCGGCGGCCTGCGGTCTGTCAATGTCCTCACTCGCTAGAATTTTCATACTGGCAGGTAGCAGTGTGACCGCTTTATGGTGGTGCCAGACTGATTTGCCTCCTGGACTCTGCCCTCTGGCCCAATTCGCCCCATAAAACTGGCACTATAATAAAAGTGTAGCGCAAGGCGGGGTTTTTTTCATGCGGGAGCAGCTTTCTTTTGTTGCCCCCCTGAAAAGTGCCGCCCCTAGGCCTGGGCCTTGTTGGCCTAGGTCAGGATACAGCACTGGAGTCATGTGCTGAAAAGTGCCTGTGACCTTAAAAATTGTGCTAGAGTGACACTATGCAGTATAGCATTGAAAAGCCTTTTGGAATGGACATTCCTTTATTCTGAGCCAGGAATGTGATGAGGTGGTCTTCCAGGCAAGAAGTGTGACACAATATGGTGGAATATTTTTAAACAGGTAGGTTACTATCCCATCCACAAAGAAGCTGGGCGGGTCCAGAGTCAGTATGGAAGGAACTGCCAACCAATGAGAGGTACCCTTACAAGTAGTTTAGTGTCGATAGCAATTTTTGATTGGAAATTTGAGAAACAATTTATTTTGAACTTCATCTTTCATTTTGATTCTGTCATGTTTCAATCTTCATGCTATATTTCAACAGGGGGACCCTACAAACTTGTTGTAAGTATTAGTACTTTTAAGGTCCAGCTCATGCACAGCCATCCATCACTTGCAGTATTACTCAGTCTCAGTATATATGGACTCTCCCCTGTACACCATTCCATCTGCCCTTCCAACCTTCTTAAATTACCTCCATGTAATGTCTGCTGTCTGTTACCTGTTGCCTGTCATGTCTCAGTCAGAGGGTGCCGCTTCTCCTGCACCAAAGAAAGTGCTTTAAATTGCCTCAAAGTGTCTCAACATAAGGGAGAGTTGTCACTTATCTACCCTGCTTCAGCTTACCTCTTTCTTTTAATTTGTTGTTTACCCAGGGATGTTTAAGAAGTGCGTATATCTTGAAGTATAGCTGTAGTACATTGGAGGTTAATGGACATTTTATATAAGGCATAAAACCAAATACAAGATTTCCACAGTCCTTCAGAGTTTCTTTCTAGCTATTTATTACACCCAGAAGATGAACTAATCAAAGGAATTAAGAAATGTTTAATTCAAACTCACACACACAAGTATCCAAGTTGGCACAGGGGAAATAAACAAACAACAGAAAGCATTTGGCTATGTTTTCTTTCTGTGCCAGATTACTTTTTTTCTCCAGCAAAATGCATCCTCCTTCATATTAGTGTTTCTAAAAATTATCCCCTAAGTTGTCATAAAGCTTGTATGTAACAAACTTTGTATGGTGTAAGCATGTGATGCTGGAGAAGCATCACTAATAATTATACCATGTGAATCTTGTTTACTACTGTTATTTTATAACTGCTGTTGTCCAATACTTTCAGTACTATTAGTTTGGGCGTACTTTAAAGTAAACTATTTAGCAAGTGTTATGATTTTAATGTCAAGGCTAGATTGTGCTGAAGTAAAACAAGTGTAGATTAGTGGTAGCCAACTTTCTTGGGGACCCTCAAGTGCAGCCCCCCCACATCGCCATAGAGCCACATTTAAAATTCAGTACATTTTTAGAGACTCTGGGTATGATACAATAGATGGTCAGAGACTGTGGACACAATACAGGAGATGGTCAGAGACTGTGTACATAATACAAGTAATGATTAGAGACTGCAGACATGATACAGAAGATGGTCAGAGAATGGAGACATGATACAGTCAGAAGCTGATGGCATATTATAGGAGTTTTTGTAGGCTGGAAATGTGCCTCAGGCGACAGTCAATGACTGGGGACATATTGCATGAGACTACTTGAAACAAATTCTACATTCTCCATTCTGACCACCAAACAAGGGTAAGACTATCATTTTATGTTCTAAACAAATTGTCTTGCAGATTACTGTTTATATTTGGCCTTCTTACCTGGTCTTATGTTTGCGCCAATTGTTTTTTCCATCTTTTTGCCTTCCCCCCTTCTAACTTGGTAGGTCCCCCCTTGGGGTGTATTTACACCCTGAGGATGACCTAGTCTTCCAATATGCCCCCCCCTCCCTTTGGGCTATCTAGTGATTCATTCCCCACATCTCCCATGCATTTGGTTTCCCTTCTCACCCTCCCACACTCTTCCCCTTCTCCTCCTTCCCAATCCCCCCCCCTCCTTCTTTTTTCCTCCACTGGTCCTTAATGTGTTCACAGTTTATATGTTTTTTTTTTTTATTAATTTTTTTATGTTTTTTTGTACAAGAACTTATATCTAGATTTATTTGTGATTCTTGAGAAATAATAATCAGACCCTTCTCTTTACCAGAATAGAAAAGAATTACAAGTATTTTTGATGTGAATTTTTAGAGAAAACAAAGTAAATTAGATTAGATTAATACATTTCCGAATTATAAATCAGGATTAAAACTACTTCATGTTTATACGGCAGTTTGGATGTATTGATTTTTATATTTCTAATCAATGTATTATGTATCCTTAGATCATTGTAACTTGCTCAATATGAATGTATATACACTTTGCTGGACCCTGAGGAAGCATTTACTGCGAAACGCGTAGTTCCAGCAACGGTTATGCATCACTGCTCACCCTTTATGGGATATTTCTATTGAAATTATCTGCTTTGATCACACATTGTAGATTTTATGATTATTATATGTCATTTGTATGTTATTATATTTAAATAAAATTGTGTGACATTTTTTAATCATTTCTTTTGTTGCTTGTGATATATACGCATATACAGGTATCCTAAGAGGCACATTTAAATCCCCCTTGGTACAGTTCTACCAATTTGGTCGATCTGTACCCCCCCCTTTTTTTTCCACATATTTTACTATATGGGGAAAGGTGCCATTATATCCTTTTAATTTTTTCAGGCCATGATCCCCCCCTCCACAATTGACACTACTTGAAATCAGTGCCATAACCAGTGTTGGGGTAGTTACTCAAAAAATGTAACTAGTTACTAGTTACTAGTTACTTCTGTAAATTGTAATGAGATTACTTTACTAGTTACTGCATTTGAAAAGTAACTTCACTACTTATTACTTTACTCTCCTCTTTCTTAATTGACCGTGTAGAAGAAGATACATGACACTCTTTCTGCATAGAGTTTATTGTATAAACACAGGCTTTGGGAACATGAGAACAAAACCTGAAAAAACAGAATAAAACATAAAGTGCAACAAAAAGTCATAAACTTCATCCCTCTCTATTCTTCGAAATAACGATTGTATCGCACAGCTTGGGTAACGCAGGAAAGCGCGTTCCTATAGCCTAGTAAAGTAGTGTAGTTACTTCTTATAGCCTAGTAAAGTAGTGTAGTTACCAATATTAGTATTGTAACTAGTTACTTTACTTAGTTACCAAAAAAAGTAATTTAGTTACTGTAATTAGTTACTTTGTAACTAGTTACCCCCAACACTGGCCATAACAGAGCAATAGGGAAAAACATATTAGCGTCTTCAGAGACCCAAGGGCTGCATGGAGGTAAAACTTCACAAGAGCAAGTAAGAGTTGACATTTTCCCTTATTCTATCTTTGCCAGGCACTCTTGAACTAGGATGCACTTCTCTGAGCTAAGGCAATGCTGCATCTGTTTTGTGTGCATAAATAATCTCCAAAGCTGAATGAACAGTAACTTATTGGCCAAACTCTAGATGATAAAATGAACTGGGAGCACCAAGTCCTGTCTTTTAATGAGGTACAAATACAATCAACAGAAGGTTGTTTTTAGGCTTCAATGAGAGAAGACTGAGACAGTATGGCGAGATCTGCTTGAGAAGGTTTATTTGTGCTGTAATTGAAGAAAGGCAGAGATAGGGCAGGGGGATGAAAGAAGAAGAGTGGACAGACATAAGCAGAAAGGGGATAAGAAAGTGGACAGAGAGGATGGAGAGTGCACAAGAGGGCAGAAAGTAGTATATGAAGTATATGAAGTAACAGAGCACATGGTGTACATGCTGGACAGTCTGGGCAGCGAGATGTCTGGTATGACTATGGAGTATACCGTGTGGTGAAAGTGATGCTCAAGAGCGGTGTAAAGAAGAGGGAAATACAGTGTGGACAAGCTGAAATAACTGTTGAAACTAAGGGAAGGTATTCAAATGAACAGCAGAAAAAGCTGAATGTTGATGTATTAAGCATCATTTTAGATATTTTTTTTTAAATGGTTGTAAAGGCAGAAGGTTTTTTACCTCATGCATTCTCTGCATTAGGTTAAAAAACCTTCTGCAAGCAGCCCCCCCCCCACAAATACTCATCTGAGCCTGATCTAGATCCAGGGATGTGCACAAGAGCAGAGACTCTCTTGGCTCTCTTTTTTCTCATTTGCTCAGACACAACAGTGTGAGCCATTGGCTCCTGGTGCTGTCAATCACAGCCAATGAGGAGGGAATGTGGGCAGGGCCAAGCTCGGGAGCAGAATGTCCCTACAGCAAGTGGCTTGCTATGGAGGCAGTTAGTGGGGGGGGGGGGGGAGTGGCCAGGAGTGCAGGCGGGGGACCCAAGAAGAGGATCAGGGCTGCATTGTGCAAAACCATTGCACAGAGTAAGTGAGTAACATGTTTGTTATTTATATTTTTTATAAAATGTTATCCTTTACAATCATTTTAAGTATGCTTTAATAGAAACCTGTACTGGGGATATAATGAATATGACATTGCCAACCTTGTTTTCAAAATACTTTTTGCATATATTTTGTGGTAGACACATCTTTTCTTCATTTAAGAACATCTTGCAAACCAGACTTTCATTATTTATTGACTCTTGACTACCAGGCTCTCACCTCTTTACTATTAGGCCACCCAATCCTTTAATTTACAAGTTGTGCAGAAACCTTCCCCACCTCTGAGTTCATTTGGAACAGGTTTAGGAATTCCCTTTATGAACAACAGAAGTTAGGAATGCCAGATATGAAAAGTGAACCATTGTATGTGTATACCAGCTTTTTCATGCTCCTGCATACTTCCCATTTTTCAATATTGCCTCAAGAGAAGAATAAAGTAACTAACTTGAGTCTATTTTTATAGACAGTACTAAATCATCAGTAGTGTCTTCAAACTGCAATGCCTTAGCAAATTTGTGCTGGGGAAATCCAAGAACAGCGGGCACTTGTAAGATATTGAAGGGCTCCCAAATCTTTTTCGTTGGATACGTTTTACTTGACGGACTCCTTGGAAAACAACATTTTCCATTGTGAGTTGAAGTCACCTTCGATAAATATGCCGCTCTTTCACTTAGTACCAGAGCTTCAGCTGAGGCTTTTTAACCACTTGCTGACTGCCTAACGACGATTTATGTCGGCAGTCAGCCCCTCACAGGCAAAGCGACGTAGGTCTACTAGGGAGCGAGCGCGCGCCGCTGGAGGCGCGCTCCCGCTCGCCCGCCTGGCACTCACGATCGTCCGTTAGAGTGGGAGAAAGGCAGGCGGCTAATGTAAACACAGCCGCCTGTCATTCTCCCCTGTGTAAGAATGGAGATCACATGGTTCTACTATGTAGGACCATTGATCTCTGTTCTTAGACCAGTAGCCACATCCAATCACAGTAAGAATCACGCCCCTAGGGACACACTTAACCCCTCCCTCTCAAATAAAGTTAACTCCTTCCCTGCCAGTGTCATTTTTACAGTAATAGTGCATATGTATAGCACTGATTACTGTAGTAATGTCACTGGTAACCCCAAAAGTGTCAAAAATGTCAGTCAAGGGTCCGATCTGTCCGCCGCAATGTCGCAGTCCCGCAAAAAAAATCGCAGATCGCCGCCATTACTCGTTAAAAAAAAAAACAGCAAAAATGACAAAAATCTTTCCCTTAGTTAGTAAACGCAATAACTTTTGCGTAAACCAATCAAAATATGCTTTTTGCGTTTTTTTTTACCAAACATAGGTAGCATAAAACAAATTGGCCTAAAATGTTAAAAAATTTAGATTTTTACATTTTTTTGGGGGGGAATTTCATATAAAAAAATTTGAAAAATATTGTTATTTTGGCAAAATTTACGCTATTTTTTTTGTTTATAGCGTATGATCAAAAAATCGCACAGGTGATCAAATACCACCAAAAGAAAGCTCTGTTTGTGGGAAAAAAAGGACGTCAAATTCGTTTAGGTACAGCGTCGCACGACCGTGCAATTGTCCGTTAAAATCACGGAGTGCAGAATCGCAAAATAGGCCCTGGTCAGGAAGGAGGTAAAATCTTCCGGGGCTTAAGTGGTTAACTTTTCTGTGCTATTCTTTGTAACCTGTTTACTTATAATGTTATCTGGTATGTGCAAGGTGCGGTCATTGACCTTTTTCCTCAAATTGTTAACTGAGGTTATGCCTGTTGATGATACACTGTTCTTTTTCTTTTTATAACATATGCCCCCAAAGTCTCATCTCTGACCAGTCTTTGTTTACAGTTTGTAAGGAAAAAAACTTTTTTATTACCCTTTCACACTTGTGCGACTTGTCCTGATACTTGGGACTGCAAAGTCGCATGACAAGTCGTACACTATGATTTCCAATGAGTACCATTCATATCTGTGCAACCTCAAGTCACAGCGACTTCAAAGTAGTCCCTGCACTACTTTGGTCCGACTTGAGGAACATAGACCTTAAGATTACACAGGCATTGCTTCAGATTGTGTCAAAGTTGCAAGGCTTTCAAAGCGCACAAGTGTGAAAGAGGCCTTAAGCTAAATTAAATTCTACTGGGTGGGCTGTTGATATAATGTATCAGTGTGCACAGCATCCTGCTTTACTCCTCTTTGGTTATTGGTCCACAATTGATGATTTAACTCTTGTGTATGCGCACATAAGTTACATTGTTCCAGGTACCAGGTTCCATGTTTAGGATCTTAGAGATGCTTTAAATGTGCCAGAAGTGTACAATAGAAAATAAAAAAATTGCCAGAAACATGTGAAAAGAAGTTGTACGGCAAAATAATCTGTATCTCTTAATTTTTTTTTTCTGGTACTTTGGTTCCACTGTAAAGTATATGCCTTACAGACATCAAGAAGTAGTATATGATAATGTAGAACTTAAAGAGGAAGTAAACCCTCCTCTGTAACTTTTACCTATAGGTAAGCCTATATTAAGGCTTACCTATAGGTACTGTAAATATCTCCTAAACATGTACCGTTTAGGAGATATTTACCTTACATGCAGCCAGTGATGTCACCGGTGCATGCGCTCTGAAGGAACGGCTGCTGGTGCCGTTCCTTCAGAGTCCCGTGCCGTGACCGTCGGCTCCTGCGCGCGTGCACGGGAGTGACGTCACCGCGGCTCAGGCAATCAGATGGCCGGATGCCGCGATCCCGGAAGACGGGCGACTGAACATGTCGCCCGTCATACAAGTGAGTGAGTGGCACGGCGGGGGCACGTTGTAAGGTAAGTATTTCATAATGAGCTAGTATGCGATGCATACTAGCTCATTATGTGTTTGTCTTTCAGGTTGTAAAAAAAAAAAGTTAAACGAGTTTACAACCTCTTTAAGGGGGCTAAGAATTGAGAGTTTGTGTTGTTTCCCTTGGTTTGTCTCTTTACATTTGCCAATATTTAAACTAAACATTTAAGTCTGTACAAAGCAGGTAGAGATCCCTGTTAACAGTTATTTCCCAAAAGAAAGTGAGCGCTGTGCTGTTGTGGAGACAAACAGATATAACTGATGCAAGCAGAAAAAAAAATCTTTCCATATCTAAGCCATATCAAACCTCCAATGTAAATCTGCAGGGACAGGCCAAGGTTAATCTAACCTGCTTCACTTGTTGTTGCTCAAATGATGTCTTAAGCTGGAAAGTTTTCCACATTGAGCTGTCCTCCTTTGCCCTATGTCACAGCATTTGCCCCTGGAATAAAAGTAAGCCTCTGACAATAACAATGTGGATACATTGTAATACTGGACTTATTTGATACAGTCCAAAGAATGATAATTATCTATAAAGTGCAGTAAACCATAGCAACCAGATATGAAATTATTGATGTCAGTGCACAATAGTTTCTAATTTGTTACAATTAGTGAATGCACATTACACATGATTTTACCTTATTAATTAAGCCAGTTAGCTGTTCATTCAGTGCAGTGCATTCACTTATTGTATATTGATATTTTCCAAAAAGCTTCATAAACATAGGTAAAATGAGCATATCTATAAATGACATGGAAAAAGGCAGGCTTTGTTATGGAATTGATGAATGCGCCTTTCCTAACATATTTCGGAACATAATTATGTAACATAAGTGCTGAGGTCCTCCAAAGCAGGTCTTGGCACAATCAGGTATTATTTCAGAGCTAATGAGTAAGTGAAATTGCTGTTGTGTTTATTAATTGCCTGCTCATTTCTCTAGACAATGGATGTTGCTTTGTAACAAAGTGTCAGCAAGATACAGCACAGTACACCAGAGTTTTAATAAGGTCAAATACAGTTCCAAAAATAAGTCCTTGTTTATTGGTTTTAAATTATGTGTGTTTATTTGCACTCAGCAATATGCAACACATGAGATAAAGCAATATTTAGTGTATGTCTATATGAGCATAACAAAACTCTCCACTTCACGTTCACATGCAATTATTATAGAAAAATATTGTCCCCAAGCTAAATGTGGGACTTTAATGTGAATTTTATTACATTCTTTAAAATATATAACAACAATACAACGGTTAAAAAAGGTGTTAATATAATAATAATGGCTAAGTAATTTGTTGTACAGATACATATCTGTTATGGCCATTTACATACCTTTAATGATTTACAATAAAAGGTTTAGCTAAGTGGCCTTTTGGTGAATGGGAAAGCGCACCCTCGTCTAGTTTTATTTCAATGCTGCCACAGCAATTGTCATTAACAACAAAGGCCTTTGTAGATTTGTAATTTGATTGATGCATTTTTTTCCGGGACCTAGCCTGGGTCGATTTATGAATAAGGTTGGCTTTCTTGAAAAAAAGATTGATTTTGACTCTCTCTTTCTCTTTCTCTAGAAGCGAGCCAGGTTTTCTCCAACGAGGCACCTACTATTTCTAAAGAGATTGATTCGGTTCTATCTCTCAAGAAGTTAGCCAGGTCTTCTCCAATGAGGCACCTACTATAACTAGAGAGATAATACTAAATATTAACATTGGTATGGATCATATTGGGATTTAGGAAATTATCTTATTTCACTTTTGATTCCATTTTTCTCAAAAGGAATTGTATATATGTACAGGACAAAGATATATAGGATAGGAGCAATCAACAAGTGAATGCCTTGTAGTTCTGATTTTCATCCACAAGATGGTGATAGGATTTCCCTCAGCAATGAGCATGTGCAGAGGCCATCTTAGATGGTCAGGTTATAAATAGAGGAACTACAAACCACAGACTACACCTGGGTTGCTCTTTTTCTTCACTTTCTTTGACCTCTTTACCTCTGACGAAGCTCTATTTGAAGAGTGAAACATGTTAGCTTTGGGTGATTTTATTTTGGGTGCACCTTCTGACTTTATTATTTAGGTTCTCATGATTTTTTTCTTGTCCTGAAATGCCCCCCCCTTTTTTTTTCTTTATGGGGTGTGATATGCTTTGTGTCAATGCAGGCCTGACTATTAGAGAAGCTATTTGTTGGATATGGTGATATATGGGGCTCGTCCATCAGTGGTTATTTTTGTCCACATGGATGAGTGTACCCGTATTTCATATCTGAGAGATAGATATCACCCTACAGGCATATCTGTTATGATCATTTACATACCTTTTCATGATTTACAATACAAGTCTTAGATAAGTGGCCTTTTGGTGTGTGGGAAAGCACACCCTCGTCTAGTTCTATTTCATTGTTGCCACAGCAAGTGTCATTAACAACACAGGCCTTTGTAGATTCGTGATGTACAGATACATGCAAAAAATTTAAATATCTCCTCTTCATCCCGTCACATTTCAGAAAGTGTTCAATCCTTTTATCAGGGGTTTTACCAGGGGTAATATAAAAGAGAGATGACAAAACTTTTCACTCACAATGAACAATATTTAATGCAGCCATTTGAAATGTAAAATCAGAGTTTACTCTTGCCAACAGGTAGAAGTAGTCCATATACCCACAAGGGTGGGGCCCCAAGCAACTCAAACTGAGATCCTCCAACAAACGGTCAGCCACGTTGAGAAGATAAAGACTGGGAGTCTGTGTGTGTGCCACTGTATAGCCTCGCACAAGAGGCAGCACCATTCAGTAGAGACAGACATGTTGGCACTTCCTATAGACTGTCCTGTAATGAATAGTCTGGAAAGTGTATGATATTAAGGTGTATACTCCTTTGCATTGCTTGTATTAATACATATACTAATATTGCCGGAAGTATTGGGACACCTGCCTTTACATGCACATGACTTTAATGGCATCCCAGTATTAGTCTGTAGTGTTCAATATTGAGTTGGTCCACCCTTTGCAATTATAACATCTTCAACTTTTCTGGGAAGGCTATCCAGTGGGTTTAGGAGTGTGTCTATGGGAATGTTTAACCATTCTTCCAGAAGCACATTTGTGAGGTCAGGCACTGATGTGGACGAGTAGGCCTGGCTTGCATTCTCTGCTCTAATTCATCCCAAAGTTGTTCTAGCGGGTTGAGGTCAGGACTCTGTGCATGCCAGTCATGTTCCTCCACCCTAAACTAGCTCATCCATGTCTTTATGGACCTTGCTTTGTTCACTGGTCCAAATCATTTGGTGGAAGGGGGATTATAGTGAGGGGTGGTTTTTCAAGAGTTGGGCTTGGCCCCTTAGTTCCAGTGAAGGGAACTCTTAAGGTGTCAGCATACCACGACATTTTGGACAATTTCATGCCCCAAACTTTGTGGGAACAGTTTAGGGGATATCCAATTTTTGAAGGAACGTGGCTGGTCCTGACCTCAACCCGATAGGTATTTTTAGAGGTGATGATTTTGGACTTTGGTAACAAACTAAACAGGCACAGTAACTAGTCAAATGTGACAACAAAAAAAGAAAATAAAGCATTTGCTTCTCCAAAAAAAAATTTCATTCTTGGAGAAAAAACACACATGAAATATGAATATCTCCCCATAAGAAAAAAGGTGTCATTTGCATAATGTAAAGCAGAACTAAACCCTCCTATCCTTTTCAACTAAGGAAGCTGCCATCTTGGCCTTTGTTTGATCTGTAACTGTCATGATGCTGCACATGTGACCTAATATAACACCAGCCATTTGATGGTTTTACAATTTGGTTGAGACTTAGAGGGGCTTCAGGCTCCTTCAGAAAAAATAAATAAAAGTCAGCAGCTACAAATACTGTAACTGCTAAACTTTATTTTTAGGGGACTTACCTGTCTGGGAATCCAACAGTGTCCTCACTCGAAACAATTTTTCAATCGGCTATCCGGTGCTGCCACTACCATCTTCACTAAGGGAAATCGGCAGTAAAGTTTGGTGGCTTTACAGCCGGTTTCCCACAGTGGATGAAGTGTGCTGCACTTTGAGAATGGGCCGGCTGAGGTGGAAGGAAGGGGGGCCAGACTTCTAGCTCAAAAAAGTAAGGTATGTAGCGCCAAAGGATAATAAATTAAAACAGAGTGAATATCAAATATCAAAAAATCAGTGATATAAAAAATCCATAAACACAGCAATCTATTGATTTAACTGTTTATGGACTTTGCACTATATTTTTTCCCACTTGTGTATGCTAATGTTTTATCAATAGATATTATTAGCACGAGCACTTTACTATGATAATAGTCATCCATTAAGTTATATTTTATTTATCACGGATATTCATTTTATCACCTGGATTATTTTTATCACATTATTTAAGAGCACATGCACTTTTGCTTGTGATATATATTTATACATTCATTTATATATTTATTTATGGATTTTTTATATCACTGATTTTTTGATATTTCATATTCACTCTGTTTATTATTATAATTTATTATCCTTTGGCGCTACATACCTTACTTTTTTTTTAACATATTTGAGTGTTAGGTGAATGCACTTTATGTTAGCAGCCTTTGGTCCCCTTATCTGGCTATTCAGCAATTAATTGGGGTTATCAGTTGTTTACCGGTCAGCGCTGATTAATCATTTGTATACATACCACAAACTTATAGCTCAGTTCGCCACAGCGAACTGAGCCAGAAATAGAAGTGGGTACCTGTCAAAACCCGCTTCCCCTCCACCCCAAAAGATGCCAAATGTGGCAGCAGATGGGGGGGGAGGGGGTGGCAGAAAAACAGAGCTTCTCCTTTTGCGTGGAGCTCCGCTTTAAGAGCACAAGGAAATATGACAGTTAGGTTTCCCAACACGCCCAGGATTGTAACTTTTTTTTTTTAAACCGCTAAATTTTTGGTTTTAGTTCCGCTTTAAAACCGTGGGAAAAGCAGCTCGCACAAACAACTGAAAAAAAAGTTGACCAAAATGTAAAACTATATGAAAAGTGCAGCGCTGAAATATGAAATAAAGACCTTATTGACATATTATTATTATCTTTCTGGTGAGCGCATACATCATTCCCTTCTGGTGTTGGAATCTGGCATGCACTGTGATCACACTTATCACCTTGGACAATTTTCCTTCACTATTTGCACTTGGGACTGATGATTGTGTTTAGTTTCCATTTTACTATATATGATTACACATATATATTTATCTTTATTTCATATTTCCGCGCTGCACTTTTCATATAGTTTTACATGTAATTTAACGGTTGGTGGAAAAAAAAGCACTTCACCAGTAGGAATCAGCTCAAAGGTAGATCTGTACTGAACTGTGGCTGTTTGTGCATTCATCGGAATGCCTAACTCTTATTCTTTGCTCAGGAGCCAAGCATCCTGTATAGTTTTGCTTTTTCTTCTACTACTATACATGGCAGGTAGTTTGCTGGTATTGATTGCTAAGAAAGCTTTCCTAGCAACCAGTGATGTCACCTGGCCCCATTCATTTACTGGCCATGAATCCTTGCCCATGTAAACAGAGAAGCAGGGTTAGTGTAGCATCACACCACAGGGTCATATGAGTAATGACATTGACCAAATATGATCATAACCATATTTTCTCAATGGCATCACTCTTGAGACCCGCCCCTTTGTTTACTTTTAGCGGCAGGGCCTAGGAGATGTTATTCAGCACCAGTCAGGGGTGGTATCAGACGCTTCTGTCAGTCATTCAGATTTTTT
Organism: Pelophylax lessonae; assembly: GCF_965119305.1. Taxonomy (NCBI): domain Eukaryota; kingdom Metazoa; phylum Chordata; class Amphibia; order Anura; family Ranidae; genus Pelophylax; species Pelophylax lessonae. The sequence continues at coordinate 302,742,863 of NC_138770.1, forward strand.
TTCTTTCAGCACGTGTCATTCATTATGATTGATATGGATCTACATCACTGGATGATTTTTTTTTTTTTTTTTTTTTCAATAAAAGACTTGTCAAACCTGTGTAATTGTGTTTATTTACTATTCACTTTATTTAGTGATTGAGTAGGGATATTAAGTTCCATGTACTCATTCATGGGGGAAGGGGGGATATCTGGGAACCGCCTGAATGGATACTTCCAGATTCCAATAACCCCCTGCCCACACATGCCCACAACTACCAGGCCAAGGTTGTAGCGAAGAGGCTTTTGCCCTCATCGACATGGGTTGAGGTGGTTTCCTCATGGCAAGATACCCCTCCCCAGTTGACTGCATGTTGCTTGGTATGGTTCAAGAGGGGGGTGCATGCTCATCCTCCCTGTTTCCTGGTCAGCCATGCTAGGATATAGGTCTCCTATAGGTATGGATTGGGGGAGGGGGACACACCATTTTCCTGTTTTTGCATGGGGTTTTGCCTTACACTTTATACCAGACCTGAAGTGTCTGGTATGGAATTTGGGGGAAAGTCCATTTTTTTTTTCAGGATAATGTTCTTTTTAGGTGGGAACCCACACCCTTTTTGTGTAAGAGTCCCCCATTAACATCTACAGGAGAACCTTGTCTAGGATAAGAGTCTGGTATAGATGAAGGAAATCCCCCACTGTTTGTTTGAAAACAGAAGTAAGCTGTCAAAGCTGTGATTTACTTAAACATTTTAATGCAATTTTTTTTATTTATAACTGTTACTACTGTTTTGTAGTAGATTGAAAAAATAGGTAAAGATGTACCACTTTTTAGGCAAATCAGAAAATGTGATTTTGGAAAATGTAAAAGGAAATAAAAACGTTTTTTTTTTTTTTTTTTTTACACAAAGTTGTCTATTTATAAGATATTTCTAACATACAGCATGTGCATAGCTAAAATTACACCCCAAAACACATTCTGATACTCCTCCTGAGTATGGCGATACCACATGTGTGAGACTTTTACACAGCCTGGCCACATAGAGAACACAGATTTGGAGACCCTGGAGCACCAGGACAATGGAAACGCCTACAAAATGACCTAATTTTGGAAAGCAAACACCCAACGTATATTCTATGAGGCATAATGAGTCTTTTGAACGTGTATTTTTTTTTTTTCCACAAGTTTTTGGAAAATGTGGAAAGAAAATGAGAATCAATTTTTTTTACGCACTTTCACAGCACTGACAGGCGCTTTAATAGGATGGCACTGATGGGCACTAATAGGGCAATGTAGTGGCACTGGTGAGCACTCACTGATGGCACTGTAGGTCACTGATGAGCAATGATAAGCACTCATTTATGGGCACTGTAGTGGCACTGATGTGCAGTGGCACAGTAGGGCACTGATGAGCAATGTAGTGGCACTGTAGGCACTGTGATAGGACTGTAGGGGCACTATTGGCACTGTAAAAGGCTGTGATGGCACTGTAGGGGCACTGATGGAACTGATGGTGTGACGGACCCCCTTAGTCAAGAAGAGTATGTCTGCCATATAAGCTTCCCTTGCCTGATACCAGCACAATCCAAGATCCCTTAGCCCACCAGTCACTTGGTGAGACATCAGTGTAGTGTAGTAAGAAGCATAATACTGTTATTTCAAACACAGGCAGGCACAAAGAGATATACACTCTGTGACAACCCCCCTCCCCTTTAGCAGCTAATCCACAGTAGAATTAAAGCGTCAAGATAGGAAATCCTAAAGCATTCCTAAAGCATATGCCTTGAAAAAAAAAATGCACAACAAAACAAATGAAGAACAAATGGTCAGAAACTGGAGTCAATGTCTGTCCCAGAACTGTAAGACATCGCCTAAAGCAAATGGGATTTGCATACAGAAAAGCCAAAGGAAAACCATCATTAAAGTGGTTGTAAACCCCCCTCTAGTGTTTGTACCTATAGGTAAGCCTATAATAAGGCTTACATATAGGTACTGTAAATATCAACTAAACTTGCAGGCCTGAAAGGAAGATGGGAGAAGATGGATGCAGCCTCCAGCAAGGATGATGAGGGCTTCGTTCGGAGGTAAGTGTCACATAATGTGCTAGTATGTGATACATACTAGCACATTATGCCTTTACTTTCCAGGTAAGAAAAAAAATAAACAGACTTTTCTTCCTCTTCAACACCTAAACAGAAAAAAACAAGGTTACAGGGTGCTAAAGAAAAGCAATCATGGATTGTGGAGGACTGGATGAAAGTGATTTTCAGTGATGAATCATGAATCTACATTGGGCAGGGTGATGATGCTGAAACTTTTGTTTGGTGCCGTTCCAATGAAATGTATGAAGACGACTGCCTGAAGAAAACATGCAATTTTCCACAATCATTGATTATATGGGGTTGCATGTCAGGTACAGGTACAGAGGAGATGACAATCATTAAATCTTCAATAAATGCACAAGTGTATATTGAGATTTTTTACACCTTTCTTATTCCATCAATTAAAAGGATGTTTGGTGATGATTACATTTTTCAGGGTGATAATGTATCTTGCCAAAGGGCAAAAGCTGTGAAAACTTTACTCCAAGAAAGACATATAATGTCAATGGCATGGCCTGCAAATAGTCCGGACCTCAATCCAATTGAAAATCTATGGTGGAAATTAAAGATAATGGTCAATGACAAGTCTCCAACCTGCAAAGCTGATCTGGCAACTGCAATAAGAGAAAGTTGGAGCTGGATAGATGAAAAATACTCTTTGTCGATAGTTAAATCCATGCCTCAGAGAATTCAAGCTGTTATAAATGCCAGAAGTGGTGCAACAAAGTAATAGTGGTGTACTGTACTGTTTTTTTTTTTTAATGATTCCATAATAGTTTCCTCAAAGTTGAGTGATTCCAGATTTTTTCCCTCTGCTTAAACTGCAAAAACAGTTGCAATTGATTACAGTTTTCTTTCTTTTCTTAAATTCGTTTAAGTGTTTCTTAAAGCCAGAAGGTTGGAATGTTGAATAAAAATAACTCTATCACTCAAGCACTCACTCAGATAGGGATGACAGGCATGCCGCTCTCCTCAGGCTGGGAACTCCAAACAAAAGTACATGAAATAGAAAAGGAGGTGCAAACACCTAGTGCATTCTCCTTGGACACCTTTGAAAAGTTTATTAAAATGTCAAAAACATACTAACAAACATGAAGAGCAATAATCACACATAGAGAATCCACTACATGTGGAAATGAACATGTCCCTGTAATTGGACCGTTGATGACTTTTGGAAGTCATGCTCCCTTCTTCAGAGCTGGTCTTTCCTTGTGCAGACCCAAATATATACTGAATTCACTTACATAAGTACCTCCCCTTTCCTCTGTGGGCAATGGACGGAACCAACTGGTGTCTAAGCCAACCAGCAGCCTCCATGGATACCCAATACTTTTACTGCCTGACATAATATGTCACGTAGTAAAATGCAAAAAATTAATAAATTAAGAATACATTAAAAGTGGATTAAAAAATAAAAATTCAAAATTATGTTAATCGATGATGCATGGATAATCAAATCACAATGTACAGATTGCCCCTGAGGGTATCCATGGCCCCACTTACCGAGCTGTGCATCCTGTACATCCTGTTTTTTAGAGGCTTCTTTTGTATCCTAGCCCTGGGGGCCATCCCCTCACCACTTCAGTCCCCACTGGCTCGGGGGCACCTCCCGATCACCCAGAAAGCCCCCACATCTGCTGTCACACGCCGTGCCATCTCTACTTCCGGGTCCCGGAAAGCACGCTACTCGCTCTGTGCTCCGCGGGACCCGTCATGCATCATGTCCGGGGACGATTATTGCTCTTCATGTTTGATTGTGAGTATGTTTTTGACATTTTAATAAAATTTTCAAAGGTCTCCAAGGGCAATGCACTAGGTGTTTGCATATATATGGTCTTTAAAAGGCCAAATACAGCGCTTGCTAAGTTCTATGGATGCCTGTATCTGTATTACCCTCTAATTAGGTAAGTTTATTATCAGTGTAAAGGATCTTTCAACAAATAAACATCAAAGCTCAAAGTGAATAATTGTGCAAATTAGTGCTTGGTGTATGGTCATATAATTATAAAAACAAATCCTGTTATAGGTGAAAAATAAAATCAAATCACTAAAAATTATAAATGCATAAAAAGCCAAGAAAAATAAGTCCACGATCTATAAAACAGCAAAAAATTGTCCCAAATTGTATAAAGTGATCCAGTGCTCAAAATCGATAGTGCTATCCTTAGTGACAAGTAGATCTTCACATTCAAAAGTGCAAGTGCTCTAGCGTGATTTTCCCTGATATCAAATCCCTGGTGATTAGGTGAAATTAATCACTTACCAGATTAGGTGGGTTCTATGTACCGTATGGTACTAGAATCAATCTCGCTTAAATAGCCCCTTGGGCTCGATCGGTTTCCCCTTTGCTCGACCCTCTGAACTGCTGAAGGTTCCTTCAGATCCCAGGGTACTCGATCGGTGGTGGTGTATATAGGAGATAAAAAAAAGGCTTCAGATGGTGTAATAGGTTTAAGAAGGGCCCTTATTACCCATTTAATGGGTAAAACAAGTTTAAAATCTTTAAAATATCACTGGTGGTCTAGCGGTGCGGGCTGTTCATCCTCCTCACAGAGCAACGGGGCTCGCTTCCGGTTTGCGCTCCACCTCAACGTGACGTAATGACGCTGTGGGGTCCAAACTGACGCGTTTCGTCACTTACGGTGACGTCTTCAGAGTTTGAAAAGCACAGCGAGACGCAGATTGATATACTTAGAGCTCCGCCCCTCTTCCCGCCCACAGTTAAGCAGCCGCACGTTTTAGAAGTTGGAGGTGTCCCCATATTGATAAATAAGTCAGATTCTCCTCAAGTAAATCCCTAAATTGATTAAATAACGGGTAGTGGGGTGGACGAACAGCCTGCACAACACCTATACAATCACTATGTTAATTATAAAGAGTGTGTATATACAATAAATCGTCATATTATTCATATAGATATGGTAAATTAATTTTTAAAATATTTTTATAAATGACTTTTTTTTAAATTATTATATATTTCATATAACTTCATAATAAAATTGCCCTGGATGAATATTAAATATTAAACTTCCTCTTAAATACCATTGGTTGATAGATACCACCTAAAAATACATCAGATAAATAAACCAAATATCCTTAATTAATAACACCTAAAATTCATCAAATAAATAGTCACACTATTTTTTAAAATTATATATAAATGTGTGAAACGACATCAATATAAATTATTACAAAATTGGGAATGCTCTATGTATAATTTATGTGAATAAATATTTATTAAAAGTGATATTGTGTATTTTTTGTGTATAAGTTATTTTTAATAGTGAATAAATATATTAATACGTGATCAAGTGTTGGGACAGTGTATGTGGGGATCATTTTTATATATTCATCCTTTCACACATATATTAGGTACCTAGTTTTTGAGGAAAAAAGGATCTCTCTGAATGTCTTGACCAAGTGTATTTTTATGGATTAGATATGAAACAATTTATATCCATATCTATATTGATTCATTTGGGATGCAGCGTGCAAAGTAGGTAAATCCATTTGGTTTCATTACGCGAAACTGCTATCCTCATATTTTCCCCCTCCAATGGGGCTCAATGATATCAATGCCACAAAATGTGAGTAGGGTGGGATCTTTTTTGTGTTTCAAATGGAAATGGTTAGAAACACTATGGTATCTGAACCCCTTTTTAATAGTGTCTATGTGTGCCCCAATGCGTGTTTTTAAATTCCTCGTGGTACGTCCCACGTATTGTAGCTTGCAGGGGCAAGGCAGCAAGTATGTGACATGTGTACTTTGGCACGTTATCAGGCTCTTGATCTTATAGGTTTTATTCGTGGTGTTTGATGTAAATTCAAAAGTTCTTTTTTTCCGGATTTTTACTGTTCTACAGGGTTTACATCTCCCGCATGTATAAAAGCCTTTTAGGTCAAAGAAAGTGCACAATTTTTTTTGGAGGATTGGGGACGTTTTTGGCTAATTTATCTCTCAGGTTAGGGCCTCTCCTGTAGTTAAATTTTGGCCGTTCAGGGAGAATTTCTTTGAGTTGTTCATCTCTCAGGAGAAGATGCCAGTGTTTTTGTATAATTTGTTCGATTTCTTTATGTCGGACATTATAATTAGGTGTTTGCGCCTCCTTTTCTCTTTCATGTTAAATGAAAATAGTTTTGAGGCGTGTCTGTGAATCGTTTTTTTCTACACAATTAAACAATTGAATGAACACACGAGTGGTGATTCCATACTTTCCCATATTCCATATAGAGCAAAAAATAAAAAACCCAGTGATGATTAAATACCACCAAACAAAATAAAAAACTCAATTGTGTGAAAAAAAGGACAAACATTTTGTATGGGTACAGTGTTGCACGACTGAGTAATTAGCATTTAAATTGTAAGAGCACTGAAAGCTGAAAATTTTGTAAAAAAAAAAGGGCATTTACTAATTTTTCTTCTTATATTTTGGCAAAAGGTTATACTGCTACATATCTTAGGTAAAAATAACCCAAATAAGTATATATTATTTGGTCTTTGTGAAGGTGACAGAGTCTACAAGCTATGGTGCCAATCATTGAAAATTGATCACACCTGATGAACTGTGCCAGCCCATCTTATTACCCTGAGACACTAACAAGCCAAGAAAGTACAAATACCCCACAAATTAACCCTTTTTGGAAAGTAAACATTCCAAGGTATTTTGTAAGAGGCATGGTAAGTTTTTTTGTAGTTGTAATATTTTCCTACAATTCTTTGCAAAATTAAGATTTTTTTTTTCTTCCCACAAAATTGTCATATTTCCAAGTTATTTCTCACACATTGTATAGGCATATTTGCAACTACACCCCAAAACACATTCTGCTACTCCTCCCGAGTATGGCGATACCACATGTGTGAGACACAGCCTGGACACATACAGAGGCCCAACCCGCAAGTAGCACCTCCAAGCGTTCTAGTAGCATAAATTACACATAACTTCCTGACAATTTCCTGACAACATATTACAATTTTAAGGCCCTGGAGCACCAGGACAATGGAAACACCGCAAAAAAATGACCTATTTTTGAAAGCAAACACCCCAACACATTCATTATGTCTTTTGAACATGTCATGTATTGCCACAATTTTTTGGAAAATGTGGAAAGAAAATGAAAACACATTTTTTTTTTTTTTTTACACAAAGTTGTCCATTTATAAGATATTTCTAACAAATAGCATGTGTATAGCAAAAATTACACTCCCAAATACATTTTGCCAGTCCTCCTGAGTATGGCGATACCACACATGTGAGACTTTTACAAGCCTGACCACATACAGAGGTCTGACATGCAGGGAGCACTGTCAGTTGCTCTAGGAACATACAATTACAAATCTAATTTTCTGACTACTTTTTACACTTTTTTGAGGCACTGTAGAGCACTTATAAGCACTGTAGTGGCACTGATGAAGCATGGATGGGCACTGATGTGGCATGGATGAGCACTGAGGTGGCATGGATGTGGTACGGATGTGCATTGATGTGGCATGGATGTGGCACGGTTGAGCACTGATATGGCACGGATAAGCACTGATGTGGCATAAATTAGCACTGATGTAGCATGGATGTGGCACTAATGAGCACTGAAGTGGCATTGATGTGGCACAGATGAGCACTGATGTGGCATGGATGGGCACAGATGAGGCATGGATGAGGCACAGATGAGCATGAATGAGGCACAGATGGGCATGAAGGAGGCATGAATGTGGCAATTAAGTGTCAGCGCTGCTCAATACATATATGTGTTCCCATGTAAATAAATATATAAATTAAATCATTTGTGCAATAATATGCTAAAGTGCAAAAATCCAATATCATGTGCAAAGGATACAAACTGTTAAAGTGTAGTCTAAAAACCAATATTCTTTATTAATTGTTAGATGGATAGGCGTGCCGGGATTGCTCTGGTGCAAGGTCCTGCCTGAAGTGCATCGTTTTGCTCGGTTGGACAGGGCACCGGGCGTCTTGGTGCTGCACGCTGGGGGCAACGATCTGGGGGTCCGTTCCATGCGCCACCTCATTCGAGATATCAAATTTGACTTTCTTCGGCTGCGCACCTCCTTTCCCGATATGATCATCATTTGGTCAGAAATTGTTGGCCGGACCTCGTGGCGTTTTGCGAGGTCGGTCGCGAGGCTGAACAAAGCCCGCATTAAGGTGAACTCGGCTGTTAGCCGTTTTGTTTGCCGCAATAGGGGTTTGGTGGTCAGGCACAGGGAGTTGGAGGTTGACACGTGGCGTTACCTGCGGAGTGACGGAGTGCATTTGAATGCTGTGGGTACCGACTTGTGGGCCCTTGGTATTCAGGACGGTGTTCAACGGGAACTGCGAGTGTGGCGGGGCCCACAGGTGTAAGGTCTCACACCTGTGTGCTGTGGCGGTTGGGGGTCTTTGGAGGCGTTAACAGATTTTTGGTCAGTGCATAGGGTGACCCATCTAAGGTATGGAGCCCTCTAGTGTATCCCGGTTAGTAGTGGATTAACCGGGAAGTGGTAACAAGGAAGTATCAGTGGTGAAGTGTGTTTGTTCCCGAGCTGGTGTTGCGTGGCTGGGGACCGTTGGATTTTTGGATACTGATACCGTTTCTAATTGGAATTTTTGGTGCCTCCCAAGACCAACAACCCCTTTTTTCTTATGTGATACTGGAGTATTTATGGTTTACTGTTTAAAATGTTTATTTTTGGTATTTGTTAATAAAATGGCCTACCAGGCCACAATTTTCTCCAAGTCGGTTGTCAGTAGCATTTTGTTTAGAATTAAGAGAATGGGTGTGGGTTAATTCTAAGACCAAGAGTGGGCCTCGGTTATACCCTAATCAAGTAAATCGAACAACACAAGTTGTACAGCATAGTGTGTATCCAGCTGTAGGCTTCAAAAAATCAAATGATTCATTCAATGTTATTAATTATACTGCAGGTAAGTATCAACTTCAAAAATCCAGGTGTAGTACACCAGTCAATGGTATTGTATGCACCTTTTTGTTTGCAGGTTCCTATAATACATAAACTCCAACAGTTCAAATGATGTAAGCGGTCACAAACTCAGATAGTATTCAGTCCATAATAGCTTTAATTCACATGTGTCACATGTGAAGTTTCATAATATTAGACCAAAAATAATATCTTGGTAGAATGAAAAATGGATCTTGTTGCTTGCAGAGAAAATAGAATGCAGTGAACACAACTCCTTGGATTGTCTATATGTACTAAGAGGATATAAAATGATCTCAATAGATATAGTAAATAAGGTTCGGTTCCCCCCAGGGTCTTGCTGTGACCCCAGTGATATATATCCTATTTCTCACTTCTCATTTCATGCAAACTCCTTAAAGGCAAATGAAAAGGAATTATACATGTTACCTGCCTTCTAGTGCAGTATTTCTCAACCTTCTGGACCTTCAGAGAACCCCTAGCAAAAAATCTGAGATCTCGGGGAACCCCTGAAATAATGTGCAGATCTGCAGCTCACGGAACATTGGTGTGATCAGCAAGCTGTGATATACCAAGAATTATTTTAATAAATAGCATTAAGTAATAAAAAAAAATATTAAAACTTACTTATTTTATGTGAAACTTGAGCTGTTTTTTTTTTTCTGCACAGATGCTCAATTCTAGGTTTAACTGGAGATAAGCAGTGTACAGGGGGAATCAGGGCAGAGCAAAGGAGGTCAGGAGGACACAATAAAGGGGGGATGCCAGGGCACAATAGAGCACATTACCTGTGGGGGCAGCAGAGCACAATATGGGGGACAATAGGGCACATTACATTGGGGGGCAGAAGGGAACATTATGGGGCACACAGTGGGGCATGGGGAACATCACAAGGCACACAGCAGAACATGGGGCATATGGAAGGGCACACAGCAGAACATGGGGCACATCATGGGGCACATGGCAGAACATGGGGCACACAGCAGAAAAATGGGCACACAGCAGGGCACAAGGAACATTACAGGACTCCCAGCAGGACATTGGGCACACCATGGGGCTCACAGCAGAACATGGGATACCCAGCAGAAAATGGGCACATCATGGGGCACACCACAGAAAATGAGCCACACAGCAGAACAAGAGGCACTAAGCAGAACATAGGGCACATTATGGGACACACAGCAGAAAATGGGGCAAACAGGAGAACATAGGGTACATCGGGGGACACACAGCAGGGCACATGGCACATTATTTGGCTCACAGCAGGGTATAGGGCACATTAAGGGGCACACAGCAGGACACAGGCCACATTATGGGGCTCACAGCAGGGCACGAGGCATACAGCAGAACATGGTGCACACAGCAGAAAATGGGGCACACAGCAGCACATATAGTGTAAAAGGGGGTTGTACTGCGCTTTAGGAATTGCTCAACCAGAAATTCCAATAAAACTATGGTTATATATTCACTTCAAATTCTTATTTCATAAAAGTAAATAAAACAATATATGTATATTTTTTCAACAGTGAACTTTTATAATAATTATATCTTAAAGTGCTGATGTGACCATTTATCTATATGGAGGGTGAGGCGGGTAGTTATTGTGCTCCACAGTGATTGGTGTGCTTCAAATAATGTCCGTATTCATATACTGATAATTACAAAATTGCTAGTGTCCCAATTATATTAAATTATAAAGTGCTTATATCATATAAAGTGAACCAGTCCGTAAATCAATAAACCACTGTGTATAAGGATACAAACCTGATGTTACTCTTCTCATAAAATCAATCATAAAGTGAAAATGAAAATGAATGTCTTTCACGTAATCAATATAAAGGATAAATAAATAAATAATAAAAGTGTGCAATAAAGCTTCTTGTGCAAAATAAGCCAATATAATAATAGTGCTCCTTGGTGGATAAAACTCTTCCTACACCTTTTCACTCTTAATGTCCCAAATCCTTTCAGTGCGATCACTTCTAGGTGCTCTAAATGCTCACCTCAATGAGGTCAGTAATACGCCAGTATCACTTGACCATTAATGGTTATGGTTCCTTTGTTCCAACGTCGTCCACTTCCTCCTGGGGTGATCCTTGTATCTCCTCTTTATTTCCAGTCCTCTCTCCTGGGGATTTTTTTGCACCGAACTCCTATGGGGGATTTCCTAGGGTCCTTCCTTCCTTTAACGGTATGCTGTGTGCCTTCAGGCTCATATAAATAATGGGGCCATCATGGTGCAGTATATCAAACTTTTATTAAGATAAAATATAGCCAACTCACATTTAAAACTGCTGCTGTCTGTGTAGCATGTTCGGGGATCTCCGTCACGTCACTTCCGGGTATTTCCTCCTACGCGTTACATCACGAATACCACGTGACTTCCTCAGGGGTTTTAAATGTGAGTTGGTTATATTTTATCTTAATAAAAGTTTGATATACTGCCTCATAATGGTCCCACAGCAGGGCATGGGGCACACAGTAGAACATGGGGCACATAGCAGGGCACATCACAGGGTTGACAGCAGGGCATGGGCCATATAACAGGGTGTACTGTAGTAGCAGTTTCCTTCAAATGCAGCACGAGAAGGGACTGTAAAAAGTAATCTATCAAAGCGTGCTGTTCCTGTGGCCCCTCCTCTCTTCTCGTCCATCCCAGGTGATGTCACAAGCAGTTGGGGTGGACGGATGGAAAGGAGGGGTTGGCAGGGAGCAGTGCACTATGAGAGAGGACTTTTTACAGCTGCTTCCCGCGCTACCCTGCATGTGTTGGGCGAGACCCAAGATTCATGCCAGCTGTCTGTGATTGACTGGTAGATTGCCTCAGAACCCCTGGGGATTCTTGGAGAACCCCTGGGGGCTTCTCGGAGAACATTGTTCTATAGTGTTTTCCATAGAACAAGAAAAGCTTGAATTTCAGCAGAACAGGCACTAACATAGCCTCATTATGGGAGAGAACTCACCACTAGGGTTATAGAAAGACCAACAAAGACCAAGTAGAGGATCAAAGGATGCTCTACTCTACTAAAAAGCAAAAAAGGTGTGACTGGAGTTCTACCTTAACATGTAATGACATGCAAAGAACTTAGCACAGGAAATCATGATTCTGATTGGTTATTGGCTTTCCATCCATTCAGGCACATCAAGAAAGTCTCCCTACCTTATTTATTAGGCAAACCCTGCAACTAGTGCAGGTGTAAAATGAGTCTTGGACTAATTTGGGAGATATTGTATGCCAGCTGGTAGCTAGTGGGGGGGGGGGGGTGGTAAGCTGCCAAGAGGAATGTTATGGTAGAAGTTGAGGTTACAGTGCTTAGTTTAGGTATTTTGAATCTGCTTGACAGATTTCATTTTTTTTTTCCAGAGATGCTTTATTAAAGTGAGGTGCTTGCTGTTCTTTGTAGGCAGTAATATTTCTGCCATTATATGAATAATGACTTGGGGTTGCCTGTCTTAGATATTCTACTAACCTGACGAGTGCATCCAGTAGACCAATAGCCTATATCTTAGCTGTAGTCACATACAGCAGTGACCTTTGCTGCCAGAAAAAATGAACAATGAGCAGACCTTAGTTCAAAGGGGGTTGCTCTTTGTATGTTGCAAGTGATAAAATGTTTACTTGATGAATCTGCTTGAGGGTGTGCAATTTTGCAAACCACATTGATGATTAGCTTTAAAAGAGAGTTGATTTTTGAATGAATTTTGTATAACTATTTTAATGCAAAAGGTGGGATTTAATAAGACCTGTGCATACTGGCTCTTTAATCCACAGGCATTCTTTCATACTGGTATCTAAAACACTTCAGTTACTATACACACTGGCAGCTAATTTAATAGCTGATTCTATCAATAGGCACTTAACAGAAAGCATTGTTGAAAATGAATGGTCTACTTGTTGAGTGATGGTTTGTGCCAGATTAGAGCAAACATCTTGAATTGTTTCTAAGAAATTCCCCTTCTTCATTTGTTATAGTTGCAAATTGCCAACATACACCCAAGGCTGGGTAAACTAACAGAAACCTGCCAACGGTACAATTTGTAAAACTATAGTCCCTTTGCACAATAAACATATAATGTGTGTTTAAAGAAGGTGTCAAAGACAAAGCAACGCACATATCTCAGAGATATATTAGGCCCATGAACAAAATAACAACAAGTATACCTATTTATAATGATTGGCCAAACAAATTTAGTATTAAACCTATTAGTATTTTCTTACTGTTTGCTAAGGGCAGCAACTCTACGTATCAAGCCTTTTTTGCTCTAGCCTTCATCAATTAAACCAAAAATATACTGGCAACAATAGTAACCATAGACAGTGTTTTTCCCCATCTTCAGTACCTCAGGAGGACTGGACAAACAACTAAGTATACTTGCATAAGCAGAATATTGCATTGTTTGTGATTATTTCACAATGATAAATACGGGGCAAGCAGATAGGCCCCTAGGTTATTTTTTATTAAGGACTGCAGACCCCAAACATATCAATTAAAGAAAAGTGTTATCCATTTTAAATTTGTAAATAACAATACATATACTTGATATTGATATTACATGTTATTACATTTTCTTCCCATGAAAGCTTCTTCTGTTTACCATACAGTATACTCTTAGTTTAGTTTCTTACTAAGGGCTTGTCATTTCCAACACTCCCGCCAATCCCCATTCCTTAAAACTGAGACCTACCTAACCACTGTCATACTATCTAAAAAACGGAAAATTGTCTATCAAATACTTACTGTAATTTTCCTTTCTTGATGGACTCCATGGCAGCATACATTCGGGTAGCTCCGCCTTCTCTCCTACCCTATAGGACCCCACTCCCATAAATCTTTGCTCCCTTTCAGCATCCATGTTCTGTAACTAGCCTACTCAGGAACTGGGAGGGAACTCCTGCTGCCATGGAGTCCATCAGGAAAGGAAAATTACAGTAAATATTTGATAGACAATTTTCAGTTTTCCTGACAGACTCCATGGCAGGATACCTTAGTGAAATAACTCGCCATACACATCCGGGTGGGCAGATGCTGAACAAAAACGTTTAATTGGTACCATCAACTGACAGTACTTGAACACCAAAATTAACAGAAGATAAGGCAGCCAGTTCAACACAGTAATGAGACAGAAAGGTGTTGATAGAAGACCAGGAGGCTGCCCTCTAGATCACCTCAGGAGCGACATGCTTAGAGACTGCCCATGATGTAGAGATGCTCCAGGTCGAATGTGCCATCATTGCCTCCGGAGGAGCCAAGCCCTTTGCTTTGTATGCCCACTGAATAGCCTGAATGATCAATGCAGCCACTGCTCTGGATGAAGCACACATCCCTTTTTTTCTTCCCATGAAGAAGAATGAAGAGAAACTCTAACTGATGAAAGGAAGACGTGGCTGCCTGATAATGCTTCAGGGTATCACGCACATCCAGAAGATGGACCCAAGAATCTTCCCCTGTCCTAAAGGTGAGAAGAACAATGTCTTGGTTTTCATGAAAGACAGAGGTAACTTTGGGATTCGACCCCAGCATAGGGATTAAGACCACTCTGTCTGGGAAGAGGGTTAGGAACAGCTCCCTTGAGCCCAAGTTCTGAATCTCTGAGACCCTCTTTGCTGATGTAATTGCCAGCAGAAACACTGTTTTGAGTATGAGCTCCTTGACTTATAGAGGCCCGCTAGAGGCTGAACTGAGCGAAGAAAAGCAATCCAAGACCAAGGGAAGGTCCCATTTGGGAAATTTTGGCTTCCTTTGAGGCCTAAGTCTTATTGCATCCTTGAAAAACTGGTGGACCAGTGAATGCCTAGCCCAAGACAATCCTGTAAAGGCTGAGATGGCTGATATCTGAACCCAGAGGGAGTTAACCAACAGGGAAAAAAAAAAAACAGACCTGCCTGTAAGAAGCCCAGAGAACATCCTGGACCGTAGGTGCCAGCCCTAGGAGACAAATAGTTAGAGAACTTGGACCATATTCTCTCTTAAACCTTATTAGTGCTACTTCTCAGAGCATTCAAAAGAGTAGGGATAGCTTCTTGTGGGCATCCTAGGGCTTCCAACCTCCCCCTCTCAAGAACCAGACCTTGAGATGCAGATATACCGGGCATGGGTGTAGAGTAGGGCCCTGAGACAACAGGTCCGGCCTGAGAGGTAGGGAAATTGGATCCCAGTAACTGAGCAGCGTCAGTAAAGGAAACCATGGTCTGTTGGGCCAGTATGGAATTATTGCCAGGACCTCCATTGCTTCCATCCTGAGCCTCCGCAGAAACTGAAGAATAATTGGGACCAGTAAGAAGGCATAGGCTCTGTGAAACTTCCAATAGTCAGTGAGGGCATCTACCCTGAAGGCTTTGGGATCTTAGAACCTTGAGTAATATTTTGAAAGCTTCCTGTTGCATGAAGCCACAAAGAGGTCGACCTCTGGGGAGAACCCCGAGGACTGAACCCACTTGAAGACTTCCTCGTGGAAAGACCACTCGTTTTTGTTGAGCTTGACCCGAGAGAGAAAGCAAGTCTGCAGATTCTGTACTCCCGGGACATATGCTGCAGATAGATTGGACAGATTCTTCTGAGCCCAGGACATAATTGGCTCCACCTCCCAGAGCAAGGACCAGCTTATTATTAAGTCACTTATGGTTTAGGAGCAGTGCCATGTCAAGCTAACCAAGATTTCCCATAGACGCCAATGTTAGACAGGGAGCAGTCCCATGTCAAGCTGACCAAGCTGTGTCCATACTCGTGAGTGTACGTAACGTGAGTGTATGTAAAATGGGGTATGACTGTATAGCAGTCATACCTATAAGGCTGAATATTGTTAAGAGGCAACACAAATGGTTGTCCATATAAAAACAGTATATAAAGAATCACCCTGTCAGGGATATCAATGAAATCTCATTCCAAAACCAATAATAGTAATACTTAGTTCCCCAAGAGTATATAATGTGCCACCATGTATCAGGTATCAAAATAATTATTTAGTTTGACCATGCAACAACAAAAGAAGTATATAATAGTAATAATAAGGCCCACAGAAGCAAAAGATAGGCTATCCATTGGTACACCATATGTCTCTGGGAAAGTTCTTACCCACCCCAGTAGTGGCACCCTATGTAATGGTCTGTATGTACAAAATGGTCACCAGAGGATAAATGTGGCATATAAGCCCTCCAAAGCAAAAATGGCTGTGGCCTCTGTATCCTCGGTGGCGATCAGAGAGTGAATGCAGTCTATCCCAGTGTGTGGCTCCCATATATCTCACTGGGAAGCTCCTCCAAAAATCTGATTGGTTAAAAAAAAATCTTGGGGTCTGTACCTCTCCACCATGCATAATCATCCAGCACTTTGGACCTGGGAGGAGGAGGATAAACAGCAAAAGCCAGAGGACGAGCATGGTACAGTCAATTGATTGGTATCCATAGCTGGTGCCAAAACTGCTCTAGACCAATTTCTAGAATACCGATTAGACCAGTCATATGCCTTACCCCTTTTTTTTCGAGATATTTTTCAAAAACTTCCTTTAATTTCACACCCCATTCTATTTATTAAGGGTGTGTTTTGGAGGTATCAACAGAGTGTTTAAAGATTCATTTTCTTTGTCATAATTGGTCAGTTGTTTTCTACATTCTTTCACTAGAAGTGACATCATTTTATGAGAGCATTATTTTAAATGCTTTTCCTATTCCTTTTTAAATTCTGATCCGATGTTATCAGAGGTCGGAAAAATTTGGACCCTAGGTTCAGAAGGGTTAATCACATCCTGCATATAGTTCTGCCAAAATAGTAAAATCTTCATTTCCAGGACCTAACTCAAATTAGAGATCAAGGAAGAAAGTTCAGAGCTAATTAGCTTACTTTTCCCAAAATCTTTGTAATAGTTGGGCATCATATTACCCCATTCTTTGCCCTGGTATTCTGTCATTATAGTAAAAATGTGAAAACCACCCTTATACATGACCATTATATTAATAGAAAAAGAGTGTACTGGTGGAGGCCCCTTTTATGCCTGGGTGGGTGTTGATCCTGCATCAGCACTAATTGGGAGATGAGACCACTGCTCCCCCTGAGCGTTTGGTTGTTGGGACACGCTGATCCTTGGCCTCTCCGAAGTTTGTCAAGGGTGAGGCATGACAGCATTTTGTCAGCCTTTTGCCTGGCACCAGAAGTGCTGGGAGGCCATGTTGGTGTCTCAACCACATGCAACCACAGAGTCCAAAAATGCCCCTAGAAAGTTTTTTTGAGGCAGGATTGAGCATTTAGAGTTGCTTTGCTAGAGAGGCCCAGACAACATCCGTGATAGGACATCAGCTTTACCATTCCTTGACCCAGGGCAGTACAAATGATTAAAATTGTACCTGGAGAACAATAGGGTCCAATGTGCTTGTCTAAATAATAAATGGAAGGCGCCAACCCTAAAAACCGTGTACTAACCTTTACAAAATACCTGCTGCCTCATTAAATGTGAAATACATATAAAGAAATCGGGTAAGTAATAAAGTAGGGCGCTGTTATATAAACCATAAGTATTCTATGAAAATGCATATAACCTAAAGTAAGTACATGTACAGTATCTCACAAAAGTGAGTACACCCCTCATATTTTTGTAAATATTTTATTTATGTGACAACATTGAAGAAATTACATTTTGCTACGATGTAAAGTAGTGAGTGTACAGCTTGTATAACAGTGTAAATTTGCTGTCCCCTCAAAATAACCCAACACACAGCCATTGTGTTGTGGCAACAAAAGTGAGTACACCCCTAAGTGAAAATGTCCAAAGTGTCAATATTTTGTGTATCCACCATTATTTTCCATCACTGCCTTAACCCTCTTGGGCATGGAGTTCACCAGAGCTTCACAGGTTGCCACTGGAGTCCTCTTCCACTCCTCCATGATGACATCACGTTGCTGGTGGAGTTTAGAGACCTTGCACTCCTTCACCTTCCATTTGAGGATGCCCACAGATGCTCAATAGGGTTCAGGTCTGGAGACATGCTTGGCCAGTCCATCACCCCCTACCCTCAGATTCTTTTGCAAGTGGTCATCTTGAAGGTGTATTTGGGGTCGTTATCATGTTGGAATACTGCCCTGCGGCCCAGTCTCTGAAGGGTGGGGATTATGCTTTGCTTTAGTATGTCACAGTACATGTTGGCATTCATGGTTCCCTCATGGAACTGTAGCTCCCCAGTGACGGCAGCACTCATGCAGCCCCAGACCATGACACTCCCAGCACCATGCTTGACTGTAGCCAAGACCCATTTGTCGTTGTACTCCTCACCTGGGTGCCATAACACACGCTTGACATCATCTCAACCAAATAAGTTTATCTTGGTCTCATCAGACCACACAAGATATGGTTCCAGTAATCCATGTCCTTAGTCTGCTTGTCTTCAGCAAACTGTTTGTGGGCTTTCTTGTACATCATCTTTAGAAGAGGCTTCCTTCTGGGACGACAGCCATGCAGACCATCTTAATGCAGTGTGCGGTGTATGGTCTGAGCACTGACAGGCTGACCCCCCACCCCTTCAACCTCTGCAGCAATGGTGGCAGCACTCATACATCTATTTCCCAAAGACAACCTCTGGATATGACTTGGAGCACATGCCCTCAATATCTTTGGTCCACTATGGCGAGGTCTGTTCTGAGTGGAACCTGCCCTGTTAAACCGCTCTATTTTCTTGGCCACCATGCTGCAGCTCAGTTTCAGGGTCTTGGCAATCTTCATATAGCCTAGGCCATCTTCATGAAGAGCATACATTTTTTTTTAGATCCTTAGAGAGTTCTTTGCCATGAGGTGCCATGTTGAACTTCCAGTGACTAGTATGAGAGAGAAAGAGCGATAACAACAAATTTAACACACCTGCTCCACATTTTCACCTGAGACCTTGTAACACTAACGAGTCACATGACACCGGGGAGGGAAAATGGCTGATTTGGCCCAAAGGTGACATTTTCACTTAGGGGTGTACTCACTTTTGTTGCCAGTGGCTTAGATATTAATGGCTGTGTGTTGAGATATTTTTAGGGGACAGCAAATTTACACTGTTATACAAGCTGTACACTCACTACTTTACATTGTTGCAAAGTGTAATTTCTTCAGTGGTGCCACATGAAAAGATAAAATAAAATATTTACAAAAATGTGCGGGTTGTACTCACTTTTGTGAGATACTGTACATCACAACAAACAAACTTGTAATCAGCAACTTTAATACAATGACACTACATTTCAGTCCAAAATAAAGTGATGATAACCTGTGTTAAAAATCAGTCTCTGTGACCACAACCAGTGTAAAATATAAGACTTGCTCCACTTTCCATGAATAAGTATGTTTTGGGGATTATATTATATCCATATAATGCGATAGTGGTCCCTGGGACCAGGGGACTCTGGTGAGCGCAGTATTTTTTGTATTACACGCGGTGGAGCACTTCATTTATGGAAAGAGGAGCAATTTTCATATTTTACACTGGTTGTGTTCACAGAGATTGATGTTGAACATAGATTATCATCACTTTATTTTGGGCTGTGAAATTTAGTGTCATTGTATCAAAAGTTGCTGATTACATGTTTGTTTGGAGTGATGTACACATACTCACTTTTTTCTTCAGGTTATATGCATTTTCATTGAATACTTATGGTTTATATAACAGTGCTTGCCTAGATAACAACCTTCTGGCAGAACAAATAAATTTAAATTTTTTATGATCCGCAAGAACAGTTACAGGGTGCTTAGTCCTTCCTGCAGATGCCTCCACTCAGAAAATGCTTCCTTAATTGCTAGCAACTCATTGTTTCCAATGTCATTATTCTTCTCAGCTGAAGACATTAGTCAACAGAAATAAGCGCGATGAAGCTGCATCTTTTCTCCAATTCGCTGAGAAAGGATAGCTCCTACAACAGAGTCTAAAGCATCAACTTCTACAATGAAAGGTGGTTCAGGATCTGGATATATCAGTATTGGTTCAGAAGTGAAAAGCGTTTTAAGTTTACTACCTCAAAAAGGGCATCTCTTTCTTTGTCAGCTGCATAATTGGAGAAATTACCTTGGAGAAATTCCTCATAAATCTTCTTTAAAAATTAGAAAATCCAAAAAATCATTGTATTTCCTTAACATTCCTAGGGACAGGCCAATCGACCACTGCTTTGATCTTATCGGGATCCATGCTCACTCCTTCAGAAGAAATTATATATCCCAAGAACGTGAACTGAGTTTGTTCAAACTCACATTTTTCTAGTTTGATATAAATTTGAATAGTCTCTTGAAGACAGTACAGACATGCATACAGTGTTAAAAAAAGGGAGAGAATCTGCGCTCGGACAACAAGAAATTAAAATAATAATGAGGATCACTGAAGATAAATGTGAAGGCAGCCAACTAAATGATAGATTACAAATCACATAGGCATATATAAAAGGTGTAGTAGCGCCAAACACTGTAAAGCCCCGTACACACGTACCGATGGTCGGCTTACAAATGTTCCTCTTTTCTCCCCGGGATGTCGGTGTCTGCTGAAAAGTGCAAAGACAGCACAAGGACAGCACAAGAATTTTGTCCGCCGACTGCAGAAGTGATGTCATGTAATGGTTAACTTTCCCTGTGTTTTCTATTTTCTGAGCATGCCCAGTCTTGCAAATCTGCGGTCTGTCGGCCGAATTGTGTACTGACAGGCGAACAATCGTCCGTTCTGGTGTCGGCATACAAATATTTTCATGTTTGCACGAAAGACTTTTGTCCGCGGATTGTGCGCAGACATCTGTCGGAGGCACCATACTAACACGCGTACAATCGGCAGATCCTTCGTCCACCGACGTTTGTATGCCGACGATCGGTACGTGTGTACGGGCCTTAACTAATAACAATATTAAACAATGTGGAGTGTCCACAGTAAGTCTCAACAGTCCAAGAGAGATGAGAAGTAGTGGAGACCAATTTCCAATATCAGAGCCGTGCGGATGAAAAGAAGCCAACACCCAAGCGTGGAAATATGCCAACTGCTTACCAGATATTAGATGGATATGGGCAATGCAATAAACTCAAATTGGGCCATCAATGACAGACAGTGCCAACGGTATAACTCATCAATTCCCAGTGTCTCAACAGATCATGGTTAAGGGCAATGAAGGCTCAAATCGTACCACCAGACAGAGTAATGATCTCAGCGATATTCAATTCACCTCAAAAGAAAGGGGCAGGACATAGTGCAGACTGTACAAACTCAGGTTTAATAAATGCATAAAAATATACTCACACAAAGGTGAATGTATACAGGCATAGTAGATAGGTAAAAACCGCGGTATTGGTGGCGTGCTGCTCGTTCCGGATCACCTGACGCGTGTCGTCAAGGAAGTGACATCATCAGAGGTGGACCGGATGTACACGGCAGCACGCATATAAAAGGACAAACCGGAAATGACGTATGCGGATGTAAACCGCAAGTGCGTTCCACTTGGTCATCAGCCGGAACCGGAAGTGACGCACGCGGAAAACGTCCGTCAATGCATTGGAACGCATTGACGGACGTTTTCCGCGTGCGTCACTTCCGGTTCCGGCTGATGACCAAGTGGAACGCACTTGCGGTTTACATCCGCATACGTCATTTCCGGTTTGTCCTTTTATATGCGTGCTGCCGTGTACATCCGGTCCACCTCTGATGATGTCACTTCCTTGACGACACGCGTCAGGTGATCCGGAACGAGCAGCACGCCACCAATACTGCGGTTTTTACCTATCTACTATGCCTGTATACATTCACCTTTGTGTGAGTATATTTTTATGCATTTATTAAACCTGAGTTTGTACAGTCTGCACTATGTCCTGCCCCTTTCTTTTGAGGTGAATTGAATATTGCTGAGATCATTACTCTGTCTGGTGGTACGATTTGAGCCTTCATTGCCCTTAACCATGATCTGTTGAGACACTGGGAATTGATGAGTTATACCGTTGGCACTGTCTGTCATTGATGGCCCAATTTGAGTTTATTGCATCGCCCATATCCATCTAATATCTGGTAAGCAGTTGGCATATTTCCACGCTTGGGTGTTGGCTTCTTTTCATCCGCACGGCTCTGATATTGGAAATTGGTCTCCACTACTTCTCATCTCTCTTGGACTGTTGGGACTTACTGTGGACACTCCACATTGTTTAATATTGTTATTAGTTACAGTGTTTGGCGCTACTACACCTTTTATATATGCATACAGTGTTCTTCCAAATTTTTAGAAAAAATTATAATATTATTCAAATATGTTGTTCCAAACTGATCCAACAAATCTCAAAAAACATCATTAATGAAATTTGCGGAAGCATTGCAAATTCCAAGGGCATAACCAAAGACATAACTCAAAATGTCCATATCTGGTTGTGAAAGCAGTTTTCCATTAGTCTCTGGGACAAATGTGGACAAGGTTGTATGTCCCCCGTAAATCTAATTTGGTAAAGAGCTTGGCAGAGTGGAGTCTCTCAAGCATTTCTGGAATCAGTGGGAGTGGATAACATTTTTTAATTGTGATCCTGTTTAAATTTCTGTAGTCGTTACATGGACTCAGGGTGGAGTCCTTTTTCTCCACGAAGTATAAGGCTGCCCCAGCAGGAGAGGTTGAGTGTCTGATAAAACCCTTTTCAAAATCCTCATTAAGCCACTCCCTAAGCACCTTCAGTGCAGGTTCTGATAGAGAATAACGGTGGCCAAAGGGTATTTCTGACCCTGGAAGTCATTAAATGGGACAATCTAATGGGCAATGAGGGGGCAGACGATCAGCATTCTTTTGATCACAAACACCCTTGCAGCTGCTACAATGTTCATGTTTCAATGCTCCATGTTTTTTGGCCAGATTATTTTGTCACTATCTGGAGTCAAGCTTGGAGGCCAGTAGCTATAGCAGTGGAGCAGCACCCACTGACAAGGGGGACAGGTATACAAGCAGGTCACCCTGGCTGATGACACGAGAGCTCACCAGAGTTCCTGATGGTAGAGATGGGCTTTGCTACATGTTAGTACCAGGTCATGGTCCTCAGGATCGTTCCACCAAGAGGCGAGCAGGCCAGGGTCCAGTAGCAGGTAGTCAACCAGAAGCGTAGTCAGTAAACAAGCCAAAGATCAGTAACGAATAGTTGCACCATGGGATTAAGCAGAAGTGTAGTCGAGGAAAAAAGCCAAAGGTTGAATAACGAATGGTAGCGAAGATACTGGCGACAGCAAGAGAGAAAATAGCGAGATATTGGCTGGAGGCAATAACCCAGCGAAGTGTTGGCACTTAGATTGTGGTCCTGCAAGCAGGAACATCTTTGTGCAGGGTGAGGCTGAGAGAGCCATTGTTGTGTATCAGTGACAGCGCGCTGTGAGGTTGACCAGTCAGTTGTCACACATTGGTGAGATGGACAGTAGTATGACACGCGTCCGTCACAGTCCATTCCAAAGCCTATGGAGAAGTCCCTTCTCCACTGTGACCTGGGACAGATCCATTATCTCAATGCCACTACCCCCCCCCCCCCAGGTTTAAACAAGGGGGTGAAATTCATATCTTTCTTGGAGGGATTCTCCTCAGGGGGCATTAAAAAATGAAATACAATTGGGTGCAGGGCTCTGTTTTCCTATGTTTGACAGTCCCTTTGTTCCTTCCCCCCTCCTGTTTTTCCCCTCTCCCCCAATTTTTCACACCTTTTCACACCCTTTCAGCAGGTGCCTTGCTTTAGCATTTGGAGGTACCACACCTGATTAACCAATTTCCAATTCTTGTTTCATAATTTTGTACTTTTCAGTTAGCCTCCTTGGCCCAGTGGAGGCCTTTTTTATGCCAGTATCATTGTTAATTGGGGGTGGGACCGCTGCTCCCATTGGTTGTCTTTGAAGTTTGTCAGGGATTGGGCATGACAGTGTACCAGGGGTCTTTTGGCACTGTGACATGATCCCACTGGAAAAGGCTGGGTAGCGCCCTGGCGCCAGAAGTGCTGGGAAGCCATGTTAATGTCTCTGCAGCTGGATGATTATGTTTGGTGGAGAGATACAGACCCCAGGTTACATTATTAACCAATCATATTTTGAGAGGAGCCCTGCCAGTGAGATATATGGAAGCCACACTGTAGGATAGACTGCATTCACTCTCTGATTGCAACTGAGGATACATAGTTACAGCCATTTTTTTGCTTTTGAGCACTTACAAGCCACATTTATACTCTGATGACGGTTACCGACAAACAGACCATTACATAAGGCCCCACCACTCTTTCCCAGTGACATGTGGTGTACCAATAGCTGTCCTATATTTCTGGGGGCCTTATTATTACTATTATAGACTTCTTTTGTTGTTACATGGTCAACTTAGATAATTATTTTGAAACCTGATACATGGTCCCTGCAATATTGTACAACCAACAGATGGTATACTATATAATCTTGGGGATCCCAGTATTACTTTTATTAGATTTGCAATGTGATTACATGTGGTTGTATACATACTTTTTTATATATAAACACCCATTAGTGTATGGCTGCCATATAAAATTGAATGCGGCCGTTAGAACATACCATAGTTGAGAATGCGAAACGAGACAATATTTAATGCTTCATGGAATACAATTGGTGTAACATTTTGCCCCTACATATGAGTTTATATGCTTAATACTTTCCAGTTGCGGCCTCTTGGTCTCTGAGTTTGCATGTCTTCCCCGGAACGGGTTTGGCTCCTTATGGGTAGACAGCAGAAGACAACTGTACTTTGATACCATGGGCAGCTTTTTTTGTAATTTCGGCTGATTAACTTTGTTTGTCACAAATATATATTAGTACATATTAGGAAATGAATGATAGGATTGAATATGTGCAAATCTTTATTATTGTTAATTTTTGTTTTGGGCCCAATACTTTTTACACACCTGAAAAAGAGGATAGGGGCATTTGTATTGTGAGCTATTGCTGTGGAATATATACATTCGTCCTTCAGTGGATCTTTTTGGGATACTGCTAACATGATGTACAAATTCAATATATATATATATGCCAATATATTTTTATGTTATTTTAATTTTTTTGTTTCTGTACAATAAAGCTTTGTACATTTTATAAACGTTACTGCCTTTAAAAGTCCCATGGGGTTTGATAGTTTTTTTCCTCTTACTATCCAAAAACAGGCACTGTCACTGGACAAGGGGATGGCAGAAGTGCTAAGCTCTGGATGGCAAGTACAGTCCCAGTCTCAAAGAAGTGAATTTGGCACATGTAAGAAGAATTTTGGTTAACAATGGTAACAGCAAGCATCTGATAGGTTAACCGATTTCAATATTATAAGGAATAATATAAACCACTGAAGCTTACACGTGATTTGTTACTCATTTAAGCGAAGGTAGATATTATATGTGATGTAGCACTGTCCAACAAATAAAAGAATGCAAACAGCCTGGAAGCATGTCCATTCATAGACAATTTTCTACCCATAAAAGCTGCTTATAACCCTTATTATTTGTACCAGGTTTATTAGGATGGGCCCTAAAACACTGAACCATCTGTGGTTATAGTAACTCTGACAATGATCTTTAAGCTTTGGTTTAGAAGGATTTTTGTCTCAATTAGGCTGATTTTTTTTTTAAATGAATCAACAGGAATCCGCATTTTACCTGGTTGGCCAATTGAAGAAAATCTTCACACAGATTATCTTCCTCTCGACTTCTTTGGAAAATTTACCTAAATATATCTAATTAAGACATTTGTAGCCAAGTACCCTGCTTCACAGGACTACAGTCAAGGAGAGGGTAAATGTAAAGCAGTCCTATATTTGCATTTGATATACAGTACTTACAGAAAGTTAGGAATAGACATTTTTTTTCAGTGTGACTAATCGGTATTGTATTATTTGTAATCTGCTTGGCAAAGATACAACAGATGTATTTTTGATGAACATTGTAAATGTGCAAACAGTGTAGCATTCAGGAAACAAGCATGCAGGTGTTTATGGTTCCAAACCATTACAGGGTTTTTTTGTGGGAAAGCTCTGAAAATGAATCTACTGGCTAGGGCCAGCATGCAAAAGGCACCACAGATGTTTTCAGATTATGATAACATATTTTTTTCAAAGTCACTTTTAGCACGTTTTGCTGTACTTAAAAATGATTGTAGATAGTATACTTTGGAATAATACATCTAGAATTTCTTCAATACTTCCTGAAACTAAGTTGGTCTTACTGTATACATTGTCATTCTTATACTGTACTACACCAGCTGAGTTTTCTGGTAACCAAAAACATTGATCGAAGTATGAGAACCTTGTGACAATTGTATTCTGTCATAATTTTAGTTCTATATGATAAATACACCAGGGCAGCTTAGTGGCTAAGTGGTTACCACTTCCACCTAGCAGCACTAGGGTCGCCAGTTTGAATCCTTACCATGACACTACCTATGTGGAGTTTGCATGCTCTCCCTGTGTCTGTGTGGGTTTCTTTTGGGCACTCTGGATTCCTCCCACATTTCAAAGATGTGCTGGTAGGTTAATTGACTTGTGTCTAAATTGGCCCTAGTATATCTACGAATGTGAGTAGGGCCCATTTCACACAGGCCAGAATCTGTTTTTTCTCAGCTGGGGATCCATCCACTGATCCCCTGCTGAGCTGGGAGGAGCAGCCAGATGACAGGTTTGTGTCCACTCTGCGTATGCTGAGTGGACACAGACCCAGCCCACTCTGTTCTGTGGGCAGTCAAATGTAAATGGACGCAGTCAGGTCTAAACAGACTGGCTGTCCCTTTATATATACCCTTAATGCCCACCAATCTGATCTGGCCAGATGGATGGGAACAAATCCCCTTCGGTTTGTTATTGACAGATTGAATCAAATCAGAGGTAGCCAGGTATAAATAGACACAAGTCTGCCCATAGAGGAGAATAGAGCGTCCGTCTGAAAAACATACAGGAAGACCCGATCAGACCTCTCTATACTATATAAGTATCTGTATTAATTAAAAACACTGGTAAGTGTAGGTTTCTCTAATAATAGATCTGCAGGTATGATAGAAACAAATGTGTACATATTACATTAAGAGCCGGTCCACACTAGCGCGACTTGTCAGGCCACTTGTCAGCCTGACAAGTCGCGCTCCCTCGCGGTCCATTGACCGCTACAGGACCCGTTCTAATTGGAGCGACACAAGTCGCTCCGACTTAGAAAAGGGTCCTGTACTACTTCGGGGCGAACTCGGAGCGACTTGCATAGACTTCCATTATGTGAAGTCCCTGCAAGTCGCTCCGAGGTCGTGGTGCATGGTAATGCACAAGTTGCCCCCGAAGTAGTAAGGAGTCGTGTCGCCTTAGTGTGAATGGACTCTAAAACTTTTTTTTTTTTTTCAATTAAATAGTATCACTTGTAAGAAATTGTCAGAGCCAAGATAGATAAGAACTGATAATTAAGAGCTATAATATAATGCTTTAATTTTTAGCTTTACATACAATAACTCTGAGTAGTAAGTAAACCAATCTACAAGCTGGTAAGAAAAGGCACTTGTAGTAGCATGTGGGGAGTGCTGCTGGCATGCGAGTCCAACAAGGTTCTGTGTTGTGCAATGATTATCTTTGAGAGGCCCTCAAATTTGTTTGATCATGTTTTGAAAATTTAAACAGAGAGGTGTGGCAACTGTTTGCTATTAATGATTTGTTTAAACCATAGCTAATGCTGATGTTGTAGATTTATATGCAACACAAAGTACACCTGAAGGACTAACT
Source organism: Pelophylax lessonae (assembly GCF_965119305.1). Lineage (NCBI taxonomy): Eukaryota > Metazoa > Chordata > Amphibia > Anura > Ranidae > Pelophylax > Pelophylax lessonae. The sequence goes on from NC_138770.1 coordinate 302,770,567, forward strand.
ATCAAAAAGTGGTTAAAAAGGTATTGAAGAATATGCTCAAGGTGAACATTACAGTTTAACACATTTTAAAGGACAAGTGTACTGTTGTGGGTTTTTTTTTTTTTTTTTTACTTATTGCACCTACACAGCAATTTTAACAAGGAGAAATCTCAGCCTAACAGCTAGGGGCAAGCACACTTAAGGGGGTAACTCACTATAGTAAATAGCAGAGCTATCTGGCTACACAGAAGCAATACATTTAGATAAAACTATTGCAAATATAGAAATGGAAATCTCTTTATACTGTAAGTGCTATAGAAGCAATTAGCATCCTGTATCACTAGAGGAACTGCCTTTGCAATGGTTTTGTAGTGGGGTCCCTCAAATATAGCTTTGACCCTTTGCCAAATGACTGCTCAGATGAGGCGTTCACATTCACAAATATATCATTGGTGGGGTTGTGAATGTACAAGCCTTCTGAGCAGTCAGTTGCACAGTGTCAAAACTATATGTGAGATGGCTTCATTGCACAAAAACTTTATAAAGTCACCCTCTCCATCTGTGTATTATTATAGTTACCTGTTGAAGGAAATATTAATGCCCATGAAGACTCCTGGGATGTACAACATCCTTTTGGCCTAGGTCAGAAACCAACTGAAGAAATAAAAAAAAAAAGAAAGATTCAAAGTAAATTTAATATACTTTCCTATCTATTTATTAACCTCCCTGGCGGTATTCCCGAGTGTGGCTCGGGGTTAACTTTCTGTACCAAAAGCGGTAACCCTGAGCCACACTCTGGATTACCACAGAATGTTACTCACCTTCCATGCGATCCCCCGCCGTCCTCCCTGCCGTCCCCCCGGCATCCTCACAGTCTCTCCCCGCTCTGTGCGCGGCCGATTGCCGGCACTTGCCTTCCGGATCACTCCCTGTGAGCGTTGCGACGCAGAGGGGTGGAACTGGCAGCAAATTCAAAAATGTAAATACACAAATGACATGATACAAAGCTGTGATCCTAACGGATTACACTGTATTATGCCCTTTTAGCACAGGATTGCACCTGGTGACTTTTCCAGTGCCCTGCCTGTGCTTTTCCAGTGCTTTGTGCCTGGAAAATTTTGAACGATCATGGCGTCCAAAAAGCATTTTTTTTTGCGCAAAAGCGCTTTTAAATGAACTGGAAAACAGCGACAGCGAAACTGAGTTACTTGAAGAACTGAGCGATAGCGATTCGTGGGAAAATTCGTCATCAGGTACGGAAAGTGAAGACAGCTGATGTCTCTATTCTGTCTCTATTCTTATGTCTCTTTCTGGAACAGAGCTTGTGGAATTTGGGAAGTATATCGAATGATTCTTCAGAATTTCCAACTGAGCTATGTGCCAGAAAGAGACATTAGAATCGTCGCTGTTGTCACTTTCCGTACCTGATGACAATTTTCCCACTAATTTTCCCACAAATTGCTATCGCTCAGTTCTTCTTTGTGCAAAAAGAACGCTTTTTGGATGCCATGGTCGTTCTCTATTATCCAGGCACAAAGAACTGGAAAAGCACAGGCAGGGCACTGAAAAAGTCACCAGGTGCAAACCTGTGGTGAAATGGCATTATACAGGGTAATCCGTTCACACAGGATCACAGCTTTGTATCATGTCATTTGGTGTATTTACACTTTTGAATTTGCCCCCGGTTCCATTCCCCCTGCGTCGCAAAGCTCGCAGGGAAGGGAACCGGAAGCCAGGTGCCAGCATCGGCTGAGCACACAGTGGGAGGACAGCGGGAGAGGATGGCGGGGGAGGACGGCAGGGGAAGGTGAGTTTTAAAATGTAAAACAGCTGATTTCTATGCAAAACAATGTACCGCTTTTAGCACAGAAATCCTGACATAATCAGACCACCAGGGAGGTTAATGCTAGTAGCATAAGGATTAAAAATATATAACGTTGATGCATGTTGTTTTAACTATACTCTGGATTCCAGGTGCCTGCATGTAGATCTGTTTGTTTCCAGTGCTTGTTAGGAGTCCACTAATCTGGAGTGCCCTACTATGCTCTAGCTCCCTGGTGCCCAACACGCAGCCAATGAGCTACATGTAATCTGCCAGCCATCTGCATGCGGCACCATAAATAAAGTAGAGCCGGAGTGGGGTGCCAGGTGCTGGAACACACCTGGCACAGAGAGAGAGAGACTTTACTGTGGGCAAAGCTATAACTTCGGCCACAGTATGAGCAAAATCCTGGCTTGGGGAAACAGAACCGTGCTGGAGCATGTGATGGGTAGGTGATGGGGTTGAACTTTCGCTGCCATTAACCCCAATGTAAAGGGGGAGGGGGGTTAAACACCACTGCCACTGACCACAATTCAGGGGGACTAAATATCTCTGCCACTGACCACAAAGCTGGGCGGAAGATGGGGTTAAATGTCACTGCCATTGACCACATTGCACAGGGGAGGGGGTAAATATCACTGCCACTGACCACAATGCAGGGAGAGAAGGAGGTTAAATATCACTGCAACTAACCACAATGCAAGGGGGAGGGGTAAATATCACTGCCACTGACCACAATGCAGGGAGAGAAGGGGGTTAAATTACCACTGCCACTGACCACAGTGCAGGGAGAGGAGGGGGTTAAATATCACTGCCACTGACAACAACGTGAGGGAGGGAGTTAAATATCACTGCTACTGACTACAATACACGCGGGTGGAGAGAGGGTTAAATATCACTGTCACTGACCACAATTCAGAAGGTATGGGGGTAAATATCACTGACAGTGACCACAATGCAGGGGGGAGGATGAGGTTACATATTACTGCCACTGACCACAATTCAGGGGAGAGGGGGGTTAAATATCACTGCCATTGACCACAGTGCAGAGGAAGGAGGGGTTGACTACAATTATTGCACCCATTGACACTAATTGTGGGGGGTTATTATTGCACACCCTGACCACCCTGACCCCAATGATGGGGGCTGTTGTACTCCAACTTCAATGTGGATTGTGATACAGCAAGACCAAATGCAGCAGGACCAAAAATTTTCCCCACTGAAATAAGAAAATGCACTGCTATTGTGCAACCTTCTGGAGGTGTCCAGGGCTGCACTTGAAGCCCTCTATAACTTTCAGGTTGACCACCACTGCTTTAGCTTATGTCCTTCCACTCTACGCACATTAGTATTACATGCTAAATGTGATAGGTGGCTTTACTGATTGTAAGCTCTATTGAGCAGGGCCCTCTGATTCCTCCAGTATTGAATTGTACTGTAACTGTATTGTCTTCCCCACACTGTAAAGCGCTGCGCAAACTGTTGGCGCTATTTAAATCCTGTATAATAATAATAATAATTTACTGGATATAATAATGAGAGGTCTGATTGGAATTTGCAAAACTAAACACCTTGGGTTTGAGGGTTCCTGCAGAATTCTTGCTCCTGTCAGAATACACTGATCAGCGGCTGCAGCTGACTGACAGCTGCCATTGATCAATGGAACATTTTCCAACATGTCCCTTTAACAAAAGTTGATTAAACAATCAACTCCTGTCAAAAAGGGGAGCCCGCACACTGAATACTATTTGTGAGGTCTCTGCTGGACCAGTTGCATTTTGATCAGGTTATGCCCAGCTTTAGAGTTCCTCTACTTGATATTTGGACTAAGGGATAGCCCAGCACCACCTACACCACAGAACCTGCCACAGGAAAACTGGAGCATCCACCCACGTTCTTTTTCATACCGCTGATCATCGGAAGCTTTTGGGGAGAAATTGAGGGGGACCTGCTTCTACAGCAAGAGTTCACTGCAGCAACCTGGGGACTGGTGGGAGAGCTATTCACCCATTGCTGATACTGCTAGCAGGGACTGAGCCACTGAGAACAGGACACCAAGTGTACCCATTTCATACCACACCCATATGACGTACTTATTCCAATCCTAGACTGTACCTATATCAAATCTATTTTGCATTATACGGAACCTTTACTAAATCTGAACTACATTTACCTTGCACCTGTGTCAAGACTACACTACACCTATACTGTACCTATGCTGCATTCAGGTTAACTGGACTGTCATTAGTTAAGACGTTTTGAAAGGGCCCCAACTATAGCCAAAGAAGAACATCTCAAAGGACTGCCTCTCCCTTAATAATTATTCTGTAAGCCCCCTTTGTCCCCCTGCCCCCTCCCCTACCATACTCCTTTTCTTGACCCAGTCCATTTCCTCATCTCTGCAGTCATGTTCATCAACAAGGTCATTGATCGTATTAGCAAATTCCCCCATCTTAGTCTCCACATGGTCCACCCTGGTGGTCACTGATTGTAAGTCTGTGCTAAACGTATGCATGTAAGCTGCCAGGTCTGATTGTAGAGAGCTTCTTAATGATACCAGCATGTCTTTTAAGACAGTGTCCATAACCGGCTTATTATTAGTGGGGAATTCCATGATGTCGTGAGGGAGATTCCTAGTGTCATCCCCAGGGTTTCCCATAGGACTCACCTCCTGCCCAGAATGGCGGTCATCCAGCCAGAATTGACCCTTTGCCGGGCTTCCTGACTGCGGTGTGGAGCTGAGGGTTAGATTCATACCCGCCGTTGGACCCAGGGAAGCCGATTGTGAGGGTTGCTGCGGACTGCGGGGTGAGCATCTTGCCTTTCGCCCGGGGCCTTCTGCATGAAGAAGGCAGTCAGTTTCTTCGGCCGAGATTCTTCCTTTCGTTTCTGCGTCCTCTGCCCTGGGGTCTGAGGGAGCGGATCGCCCCTATAACGGGTTGCAAAGGTTACCGGGGAAGCCGTATGTGCCGCTTATGTTCTGTGGGTGGCGGGAGCTGAAGCACTACGTGGCCATCTTTGTTCCCAGCTGGACACGCCCCCCATACTGCTTATCTTTTGGACAGTGCTTACCCAGCCAGTCTAGTATTAGCATCACCACCTTAACCTCCCTGGCAGTATGATTATTTCAGATTTTAGGTTCTGAAAGCGGTACCGTTATTTTGCATGTAATTCTTAAGGACGAGCAGCCCAAACCAACTATTTACATATGATTTTTTAATGAAAATGTTAGCCTTAACAGTGAGGCTAGCTACAGCGCTTGCTGAATGTACCCCTAGTGGTAAAATCAAGTAGTGATTCACTAACAAATTGTTAAAATAGGCAAATAATAAATGACAAATGATAAATGCCCCAATTTACATCAGTGACTTTTTAAATAAAAGGTATTACAAATTAATCAATAAATAGTAGTAAAAAAACATATAGTGAATAATATATCAAGTCCAAATAGGTGACTGTTGTGCCCAAACAGTTCAGATAATAAAAGTCCTTGAGTGATTGTGTTTATCCAGTAGGTTCAAAAGTGCAGGTGCTCAAAAGTGGGTATCCATTAATTCTGTGACATCGATTTGTTTCACCGTGGTGTGGCTAAATTAAATAACTTACCAGATCCAATGGGTCCTATATGCCTTATGGCATTAGGACCACTCACGCTTAATTACCCCCTGGGCTGGGATGGGTTCCTCTTTAGATTTCCAATGGGCTGGTACAGGGTTCCCTGCTCTCGCCGGGGCAAATAACCAGCTGTATGTGGAAGAAGAAAAGGCTCCAGATGGTGTAGTAAGGTTAATATTTATTACCCACAATGTGGGTTAAAAGCAGGTAAAAGTATACAAGTAGTAAAAAAACGTCTGTCAGCAGTCAGCTAGCAAGCTGCACGTCCTCTCTGCAGAGTGGCGAGCGGAGCTTCCGGCTTGTGTTCCTGACGTGACGTAATTACGCTATGCGTTCCAATCTAACGTGTTTCATCACTTCCTGTGACGTCTTACAAATTTATCCATTGCTAAAACACTCCTTGGCGCGGGGAATATACCTTGGTATATTTTCCACATATGATTTTTTTACTGTGCGTTATTCTTTATAACATCTCGGGTATGATAAAGTTTGAAACACAAAATCATAAATTTTAATATAATAAATAACTATAAATAATAGCAAATAATAATATAATAATAATAATACTTTTTATTTAATAAATTGTAGTAAATAATATAATCAAAAATACTGACATTTTTTTTGGCCAAACAAGGATGCAATATTAGTAGTCATATTGCTTCAGTTAACGTCCCAGGTATGCAAAATTTTAAAACACGGTACAGCACAAAGTCCAACGTCACAATCCGGACAATAGAACCGGTTTCTTTTCGGATTTTCCATCCAGTGTCGACATGTTTAGAACAGCAAACCACACACATCCTTGTGGGTGCAGACTTCTTTTCCGTTGGTGGAATGTGGTCCATAAAGTGACGACCAGTCAGGCGTTCCGGGTTCACAACGCCAGCAGCACGACATCCAGATCTATTTACAGTCCTTGGTGTTTGGTGCTTGAGAAATATAAGTTTGGCAACTTTCCAAACAAAGTCAGCAAGAACCACAAGCTTGTCACTAATTTTTTTGTAATATTTTTTTTGTTGTTTTCTAATTGCCGGATAAAATGTCATGGCCTGGTCAGATCTGTCCACACCTCCCATGGTGTTGTTGTAATCCATCATGAGTTGTGGTTTCATTATGTCTTTTCCACCTTGTGTGTACCATAACAGTAGAAGTGTTGTGAATTGTACTCATTAGGCCCCGTTCACACTGGGGCGATCCGACTTGGGGGGGCGACCTCCGAGGTCGCGGTGCGAGCAGCGTGCCGCGACCTCGGAGCGGCCGGCACGGACTTCATAACATTGAAGTCTATGACGGTCGCTCCAGGTCGCCCCAAAGAAGCTCCGGACCCTTTTTCTAAGTCGGAGCGACTTGTGTCGCTCCTATTAGAAGGGGTCCACAGCTTCCCTATGGAAGGCGACCTACGGCGACCTGTGAGGCGACCAGGTCGCCTCACAGGTCGCCCCAGTGTGAACGGGGACTTAGGCGCACATATTTTTTGTTGCGCCATCTCACTGTCATCATTTTGCCTTTCTGCCAGGCAACTATTTCTCCTGCCTTGAGCTTTTTATTGCCAAAGGTTGGCGACATGCCACGCTGGTCAGCCCTAACAGTCCCATATGCATCCGTCTTGATGTGTAAAAGGAACTCATAGAATTCTGGAGAAGTGTAAAAATTGTCTGTGATTACACAGTATCCCTGATTCAGCAATGGCTCAATCAAAGTAAGAACCAAAGCGGTTGCCATTCCATAACTACTGAATCGTTCGTTGAATTTGGTTCCTTTATATAGGACCAAATTCCATATGCAACCAGTGCTTGATTCACATAGCATGAATGATTTTATGCCAAATCATGCTCTCTTTGACGCTATATACTGTATTCAGCTGAGTCTTCCTTTGTAGGCCATTAGACTTTCGTCGATACAAATGTCTCTCTGATACGTAGGTCTGCTGGAGATTTTTCAGAAAAATTTGATAAACCTCCCAAATCTTTTTGAGTTTTGGTGCTGGATGAGAAGTCTCAAATTCTTCATTATTTGCAAAGTGCAAATATTTCATTATGAGCGAAAATTTGTATTCTGACATGACCGTGCCAAAAAAAGGAGTGGCTAGTAATTTATTGGTTGTCCAATACCACTTCTGCAGGGTTTTCCCTACCACTCACGGAAGAATTATTAGGCCCAGAAACTTCCAGATGTCCTCTTTGGTCACTGGTTCCCACATTCTGCTCCTTGAAAACCTCTGATGCGCAGCAGTTTGTTGATCCTGGTGGATTTGTTTCCTTAACAATATTTTCAATAACCTTATCAGTCAAAAAGAGCTGGAGGTATGCCAAGGGGTTGTCATCCTCAACATCCACTTTGATAGCAGGTGCTCCAGTAAACGGGAACCTTGGGGGCGCTACATGCTCCGTACCGCAGTCAATCAAGCCCCAAGTCCGATCATCACTGAAATAGCTTTCTGTGTCCGATGAGGAACTTCCCCATGAATCGCTATCACTCAATTCTGCAAGTGATTCTGTATCGCCGTTGCTGTTTTCCAGCAGGTCATATACCGCTTTTGAGGTGGCGGCGTGCTTTTTTGATGCTATGGTCGTTCTGCAGTTTCCAGACACAAAGTACAGTAAAACTGCAGGCAAGGGCACTGGAGAAAGCACTGGGGGGTAAACTAAGGTCAATTTATTTTATTTAGTAATGTAATCCAATAGGATTACAATGTATCAGTGTGTTCGTGTTTTTTACGTTTTGAATTTGCCGCCGGTTCCACCCCCCTGTGACGAGACACTCACAGGGAGCGGAAGCCAGGGCACACAGCATCAGGCGGAAGATTCGGCCGCCGTACACTGCTGGAATACATTGCGGGATCCCGTGGACAAGGTAAGTAACCTTTTCCAGGATCCAGCGATCCTCCCTGGCGGTATCCCCGAGTGTGACTCAGGGTTACCGCTAATGATACTTAAATACCACCCCGAGCCACACTCGGGAATACTGCCAGGGAGGTTAAATGTGCTCTGGTAGTATAGTTCCAGCACTTGATAGATTAAACTTTACTTTTTCTCCCTGCTGCGCTTGAGGTGGCCTTGATTTTTGCTGATATTTTATGTTTGTATGCTCAACCTGATGTGAAGGAGAATCTGAGTTTCTTGGTAAAAGGTCAAGGCAAAGTACAGACAACCTATTTAGTGACTCATATTGGTGAGCACTAAATTTCTTATTTGGTTACAACTGTTTCCCTTTTGGTCAATACCACCCTTTATTTAAAGCTGATGGATATTACCTGGTATATAGGAAAGAGAATTTCTAGAAAGGGTCAGGGCTGGTTACAAGTTTATTTTGCCAACAGCTCAGTTAGATCATTCTGTTGCATTTTCCCACGTTAGTTTACACTTATCAGAAGTATGCATTTTATAAAATGTGGTGTGCATATATGAAATCTGTAACTCTGCTCTGTGGGATTTTCAGGTACACTTTCGCACGGTTAGCTCACCTACGTATGAAAACCACAATATAAAATTACAGACATATATGGGAATTTTCACTTTCTTAATACAGTATAGCTAATACTAAAAGTGAAATATTCTAGAAATGTTGTTTTGAAAAAATGATTCTGTTCTCATAAATACATGTTGGGTAGCAGCAATATGACAAAACTTGTTATGTTCAGTAAGTAAGCAAGTAAATGGAAAAGCATCGCTAATAATAAAACGTTTTTTTATAAAGCAAAGTGTAATAAAGAACTGTGTGAGGATTATACAAAAACAGTACATGCTTAGAGAAAGCATCAAAACCATTCTAAAGTATCCAATCTTCAAAAACAAATGTGAATTTAAAATGGAAAAAAAATGTTGACTGGCCTAATCCATCTTGTAAGATAAAAGGGCACAGCTTTTGGCTCATCGGTCCAGAGCACCTGCTGCCATTTTTCAACACTATGTTTTTCTGCATAGTTGAGTTGCTTAGCCTTGTTTCCATGTCCTATGCATGGAAACATAGGATATGGGGTGCAGAAAAATGACAGCAGGTGCTCTGGACTGATGAGTCAAGATCTGGATTATCTGGCTGTAAAAAAGACAGTTTGCTCGTGAAGACCTGGAGAGTGGTACAATAATAAGTGTCTGCAGGGAGCATGGTGGAGGTTCCCATCAAATGGGGTTGGAAATTTGGTCAGGATAAATGGTGTCCTCAATGCTAAGAAATACAGGCATACACTGGTCTATCATGCCATACCATCAAGGAGGCATGTCACTGGCCCCATATTTTTTCTGCAGCAGGACAATGACCCCAAAAGTTCAGCCAAAGTCATTAAGAACTATATTCAGTGTAAAGAAGAACAAGGAGTCCAGGAAGTAATGAGCCCTGTTCTCAGCATCATTGAGTCTGTCTGGAATTAAATGAAGAGATGGAAGAATTTGAGGCAACCACAAGACAGTGTTGTGCTACATCCAGAGAGATTTCCATGTTTGCTGTAAGGCGCACATTTTTGTTTCGGTGAGTTTGCAATTTACTCGGTGGTGATGGCACAGTGATTTGGACATTTTGATCAAGTTTTGTGCACTGGAGTGCATGCACTAGCTACCTTTATTTCACTTCCATATGCATCTGGACTATTGAAGTTTGTTTTGAATATAAATTTTACAGATTATATGGACTTTTTTTGTCATGTTTACCTTGTGATTGAGTTAATTATCACAGTTACTTTGGCAATTTATTTTTCACATATACAATATTTTCAAACCTGCCTAAAACCTTTGCACAGTATTATACCTCCTACTTACATTTTTGGAGCTGCTACAAAATTTTGGCAATGGTAAAACCCTACATACAACTTCTCCCTTGCAGTTATTTTTGCGCCTGATTTAAAAAATGTCTTGCATAAGAATCTTCTGTATTAGAAAGCAAATTAAAGCATTGTGCGATTCATCCTGTTTTTTGTTTTGTTTTTTCCTAAAAAGGGGACTAATCCCTAAAGTGTGCATGTGTCAAACATCCAAAAAGTAGGTGAAAACAGTTTCCTTAATTTTGACAGTATTTTTTTATTACCTGTCATAACTGATGAAAGATTGTTTTGTATCTGCAGTTAATAAAACTGGACTAGTTTTTGTATTACCCATAAACCAATGTACATCAATGATCTGCAAAATGGCTTGGCAATAAGAAGGTCACATTGTTACCAAGAACTAGTGTGAAAATGCAAGCTGCTAAATGAACATGACTGAAAATTCAACACATTAGCAGGCTGTCAGCCCTGTGGTATAGATTAAAGGAATATATTAGTATAAAATAATAATTTGTAAGTCGTAATTACTGTACTATGTCATAAAACACAAATTACTTTCTTTCTGAACTTACATTATTGTTGTCTTTTCCCACTCCACTCAACATTCAATATTTAGGTCAAGGATATTTGTTTGCAGACCAGATGTAGACGGAGCTTTGGTCTTGTTATAACACAGGAAGTGGTTTTTAGAATCACCTGCAAGCTAGAAAAAAAAATTATCTTAACTAGCGAACCTAAATACATCCAGTTAACTGTTTGGAAGAATAAAATAGACCTCCTTTTTGGGTATGTTTTTGTCTGCCTGCGTGAAATAGTCATTAGATGGTAATAAAATATTAATTAAATAATTCCAAGTATGTACAGTACATTCCTGAAGTACTTGAATCCAGGGACATATTTCTTGGTGCCTACTCTGAGAAATTCAGTTGGCGTAATCCAAGAAATAAGTTTTAAAATGTATTAAAAAACTGAGCTTTAAACTGAGAGTTGAACATAAATAAATCAAATCCTTAAGTTGTGTCAGTTCAAGCCAAATACATTACAAGGTAATGTAACCACTCTGAACCACACTTGTTATAACCAATTTGGAGGTGAGCAGCCATTGCACTCAGTGTCGGATATACTGTGGGAATTGTTCACATCGGTGATACAGTCGGGATTGAGAGTGCCCATCACGTGTTCAGATCACCAATATTCTTTTTGCACTTTAGCACATGAACATTTTTTATATATGAACTTATTTATCTATTTATTTATTCACAAATCCTTTACACCAGCACTGGATATGAACTATCATGCATTGTTGGAATATTGATATATTATATTGTTTGATATATTGATATATTATCTATTTATTTATTCACAAATTCCTTTTACACCAGCACTTTATATGGACTATTATGCTTTTTTTTGAATATTGATATATATGTATGGTCCTTTGCGCAGCACTTTGTTTTTTTGAATTTCTATTATTTTATCCTTTGCACTATTTTGCACAGTTCATTGTTTTATGACATGTACATTTTCACCATTTGTTATTGAGTTTAATTTTGAATTCACTTTGAATTTAGCGCTGATTTATTTATTTTATCTGCTTATATTAGTATGTGGTGACACTACAAAATTGTCAGCTTTATTCTTCAGTATCACCACTTGATTGTGGTTCACTTTTTTACATTTTTTTGATCTTTTTCAATTACTTCACTGGTAGCGCATTGGCCTTTTTACTCTTTAGGGTGCTGTACATAGCTTCCTGAAGGCATCATAGCACCTTGCCTCAGTGCTCCTCTCAAAAGCCTTTAACTCAGAAGCAAGGAGTGGGCTGGCAATATCAAAATGCCTGGAGTCAGTCTTGAAAGAATTGGCATTCCCACGTAGACTGTATGTGTATGCAGAAAACCCTAGGTAAAGCCCATATGTAATGCTGAGCCTCCATGATTAAAGGATCCAAAAGACAATAAGAGGGCCAGGCATGGGGCAGTCAGGCTAAGGTAGAAGAACTAAATGTATTTTGAATACAGGAGGCATTTTGAATCCAGGAGAAGACCCTGTATAACTGTACAAGAAAGGTAAGGCTGTAGTTCAACCTTAACCCAAACTAAAACAAAGTTGCTGAAATAGCAAGTTTGGAATTGCCAGTGGATTAATGGCTTAGGCATAGAGCCAGGGGAAGGGGAGGGATCTATGTGCAGGTAGAGGCAACACATGAGCTCACTGAGAAGACTGTCAGTTCCTCTGCCAGCATGCAATGTGATATTGTCACCTTGATTTTGTCTATTACGTAGTTTAAAGGTGCACCCACTTTGGCTTCTGACTGAAGTCCATGTAGAATCCATCCATGTGCTCACATTCTGTCAACCAAATATAGGACAATATCATAAAACTGTATTATTGTTGCTTTGATATAAGTGCTATAGCTAGTGCTAGTTACCATTCATTTTTATTTTGCAATATTGGTTTGCTGGTTTAAAAATGGCACCAGGGTTATAGTTTTTTCTTTGTTTTTGTTCTAGCTTTAACAATTTTTTGTGAGCTTTGTCAGGTATTTTAAAGAATTGTTTTTTTCAGATAAACTATCTTTAACAGTCTCCCTATCTGTAGGTGAGCAGAAATTGTAACATTTACAACTATAATAGGTATATTTCATCTGTAGCCAGGCAGGTGCTGAGCTACAGAAATATGGAGAAAAAGATGTTGCCCTTCATTCTTCTCTTCCTCCACTGAGATATTGATTTTATGCTGCACCATATACGATAGACTTCTACGCAGACCCCTGAGAATACTGAAAGCTGTAGTTTGAGATGGTAGCCATATAATGGGATGAATAGACAACTTATACTACAGATCCCAATATGCACTGTGCAGAAGGATGAGTGGGGAGAGGATTTTTATTAAACTGCCTTGGAAAGCTCTTCTTCATACCACCAAGGGGGTTGTAGAGAGAACATCTCTGTCTAGATATTCGCCTGCCTGCTAGTGTATGCTAAATTGTTTATTAGCATTTTTAATCCATTTTATGCTTGCCTTGTTACTATCCATATTGAGTAACAGTATATTAAGTTGTCCTTTACTACCTGGTTTGGTGCCTGTTTTCTTTGATATTGCACTACTATTGGGTACTAAGTATTACTTTCAGTTAATTCCTGTAATGTATGTTTGAACACCTTACCTGGTATATTGGAAGGCCTTAGGTTCTTGAGAAGGTTGAAGCAAAGAACAAAGGACCCATCCTACCCAGTGGCTCCTGTGGGAATAGTGCTACACATAGATGAAGTAGCACTTCATGTGGATTAACACCTGATCAGGAATTACCCCATTGAAAGAAGTTTATGGTCTATATCTTTTTATTAGGTTGTGTATTGTGGATTAAGGACCTGACTAACCTACTAAAAAGCCCACTAAGGTGTGTAATTATGTCTCTTTTTGAAGAAGCTTTATCTCTTAGTCTAAAAACTTCTGGATAGGAGAGTGTTCTGCCTCAGCAACCTATGCATCGAAGGTTTTATCTCTTTAACTGATCCAATTGTGGAGAGATAGCTTAAAGGAGAAGTAGGGCCAAAACTATTTTCGTCCTACTTCCCCTGTGGGTCACAGGAGTGCACTTAGTTCTGCACTCCTTTGACCAGTATTCAGCCAACAGCAGGTTAAAATCTACTGTTGGCTAATGTCACCCAGCAAATTTAATGTCAGGAATCTGCCAAGATTACCTGCTGAGAGCCTGAGCCAGTTGCACCCACCCCTTCCACAGTACGGTGCTCCAATGAGGGCTGAAGGGGCAAAGCAGAGAGCTGGTGACTAAGACAGTGGGGAAAGATGCAGCATCCACCTAGATGATTATGTGTGTTTTTTCCACCTGAAAAAGAAGATAGAGGAGAACAACAAACTAATAATGAAATTACCATAACCTAAAACTTGAAAGTCGCTACTGGTGTTTGTTAGATGTGACAGAAGACAGTTTATTGATGTATAGAGGGCAGGGAAGCAACATGCCCAGACATTTTTACTTCCTCTTAAATCAAGTCATTGGTTTAGAAGATGCATCTTCTTCCTTTGACAAAGAAAGTAACACTTTGAATTATGACCTCAGTGGTGGGAGGCCCTTTGCAGATGTGCCATCTGTGACAACCTTCATGGTCCTCAGTATTGGCTGTGAAATGATCAACAACATTGGTAAGTTGTGAGATAGCTCGCACAACAGAAGACCACTTTGAAAAGGTGCTGTGATCAGCTGGATTAAGGATCGTTGGTATAGAACAGGGATATGCAAACTGTGGCCCTCCAGCTGTTGTAAAAATACAAGTCCCATCATGCCTCTGGGTGTCATGCTTGTGGCTGTCAGAGTCTTGCTATGCCTCATGGGACTTGTAGGTCTACAACATCTGGAGGGCCACAGTTTGCATATCCCTGGTATAGAGTGATATTAATCGGGATTGAAGAACCTTCTGATGTGTTTTGCTCTGTTACTGACATACACATAGAACTGTTTTGTATGTATTCCAACACTTTCTCACTCTCTGTGTAAAAGTGAAAAGAGTCTATTTCAAAGTATATTTTATGCACAGAGTTCAAGCCTTGGAATGGTATGTGCTGGGTTTGGGGTCAACTTGGCATCATCGAGGACAAAACACACTTCCTACTCTGAAACTTGGATCTATAACTTTGAGGTAGGCTACTGTGGCTATTGTTTCAATGCAAGCATCAGAGAAAACATGGATCTCTCTTCTGATGGCACTTATTAGGGATGCAGAAATGTAAGTGTGTGGTATCTGAAGTTGTGCCAGTACTTTCAGGGATTCTTTCCATGATTTCCATCTTTGTTGTTTCTCTCTGGGTAATGGGGTATCGCAATCTGTGTTTTTAGAAGTAAGCTGTCCTATAAGTATCTTTTTTTGTTTTCAAATGTTTTTTATTAGGAAGGTCAAAAACACACAAACAATCATATAAAAAAGAGAACATGTACAGGAATATTACAATGCACATATTGAGATAAGGCCAAAGTCTTGAAATGTCACATAAGACCAAAACATTTAACAAGCCCAGATGTAATAGACATGAAGAAAGTAATAAAGATGTTTTGCGCTGCACTATCACTAAATGTGTTCCCACATAACCGTATAAAATAAATAAACAATATGTGGATGTGTTGCTCAAATAATAAAATTAAAAGATAAAAAAATGATAATAAGGAAATGGTCTTGAATCTTCATTCCATAGTGATGACTACCATATTATTATAAAAACAAGTGCCAAAAGTTGAAAATAATTCTGTGAAAAAAAAATATATCACTGTTAAAAATCTCCCAAGAAGTGAAAAGTCCCAGCAATCCAAGAAAAAGTGCTCTTATAATGCTTCTTCGTAAGCACTCTGCTCCACCACACCATTCTATAGTGCTCCACCACCTGATGAAG
The DNA here is from genome assembly GCF_965119305.1 of Pelophylax lessonae. NCBI lineage: Eukaryota > Metazoa > Chordata > Amphibia > Anura > Ranidae > Pelophylax > Pelophylax lessonae. The sequence continues at coordinate 302,786,145 of NC_138770.1, forward strand.
TGTATGCCCCTCTTATTATAGATCCATAAAAGGGTAGGTACAGCATATGAGGGATAATCTTGCACACTAGGTAATGGTCCTCCACACAGGTCCTCCCTAATAGTATAACTTCCTCAGAGGGGATGACTCCATATAGCTCTTAGAAGAAAGGGAATAATCTCCAATAATGTAGAATATTTGTTAACACATAATAAATGTGAGTGCAATTCTAGAAGCTGGGTTGGTGCATTTATAGGTATAAAACGAGCATAAAAGGTGATGAAGCATGAAATAGATCAAGCAGTATCTCACAAATAGTTCAGATCAGACACCAGACACTCAAGCCGCCTGGCTCCACCTTCACATGTTATGCCCCCCCCCACATGGCTTTGTCACATTATTTGTGAGTGAAATGGGGGTCACCCAAAACCGAGGCTAATGGAGAGGTGGTAGAAGCCATGTTAAGTTTATCTTTATAGTGAGACCATGTGAGTGGGCAACTACTGTATTTAGGCACAAATCTCTTGGGGGGAGACCAATCTGGACCATAGTAAGCCTTGTAGATGGAAGGGAAGAATAAAATATGTTTAAAAGGAAAGCCAGGGAAGAACCATTATGCAAGTTGTGTGAAGTTTGCAGCAAGATAATAAGACCATAAGTTAGGGAGACCTAGACCACTTAAAGGTTGTGGTCAATGCAAGAGAGATTTGCTACATCTGGGGTTTTTGTGAAATCATAAAAATTTGCTGATGTCCCTTTGAAGAAAATCTAGAGTGGATTTAGGAGTTAATAATTTTAGAGCTCTGAAATAAAATAACAATTTAAGCAATATAGCCATTTTGATTGCACACACTCTACCAAGGAAAGAGATGTGGTATGAAGATCACAATTTTAATAAAGATTTTATATGTGTGAAAAGTGATAATTGGCTTGAAAAAGTAGTTTGTATGATTGAGTAGGGCAAATACCCAAATAACACAAGGATTGTCTACACCAAGTAAACAAAAATCTCTCCTGTAGAGAAGCCGTCAACCAAGATGGGAGGTTAGTAGCCATAGCTGAACATTTAGATAGATTTACAACTATACCTGAAAGGTCCTGAAAGATCTTTAGTTCAGAAATAAGGGGCTCTAATAGGAATAGTAGAACATTGTCAGCATATAAGCCTAATTTAAATTATTTTGGGTCTTTTGGTGAATCCTTTAATGTTTATATTATTTCTAATTGCGCAAGCTAGGGTTTCAATTGCCAAAGTGAATAGAATTGGGTCTAGTACCCCTCCCCAAGGGTAAGAACTCTGAGTTACTACCCAGTAGTTTGATTCTAGTTTGGGGAGATTGATATATGGTCTTGAAGCCATGTAAAAATGTGTCGTAGATGCCAAATTTAGGGAGAAGACAATTTAAATAGGACCAAATAATGCTATTGAAAGCTTTATGTATATCAAGGCCGAGAATACAAACTGGGCAAGAATGTAAATTAGAGTCTTGAATTAAATTGGTGACTAACTGAATCTTGTCTGTAATTTGCTTGCCTGGGATGAAACCAGTTTGATTTGAGCAAATTAAGGAAGTGCTGTTATTAGCAGCCAGTCTATCAGCCAGCAAATGTCCAAATATTTTGAGGTTGTTATTAATAACAGAAATTGGGTGATCATTTTGTGGAAGAGTTTGATCCTTATGAGGTTTTGGTAATAGAGACATATTAGCTATAAGCATTTCTTTTGGAAATTGATTCCCTTGTAAAATGTGATTACATAACTTAGGTAAACGGGGGGCTAATAAAGAAGATCATTTTTTGGTAATAAGTGGTGGAAAATCCATCAGGACAAGGTGCAGTAGAAGTTTTAAGAGATTTAATCATTTTGATTATTTCCAAATCCGTGCAGGGGGCATTGAGAGTGTCAGTTTGCTGGCTGGATAGAGTAGGAAGCCCAACTCCCTCTAGCCACTCTAAAGATAAAGGTTGTGGAGCAGTGGCGGCTGGTGCTCAAAATTTTTTGGGGGGGAGGGGGAGCGCAAAAAGAAAAATGAGTGACCAGCGTGCCCCCAATCAATGCTCAGTGCCACAGCGTGCCCCCAATCAATGCAGAGCGCCACAGCATGCCCCCAATCAATGCAGAATGCCACAGCATGCCCCCAATCAATGCAGAGTGCCACAGAGTGCCCCCCAATCAATGCAGAGTGCCACAGCATGCCCCCAATCAATGCAGAGTGCCACAGCATGCCCCCAATCAATGCAGAGTGCCACAGCGTGCCCCCCAATCAATGCAGAGTGCCACAGCATGCCCCCAATCAATGCAGAGTGCCACAGCATTGCCCCAATCAATGTAGAGTGCCACAGCATGCCCCCATCAATGCAGAGTGCCACAGCATGCCCCCAATCAATGCAGAGTGCCACAGCATGCACCCCAATCAATGCAGAATGCCACAGCGTGCCCCCAATCAATGCAGAGTACCACAGTGTGCCCCCAATCAATGCAGAGTGCCGCAGCATGCCCCCAATCAATGCAGAATGCCACAGCATGCCCCCAATCAATGCAGAGTGCCACAGCATGCCCCCCAATTAATGCAGAGTGCCACAGCATGCCCCCAATCAATGCAGAGTGCCACAGTGTGCCCCCAATCATTGCAGAGTGCCACAGCATGCCCCCATCAATGCAGAGACCAGCATGCGTGCCCCCTTCAATGCAGTGTGGGCTTTCCCCCCCCCCAACCAATTCACTTACCTGGCAGAGGCTTCTCTTCAGTCCCAGCGGTGGCTTCTCTTCAGTCCCGGTGGCGGCGGCTTCTCCTCACTTTGTCCCCCGGCACGTCTCCTGCAGTCCTCCCGCTCCCACCTCCTCCTCGGCCAATGGCATGGGGTTTGCCTTGCAGCCAATCAGGAAGCGCATATCGGACGCGCTTCCTGATTGGCCAGGAGGAGGATCTGTGTGGCAATAGCGAATTTTCATTCACTATTGTCCCACAATGGGTGGGCTCACCCTTTGCATCGCCCCATTAGAGCCTCTGGCTCTAATCAGGTGATGTAAAAAAAAAAAAACATTAAGCTCCATGAGTCCGGCGCCCTGCATGCAGATTAGGGGGCCGGACGCATGTATGGGGGGGGGGGCGGCGCCCCTGCGCCCTCAAAAGACCGGCCGCCACTGGTGTGGAGGCAAAAAAATCTGGAAAAATATCAAAAATCCAGGTAGTTTTCCCTGCTTACCGAAGACATCAGTAGCGGGGAAAATGATCAGATCTGTCCATGTCCCAGGCAGGCAAGATGGCCCCCATTCGACTCTGTAACCTTGCAGGACCAGAGCGTCATACGTTGCTTCCTCCCAACGGCATTAAAGGGCACATTTTTTTCTTACTGAAAAAAATATATTTTTTTATTTTGCTTTTAAGGGTGGATGTGAGATCTGAGGTCTTTTTGACCCCAGATCTCACATTATAGAAGACCTGTCCAGCTTATTTCTATTACAAGGGATGTTTATATTCCTTGTAACAGGAATAAAAGTGATGAAAATGTGTTTATTTTTTTAAGGGACATTGTAAAATTAAAAAATAAAAGGTAAAATATATAAGAAAAAAAAATATTTAAAGCGCCCCGTCCCTCCGAGCTGGCACGCAGAGACGAACACATACCAAGTAGCGCCCACATATATGAAAGGTGTTCAAACCACGCATGTGAGGTATCGCCCTGATAGTTCGAGTGAGAGCAATAATTCTAGCCTTAGACCTCCTCTGTAACTCTAAACTAGTAACCTGTAGACATTTTCAAAGTCTCGCCTATGGAGATTTTTAAGTACCAATGTTTGTCGCCATTCCACAAGCGTGCACAATTTTTAAGCATGACATGTTGGGTATCTATTTACTCGGTGTAACATTATCTTTCACGTTATAAAAAAATTGAGCTAACTTTACTGTCTTCTTGTTTTTTAATTAAAAAAAGTGTATTTTTCTCTAGGGTCTCTGCTAAAAAAAATATATAATGTTTGGGGGTTCTTTTTTTTTATTTTATTTATTATTTTATTCAAAATAAGTACAAATACATATCGCGTTAAGAAAAATATTTCATACATTTTTATTAAACTAGTCACCCTCCCCCCCTTAAATACCCCTACCCCTCCCCTCCCTCCATCCCTCCCGCTCTAGTTCTCTTTTTCCTTTTCTTCTCTCCATTTAATGTATTCTCTTGTTTTCCTAAATTCCATCCAATCCTCCCAAATATCCTCCCAGTCTTCTGTCTCATCTTCTCCCCAATCTCTTAAAAAATAGAATGTTCCTATTCTCTCTACTCTTTTGACCCAATCTCCTACTTTCGGGGCTTCCTCTTTTTGCCATAGTAGCGGGATCAATCCCTTTGCAGCGTTCATCAAATGAGGTATTAGTGTTATTTTATATTGTCTTACGGAACTTTTTATACCGTGGAATAGGCAATACCAAGGTTCTTCTGGGATCTCTACTTTCGTAATCTTTTTAATTTGGGCAAGAATCTCTTTCCAATATTTTCTATCTTTGGGCATTCCCACCACAAATGGGCCATTGTGCCTATTTCTAAACAACTCCTCCAACAGTACAGTAAAACCTTGGTTTGAGAGTAACTTGGTTTGAGAGCGCTTTGCAAGACAAGCTAATTTTTTAAATAAATTTTGACTTGATATACAAGCGATGTCTTGATATACAAGTAGCGTCATGTATGAAAAAGAAGAGAGGAGCCTCTAAAGTGTAGCAATATGGTTACATATAATGAAGGTTCAATATTTAGCAACTCACATGGTTGATGATTAAAACAGGCACATCAAAGTATGCCGGCATCCGGGGTAAAGCTGTTCACATAGACCATCCTCTGCACAGCCATCTTCATCACCCCTTCCCCGCTGCACTCCACGAGTGATTCAAAGCCTCACTTTCAGATCACTCTACTGCAGGCTATTCTTCCCGGGCATGATTGCAGACTGACAGTGGTGAGAGTCGGTGGTTCAGAAGTTGGTACATGTGGACAGCTATACCCGGGATGCCTGCACACTTAGGTGTGCCTATTTTAATCATCAACCATGTGAGTTGCTAAATGTTGAACCTTCATTAAATGTAACCATATTGCTACACTCTCATCTCTCTTATATTCTGTAGCTCTGCTAGATTTTGCTTCCAATCCCCTTGGGAAGGCTGCATATTGTGGAAGGACATTTTATGGTTACACAACCTATCACATTTCTATAATCTTTGTATATAGACTATAAACTGAAGGACTTGTGGAACAAATCATCTGAGTTTCCATTAATTCGCTTTGATATAAGAGTGCTTTGGATTACAAGCATGTTTCCAGAACGAATTATGCTCGCAATCCAAGGTTTTACTGTATTTTGATTTTTCCTTCTGATACTTGTGGGCTTTATCTGGGGTATTATACCATCTAGCGAAACATTTATAATTAATTTCCACTGTGCTCATATCTACTGTATTACTGTGAATTAACCTAAAACTTTTTCCTACATGAAAATCTTTGTTCCGTGTTCCCAATTTCCTTTGCCATTTTTCAATGAATGGCGGTATTGTCGGTCCTATTGTGTTCACCAATATTTTATATATATATTCGTGATACTGTTCTTGTATTTTTCCAAGGCACAAATTTGCTCGAAAGGGAGCAAATCATCTCCTGATCTTAATGGCTTTGGTAAAGAAGCCACAAAGTGCTTCAACTGACAATAACACCATTCATCAATTTTCCATTTTTTTTGTTTTAATTCACCTAATGTGCAAATCTGTCCCTTTTTCATGATATCTTTCAATCGTGCATCTTCCTCTCTTATCCAAACTCCTCCTATCTTTTCTTGTCCTGGTGGGAAAAAAACTAGTGTCTCTTAGAGGAATCAATGGTGAGTTATATTTCCAATTTGCTTTCTTATGGTGCAAATCCCAAATTCTAAGTGCTTGATATGTGATCGTATGTGTATTAGAATTTAATTTTCTATATTGAGCTGGGATCCATATAATTTTTCCTAGGTGTGTACAACTTATAGTGCATTCTATTTTTACCCAACTCTTATCGCTTTTTAACTTCCCCCATTCCATCACCCGTGAAAGTAAAGTTGCCTCGTAATATTTTTTTAAATCTGGAACCGCTAAACCCCCCTGATTTTCACCCTTTGGTAATACCGTATATTGTATTTTGGGTTTACCTTTTTTCCATATAAATTTAGTTATTAAGGATTTCAGGATCTAAAAATATACTTGGGGGATCGGTATCGGTAGCATTTGGTACTTATAGATTATTTTCGGTAGTATTGCCATTTTTATGATGTTTATTCTTCCTATCCATGATATTGGTCTGTATGATATCCTATTTAATTCTGTTTTAATTTTGTTTAGAAGCGGGATATAATTTTCCTTATATAATCTTTCGGGTTCTGTTGTTAATATTATTCCCAAATATTTTAAGTCAGATTTTTTCCAGATGAAAGGGAATTCTAATTTTAACCTTTCTTCTTCCTGTTTTTTTATATTTATGTTTAATATCTCTGATTTATTCTCATTTTTGAGAATTGATATCACGCTTGGTAGGGTTATCCTAGGTCTAGTGATATACAATAGTACATCGTTCGGCAAAAGCGGCAACTTTGTGTTCCACCTCCCCGACTTCTACTCCTCTAACATCTGGGCTCTCTCTTATTGTTGCAAGGAGGGGTTCCAATGAAAGCACGAATAACAGCGGTGACAATGGACACCCTTGCCTTGTTCCATTGGACATCCCAAATGGCTCAGAGTGGATCCCATTTACCCTTACCTTGGCTATGGGGTGGTTATATAATGTTTTTATCCATGCCATCATTTTTCCTCCAATTTCCAACTCCTCCAAGGTATTTATCATAAACTCCCAACTGACTCTGTTGAATGTTTTTTCCGCATCTATCGACAATATTAGTCCATGGAATCCACTCTTAACCATCCGCTGTGTCAGTAGGATTGGTCTAACTCCGTTCTCTCTGCCCTGTCTGCCGGGTATAAAGCCCACTTGGTCGCTATGGATCCATTCTGCCTTGCTTCATCCTGGTTGCTAGAACTTTTGCAAAGAGTTTTACATCTATATTTAGGAGCGATATGGGTCTGTAGCTAGAGCACGTTGTAGCATCCTTTCCCTCCTTCAATAGGACAGTAATTGATGCCAAAATTGATGCCAAAAGTGCCTCTTTGTCGAGGAGTTGACATTGGAACAATTTCCTTTTAATCATTTTCAAATGTGTTGTTCTGTTCCTCTGCGCACCGGACGTACTGTCCATTTCTGGGTCTAAACAAAAATTAAGATCTCCAGCCATAATGACCCATCCTTTTCTAAATTCTACTAGTTTATCCAGAATTTTCCCAAGGTACCCCATAGGTTTATCGTTTGGGCAATATACGTTTACTAATGTCACTTTTTTTGTGAATAATTTCCCCTTCAAAAAAAGGAATCTCCCCTCATGGTCTGTCAGCCTCTCTTCCAAAGCAAACTGCACTCCTTTGGCCAATCCAATGGCCACTCCCTTTGATTTTTTAGTTGTGGAATCTGCATAATACCAAATGGGGTGATCTTTAGAGTATAGCCTAATATTAGATGTATGTAAGATGTGGGTTTCCTGTAAGAAAACTATGTCGGCCTTCATGTTTTTAATTTCTTTCAGAATTTTTTGTCTTTTATCTGGGGAGTTCCTGCCCCTGACATTATATTTCACGAAATTAACTCCTGACATCTAATTCTGAAAGAAAGACCCTGTTGCTTCCACTGCAGGACACCAGGGGCCGCAGTCTCCAGAATCTCCGCACAGACTCTGAGTGCAGGATGCCGGGCATACGTGTCCTCCCAGCGTCTCACTGCACCTCCTCCGGGCTTCCCTTCCTTGTCAAGAGTTTGCAGCATCTCACCGCCGATCTCCCTGTTTAGAGTGCACAGCGTGGAACAAGGCTGGTGAGGTAGGCTGGCGGGTCTAACAGGCATGCGGGGGTATAGGGTGGCCGTGTTCAGCCTCTCCAGATGGAGCGCTTTCCTTCATCTTGGATGGGACCTCCCGTGGCTCAGCGTTTACTCCCTGCTGGCGCCATCATCAGGCTCCTCCCCCCTCTAATGTTTGGGGGTTCTAAGTAATTTTCTAGCAAAAAATACTGATTTTAACCCCTTGCTGACCACCCGCCACAGATTTTCTGTGGCAGGCTTGCATCGGCTGTGCGAACCGACGCAGGGGTATGTCAGTTCACGGGAGCGGTCCTCGGGGGCGAGCGTGTGCTGCGCCCACTAGACAGCGGAAATGCTGATGCACGGGACCTGCGGCACCAATTGCTGCCAGGCACCCGAAATCGCTCCCAGCTGTTGTAAACACAGGCGACCATTGTTCTCTCTGAAATGATCACAGACCGCCTGTGATCCTTCTATATAGGAACACAGGTCACGGTGGTCATTTCACAAGCCCATCATCCCCACAATTATAAAACACTCCCCTAGGCTCACACTTAATCCTTTGACCTCCCCTAGGTTAACCCCTTCCCTGCCAGTGTCATTATTACAGTAACAGTGCATATTTTTAGCACTGATTACTGTAGTAATGTCACTGATCCCCTCAAAAGTGTAAAAAATGTCAGTTAGGGGTCTGATCTATCCGCCGCAATATCACAGTCCCGCTAAAAATCGCAGATCGCCACCATTACTAGTAAAAATATGTATAAAAAAATGACATAAATCTTTCCCCTAGTTTGTAGACGCGATAACTTTCAAACCAATCAATATATGCTTATTGCTATTTTGTATAACCAAAAATATGAAGCAGAATACAAATTGGCCTATATGTATGAAAAAATTGGATTTCTACATTTTTTGGGGGGGGGGGGGGGGAATGTTATATAGCAGAATGTGAAAAAACTGGGTTTGTTTCTCAATTGTCGCTTTGTTTGTTTATAGCGCAAAAAATAAAAATCGCACAGGTGATCAAATACCACCAAAAGAAAGCTCTATTTCTGGGGAAAAAAAGAACAACAATTTTATTTAGATACATCATCGCACGACCATGCAATTGCCTGTTAAAATAACGTAGCGTGGAATTGCAAAAAAATGGCCTGGTCATTAAGGGGGTAAAACCTTCCGGTCCAGAACTGATTAACTTGTAAACAAAAAGTGTCAGATATAGGCCTGGTCCTTAAGTGGGTAAATGTCCCCTGCCAGCCTTTATTTGCTGTCCAGGGAATGGTAGGAGGTATGTTGTCAGTGAAGTTTTGTGTAAATAAAATTGTGTAGATACTTGTTGTATGATATCTGGGTCTGTTAATAAGGAATCATTATTATGCCACCGATATGGGGTGGGGGCAAGGCCTATATGAGATGTGATAAATGTGACAATATGACGATCCGACCACGGGCACAAATGTATGTCTGCTTTAGCAGATTAAACAAATAATATTGGAGTGCTGAAAATAAAATCTTATCAAGCATAGCTGTCATGGGGGGTGGGACTAGAATGTATAAACCCATGCACTTTCATTGTGAGCTCTCCATGTATCCACCAATTGGGGATTATTTAGAGAGCTAGTTAAAGATTTGGAGAAGAGGAGGGCACAACTCTGCTTCTATCTAATGCCGGGTGGGCAGCCAGATTGAAATCTGCGCCTACGATTATATGTGGGGAATTGTAATGGTCTAGAATCTCAAAAAAGTGTTTGAAAAATGCAGATTCAGAATCATTAGGAGATATATAAAAGCTATTGTCAATAACTGATCCCTAAGGGATCCTTCCCATATCAAAATCAGGATCTTTATATGCAATATGTATTTAAAAAAAAGTTATGAATAAAAATTGCAACTCCACAGGATTTAGATGTACAAGTTGTACAGTGGAATTGACTGTATGTTTTATCAAAACAATGTGGGTGGTTGGATGAAGAGAAGTGAGTTTCTTGTAATAAAATGATATTAACGCCTAGCCTTTCACAGAGGTAAAAAGCGATTTTGCTTTTTTGAGGTAAGTTAAATCCTTGCACATTATGTGGTAATACCTTAAAGTGATTTTAAAGTCTCGTTTTAAAAAAAAAACAAGTTGGTATTGCACAGAGTGGCCCAAATCCTCCTCTTCTCGAGTCCCTTATCCCTGCTCCTGACCCCTCTCTCTCAGCCGAACTGCAGCTCTGTGTAACCATTCAGACACAGAAATGTCGTTCGGCCCTGCCCCCTCTCTCTCCTGATTGGCTCACTGACTTTGATTGACAGCCACTGGAGCCAATGGCCAGTGGCTGTGTCTCAGCCAATCAGGAGGGAGAATCCTGGATAGCTGAGGGACTCGTGGACATTGCTGGACAGAGAGGGGGCACAGGTAAGTATTATGGGGGCTACTGAGAAGGCTTTTTATCCTAATGCATTGAATGCATTAAGATAAAAAAACCTTCCTGCCTTTACAACTCCTTATGTCCCATTGAAAATAGTAAAATGTAAGCTAGACCTAGACAAAAGGATGGTATACAACTGGTCAAAAAAATAAGGCAAGGAAACTTTATCTTAGTGATAACGAATCGCACATGATAAGCATGAATATAGTATTGTTTATTATTCCTTCAAATAAGAAAGAGAAAAGATATATGGGCAGTATGAGATTGAACCACGAAGAGAGAGGCTCTTGAAAGAGAGACACAACAAAAAACCACGGAGGGGGGAAAAAAAAATTTCCTCTCATTGCACCTTTTTCTCCCTTCCCCTTCTTTCGATCAGGGAGGGAAAGTCATGGAGAAAAATATTGGTTCCTCTTCTAGCTCTATTTATCTTTTGTGTTTTCTCCGTGGTTCATTTTTCATTTCTTTAATTTTTTTTTTCAAACATGTCTATAACCGCATCGTTTCTTAAGTGGATATGATGTAGACAGTCAGTATAGTCATCAAGGCAATTTCATCAGGCAGGCAGATCTCTGAAGGATTTTCGCCATCTTCTCTGGTCTCTACATGAAGATGGGGTGGGCCAAATTGGCGATGGTCTAGGACGGTGTTCCAAGTCTCTATCCAACTAGACCGACGGCTGCAGGAGCAATGGTCCAAACGCACCCAGACCTTCCAGGCCAATATTGGTAATGACAAAGGTTCCAGGACCAACAATCTCAGTCTCTGTTCCCAGTCCATCAATACTTCTGACAGGGAACCCATGCAAATTAGCCTACTCCACACTGCTTTAACCCCTGAAGAGAGAGCACGCAGACGGCAAAGGTAACTTGTGTCTCTACTGTGGAGCTTTGGGTCACTTCCTTTGCAGTTGTCCTGTTCGTCCAAGTAAGTCCAGCCTTCCATGCCCTTCATACCTCCAGTTATCTGGAACTGTATCCACTCAAATGATTCTCCCCATCTCTCTGCAGGTGGCTGGAAAGGAAGTCAGGCTGCGGGCGATTGTTGATTTTGGAGCCTGTAGTTGTTTCTTGGATATCAACCTCACCAGGAACTTGCGCAAACCCCTGAAAGTAAAGGAACAAAGACTTGACGTACATTTAGCAGATGGCCCTGCTCCCAGCCCAGGACCTGTCACTCAGGAGACTACCCCAGTCCTTGCCACCACGGATGCAGGCCATCAGGATGTAACGCTCCTGCGTTTTATGTATAATGTGGATTTACAGCTGCAGAAATATTCCACTTCAGTAGTCATGTAGAGAAATGCTGAGACACCAATCCCAACTCCCAAGACTCATCATGTGTGGATAGTCTCAATTCAGCAAGTAGATACACACACTCAATAAGATGTTCCTAGAGTGACTTATATGTATAGTAATATAGTGATGATAGGCTGAAGAGACAGGTTGGGTAGAGATGGTAGATGACAGACACTTGAAAGGAATGTTCTTGAAAGTAAGATAGGAGCAGATGGGATGCAGATAGGTTAAGCAATCATGTATGGTAGCAGATGATAGAGTAGCAGGTGAACATACAGGATAGACCAACCCAGTGCTAGAGCAGATGGTATTAGGCTCAAGAGCTAGCAATCTTAGTTAATGCAGATGTAGTAATAGTCCTTAGTATGCAGAGCTAGATAGTGTAAGCTTTAGTATGAAGGTTATAGAGGTTTCCCCTGTGGGGTACTTATCACTAGTAGCAATGTAGTAGAGGAGAGGTTCGGCAAGAGCGGATGATCCGGTAGCGGGATACAGGGATCAGCAGCGTGGTTCCGATAGCGAGGTATGCTTGCAAGCATGAGAGCTTCAAGGCAGATTATGCGGTGTTGAACGAACATGTGAGTGAGACCGCCGGAGGTTGAAATAGCCGCTCCAGCGGCGCTCAGTGATGACAGCATCGGTCTTAAAGGTGTATGCGCACCTTACCAAAAGAAAATGGTGGGGCGCATACACTTAGGAAAAGTGGAATTAGGGTACCAAAGGTACCAGAACATTACAGTACCCCCCCCTTAAGGCCGGCTCCTGAAGGCCTCTGGAGCTGGTTTGTCTGGGTACTTCGCATGAAAGTTGCGGATTAATCTAGGGGCATGTATGTCAGAGGTGTTTAGCCAGGTGTCGTCTTGGGGCCCATAGTTCTTCCATCGAACTAAGTATTGAAGTTTTCTTCTGTGGATACGAGAATCTAGAATCTCTTTTATCTCATATTCTTCTCCACCTTCAACTTATACAGGAGGAGGAAGTGGGATAGTAGGCCTTATTCCTTGGTCAAGAACATGGGGCTTCAGTAGTGACACATGAAAAATGGGATGTATTTTGAGGTCTATTGGCAATGTAAGCTGTACTGCAGCTTTTCCAATAAGTTTCTTGATTGGGAAAGGTCCCAAGAAGAGAGGTCCAAGCTTTTTGCTATGGATTTTCAGTCTTAAATTTTTTGTTGAGAGCCAAACGAGGTCCCCAATAGCATACTGAGGAGAAGGTCTTCTGCGAAGATCATAGTACTTCTTTTGTTGACTATGAGCGTGTGCAATGGTAGTATTAAGCAAACCCAGAGAGTCCTTTATTTGGGTAAGATAGTCTGAGGCTACTGGGTTATTTGAAGGAAGGATGCGTGGTGGAAGAATAGAGGGATGAAACCCATAGTTCAAGTAGAACGGACTCTGCTTGGTCGTACTGTGGGTTGCGTTGTTGTAGGCAAATTCTGCCAGAGGGAGAAGATCCACCCAATCATCCTGTTGGTAAGAAGTGTAACAACGTAAATATTGCTCGATGCATTGGTTGACTCTTTCAGTCTGTCCGTTGGTCTGCGGATGGTAAGGAGAAGTGAGCTTCCGCTCAATTCGTAGTATGTGACATAGTTCTTGCCAGAACTTGGAAATAAATTGTGATCCACGGTCAGACAGAAGAGTTTTTGGGATACCATGTAACTTAAAGACATGTTTCATCAGGAGTTCTGCCGTTTGTTTGGACGAAGGTAGTCTGCGAATAGCAATGAAATGGGCCATCTTTGTCAGATGGTCCACTGAAACCAAGATGGTATTAAATCCTTTGGAAGGAGGTAGTTCTACTATAAAGTCCAAGGACACAACTTCCCATGGAGTTTGGGGTATTGGTAGACTGCATAGTAGACCGGATGGTCTTGTAGTGTCAATTTTGGACCTGGCACAGACATTGCATGAAGAGACGAATTTTTGTATAGATGTTTTCATGTCAGGCCACCAGAATTGTCTGGTAATCAGATTAAGAGTCTTTGTCATACCCATATGTCCTGCCATAGGCACATAATTCCAAGATCTTGGTGCGCATGGTAGGTGGTATGTAAAGTTTGTCGTTGTAGTAGAGCAGGGGTGGGGAACCTTTTTTCTGCCAAGGGCCATTTGGGTATTTATAAAATCATTCGGGGGCCGTACAAAATTATCAACTTAAAAATGTGCCTGTTATATTTGGTCAAACATTTAACTCACCCCTAATTTGATGGCTGCAACTGCTTCTCTTTGGTGAGGTGTGTGATGTTAGCTGCTATTGATGTTGCTACTCGCAACTGGTTTTCCAGGTTTGCGTCGATCAGTCTGACTCCAGCTCTGCACTGGAGGAAGAGGCGATGTTCCCTGTATTGGTCACAGGCGGAGTGCATTTGATATCACTCTGCCTTTGACTCACTCAGACTGTCAGAACGGAGCCAGAACTATACAGGAAGCATCGGCTCCGTTCTGACAGATCAGCTGGGAGACACAGACTCAGCTGCACGGGGGGCCGGACCAAATGACTTTGAGGGCCGCATACGGCCCCCGGGCCGTAGGTTCCCCACCCCTGTAGTAGAGGAAGCCTTCTGCATCGGTATTTAGTTGTGGTGGGGGTGAATCCAAACTTATACCATGCAAAACCTCTTCCTTCAAAGAACGGACAACTCCAATAATACGCTTGTGAGGTATTATAGGAACGGAAGGGATTTCGAAGTAGTTTTCTTCAGTTAGTCGTGATAGTGCATCCGCCTTTTTGTTCTTATCTGCAGGTGTGTAGGTCACTAGGAAGTTAAACCTTAGAAAGAATAGTGACCATCGTACCTGTCGGTGAGAGAGAGTTTTGTTAGTCTGAAGATATTGATGATTTTTATGGTCCGTGTATATAAGTATTGGTAATCGGGTGCCTTCGAGTAGATGTCGCCAATTCTCCAGAGCCAATTTTATAGCAAGCAGTTCCTTTTCACCCACGGGGTAATTTACCTCTGGACTGCTTAAGGATTTAGAAAAGAAGGCGACTGGATGGAGTGGTGAAGTGTTAGTTGGTCGTTGGGAGAGTATTGCTCCTACTGCCATGTTTGACGCATCTACTTCCAGAATGTATTGGAGGGATGGGTCTGGATGGCGTAGTATGGGAGCAGAAGTAAACCTTGTCTTTAACAGGTGAAAAGCTTTATTTGCTTCATCTGACCATTTGAATGGTCTCTTAATGCTAGTGAGCTGTGTGAGGGGTCTCACAATGGCAGAGAAGTTCCTGATGAATTTCCTGTAGAAATTAGAAAATCCAAGGAATCGCTGTAGCGCCTTGCGGGTGGTTGGTGTAGGCCAATCCTGAATGCAGGATATCTTACTCATGTCCATCTTGATTCCTGTTTTGGATATGATGTAGCCTAGAAACAGTACCTCTTCTTTATGAAACAAGCATTTTTTCAGTTTCACGTATAGGTTGTGTGCAAGCAATCTCGATAATACTAGTCTTACATGTCTTATGTGTTCAGACAAGGATCGTGAATATATAAGTATATCGTCCAGATATACCACAACACAGACATCTAGTAAGTCTCTGAAAATATTGTTTATAAATCGTTGAAAGGCTGCAGGGGCGTTGCATAGCCCGAATGGCATTACAAGATATTCGAACAATCCGTATCTGGTTCTGAATGCAGTCTTCCACTCATGTCCATCACGGATTCTAATGAGATTGTATGCCCCTTTCAGGTCCAATTTTGAAAAATAGGTAGCTCCACGCACCTGCTCAATGAGTTCAGGGATAAGCGGTAGAGGATAGCGATCTTTTATTGTAATAGCATTCAATTGCCTATAGTCGATGATAGGCCTGAGACTTGAGTCCTTATTGCGGACAAAAAAGAGTCCTTCTGCTGTGGAAGAAGTGGAAGGTCTAATAAAACCTTTTTTCAAATTCTCATCCAAATATTCTTTGAGATGGGAAAGTTCATCCTGTGAAAGAGGATAAACATGACTGAACGGCAATTTGCTATTTGGGAGTAGATCAATACTACAATCATAGTCTCGATGGGGAGGTAGTGCTTGAGCATTTTTCTCAAGAAAAACCTCAGAGAGATCCTGATAACATAGTGGTGCAATCTCATCTGTCACCACAGACAGGATCTTCCCGGAAGACGGGAGGTTACACTTACCCTCGCAATAGCAAGAGAGGAAGGCCAGGGTCCGTTCCTTCCAATCTATGGTTGGTTGATGTGTGTGTAACCAGGGAAGTCCCAAAACAATGGGAAAGTAGGGTGAAGGTATTAGATCGAAGGTAGTGGTCTCCATATGAGACCCGTTAGTAGTGACTAGGAGTGCCTGTGTCTGATCAGTGATCGGAGCAGAGGATAAAGGAACACCGTTAATAAGACTCACTGAGACAGGTTTAGGTTTAGAAATAATAGGGACTTTATTTAAAGCAGCAAAACGTATGTCAATATAATTTCCACAAGATCCTGTGTCAATCATGGCCTTAGTAGAAATCCTGTTCTGGTCCCACTGTAATGTTAAGCAAACAAAAAGGTAAGGGTTAGTAATTGAAGTTGTCAATCCCCCTAGGAGGACATGTGAACACTCACCCTTCTTTTTGTAGACTAGGGGACAGACGTTTATCTTGTGATCCGGGGATGCACAGTACAAGCAGAGATTACCAGATCGTCTTCTGGCTCTTTCCATAGTTGATAGAGGTGGGCGTATGGTTCCTACCTCCATAGGAGTGGGGTCATCGGCCGAAATCCGAGAAGAACTGGATAATGGCATTCCCATTTTTTCAGCCTTTCTTTCTCGTAGTCTTCTATCTATGGTGATACTGAGTTGTATCAATGCATCCAGGGTTTTTGGCAGATCCGCTCGGGCGAGCTCGTCTTTAACGGCCTCTGATAGGCCAAGCCTAAATTGAGTTTTCAGAGATGCATCATTCCATTCTGAATCAAGGGTCCATCTCTTGAATTCTGCGACAAAGTCTTCCACAGGTCTCCTACCTTGTTTCAAGGACCTTAATTGAAGATCGGCAGTACTCTGCCTATTGGGATCATCATATAGGCTAGTAAGTTCTGCTAGAAATAAGGTATAGGATTTGAGAAGCTGATCGTTTTTCTCAAAAAGAGAGTCTGCCCAGGCCCGAGGATCGCCTGTTAGGTAAGAAATAATAGTACAAACCTTAATGTGATCAGTAAGGTAGGTACGGGGTTTTAGCAAGAAAAGTAACTCACATGCGTTTTTAAATTCGCGAAATTTTTTGCGATCGCCTGTAAATACCAAAGGAGGATTTATTTTGGGTTCAGGGGACTGAGCAGTGGTAAGTTGTGTCAGTCTGGTTACCTGCTGCGTCAGAGCCTGATTTTCTTCTCTTAATTCAGCAAGTGCGTGTATTAACGCAGTTACTTGCGGTTTTAATTGTGTCACCTGAGTGGTTATTTCTGCTGAATCCATTTGAGGTTCGTTCAATCTGTAATGCTCCTGCGTTTTATGTATAATGTGGATTTACAGCTGCAGAAATATTCCACTTCAGTAGTCATGTAGAGAAATGCTGAGACACCAATCCCAACTCCCAAGACTCATCATGTGTGGATAGTCTCAATTCAGCAAGTAGATACACACACTCAATAAGATGTTCCTAGAGTGACTTATATGTATAGTAATATAGTGATGATAGGCTGAAGAGACAGGTTGGGTAGAGATGGTAGATGACAGACACTTGAAAGGAATGTTCTTGAAAGTAAGATAGTAGCAGATGGGATGCAGATAGGTTAAGCAATCATGTATGGTAGCAGATGATAGAGTAGCAGGTGAACATACAGGATAGACCAACCCAGTGCAAGAGCAGATGGTATTAGGCTCAAGAGCTAGCAATCTTAGTTAATGCAGATGTAGTAATAGTCCTTAGTATGCAGAGCTAGATAGTGTAAGCTTTAGTATGAAGGTTATAGAGGTTTCCCCTGTGGGGTACTTATCACTAGTAGCAATGTAGTAGAGGAGAGGTTCGGCAAGAGCGGATGATCCGGTAGCGGGATACAGGGATCAGCAGCGTGGTTCCGATAGCGAGGTATGCTTGCAAGCATGAGAGCTTCAAGGCAGATTATGCGGCGTTGAACGAACATGTGAGTGAGACCGCCGGAGGTTGAAATAGCCGCTCCAGCGGCGCTCAGTGATGACAGCATCGGTCTTAAAGGTGTATGCGCACCTTACCAAAAGAGAATGGTGGGGCGCATACACTTAGGAAAAGTGGAATTAGGGTACCAAAGGTACCAGAACATTACACAGGATTTACTCTGCTTTGAAGTTATCAGGTCTCCTTTATTCCCAGCCATCCTAGGAATACCCTGGCTGCAGGCCCACAACCTGCAAATCGACTGTGCCAAGACAGAAACCATCTTCTCAGCTTCCTACTGTTGCCAACACTTTGACATCCCCACGCCTGTCAATCCTTCAATGTGTATCTCCGTTCAACCTACACCAGATCCCTGTAATGCCGTCCCTTTGGCCCACCTTGTTTTCCTTGATGTTTTTGACAAGAAAGGTGCCGATGCCCTGCCCCCGCATCTGTCCTATGACTGCCTAATTTAGTTGCTACCTGAGCAAAAGTACCCTTCGGGCGAATCTTTCCTTTATCTGAGCTGGAGCTGGAGGCTCTCCGACAATATATAGATAAAAACCTAGCCAAAGGATTCATCCGCCCGCCTGTTCGCCTGCTGAAGCCGACATCTTCTTCGTCGAGAAGAAGGTTTGTTCATTCAGACCATGAATTGATTATAGGGACCTTAATAAAACTACCATTGAGAACATATACCCACTCCTTTTTGTTCCTGAGTTATTCCAAAGGTTCTGAACAGCTCGGGTTTTCACAAAGTTGGACTTACGGGGGGCCTACAACCTGGTTCGTATTAGGGAAGGTGATGAACCGAACATGCTTTGGTCACTTCGAGTACCTTGTGTACCAACATTTTGTGAATAACATATTCAAGGAATACCCCGACCTGTTCTTATTCGTCTACCTGGACGACATACTAATTTTCTCAGCCTCACTTGAACTCCATCAAGAGCATGTCAGAAAAGTGTTAGAGATCTTAAGAATCCATGGCTTAAACGTCAAAGCAGAGAAGTACGAGTTCGAGAAACAATTTATCCAGTTTAATCTCCATGGAGGGAATCTCCATGGATCCTCAGAAGGTCTCAGCAATCTTGGAATGGCCTGCGCCTTCTGACAAGAAAGGGGCCCAAAGGTTCACAGGCTTTGCTAATTCTTTATAGGTAATTCATTAGGAATTTCTCGACTATCATTGCCCCGATCACCCAGCTTACTTGCATGCACTTATGCTTCTCCTGGAACCAGGATTCTCAAACGGCCTTCGAACAACTGAAGGCTCTTTTCACCTCTGCTCCCATGTTTCAACACCCAGACCCAGCTCTTCCCTTTGTCCTCAAGGTGAACGCATTCAAAGTAGCTACGTCCACGATCACGTCTGCTCTGATAACCATCTGGCTCTTGACCTAGGCTTCCTTCTAACCATGTGCCAGTTTCAGCATTATCTGTGTCCTGCAACAGCTCATGGGCGCCACCTGTCTGCTGATTCTAGCCAGCACACCAGCTGTTCTCTGGAACCTCCTGCACACAGTCCAGCAGGCGACCCATGCTACTTTGGGCCTGTCCTCTCCTGTTTTCCCCCTCAGGAGGGTCTGGAACTTAGCTGCAAGTGAATGCCCTCTCTTTCCAGCTTTGATCTTGCGAGAGACCTGTTACTCTGATCATCTATAATAGTTTTACAGCCCTTTCAGTTTGAACTATGGGGTAAACTAACTAAGCATATTTAGCCACAGGATTGGTTACTGAGAGTTCTTCTACACAGACATCTGTACGGAGAAGGAGAGGGAATAGGCTTTATAGAAGGTACCTCATCTATGTTGGATAATATAACCAAAAAAAAAAATAAAGAAGGGATACACAAGTGTATCAGCATATATCAATTAACAAACGGCACAGCTGTTGACGGCACAACGTTTGGCGCCACATCTAATATAAGTGTGGCTAGGTCAATTTAAATGCCTATGGATGGTGGGATGCAGGTGCTGGAAACTTTCTGGTATATGTTGTTTGGTTTGGGTGTAGTAATTGAATTCCTCTATAGGTTTTTTTTTTTTTTTTTTATAATTCCTCTATATAATGTTGGGCTACACCTTATATGTCTTATATTATCTATAGATGGTCTATCAGACTGATGTCAGTATATAAGGATGACACAAATTTTTTTACTGATCCTATTTCTTGGAGAAATGGATGTGTTTTTGCTGTCTACTTTTATGTAATAACGTTAAAACACAGGTAATAGCCTCTTTGTGGTTTGCCATAGCTCCTTATGGTCAACTCAAATATGCTAGATGGTCCCTAATACTCCCTATTAATGACATTACAGGTTGCTTTGTCTCATTGGCGGATATAATACCTGAACATTGTATTTCATCTTCTTTCACTGTGGACAGTCACCTTTTAAGTGACTCACAACTAAGTAAGTGGCAGTTCTTAAAGTGATATACTGACTTATTTATTTGGCAATGAGCTGCTCATTTATTCTCGTTTTTTTGCTTAGGGCTAGTGCTGTGTATTATATATGCCATACTTTCCTGAGCAACTGCCCTGCGCCATGCAATGTACCACCATCCGTATGTTGTACTCCTAGGGTGACATGTAATTTGATGTAGTAGACACAGGATGCTTGTGTGAATGGTGATTCTCTGCTATATATGTTATATATTAATTGTCATGCTTTTTTTCTCTTTTGGATAGGCCAATATTCTTTGCTACCAAGACAATGAGATCCTGAGGAAGGGGTTAGATGTGAAATGCGTCAACCTCTTGGAACATATAGCAAAGTCTACATTTGTTGCTCGATTATATGGCCTATATCATCCAATTAGAATATCTTTTTCATTGTTTTAGGATTGTTTTTTAGTCATTGTTTGTAATAACTATTTACCTCTACATACAATAATGTCTGACCATTCCTCTCTGGTACCAGTAAAGTCCAATATGTTCTGTTTTTCTTGGTTAAACATCTGTGCAGCTGGAGGCAACTGGAGTATAAGGCACGGTTTGACCCGGGAAGGATTACCTGTAGACAAAGTAGGACTCTCTTGAATGAAGCGCCTGCACTTGACCATGACTGTTACAGTCTATGCACTTATTAGTTAGCTTACAGTCTTTAGCATGGTGTTCTGTGGAAACACAGCATTTGAAACAATCCCTTTATTTTCCTAAAAGCTCTTTGCGATTTTGCAAGGTTTCCTTTCTGAAACCAATACACTTCCTAAGCAGGTGTGGTTTGTTATGTGTGGGACATTGGAGAATTGGGTTCTTGATTTTCTTGTTCTGATCAGTCTTTTCAGGGATTGAAGTAGGTTCAGTTAGAATATCTGTCCCTTTCACAGACACTGGAACTCAGCGGTCTCTATTTGGAATGTGTGAGCTTGCAGGCCTTGGAGAAGGATCGAGAGGGTAGGACTCTGCAAAGGAGAAACGATCATTCTAAATATCTAAAATCCTCCTAATGAACTAAAAGAAGTAGGAAAAGGGAGGAAATTAAACTTTATTTTCTTCCTTGTACCTTGACCCAAGTGATGCCCATTTTCTTGTATACCACAAGGTAACTTGTAGACTATTGGGTTAACCCCACGAGTAATATCTAGAAAACTGAGGCCGGGTAGATGGGTATCAGTTTGAAGTTGAAGTTCGAGAGAAGGTCACTGAACTCTTGAAACTTTAGAACTTTATATTTTTGGAAGCTTTGCAATCTTTTACATAAAGCATGCTCAATGACTTCTGGGCTGTTCAAGCTATGCTTAGGTCTGTCCCAAGTGGCTTTAAGACCTGAGGTGCTGTCAACTGCAGATGTAGTTCTTCTGTAATTGTGACATCTAGTTCACTGATTGTGGCTTTGAAGGTGGATTTCCAGCATCTGTAGTTTCCAGGTTTGTTGTCAGTGAGACCTGTCTTGATGAGCTCTTTGTGAAGCATGTATTTAGTGAACTGTGACATTGGGCTCCATTGGCAGATCGTATGCAGTAAATACGTCATGCGATCCTGAAACTATCCATTCACTATACTATACTATACTATTCACTATACTGTTTGGCGTTATTTACCGCAAAACACTAAAAAAGGTCAGTAAATACAACATCATGAATAGGCATTAAACTCAATTCATTGCCACATCCTAACAACCGATGAGTCATCAGCTGAATGAAAAAAAGAATTGCCAGCTTTGAAAAAAATAATAGAAAAAAGGTGTTGGGTTCCTCCCAATCCATACCAGGCCCTTCCATATCAGACCCTTTTCCAAGCATGCAGGAGACAGGTCAGGAAAGGGGGGAGGGGACGAGCGAGCAGCCCCCCCCTCCTGAACCATACCAGGCCACATGTTTAAGGGGACCAGGGCCTTTTCCCCACAACCCTGGCCGGTGAATGTGGGGGTCTACAGGCTGGGGGCCTATTAGAATCCCAGGCCCCGCCTATGTGAATGAGTATTGGTTAAATGGGGTACACAAAAAGTGCTTAAAATCAAATAAAAAAGCAGACACAGTTTTTGACAAGTCACTTAAAAAAATGATGGCCACCACCGCCGAGGGTAGCTCCACCCCCTTGTGACATCATTATCCAGGGGATGCTGGCTTGATAATGTCACAAGAACCAGCAGTACCCCCCTGCCCCAAAGCACTCCCCCATGTTGAGGGCATATGGCCTGGTATGGTTCAGGAGGAGGGGGCTGCTCACTTGTCCCTCCCCCTTTCCTGGCCTGCCAGGCTGCATGCCAGGCTGCATGCTCAGATAAGTGTCTGGTATGGATTCTGGGGGGGGACTCCATGCCATTTTTAAAAACAAATTTGCCATTGGGGTTCCCCTCAAAATTCAAGGACCTGGTATGGATTAGAGGGGGACCCCACACCTTTTTACCTATTTTTTCAATGCCAGCAATTATTTTTTCATTCAGCTGTCAGTGGGGAACCCTACTGGCAGCTGATGACTCATTAGTTAATAAAGACATAGTGTTATTTACTGGTTGTTAAGGACACTGGGAGACGCCCGCTCCTTAACAACCGGCCATGTACACTTTTTGCAATGGACGCTGGCTACTGCCGGTGGTAAATTACCACAGGCTTTCACTACTAAAATATGCATGGCTTCATAAAATAGAGCATGTGGTATTTAAGTAGCGTTTTTTAGTGAATGCAAAACATTTTTGGGAAAATTGTTGTGCGGCAAGCAGGATGATTTCCCTGGATGTTTTTTTGTGCGCAGTCCCAAACTAACATATACATATACACCTGTGCATCTGGCTCATGCAGCTCATGCATCCTGGTCTAGTGCTGTCTCTTCGACAGTGTTCCAGTGCATCTGTTGCCAGTTTCTCTGCTTCTGATCCCAGGCACCGATCCGTCTCGTCTTGACCATTATTAAACTCCACCTTCTCTGACCCTGGCTTGCCTCCTGACCTTCACTGCTGCCTGCTCCTTTTGCCTCTGAATTACTAATAGTTTTTGACTCCTGCCTGTATTCAGACTAGGCTCCTGCCTTTAAACTTGACCCATCTGCCAATTTCTGACCCGGCTTGCCTGACTCGGCTTCTGCCTTACCCACTACAGGGCTGCCCACTACAAGCACATGCATACTACCTGTCAGTGCCTGCTCACCATCTGCATGCTACCAGACCGAGTCTCGCAAGTCTGCTGTTGCCAGTGCCAGCCAGCTCCTGCTCTCAGCTCACCTGTCGCTATCCAGCTCATCTGCTCAGCTGTAGTGCACCATCAGCTTCCTGCTGTTTGTCCTGGACATCCTACTGGCTCGGCTGCTAATTGCTTCTACCTCTGCTTGCTTTTGAGCAGCTTCTACTTCCATCTTAGCTTCAATCAGTGCTTTCTTGCGAGCGGCTTCTGCTTCTACCTCTGCTTCCATCAGTGCTTTCTTGCATGTGGTTACTGCTGCTTCAGCTTCCATATCTGCTTTCTTTTTTAGCAAAAGTTCCCTGAATTTTAGAAGCTTAAGCATCGGCACAGGCTTTAATAGGTTGTTGGTTGAGAGCGGAAGATCTTGATTGTAGAGACATGGCTGATGTGGATGAGTGTCTTGTAGATGCAAAGCGATGAGATTTAGATTCATTAAGTTGTGTGATTCTCATCTCTGCCTTTTTCTTTGTTTGGAGAAAAAAACAGTTTCTTTTTGAATTAAAGTGGTTCTAAAGGCAGTATATGGATCATGGTAACATTTTATTTATCTCTTGAATGCTGTAGAGAAGGACCCTAGTTCTCTTTGTGTAAATAGTGGCCTGTCTGTAGAGGTCCAGGCACACCCACTGAGAATCAGCCCTATATTTCTGCAGCAGCAGATGGCTGTATTCATCTTCATGTAATATTGCTGCTCATGTGCAGCCAGCAGCAAGCAAGGAAAGGTGAGAAAACAAACCTGCAACTAGGGGAATGTTTACAAAAAACAGTAAAATCCATTGCAGTTTGTTAGAACAAAGCTCTTATGGAGTATGTCAGCTACAAGGCTGCATGCTTATTTACAACACAGTTTTATAGAGTTTTATGTGCATCATAATCATTTTTTTTTTACCAATTTTATGACTTCATTTTGGAAGTTAATATTGTTAAAGTGCTATTAATGGCATAAATAGAGTAAGTACCTGGCCTATGATTGACCACTATCATGAATCATTTGGGCACTCAATATCAGCTCTACTAGTTTGTTCATTTTATTTTTTTTTGTGCAAAACTTGTGAAAATTATATAACTAATGTTTCAACATTGTTTTACAGTTTACATATTTATTTTTTAATACTCACTTCATGGCCATAGATTAAAAGGTCTATGTTTTGTATATTTCCTGATTCTACATGAAACATTGTTTCACATTATGCTAGTCTTGGCAATTGGACACATAATATCGTAGAATATACAATTTATTTTAAATAGGAAGTAAGTGAAGTTTTGTTTAATTCATATAGAGATTTTGAATTTAGTAAAAAATTTCAGTTAGCTTCAGTCTGTAAAAAAATAACCTTTTTTTTTTTGTTCGGGCCAAGCTTAAGATCTGGCACTAGCCAAAATCTCTAGAATTGCTGGCTAAAGCTGGATTGGTTGGCTAATGAGCCTCTGTTATGGCAAACTGGGCCAGTTTGGAGCACTTCACAGTCCAGTTTTCAGACCCAGTAACCCATAAGGAAATAAGCCATGCATGAAGCAAGTCAGATAAGCTGTGATCCCTGTGAATAACTACTCTAAAGTATGGCCAACTTTCCAGAGATGATTAAAATGGGGTTCATACCAAGGGTGAGTAGAAAGAAAAGTGACAAAAATAAAAACTGGCACTTTCCAGCAGAGTGTAGAATTTGGCTCATACTAAGAGAAAACAGTACATTTGGAGTCAAAGTCAAAAGTGTCTAAGCCTTCTTGTCACAATTCCACACATATGCCAATCACTGTATTAGTTTTATGTGTTGTGCCGGACACCACAAAGATAACTGACACCCCTATGGGATAAGTCTCCCAGGCATAAAACTATATGTGTAGAGTTCACATTAAAGTTATTGTAAAGTTTCGTTTTTTTTCCTATAAAAAACACAAACATGTTATACTTACCTGTTCTGTTGCAGTGGATTTGCACAGAACAGGCTGGATCCTCTTCTTCTCGGGTCCCCCTTCTGTGATCCTGGCCCCTCCCTCCTGTTCAGTGCTCCCACAGCAAACAGCTAGCTGTGGGGACACCTGAGCTGAGTCAAAGCTCCCTGTGTCCATTTAGACACCGACCCCAGACCCGTCCCCTTCCCCTTTCCCTTCCCCTTTCCCTTCCCCTTTCCCTTCCCCTTCCCCTTTCCCCCCTGATTGGATAGATTACCTTGATTGACAACAGTGGGAGCCAATGGCGCTGCTGCTGTGTCTCAGCGAATCAGTAAGAAGAATCTTGGTCGGCTGAGACACTCGTGGACATCGCTGGATAGAGAGGGACCTCAGGTAAGTATTAAGAGGGCTGAGGGGGGCTGCTGCACACAGAAGGCTTTTTTATCTTAATGTAGAGATTGCATTAAGATAAAAAAACCCTTCTGCCTTTTCAACTCCTTTAAAGCATTTTTGAGACTTGTATGAACAGATTTTATAGAATAGCCACCTGGAAGAGATTTTAGAATATTTAAACAGTGGCAGGGGGTAATGTAAGTTTTGTTTAAAGGCAATACCTAAGTAGGGGATATGTGCTTTCTTTTCCAAAAATGATGTGCATCAGGACCTGTGTTGATAGGTTTTTGTTTCACGGCAGAATTGTTTTTCCATCTATTGAAGTCTATGTGAATGCAACAGTAGTTTGAAGCAAGTCAAATGCGGGCAAATGCAGCTGTCAAAGAATACCTAATGACCTCAAAAGCATCTCAAACTGATGTCAAAATCAATATGTAAATTATATAATAATACCAACCCTGCCCTGAGTTTTAAAAAAAAAGCAAACTAAGCCAATCTAACTTACATTAAAGCTTCAAATGTATTATAAACTTTATTAAATATATCAAGACAACCTAACCTATATATTAGGGTACCCCATATCTAATAAACAAATCAATGTATCAGGACTGCTATTGTATTGATATAAATACACACTACTATTTAGAGGTAATATTGTTTCTTGCTAGTCAAACTACATGTAAATCTTTCATGTCATATATCATAACGTTTTATAAGACAAGCTAATACATTATGTGCAACAATTAAACTTAATAATTTATAGTTGTCCAACATCCGTAAGCAACCATATTACACAACAGGCGTCACAAATTGAGGATTCTATGTAAACAAATCAATGTGAGCACACAATGAAGCAGTCTTATAAATGTCTACAATATATGATGGGAAAAACAAGTGGTTTGCCTGCACAAGGTAATATTACCTGTATATAGTAATGTGAGATATACAGTACTGTATATTAATATACTAAGGATTGTTCTAATAATACAGTAATTTATGCATTGTGCAATAAATATGTGGGGGTCGCAATATAGAAATCATCAACAATCTAAGATCTAGATTGTTTAATTTTTTTTTTTTTTTTTTAACAAGAATGGTCACAGATTTCAATCACTCATTTGTAAAATTTCATATACAGTTGTGCTCATAAGTTTACATACCCTGGCAGAATTTATGATTTATTGGCCATTTTTCAGAGAATATGAATGATAACACAAAAATGTTTTCAATCATGGTTAGTGTTTGCCTGAAGCCATTTATTATCAATCAACTGTGTTTACTCTTTTTAAATCATAATGACAACAGAAAGTACTCAAATGACCCTGATCAAAAGTTTACATACCCAAGTTCTTAATACCGTGTATTGCCCCCTTTAACATTAATATAAGCTTGAAGTCTTTTGTGGTATTTGTGGATGAGGCTCTTTATCTTCTCAGATGGTAAAGCTGCCCATTCTTCCTGGAAAAAAGCCTCCAGTTCCTGTACATTCTTGGGCTGTCTTGCATGAAGTGCATGTTTGAGAAAGTGGCTCAATGATATTGAGATCAGTAGACTGAGATGGCCATTCCTGAACCTTCAACTTTCTTCTGCTGTAGCCAACAACAGGCTAACAATAACTGTAACAAACTGTAACTATAACAATCACTGCCTTTGTAGCTCACACATCCCCAAAACATCAGTGATCCACCTCCGTGTTTCACAGTAGGAATGGTGTACCTTTCATCATGTGCCTTGTTGACTGCTCTCCAAATGTAGTGTTTATGGTTGTGGCTAAAAAGCTAAACTTTGGTCTCATCACTCCAAATGACTTTGTGCCAGAAGATTTGATGCTTGTCTCTGTGCTGTTTAGCCTTTGGTAAGGGGGATACTTTGTGGCAATTGCGTAGTAATGGCTTTCTTCTGGCGCCCATCTTTCTTCAAGTGCCTCGTTATTCTGCATCTTGAAACAGCCACACTACATGTTTTCATAGAGTCCTGTATTTCACCTGAAGTTATTTGTGGGTTTTTCTTTGCATCCCAAACAATTTTCCTGGCAGTTGTGGCTGAAATGTTTGTTGGTCTATCTGACCGTGGTTTGGTTTCAACAGAACCCCTCATTTTCCACTTCTTGATTAGAGTTTAAACACTGCTCATTGACATTCTCAATTCCTTTGATATCTTTTTATATCCCTTTCCTGTTTTTAACAGTTCAACTATCTTTTCCCGCAGATCCTTTGACAATTCTTTTACTAACCCCATGACTCAGAATCCAGAAATGTCAGTGCAACACTGGATAAAAGATGCAAGGGTATATCAGCATGGGCATCCGCAGAACTTTTTCGTAATTTTAAGGTCACCCATGCTCTGCCCCTTTTTGACAATGTCATGAAGGGGAGTGATCTGGTGGCTACACTGCTAATGGATTGTTTCCATATGACAGGCAACATTTGGCTAGTCAGGTTTATACACAGTAAGTGAAATGCTTTATTTTAGGCCTTGTTTTCATTTACATTTTCAGGGCAGTAAAATCACATGACTGAGCCCTGTTTATCACAACTCAATCATTCCCCTTTATGCTACAAAGGCACTGCCACCATAGTATGTAGTACACTAGTGGCAGCTGAATGTTTTACACACTCCCAGGGGATAAAGTCATTGGGCGTGTGTGTAAAACCCCCTGGCACCACTGTTGTACTATGTATGACAGTGGCAGTGCCATTGCAGCATAAAGGGGAGTGGTTGGGTGGTGGTAAATGTGGCTTAGCCATGCATTTTTAGAGCTTCTACCTGCCTATCATCAGAAATCTGTGTCCAGTGTGTGAAGATAAAGGACAAGCCTCAGCAGTGAGAACACTGTGTTCAGCAGCATCCAGGGAGCAGCCATGTGCAACTCAGTGCAACTCCATCACTCTGCCGATCCTCCAATCACCACTCCCCCAACTGCTCTGCCCCCCACCCTGCTCTCTCCAGCGCTGTGTGCCCTGCCCTAGAGCCTCCGGTCACCTGTCGTCTCTCCACTCCAACACACTGAGCACCTGGTAGCAAGCAGGGGTCTGTCACATTAGGCAGACAAGAGGTTAATCAGCTGGAGTGTGTGGTGGGAGGGCGGTGTGGGGCATGGGACCTTTCCTAATTTATGCTATTTTGTCCCTTCCTGTTGAAGACAGGACTTTACTGCCCCCTCCTCACTGCCGCCCTAGGTGGCTGCCTCACTCGCCTTATGCTTGCGTCGGCCCTGCCATTAGATCAAGTTCTTCTGACTCACTTTACTTTTCACCGCCACCGCTGGTGTGTCCCGACTCCCACTTCTGCTCTCCTCTAGTCTCCTCTCCTCTGTGGGCTGCAGCTCCGCCACTCCTGACTGATGTCAGCAGAGAATCCTCGGCCCGGCCCACCCTCTGCAGCTGTCGGAAGGGGAAAGGACAGAGATGGAGGAGGCCGTCGTATCACTTAGTGGAGATCGGCGCACCGGCCGCCGCACAGGCACATGAGTGAAAGAAAAATTTTTGTGTTATCATTCATATTCTCGGAAAAATGGCCAAGAAATCATAAATTATGCCAGGGTATGTAAACTTATGAGCACAACTGTATGTAGATCATATATGTGCAGATCCTAATCACATATTGGTATGTATATATATTCAAATTGTTTTTATGACATTTCCTCTCCAAGATGTCTGTGAATAAAAATATTACTTATAAAGACCTACATAAATATTAAAATAGGTAGGAAAAACATGTCTATGCTTGTAGCAAAATGTCAATTCACCTCTGTGCTTCTATAACTGCACTGTCTTTACTTAAAATAAGCAATGTACAATGGTGAAGCTCAACAGCGGGAGGGAGAGGCAGCTTTCAGTGACCGCAGGAGAAAAGGGGATCAGTTCCAGTAAATGCTGCCCCTCCTGTCCAAGTTCTGGGGGTTAGCAAGAAAGGATCGTGGTCTATCTGTCAGCTACCCATGATCGCAGGTCAATCGGTGGATTGCCAACCTCCAGGTTAGTGCCTGTTTCCTTCTTTGCTGACCATTGGTTACTGCAGATGGGACAAACACTGCTTGCTGAGCCAGAAAGGATGCTAGAAATAAGAAAAAGTCAGAGGGGATACTTTACACACACACAAAAATAAAATTACCAATTTGCTTATGTCTCATACTCATTGGTTATTTTAACATTAAGGCCTCATGCACATGGAACTTAAAAAACACCGCCTATACAAGCATTTCAACATTTTGTGTATTCCTATAAAAGCACCCCTATGTTAGTCTTAGTGGCTATGCCCACATAGGCACTTGCAGGAGTATTTGACAAGGAGCGTTTACAGGTGGAAAAAAAACCCCACCAGAGTCATGTTTTGAGAGAAGCTTTTAAAAAGAAAAAAAATGCAAGTACAGGGGTGAGCATGTCTATATGGGCATAAATGCATACGTATACATGTAAATGTAATCCAATAGCCAGAATAAATTCTATTCTGGTCAGGAGAATGCATTTATGCTTAAACGCTGTATGTAAATAAAGGCACATACATACATTTGTAACATAAGAGGCAATTTTTCTGTGAAATTCTTCCAGAAAAAAATGCTGCCTTTTCATAGGCCTGCGTGTTTGAGGCCTAACTGAAATGTTGAACATGGAATTGATATAATGATAATTGGGTGGTACTTTTATAATGTATTTTACACCATGAAAAGATAACACTGTTAACTCTCACATATGGCTTTCTTGTTTAAATTTGTGCAATGTAGTTATGATTCGGTTATACTTTCCAGGCTTCTACTCCTTCAGCTATACTTGTCTGGCTACATCCTGAAAACATATGTTTGGTGATTCTCATAAATATTTATAAACGATTTTCTTTCAGGCTAAAATGGCATAGAGAAAAAGACATGAATAACCAGCTCAAATGATTAGGCTGAAAGAATGTAAAAATTGAAAAATGTCAATTTACTAAAGACTTTTTAATAAAAGTGGACATTGATTAAAAAATGCTCATCTTCTTACATGAATCCTTTTGCTACATTATGATGATTGGAAATTGTGAATTCTGCTTTCATGTGCTATCTACAGGTGAAGTCTGATCATTTCAGATCACTTGTTTTGCTATAATAGTATATTGTGCAGGAGAAATACGTAAAGCTAGCAATAATTGTATTGTTCTGTAAATACATTCCTAAAAGAGGAAAATCCTAAAAAAAAAATTTTAATTTTTCTAATATTTAATATATTACAGTAGATGCTGGGACGGGTAGCCTGTTAATCTACATGATGAAGTACAAGATAAGATATACTTTATTGTCATTGTATACTGTACATACATACAAAGGGATATACTGAGCATGGGGAAGAGGGATTGTTAGGATTAAAGCGGAGTTCCACCCTAGTTGTACATTTTTTTATAAAAATACCCCCGGGACAGTCAGGGCTAGCACATTCCACAATGGCTAGCCTCTGATCTGTCCCGGGTTGCACTTACCTTTCAGGAGAAATACTTACCTTGAAATTGTCTTCTCCAGCGCTGCCATCTCGGGTGTGGGCAGCTTGAAGCCAGCGCGATCCTCTTCCGCCTCCTCTTCGGTCCTCTTCCTCCTTCTTCGGTCCCACGATGCACTGCACCGGCCCCGACGTCACTTCCGGGTCGCGCGCGTCATCCCTCCACAGCTTCTGGGCATGCCCAGAAGCTGTTTAGAAGGGAATGACGCGCGCGCCCCGGAACTGACGTCGGGGCCGGTGCAGGCGCAATGATTCCTGGGAGCGATGACGTTCAGCTCCCAGGAATCATTGCAAAAGCCAGGAAGTGACGAATCGCCGTGGCCGCCGAGGGGAGGAAGAAGGAAGTAAGGTGAGTATATTTTCTCTAAAAGGTAAGTGAAAAAAAAAATTGCGATTATCCATTTGTTTTTCAGGTGACCGGGAGCAAGAAGATGGAGGTAAGTATAAATTTCGGGTGGAACTCCGCTTTAAGTTAATTTAAGTGTACAGTGAGGGGAAAAAGTGTTTGATCCCCTGCTGATTTTGTAAGTTTGCCCACTGAAAAAGAAATGATCAGTCTCTAACTTTAATGGTAGGTTTATTTAAACAGTGAGAGACAGAATAACAAAAAAATCCAGAAAAACGCATTAAAAAAAAAAGTATAAATTGATTTGCATTTTAATAAGTGAAATAAATATTTGAGCCCTTCGCAAAACATGACTTAGTACTTGGTGGCAAAATCCTTGTTGGCAATCACAGATGTCAGACATTTATTGTAGTTAGCCACTAGGTTTGCACACATCTCAGGAGGGATTTTGTCCCACTCCTCTTTGCAGATCCTCTCCAAGTCATTAAGGATTCGAGGCTGATGTTTGGTAACTCGAACCTTCAGCTCCTTCCACATATTTTCTATGGGATTAAGGTCTGAAGACTGGCTAGGCCACTCCAGGACCTTAACGTGTTTCTTCTTTAACCACTCTTTTGTTGCCTTAGTCGTGCATTTTGGGTCATTGTCATGCTGGAATACCCATCCACGACCCATTGTTAATGCCCTGGCTGAGGAAAGGAGGTTCTCACCCAAGATTTGACGGTACGTGGCTCCGTCCATTGTCTCTTTGATGCAGTGAAGTTGTCTTGTCACCTTTGCAGAAAAACACCCCCAAAGCATAATGCTTCAACATCCATGTTTGACAGTGGGGATGGTGTTCTTTGGGGTCATAGGCAGCATTCCTCCTCCTCCAAACACGGCGAGTTGAGTTGATGCCAAAGAGCTTGATTTTGGTCTCATCTGACCAGAACACTTTCACTCAGTTCTCCTCTGAATAATTCAGATGTTCATTAGAAAACTTCAGATGGGCCTGTACATGTGCTTTCTTGAGCAGGGAGACCTTGCGGGTGCTGCAGGATTTCAGTCCTTAATGGCGTAGTGTGTTAACAATTGTTTTCTTGGTGACTATGGTCCCAGTCTCCCAGCTGCCTTGAAATCATTGACAAGATTCTCCCATGTAGTTCTGGGCTAATTCCTCACTGTTCTCATGATCATTGAAACTCCACAAGGTGAGATCTTGCATGGAGCCCCAGATCGAGGGAGAGTGACAGTTATTTTGTGTTTCTTCTATTTGCAAATAATCACACCAACTGTTGTCACCCTCTCACCAAGCTGCTTGGCGATGGTCTTGTAGCCCATTCCAGCCTTGTATAGGTCTACAATCTTGTCCCTAACATCTTTGGACAGCTCTTTGGTCTTGGCCAATTGATTGCTTCAGTGGAAAGTTTTTTTGGCTATGACATACACAGTTTAACTTCAAATATTTGTAATACATAGCAATATAGCCAAATGTGTTGTATTTTACATTCTGCAACAAAAAAGGTCCTAATGACTCCACTATCCAACAGAGAAGCTGACGTGAATATATATATATATATATATATATATATATATATACTGTATATATATATATATATATATTTTTTTTTTTAATTTGCCTTTAGTCAATTCAGTGTACAAATGCTTTTATATAATGCCTTTTTTTTGAGGATGGGGAACCTGCCAAACCAGTTGTTTTAATCTTTTTTCCTTTAAAGTGAAATATCTTAAAGCCTAACTCCAGACAAATAGAACAAAATCCCTTGCAGTGGGGCTGTGCCCACACTGCAAGGGTTTATTGCTTGTTTATATCTAGGGAAATATTAAAAGCAGACATACTTATACTAAATAAAATTATAAACATAACACTTGTTTTTGCCTCCTTTTTTCATGAGCTTTACTCAAAGATCTATTAAAACCAGGATTCACCCATGAAGAGAACACATCTCCAAAGTGCCAGACGCCATCGAATGTGAGCATTTGCCCATTCAAGTCGACAAATTACAACGACAAACTGCAATCAGGTCGAGACCCCAATGAGGACGACGAGCATGCAGATGAGTTTCCCTGAGATGGTTTCTGACAGTTTGTGCAGAAATTCTTTGGTAATGCAAACCGATTTTTGGTTCAGCAGCTGTCTTGGTGGCTGGTCTCAGACGATCTTGGAGGTGAAGATGCTGGATGTGGAGATCCTGGGCTGGTGTGGTTACACGTGGTCTGCGGTTGCGAGGCCGGTTGGATGTACTGCCAAATTCTCTGAAATGCCTTTGGAGACGGCTTATGGTAGAGAAATTAACATTCAATTCATGGGCAACAGTTCTGGTGGACATTCCTGCAGTCAGCATGCCAATTGCACACTCCCTCAAAACTTGCGACATCTGTGGCATTGTGCTGTGTGATTGAACTGCAAATTTTAGAGTGGCCTTTTTTGTGGCCAGCCTAAGGCACACCTGTGCAATAATCATGCTGTCTAATCAGCATCTTGATATGCCACACCTGTGAGGTGGATAGATTATCTCAGTAAAGGAAAAGTGTTTGCTAACACAGATTTGTGAACCATATTTGAGAGAAATAGGCCTTTTGTGTACATTGAAAAAGTCTTAAATCTTTGAATTTAGCTCATGAATAATGGGGGCAAAATAAAAAAGTGTTGTGTTTATAATTTTGTTCAGTGTACATGATCTAGCAGCCTGACATCATCAAGACCTGAGCAGGGTGTATAGTCCTGCTCTGGAGAGAGCGATGAGGAACAGTCCACCGTCAGATTGTAAAAGAGCACTGCCTGCCAGGGTAGTGGAAGATCGGGTAAGAAAAACTTTTTCCCCATCAGTATTTCATAGATGTCAAGACCATCAACATTAGGTATCACATTGGTTGGTTGATAGATATATACACCATACAATGAAACAACATTGATGTACAATAATGCAAGGGTTAGACAGTCTTGGTTAGCTTGAATCAAATGGGAGCAGACATATTCTGGGGGACCGGAACACCAGAAATGGAATCACATGTGGGGAGACCCTCCTGTAAAAGGAGGTATATGTCTCTAATCAAAATACTAAAGTAAGATAACAGACTCAAGAATCATGCATACCTGTGTTTTTATTGTAGTACCGTGGGCCAGGTAATTAAGCCCATCACAATGAGTTAACGAGGAAGGTGATCAATTTTGCGATTGGATTCCAGGTATCAGAGAGTTGAAAAAATAGGCTTATTCTAGGACCTGCTGGTGTATAAACACAGCCAAGCCTGCATTAGAAAAGAAGGGGGGATTTATGTTTTTTATTATAGTAAACCACTGTTTTCAATCAAGACAACTCACCCAGGTGCACAAAGGGGTTGTGGGATTCCAAATTTTATCATAGAGATTGTTAGACCCAATTTAGGATGAGATGAAAAAGAGCCAAAAAAGGGGTATAGGATCATGCAGTGTAGGACTACTGTATATATGAAAAAGAAAATCCCACAAGCAGCCAGGGGTAGGAGAAGGAAAAAACAGTAGGTATATTTACAGCAACAAGTACCTGAAGCCTAATCCTTGCAACGTCTGAGTTCAAAACTAGGAGCATGTAGGTAAAAACAGCCCCCAGGGAAAGCACTACTTATGCACATAATAGAGACACTCAGTACTGAAAAAGAAAGGCCAGAGGTATTTACAGTATGACCTTCAATATTCAATAATGTAGGAAAGTGGTCCATAATGTGTGTCAAGTTAACTCACCAAAGTATAGGTCCAAGCGCGCATGATCACCCTGCTCGGATGGGGAACCGCCACCATAATGAGAGCTGCGTGTGGCTGCTCTCTTATAGGAAGGCTCCCGGGAGATGAGTCAGCGTCTGACGTCATCTCCCCGGCCACCTCCAATGGGCGTGCGTCAAGGCAACGCGCGCGCGTGCGCACTCGTGCCATACCTCGCGCTTCGTCCAATGGGAGGATGCCTAGGTGGACACGGACCCAGAAGTCCTGTCCATTGCAGGCGTGTGTGCCACCGGAAGTCGACCTCCAGGCCGGAAGTGACCTCAAGTGGCCTATCTGGCCGCACATATGTCCATAAAGAGGGAACCATATCCACCAGAGGGAACACTGCCCCCAAGAGGAGACAAGAAACAAGACAGTCCAACTAACAATTTGTGAAGCAACAAATAGCATACTTAAACAACATCAAATCGTATGTCAATCGAACTAGTCAAAGTGCATACTTTGTTTATACATAACAAATATTTGAGATTCATGTACAGAAACATAATTTTGAGGTAAAAATATCATACAGAATTTATGCAAAAAATGATTATCATACTCATTTATGATTGGGAATCTGTGCAGAACACTAGATATATTTTTTCTCTCAATTGGCACAATAATATATTGTTGTGGAGGGATTTTTGAACTCTGGGTTTTTAGTTGAGTCTTGAACATGGCATGGAACTAAGACCCTAGGACTACAATCGGAACAAACGAGTCATAAGAAACACTTATACGATTGGGTCTCATTGAGGCCTGGTCTACGGGTGGCGTTAAGACGCTCAATCCATAGAGCCTCCTTTTGCAGGATGCGTCTATCCCAGTCCCCTCCCCGGGGATTGGGAGGAATGACTTCTAGTACAAAAAATCGAACCCTTCTAGTATTGTATTTATGGTACAGATCAAGGTGTCTGCTCACCGGGGTGATCATTTTCCCCCGTGCTGAGTAGTACACATGATCATTTATCCTTTGTCTAAACTGTCGTTTAGTCTTACTGACGTAAAAAGTGCCACACCCTGTGTACTACAATCGGCGCAAAATTTTGGAGTTAATCTTTCTCCATTTGGCAGAACGAATGTGGTACTTCTGTCTCCTGTAAGGCTTCACGTTACCTCTGAGTGCCTGCCCCTCATCCTAGCTCCAGTGGACACAGTGTGTGTTCCTATCTCAAGCCTGAAAGGAGCTCCGGCAAGCCACGCATCCTGAACCTGCAAGCCTAGTGGAGTGCCCCTTTAATATTTCCCCTTTAACCTTGGCTGATCTATCCTGCATCATCGCAGTTCCTGACCTGATGTTCTGCCTGACTCACACAGAGTCTAAAAGTCCTGCCACAAGTTCTGCAATCAAAACCTGCAGGCACTCGTGTTCCTCCTGTCCCTTGGCACAATCTGTTCAACTCTCAGTGGGGCCTAGGCTGGAGATACAAGAGAGGCTGACCTCATCATTTCAGTCTCCAATTAGGTATGGGGCATGCTTCTCTCACCCTCTCAGATCTCTGTACAGACTGTACAATTGACCGTAGATGACAAAAGCCTAATACCAAGTTAAATTCAGGTACTTACACTGCTTGTATTTAAAAAATAACTTAGATATGTAATATTGATTAGACAGCTGCATTAAACTGTGCCTTTTTCATCTGCCAAGAATTTATTCTTAAAAAAGAAGTTCAGGATTTAAAAAAAAAAACATTTAGAATCTTGTTCATGTATGCAGCATCGATTTGATGCTGCATCTATCCCTCACCAGCTCTGCAGTGAGAGCTGAGCGATCAAACGCTGTTTATCTCGTAGTTCTCACCTCTGTTCTGAGCAGAGAGCCATGAATGTCAGTCAGTGGATCTCTGCTCTCCCCTCCAGTTATCACTGAAGCTCTGGGAGGGGAGGGGGGGGGGTCTGGATCAGGCTTTCAGCAGGTCACTGAGAGGCTGAGCCAGGTACCAGTCCAGCCTTCTGGGCGGATACCGATCATATGGTTGGGATCTTTCCTGAGCCTGGACCGGCTGAGTGATATGGCTTCGGCCATACTTCTCCTTTAAACACCACTTCTTCTAAGATAAATATTTACCTGTCATTTTTAACCTATTCCTGAAAAAGTTAGGACCCTGAGAAGACTTTACATCTGCCTTTCATACATGACTCATGAATATCTGAAGCCTCTGGATAAATGTTGACAACCAGCCAACTAGTATTTTGGGAAGAAGAGTTCCACAATATCAGCTTCTCTAGTTCTATTACTATAGTTTTCTTAAAAATATCTCTTGGAATGAAGGTTGGGAATCCTTATCTTAGAAAAAAAGGAAGTATTAATGGCATAAAAATAGCCCAAACTGCCAACACTGCTTCTGTGGGGACCAAGGTGGGACAGGGCCCCATTAGTAAGGCTGTTAGAGGGAACTAAACTTGAAAGTTTCCAGTATAGAACAGCTGAAGTCAGACCTAAACAGGAGGTTCACTGTGGAAGAAAATTATAAGTCTGTAGCTGCTGACTTTTAACAATTTCAATACTGGGCACTTTCACCCCCTTTCAGCCCAGGCCAATTTTCAGCTTTCATCGCTGTCACACTTTTATTGACAATTGTGCAGTCATGCAACACTGTACCCATATGAAATTGTTATCATTTTTTTGGGACATAGTTTTCTTTTCGTGGATTTTAATCACCACTGGGTTTTTTTATTTTTTATTTTTTGCTAAACAAATTAAAAAAAAAAAAAAATTGAAAAAGTTTTTCTTAGTTTCTGTTTTTGCAAATAAGTAATTTTTCTCCTTCACTGATGTGCACTGATCAGGCTGCACTGATAGGCTGCACTGATGGGCACTGATGAGATGGCACCGATGAGGTGGCACTGATGAGACGGCACCGATGAGGCTGCACTGATATGTGATATTGATGAGCACTGATAGGCCCTGATAGGCTGCACTTATAGGCAGCACTGATGATGGGCACTGACTGGCAGCACTGATGGGCACCGATCAACACTGATGGGGCTGCACTGATAAATGGTACCCCAGTCTTCTGGGACCTAAGAATCATATACTTAGCTATCTTACCAGTGTTGATGTATATGTATTCGGCTGCAGGTTGAAGTTACCATATATGCCTAGTGCATTCAAGAATCCCAGAATTTCCCATCAGCTAAAAATGCATAGGACAGCTGAGGTTTGTAGCTCTAAAAGGGAAAGAAAAAGAAACTAGACTTTACAGAAGTTTGTATTTGGGCTGTACAATAATTGTGTGCAAGAGCATTAATAATTTTGTCATAATATAAAAAATATAATTTGTGCAACCTAGTAGCACACTCCCTAGTAGTGCACTGGCTATGCAGACAGCTCTCCTTCTGTCTGTGTTTGATTTAGGCATAATTTATGTTAAGATCAGTGACATCTATGCCACAGTTGACAATGCTAGCTGCTACAGAAGGAGTAAACCAAGAGGCCCCATCAAAATTCTGCTCTTGTGCCCCATAATTTGTAGTTACACCCAAGAAGGTATTATGTGGTTTTAGAACGAAGACGCTAGCCTTTTAAATACCGTGTTAATAACATTTTAAAGAAATTGGAGAGTGCTTATGTCATCAATTTTAGGTGCAAAAGTCATTGTGAAAACAGTACATACTGTAAGTGCTCTCACAGAGAACAGATTTCAATAACAGGGCACCTAGAATAAAATATTTTTGTAGGACAATTTATATTAAGTTAATGGTTCACTTGTATACATGTATAGATGTATTTGAAGCTAACCTCTCCATGCTGCAAATTATTTAATGTTTCTCATTCCCAGCCTGCCCCTGCTCAATGTGCAATGGTTTTAATAATTTTTGAGCTCTCCAATTACCTTACTTCTGCTGTTAAAGTTACAACTGTGACTACCCAAACAGAATTAATAACCTTTCTCTTTTTGGGCCATGGGTGAGAAGTAAAGACCCTACTCTGGGATTACATGTCCCAAGAATCATTACAGCATCCTATCTGCAGGGGGTGGGTGGGGGTGCAGGTTGTGTGGGAGCATAGAGTGGTGAAGATTATCTGTTTGTAGTTATACCCCTTGCTTCACTATCACACATATACTGAGACTGCGTTTTACTGAAAATGCTCTGTACCTGGGTGATGACTATACTTCTGAAAGCCAGGTCACTGAGGAGGGAGTATTATCCAGCCAGGAAATTATTCATTGGCAATATACTGTCATGTCATGTAAGTTTGGGTGGAACCTGAGAATAGCCCAGTGGCATCAGAACAAAATACATGCAGAAGTTAGAGGTCATCCATGACATTGAAAAAGGAAAAAAGTTCCCCACAGGGTGGGACTATAATGACCTACAGGTGTAAGTCAAACAAGTATATTGTAAAGGGGTATTAAAAAAATATATATTTTTTATTAAATAAATTGTTAAAATATGATGACAAATTAAGGTAGAGAAAATTGGTTACAAACTGATTGTTGACACGGCAAAATCATGGTAAAAATGTATGAAACATACATAAATTATATATAAATACAGTGGCTCATAAATTTGTAAATGCGATACAAGGCGAAACCCAATGCGTTTCGGAATGAAAGTCCTTCTTCAGGGGTAGCAGGTGTCTTGTAATCACCTAAAATGTTATAATTTGAACAAGTAGTAAGTATCTTTTGTTTAGAAATGAATAAAAATTTGACTAAATGGTAGTCAAACTAAACATAGCCAAACCAAGGCCAGTAATGGCCCAGATAGTATACTTATATTGTGGAAGCCAATGAAAGATCTAACAATCAGAGTTTTAAAAACTAAGGACTGGTTAGTAAGCAGAAGGGGAGATGAGAAAAGAGATATAATCCCAGGGTTTCCCCCACAAAACAGTCTCTCCAACAAGATCCGAAACCCCAGAGCAGGGCCAGCATGTGGGGATAAACCAAGTCTAGGTTGGAAACTCTGTTGAATAAAAAAATCATGAAAAAGAAAATCAATGCGGCTTAAAGGATCAGGGTGGCTAAAGACCTAGAAAGAATTACCAGATCATGTCGCAATCACACAAAAAAACAAATACAAAATAAATAAATAAGTTTATATGTATGATATTAGACTAGGTGAGTACACCCGTATATATATATGGGTAAGATCCCCCACACATGGATTCCATGTAGGAATAACCACAAGCAATAGGAGCCCATGGAGTCCAAAAAAAAAAATGTAAAAATTAAATATGAGGAGAGTATAATGCCTATGTCTATATCTATGAACCCATCCAAGCAATAAGAAATACAGTGTGGGTTGCATCCACGAAATAAACATACCGGTTACCTGTCTGAAATTCGGATGATGTCCCAAAATGTGTCGGCAGACACACAACACTGTCCGAGCCGTGTCCTGTAGAAAATGAGTATCCCACAATGGGGGTAGGAAGAGGCTTACCATATACTGTATAGGGGAATGAGCATTAATTAATTCCCCACAGCTGGAGATCGTATTCTGTGTGGGCTTGCTTATTAGCCCCAGCTGAACCATCTCATGGAGGGGCTGTTGGATCCCCTGAATGCGAGCGCATGGGGGGGCGACGGATGACGTCGGCACCTCCTCCCGCGCTCAAATACAGCAGGCGCGCATAGGGGGCAGACATAAATCCGACAGGAAGGCACGGTTGGGTAGCAACCAGAGGCACACCACATCGGCAGGAAGTGTCGCCCCGATGGAATAGAGTGGCCATGGCATTGGCTGGAAACCAGCAGACCCATGGTCGTTGGTGCGCCAGGTGGAGATGCTGCATCGGAAAGGGAAACCCAAAATAAAAAAGATGATTAGAAAAGGGGAGGGAGTGAAAAATAGGAATGGCCTTGCGGTTCGCCCAACGGTCGGTTCACTGCAAACTTTGCTCGTTCGCAGTCCAGACAATCGGTTCGACCCGAACATTGACTGTTCGAAATTCGGCCGAATTCCAAACTTTTTGCTGAAAAAGTTCAGAATTCGGCAACCAGAACTGACCAAAATGCAATGGGACAGGAACTGGGCTTTAAAAGCCCGTGATTGGACCAGAACCATCAGTAAAAGCCAATTGAGGGGGCAGGAGGATGCTAGGAATGTGATTGGAGTGACTAGGGGGTCCAGAGGCCAATCAGTAGTGAATACGCCCCCCAGTATATAAGATAGCCCCGCCAAATCTCTAGCATTGTAATACAGGGATGTGGAAGAGAGTGGAAGCCGTTCTGTTACTCCTGCTTCAAAAGTGTCATTTAGCAATTATTAGTGTGAGGAAAGGGATATCTAGTGTAGTTAGGGTACTATTTTCCACTATAGTTAGATTCAATAATCTAGTTTCTGTAGGGAAAGTGTTAAGTGTCAGGGAGACCGTAGTGTAGTGTAGTGTAGGGTTAACTGACTCTGACTGCTATGGCAGGGTGACCAAACTCTTCCATGTCAGGGTGACCGCCATAGAAAAAAGATCATTTGTATTAGAATTGCAGCAGAGCAGGATAGTGGCTTTGCTACTTTCACACCTGGCCGTTTTTGTTGCAGGCATTTATTGGGCTTTTTTGTGGACGTCTTTGGA
The DNA here is from genome assembly GCF_965119305.1 of Pelophylax lessonae. Classification (NCBI taxonomy): domain Eukaryota; kingdom Metazoa; phylum Chordata; class Amphibia; order Anura; family Ranidae; genus Pelophylax; species Pelophylax lessonae. Next base: position 302,827,814 of record NC_138770.1, read on the forward strand.
GGCAGGCATAACATCTGAACTTCTGTTTAGGGGGTATATATACACACACACATATATGTATTTATACACATACACACATATAGGTGGGATAGGAGCGAAACCCTATGCCTGCAAATAATTTCATTAGCGCAGGCATAGGGTTTTGCTACTTTCACACCTATATATGTGTATGTGTATAAATACATATATGTGTGTGTGTGTGTATATATACCCCTACACAGAAGTTCAGATGTTATGCCTGCCTCATAAGACGCCCAAAAAATGCCCAAAAAAAACACCTGCAACAAAAACGCCCAGGTGTATTTATACACATACACACATATAGGTGTGATAGGAGCGAAGCCCTATGCCTGCAAATAATTTCATTAGCGCAGGCATAGGGTTCTGCTACTTTCACACCTATATATGTGTATGTGTATAATACATATATGTGTGTGTGTATATATACCCCTACACAGAAGTTCAGATGTCATGCCTGCCTCCAAAGATGTCCACAAAAAAGCCCAATAAACGCCTGCAACAAAAACGGCCGGGTGTGAAAATAGCGGAGCCACTATCCTGCTCTACTGCAATTCTAATACACACTATCTTTTTTTTCTGGTTCTGGACATACTACAGAACTGAAACTTCACAGGTACACTTTTTAGACCCCCAGACACTAAATCCAAAGAAATCTCTTTTTTTTTTTCAATAATTTTTTCAATAATTGTCTCTCTATCAAAAAATGACAATTTTTAAGAACTTTTTTGTGTGATTAATAGTCCCTGGGGCATGACCCAGAACCCTAGGCACTTTTTAGGAGAATTTATTGGGTTTTAGGGCTTCAAAATGTTGTTTTTTGATTACCGAAGTTCGGGTCTCATTGATTTCAATGGGGTTCTGAAATCCGGGCCGAACTTTCGGGAAGTTCGGGTGTTCTGGTCGAACCGAACTTTTCAAAAGTTCGATCATCCCTATTAAGGTCCACAAAAGTCCTTTTAAGGGCTGGTATTTGGTATAGGTGTACTGTTTCTTTTGCCAGTGTAGGGAGAGGTTTGCTGTGTGCACCAGGGACAGATCGTCAGTGACACAAATCGCTCTGTTAAGGTCCACAAAAGTCCTTTTAAGGACTGGTATTTGGTATAGGTGTATTATTCTTTGGTGTGCAGTGCACTATATAGGGGTGTAATACACTTATATACTTTCTAATATAGAAAGCATATTATAGTGGATTTGTACTGTGCAGCATTGTGACTAGAGATGGCCTTGCGGTTCACCGGCGGTTCGCGGCAAATTTTGATTGTTCGCTACCCGCCAAATTTGCAGACACATGGCATCGTTCGCGGCGGCCATATTTGTTTACATTGGGGAGAACTTTGACCCGTGACACAGCCGTCAGGTGGAACGGGACAGCCAATTGAAACATTCCAGCACATGGACAGTCCCCCTACCCTATAAATAGACCCGATCTGGCGGCCATTTCACATTCCATTTTTTGCCAGTGTAGGGAGAGTTTGCTAGACACATATAGCGCTGTGAAGATGCACAAAAGTCCTTTTTAGGGCTGGTATTTCGGTATAGGTCTAGTATCTTTTGAGCTTAGGGAGAGGTATCCAGTGGTTGCTTTAGGTGCAGTTAGAGATCGGCTGCAGTCACACACAAATCGCTCTGTCAATGTCCACAAAAGTCATTTAAAGTGCTCCAATGTCGTTTTAGGGTCTATTACAGTCTCTTTACTATAGGGAGAGGTATCCAGTGGTTGCTTTAGGGGCAGTTAGAGATCGGCTGCAGTCACACACAAATCGCTCTGTCAATGTCCACAAAAGTCATTTAAAGTGCTCCAATGTCGTTATAGGGTCTATTACAGTCTCTTTACTATAGGGAGAGGTATTCAGTGGTTGCTTTAGGGGCAGTTAGAGATCGGCTGCAGTCACACACAAATTGCTCTGTCAATGTCCACAAAAGTCATTTAAAGGGCTGCAAATTGTTTGGTATTGCTGTGCAGTGCACTAAAAAGGGGTGCGGGGTGGGGGAGGGGGTTAATCCACAGTATAATATACTTTGTAGAAAGCATATTATAGTGGATTAGTAGTATTATTGTACACTGTGCAGCATTGTGACAGGTGTGGTGGTGAGACTGAGCGTTTCTGCAGCAACACTACATGCCTAATTTTTCAGACTGGAAATGAAAAACAATGGGTCTGTAAAGGTTTCGCCAAATTGTGGAATGGATGCGGACCCATTTTACAGATGTGTGAATGGACCCTATATGTATTAGACAATGTATTTACTGGCTGCTTTCAGTTCTGGCTGATTTATGAAAAAATATATATATTTTTTGCAGTAAAAAAAAAAAAGAAAAAAATTTAGGGCAACTTTTTCAATTGCAATACTTCTGTTATGACATTGTCCATGTGCTGGGACTATTTGTGCACAGCTAGTACGTATTTTGTGGCTGCAAATATGACCTAAAGGTTTTTAAAGTTCGCCTCCCATTAAAGTCAATGGGGCCCGCCGCGAACTCACGGTTCGCGGACTTTTGAAAAAATTTGCGGCTGGCGTTCGCGAACCGCCCTGGCCGATCACTAATTGTGACTGGTGTGGTGAGCGTTTCTGCAGCAATACTACAACTACAAACAGTGACAAAAACACTTTTAAAAAAGTATTATAACTGGTGTGATAGACCAGTGGCCCCCCTAAACGACAGATTGAAGCGGGGTGTTTTCTGAGTATACTTTTCTAAGTGTATTTGTGTCCTACAAAAATATTGCCTCTTTTGCTGCGTTAACTCTGCTACATACAGTGCCAAACTTACTGGCCAATTTTTTGTACAACTTGTGTGATAAACCAGTGCCCCCCCCCATACCACATATTGAAGTGGGGTGTTATCTGAGTATACTTTTATAAGTGTATTTGTGTCCTGCAAAAATATTGCCTCTTTTGCTGCATTAACTCTGCTACACACAGTGCCAAACTTACTGGCCAATTATTTGTAGAACTGGTGTGATAGACCAGTGGCCCCCCAATACCACAGATTGAAGTGGCGTGTTATATACCTTGCTCCACATATACTGCACTTCTCTAGAGACTTTTGTGACAGGGTAATTTAAAAAATGACAGGCAGAGGAAGAGGCAGGCCCTCACGCAGGGGTGGTAGGGGTAGGGCAGGAGCAGTAGGCCGGAGCCAAAGTGTGAAGTTTCAGCCGGTGCGTTTGATTACGTCAAAGGATGCACCAGACTTTGTTGAGTGGCTCACTCAGCCTTCCTCTTCTGCACCCTCCTCATCCTCTCTATCTGCACCCTCTTCACTCTCTGCTGTGTGCACCCCCAAAGACACCACCACATACCCTCCGCTTGAGTCACTGGAATTATTTTCCGATCCATCACAAGACATTTGCGATGCGCAGCCATTGTTGGCATCGGATCAGGAAGAGGAGGTAGCAACAGCCGCCACTCAGCAGTCTGACGAGTACCCAGATCAGCCCAAGAAGGTTGGTCCCCGCTGTTGCTGCCTAATCCGAGATCTCTAATGTTAGTGGTGGGGAAGGTGACGTCGATGATGACGTGTCTATGGATGTCAAGTGGGTGCCCACAAGAGAGGAAGAGGAGGGGAGTTCAGAGGGAGAGACGGACCAGCAGATAGGGAGGAGAAGCAGGCGGAAGTTACATTGCACAGGAGGACATACGATCCTACATAGCAGGATCGTATGATCTCTGCAGTTACATCACACAAAGCAGACTGCTAATGTATAAGGACCGAGTCATCAACCATGTACGGTCACATCTGGCGCTCCCAGGACGCTGACACATGCCTCCGCAGTGTGGGCTTTTTTTAATGTGTCCGCTACTGACAATAGTGTTGCCATCTGCAGCCTTTGCAGTCAACGCATAAGTCGTGGTAAGCCCAAAACTCACCTTGGGACGACCGCCTTAAGAAGGCACCTGGACTACCATCACCAATCCCAGTGGGAGCAACGCCGTCAGAACCCACGAAGCCACATTCCAGGCTCTCACCATCCAGCCTCTTCTCCTTCACCTCTCTCCTCACAATTGTCCTCCACTCCACCTTCCATCATGCCGTCCTCACGTTGTTGTGGAAAAAGGCAGGCTTCCGTGGCCCAAATGTTGGAGCGTAAAAAAATGATGACGCTGGATAACCCTCTTGCCCAACGGTTGACTGCTGGCTTGTTGGAACTGATAGCCCGCCAACTACTGCCATATCAACTGGTGGACTCAGAGGCCTTTCGGAAATTTGTGGCCATTGGAACACCACAATGGAAGGTCCCAGGCAGGAAATATTTCTCGCAGAAGGGCATTCCAGAGCTGTATGACCATGTTCAGCGGCAAGTGAATGTATCTCTGGCACACATTGTCGGTGCCAAGATACATCTGACCACAGACACATGGTCTAGCAAACATCGGCAGGGAAGGTATATAACTTTTACTGCCCACTTGGTGAACCTTCTGATGGCCGTCAAGCATGTAACCCGTGGCACCCGTGTAGATTTGGTTTTACCGTCACGAATTGCATGCGGGCCTGCCTCTTCTTCTCCTCCTCCTACTCCATCATCCCTCTCCTCCTCGGCTGACTCCTCCTTTTCCGCTGCTACCGTCTCTTCTGCTGCACCACCCAAGATCCCCAGAATCTATTCCACGTGCCAGGTGAGACGTTGCCATACTGTGCTGCGTCTGTTGTGCCTGGAAGCCAAGAGTCACACTGGTCCTGCACTCCTTTCAGCTTTGCGATCACAGGCAGATCAGTGGCTGACACCGCTCAATTTGACAGTTGGTAAAGTGGTGTGTGACAATGGTGCCAATCTGCTGAGCATGCTGAAACAGGGCAAAATTACACACGTGCAATGCATGGCACACGTCCTGAACTTGGTCGTGCAGTGATTCGTTGCCAAATACCCTGGGGTCCAGGACGTCTTGCGGCAGGCCAGGAAAATCTCGGGCCATTTCTGAAGATCTTACACAGCCATGGCTCACCTTGCTGACATTCAGCGGCGACACAACCTGCCCGTCAGGCGTCTTATATGTGACTGCCCGACGCGATGGAACTCAACCTTGTATATGCTTGATAGGCTGCTCCAGCAGAAACGTGCAGTTAACGACTACCTGTACGAACTCTGCGGCAGGACAGGTTCTGGGGAGCTTGGGTTTTTTTCACCTCGCCAGTGGCTGCTCATACGCGACGCATGCAGACTTCTGCGGCCATTTAATGAGATCACCAAACTGGTCATTCGTGGCCAGGGTGCCATCAGTGACATCGTACCTTACGCCTTCTTTTTGGAGCGTGCATTGCGTCGTGTCATTGATCAAGCCATCGAGGAGCAGGAGCAGGAAGATGGGGAAGTTGCAATGTTGGATGAATTCCCAGGGGGTTCTACTCCACCTGAGACAAGTCAACAACAGGAGTCTGAAGAGGAGTCAGAGGAGGATGGTGCCAGAGCGGATGAGGAGGAGCAAGAAGAGCATGCTTTTAACCTGTCTGGGATCCCTGGTGTTGTCCATGGATGGGGGGAGGAGAAAGAGGACGACATTATCCTGGATGATGAGCTGGAGCCAGGCCACTACACCGCTTCCAGTTTAGTGCGAATGGGGGGCCTTCATCCTCCAGTGTTTTAATGGGGACCCCCGTATAAAAAGCATAAAGGGCAAGGACCAGTACTGGGTGGCAACGTACTTAGACCCCCGGTACAAACAAAAAATGGCGAAAATGTTACCACCATCACAGAGGGCGGTCAGAATGCAGCACTTCCAGGCCTTGCTTCAAGAAATGCTGCATTCTGATTTTGCGTGCGCTGGCAGAGGAATTTCCACTCACAGAGAAACAGTTGCGGGTAGCACTCCAACAGCGCCTGCAAGAAGAGGGCAATTTGAAGATGTCTTGGTCACTTCAGATATGAGATCCTTACTTCAGCCGAACCATCGACAGCTGTACTCCGGATCCAGCAACAAGGAACGCCTAGACCGACAGGTGTCCGACTGTATCGGGTTAACGGCCGATGTGGACGCTCTGAGGAGTGATTAACCCCTGGACTACTGGGTGGGCAGGCTTGACCTCTGGACAGAGCTTGCACAATTTGCAAAAGAAATGTTGGCTTGCCCCCCATCCAGTGTCCTGGCCGAAAAGACGTTCAGCGCAGCAGGGGGGATCATGACCAATAAGCGCACTCGCCTAGCTCATGACAGTGTAGACTACCTCACATTTATAAAAATGAATGAGGCATGGATCTCTGAGGAATTCAACACATGTGACCAGTAGATCATGTCTGATTACAATTCCTCATGACAGGCCACAAATATCCGCCAGACCGCCATCCACCCACAACAATTCATGGTCCTTCTCTTCGGTAAATACAGCGGCATAAAAAGGCATTTCATGTCCATTAAATGCCTAATTTTTGGGGCCTTTCATGGTCGACAATTATTTTTTCTGTCAATGCCTAATGTACCTCCAGCCACAGAATACAACGTTCTTAGCTGTCAGGTAAACGCATGTGGGCTAATTTTTGGGACCTGTACTGGCTGACACTTACATCTGTATCCTGTGAATGCCTAATGTACCTTCAGCCACAGAATACAATGTTCTTAACTGTCAGGTAAACCCATATGGGCTAATTTTTGGGGCATGGAATGGCCGACACTTACTTCTTTATCCTGTGAATGCCTAATTTTTCAGACTGGAATTGAAAATCAATGGGTTTGTAAAAAATTTTAGGACAACTTTTCCAATAGCAATACTTCTGTTATGACAGTGTCCATGTGGTGGGACTATTTGTGCACAGCTTGTAAGTATTTTTGGCTGCAAATATGACCTAAAGGATTTTAAAGTTCGCCTCCCATTAAAGTCAATGGGGCCTGCCGCAAACTTGTGGTTCGCGAACATTTGAGAAAGTTTGCGGCTAATGTTCGTCCATCACTAGTGAAAAACTGCAAAGCAGGGAACAAGAAAAGAAAAGTGGATTAAAAGGAAGTGAATAAAGGATGAAAATAAAGAAAGGATGATGCTGGTAGTGCATAGGGATAATGAAATAAAAAAGAGAAAATTGGGAAATGGGGTAGAAGGTGGAAATAAAAAATAAAAAACAGAAAGATAGAAAAGTGTTGAAGAAAACACAATACAATACAATACACAAAAAAAAAAAAAACGGAGAGAAAGAACAAAAAATAAGAAAAAAACTCTGCATGGACTATAGGCCAGACCTGTTAATAAATTGTTTGTCCCAGCCCCCTGATGTGAAGCCAAATTTTCCCCCATTTTCCCTTTTTCGTCATTCATGACATTAAACATGAATTCCACTTTAATATTAGCACCAACACTAAAATATCTGGTGTTCTTACTACTTTTTCTCATATTTTTCCTGACCAACTTGAAGAAGCTGCCCTGACAAATGGTTTTCAGTATGGAGCAGAAAAAGCTACCTCCTGGACTGAAGATGTCAAAGAGAAAAATGCATTATCATCCCCATTGTTGATTGGTTCATTTTAATTTGTTTGCTGAAACAATATTAAACTCACCATTAATTATATTTTAACCATTATTGTGGTAAAGCCCCTATTCTTTTGTTTGGAATTGCTATTTCATTTTACACTTAACTTGCTTTGAAACATTACTTTCCTTTTTGATACTAGAAAATGTGAGAGTGGTTCCTGTGTGTGCATCAAGGCTTCCTGGTTCAAGTTTTCTATTTTCGTTTCAATGGCCTACATCAGTGATACCCCTAAAGTCTTTAAATGGAAATAGAAAATTGTAAAACTTTCAGTGTAAAGAATGGTTAGCATATTTTTTTTTTAGTTACGGTCATAGAGGGCAAAGAGAACTTCATTTTTTCAGAATACATGACAGAGCACTATAGCACCTAAGACACAACATGGTACACTGTGCAACGTGTACATTTTTCTTCATCTTATGGTGTTCCGGATACTTTATACATACTCTGCAGTGTGTCACAAACCACAAAAGCAAGAAAAGAATGTGGTTTCTTACAAAAGCAAAAATTACATCCTGTTCTAATAGATAAGCACTTGTTAAACTGGCTGGTATGGGAACTGATACTGTCGGCAAGTTGATAGAAGACATTATTCCTTTGCTCTATCTGCCTGTAGTTGCTATCTTCATTGTGAAAAAAGTCCTGATGGCATACTTATCAGTGAGTTTTCCTGAAGTCAAAAGCTTGACACCAGAAAGCGGTTAGGTTAATAACTTCTCAAATGTATGATGTAGATCAATGCAGGTCACTTGCAAATGTTGCAAAATGAAGAAACATTAATAATAAATCATATTTCCTCTGAAATACATGTCCATATGCCTCAAAGAGAACAAGCAAAATACTCTGGCTTATACTGTATGTCTTGGCCAAATGTGTTGCAGGCTCCTAACCTTGTCATGTTGTTTAACATGGCATGCATGTATGATAGGCACCTATATCAGACAGAAAAACAAGCACAGTGAGCTATAATTCCTTCATGGACAGAACATTTCTGGAGAGTAGACTAAATCTGGAGCACAATTGTATGTAGTTTCTCTTAAATTAGTAATCATGCAGTTACAGTAGAACTTACACGACCTCTACGGTTATAGATAAAAAAGTTATTGCTTTGAAGGTGGTGATGCTGAACCAGAAAAAGTGGGAAAACTAGGCCTTCTAAGGATTGCACTTCTGGGATATGTTATTATGTCTAAATCCTCTGTTAAGGCACTTAAACTTTAAAGCCCATTCCCAAGATAGTATTAACACCCCTCCTATCCTCCTCTTTCATTAATCTCTGGCATGAAAAAAATGCCTTTGTACTTACCTAAAAGCTACCTGACATTCCAGTATTCCAGTATTGTGTCTTCTCTCCTCTTCTGTTCATATCTTGCAGGGTCCTTCTTCAAGTGTCTACTTTATGCAGTCAGGCACTTCCTATTGATGGTCCGGTGGTTGGGTCCTCTCAGTATCCAGAAAAGGATTCATGTCAACTTGAGTGGACTGTAGGTGCAGGTCCAGTTGCAGTGCTGGGTTTGCGGTCCACCACATTTAGAAACTGTGTTGGCAAGGAATTATGTATGTGATGGTACCCTCCAGCACCTAAATTGGGTGCCTCCGTCAAGATATAGCTTCCTCCAGTCTGGACACAGCTCAGGATAGCTGAGCACCCAAGACAAGGCGACACTAGCTTAGATGCAAACTGGAACTCACTTTATTGAAAATCCACACAGGATCTATAGCACAGAAGATCAAGTTGAACCTGATCACACTATTGTATAAAATGCAAACTGTAAACAGGATCATAATTAACATAGCTAAGGAACAGCCAACATAAACATAAACATTAAGCTAATTAAACAATCTAATTAAACAAACCTAGGTGACTCAGTGCCCACCCAGACCAATTGGCACAGAGCCCACAACCCTGGATACATAAGTACATTACACATTATCATAAGCATAAACATCCCACAACGGTTCATTAACAAGATAAAGTGGTCACTCTATTAATCACATCTCCAAGAGATGATTACACAGATAGGAACAATCGGTGGCTCAATTAACAATGGGAATGCAAACCTAGGAGGCACACAAAGGGAGAGACATAGACTTAACACCTTAATAAACAGACTATAGCCGGAGACTCCGGTATCAGATTTCTTTGAGCTGATCATATGAACATCTGCTCTGAGTGTCACAGTCTAAAGCAGTCATTGCTGATTTGGGCATAGAGGCCCCAAATATGTATCTGGGTTCCCAGAGTCTGTGTGTTTTGAGGAGACATAGACTTGAATCTGAAGCAAGACCACTCCAAGGGACCCCCAGGTACATACCTACCAAAGAGTAGTGCTCCCTGAAAAGACAGGGCCCATAGTCAGTAGGCAAGAGGCCACCCTGCAGTCCCATCCAAAAGCCCCTGTCCTGGTTGGGTCTGTCACATTGGACTTAGGTGAATATACCTTGCTTCAGCAGGTAAGGAAAACAAAAACCTCATGGGATGGGTATACAGGGGTTGTGACAGAGAGGGATGAGAAGGGGTTTATATTTTCCCTGGTGTGAAGCTTTTTAACTTCCTAGGATTGGGATGTCATTACAGTTGCAGTGGTGTTCCTAGGCACTGAGGCATATCCTTTGGGTCTCTGTGCTGAGCTCCCTTTTGAGTATGATGTCCATGAGCATGTCGGGATCATACACCTTTACATGCTGTATGCATGCATTTATACCAGCATACCACCATACCCAGAGTGACTTTAGCACAAGAAACTCAGATTTGCCTTTAAAGAGGTTGTAAACCCAAATTATTATTTTTTTTTCAACCTGAAAGAAAAACCCATAATGAGCTAGTATGCATCGCATACTAGCTCATTATGAATTACTTACCTTAGAACGAGCCCCCACCATGCCGCCCGCTTACCTCTATGACGGGCGACATGTTCAGTCACCCGTCTTCCGGGATCGCGGCATCCGGCCATCTGATTGGCCGAAACCGCGGTGACGTCACTCCCGCGCACGAGCGTGGGAGCCGACGGTCACGGCACGGGGCTCTGAAGGAATGGCACCAGCGGCCATTCCTTCAGAGCGCATGCGCCAGTGATGTCACTGGCTGCATGTAAGGTAAATATCTCTTAAACGGTATATGTTTAGGAGATATTTACAGTACCTATAGGTAAGCCTTATCATAGGCTTACCTATAGGTACAACTTGCAGAGGAGGGTTTACTTCCTCTTTAACAGAATATGGCTGCACTTAAATATTTAGTTCACTGGCCTAGCCAATAGGTTATAAGAGTATAATAGTCTATTATGGTTTTGAGTCTAAAAATAACAATGCAAGCAAATGCTTTACAACCCCTGGTGGCTCCCACCACATTCAAATTTAATGTTCAGAGCAATACACTTCTCCTTAAAGGAGAGGTCTTATCTGGACAGCAGAACAAAATTTTCGACCACTTTTCCAGTAAAGTCACTTGATGTTCTTGGGCTTGTGGCCCATGAACATTCCCTGGTCTTCAGCACAGCACAAGAGCGCTGCCAGCACTTACCTTCCCTGTCTGAGCATTCGTTATCTGCCACTATCTCCCAGAATCTCTATCTCCCTTTCCTGGGTTAGTAACATTTCGACAAGCTGAGCTGAATACGTTTTAATAAAGGTGCACATGTTCGTTATATCTTTTTAACAGCATTCATCATTTGCTGTATATTCTGCTTGGAGTAAACCACCTTGATTGTCAAAATATTCTTCTTTTATTTCAGTTTGTGGCCACTATATGAGTCCTTTGTAGGGGGTGTATCCTAAAGAATATGCAATATTCTTTGATTCCTACAACTCTAAGCCTTCCTATACTTTTATGCACAACAGAAGGTTATTTTCTAATTCTCTGGATATTTACAAATCCTAGTTACAGTCAGATATACCATAGAGTTTTGTATTTACTCTGTTATTTCTGATGTTTTATTTGTTAATAACGGTTCGGCAGACTTAACCTATTCTATGTCTATCCAGAACTTTTTTGTTTTGTTTGCACATTCTTTCTTGTAAACAGTATTGAATTATCGACATTTACATCTTTTTCAAATTTTGCTAGCTAGATTTTGAAATTATAAATTAGGTCCATGGATGAAGAAAAACTTCACTGTCACTGGTTCCCTTAAGTGATAACTGCATATCGAATCAATCGTACATTCTTACAGGTATAAACAGTTGAAATTATAATTAAATTATCCATTTTTCTCTCAAACTTTACTTCACCTTCCTGCCTCCTGAGACTTTCTACTGTGTAATAAATCTGCCCAATGCCCAATATAAGAAAGGAAAACTTGGGTGAAAGAATCGGGCAGGGCCTTGCTGTGACTTTAGAGTGAAAGGCTATCGCTGTATCTGGATTTTTAGATTTTTTTACATGGTTTTCATTGAAAGTAACCTATGACTCTGCATTTGTTAACTTATATGCTATGTTTGAGTCGGCCAAATTGGTGAAAGGTTAACTTTATAGAGAGTAAACTAGGTACCCAAAAGCCCAAAAATTCAGAGCAGCTTGCTAAATAGTGACTTTAATTCTTGATATTGTTTTTGGACCTTTCATTTTCAGTACTTACTGTTAATCACGGATTCAACACATCATAATGTCCTCTTAATGACATCACAGGTAAGGTTGGCAGGATGAGACTTGGTGCACAGTAGTGGTGTGACAAATCCCTGCAGAACTGAATCGATAAGCATGTGAGTATACTTTTTGTGGATTACCTAGCAAAAATGGTAAAGTGGAAATGGGGATTGGGAGGGGTCATAAAGTTTTTTTTAGACCACTTCTGTTGCATTATTGTGTATCCCATCCTTTTCCAACCAGGATACCTTCAGGTTTATTTAGGGGTGCTATGGCAAAATGCCTAAATCTTTTAGTTACACAAAGCCACAGGATTTCATTGTGCACCATTACAACCTTCTAGCCACTGGCTTCCTAGCAAGCATGATGTCATCGATTGATAAGAATGTAAGGGTAGGTTGGTGGTTGTTTGTCACATCCTCCATGTTCCCCATTAACTCGTTCCACACTAAGTGTGGGTCACATAAGAGGCCTACCCCAGGGTGAGGTCTTCTTGACTATGCTAGGTTCTTTGAACAGAGTAACTTTGCTGCACACTTGGAGAACCTTTACTTTGTGTTGTCTTCACCAATGCCATAGGACAAGGGTGAGACTGTCATGGGGGAATACGTAACCTTTATACAGATCTCTTCTCTTAGAGATGATACCCCATGCACACTGACACTGCAACTGTTCTCCAGTTAATTTTCAGGTTCCCCGTAAAAATGTACACTTTCACCATTACATTGCATTTTGTTGGGATTACGCTGAGCTAATGTCCACATCCACGTGTCCAGCATTTTCCACTATGATTCCCGAGTATTAGAGTGGTCCTCGCCATGCACACATGTGCACTTTACTCTTAAACCTCCATACCTCTGTACAGTATAAGAACCTCTGCAGTGCAATCTGCTCCCTTTGCTATTGGAGACAGACCCCTGGTGTAAAAGGTGCTGAGAACATCTCCCTCCCTGCTAGAGGCTGTGTCATCTATAACAGGTACACGCTATTGACAGGCTGGTTGTTACACTTCTGTCACTCTTGGCAACTACTTACAGTGCCTTGAAAAAGTATTCATACCCCTTAAATTTTGAAATTTTCCACATTTTGTCATGTTACAACCAAAAACATAAATGTATTTTATTGGGATTTTATATGATAGACCAACACAAAGTGGCACATAATTGTGAAGTGTAAGGAAAATGATTCATGGTTTTCAAAATTGTTTACAAATAAATATGGGAAAAGTGTGGTATGCATTTGTATACAGCCCTCTTGTCTTGAGTCAATGCTTTGTGGAACCACCTTTTCGCTGCAATTACAGCTGCACGTCTTTCTGTGTATGTCTCTACCAGCTTTGCACATCTGGAGAGTGACTTTTTTGCCCATTCTTCTTTGCAAAATAGCTCAAGCTCTGTCAGATTCAGGGCTGCTGTTAGAAATCACAGGGCCCCTTACAGCCTACTTGGCAGCCCCCTCAAATATATCAAGACAATATTTCCACTTAAAATAGACTGAGATCATTATTAGCGGACACAAACATAACAAATAACCTGTGTGAATTAGCCCTTTTAAGTTGTTTTTTTTACATTAAAAAAATGTAAATGTTAAAAGAAGTGTTTACAATTATTTTATTTCTAACAATTTTTTAAAATTATTTATTACAATGTATAATTATTATTAATTTTTTTTTACAATTTGTTATTTTTTTACAGGACACAGAAACCTGCAGCGCTGTGGGCGGGGGGGCTTCTTAGTGAAAGGGGGGCACAGGGGGGGGGGGAATTGGAAGCAGGCAGAATAGGGAGGGGGATCTGTGTCAGAGAAGCAATTATAAGAATGATGCCCTGTGTCTGAGTCTCTCCCTTCAGCAGCTCCCCACAGGGCTACCTTCTGTAATTGCCCCTTCGCCTGACCACACCAATTCCCTGTGCTGTTGGGGCCCCCCTGTGTGCCTGGGCCCCCTACAGGAGGACTGGTGGTCCCCCCTATCAGCGGCCCTGGTCAGATTGGATGGAGAGCATCTGTGAACAGCAATTTTCAGATTCTCAATTGGATTTAGATCTGGCCTTTGACTGGGCCATTCTAACACATGAATATGCTTTGATCGAAACCATTCCATTGTAGATCTGGCTGTATGTCGTTGTCCTGCTGGAAGGTAAACATCCACCCCAGTCTCAAGTCTTTTGGAGACTTTAACAGGTTTTCTTCCAAGATTGTCCTGTATTTGGCTTCATCCATCTTCACATCAACTTTGGCTACTTTCCCTGTCCCTGTTGAAGAAAAGCATCCCCACAACATGATGCTGCCACCACCATGTTTCATGGTGGGGATAGTGTGTTTAGGATGGTGTGCATTATTAGTTTTCCACCACACATAGCGTTTTGCTTTTTGGCCAAAAATTTTGGTCTCATGTGACCAGAGCACCTTCTTCCACATGTGTGTTGTGTCCCACACAGTTCTCACAAACTGCAAGCAAGACTTCTTATGGCTTTCTTTTAACAATGACTTTCTTCTTGCCATTCTTCCATAAAGGTCAGATTTGTGCACGAGTAATAGTTGACCTGTGGGCAGACTCTCCCACCTGAGCTGTGGATCTCTGCAGCTCCTCCAGAGTTACCATGGGCCTCTAGGCTGCTTCTCTGATTAAAGCTCTCCTTGCCCAGCCTGTCATTTTAGGTAGACAGCCATGTCTTTCTAGGTTTGCAGTTGTGCCATACTCTTTCCATTTTCTTATAAAGGATTGAACAGTGCTCCGTGAGATGCTCAAAGCTTGGAATATTTTTTCATAACCTAACTCTGCTTTAAACTTCTCCACAACTTTATCCCTGACCTGTCTGGTGTGTAACTTGGTCTTCATGATGCTGTTTGTTCACGAAGGTTCTCTAACAAACCTCTGACTGGTTCACAGAACAGCTGTGTTTATACTGAGATTAAATTACACACAGGTGGACACTATTTACTAGTTAGGTGACTTCTGAAGTTAATTGGTTCCACTAGATTTAGTTAGGGGTATCAGAGTAAAGGGGGCTGAATACAAATTCACGTCACACTTTTAGGATATTTATTTGTAGAAAAGTTTGAAAACCATTTATCATTTTTCTTACACTTCACAATTGTGTGCCACTTTGTGTTGGACTATCACATAAAATTCTAATAAAATACATTTATGTTTTTAGTTGTAACATGAAAAAATGTGGAAATTTTCAAGGGATAGGAATACTATTTCAAGGCACTGTATGTCTTTGCATTACTTATTAAGGCCCACTTGTTAAGCTGTGTCTGTGCAACATAGATATTTAACAGTCCAACAGGCAAGACATTATTCGTTTCTAATTCCCTAAATATACAGTATACTTGTATGTTTCCCTGGCATACCTGCAAAAGTGTAGTCCAGTGATCATATTCTTTCAGAGGCCTGATCCAGTGATAGTGTCTTTAGGCTAAACCCCAAAATATAAGTCTCTACATGTGGACAGTAAAGAACGACATCCTTCTGCCACTCTGTGTCTCATCCTCCATCTCAAATCTCTTACAGATCTCACAACCCACAACTGTGCTAGAATTCTCCCCAATCCTCGGCTTGTTGGGGAAAGGAGGGAACATTCTTGGCCAGAACCCCTGACCAAATTTATATCTCACAGGACTAGTGGAATGAATGGAAAAAGGGAAAGGGGTTTCAAGAAACCCATTTCTTCCTTTTTCCTCATGGGAGGGCTGCGGAATAGGCAGTTTCTAGTTCCCCTCCCCTGGCTGGGGAGAGAGGCGGGAAAGTACAGTAGGTAAAAGAAGCGGATTGGTCGAAATAGCTGCCTGCGGAAGGTCAGGTGACAGAAACTTCTGGAACCGAGGCAGGCTATAAATATGGGTGTGAGCAGGAGCGCGCGGTCAGTCGCCTCAGGAGAGCAGCCAGAGCGGAGCTTCCCGAAGAATGAAGACTCTACTGCGCCAGCTACTGGAGAAAGCTGAAGCTGAAGGAGGGGAGAAGTGGCTGAGACGCTGCTTAGAACTTCCCACAGAAGAAAGAAGAGAAGACGCGGGACAAGAAGAAAGAAGGCCGGCGGAAGATATGAAGAAGTCAGCGGTAGGAAGCGTCAGCGGTGAGGAAAAAAGAGGCGGGAAGAGAGGCAGACCGGCGGGAGGACGGCGCGACAAGACGGAGTCGGGTGGAAGCGGAGCGGCACGAGAGCAGTGCGGGTCGGAGTCCATGAGGGCGGAGCCTAGCAGCGGTGCAGCGAAGGAAGAGCTGCATAAGAGAAGACGGACACCGCATAGAAGATTCAGCCCGCCGGTGGAAGAGTGCCCAGCAAGTCAGAAGATAAGAAGACAGAAGGCCCCGAAGACTGAAGAAGCCAGCACAGCGGGGTGGCACTCCGAAGATATTATAGCAGGAGCTGTTGGAGGAAGGTCCGGTTTAGGCCCCAATGACAGCTGCCTGCAAGATGACAGGGAAGTGAGCCCACTATACTGGCCAGCAGAGGAAATGCCTTTAGAGGACCAGACTGCTGGGCCGGGTGAGTGTAATTTAGATATCTTGAGTACAATGAACCAGTCCTTGAATCAAATTGCTAATTCTCTACATATGCTACATAATAAGGTTCAAACGAAAAATGTGTCCTCAGTATGGTTGGACCCGGATGAGGGAAAGGTAGAGTCAGAGAGGACAACGGGCTTTCAGAATATGGGTGTACCAGAAATTAGTCTAAAAGAAAGCATGCCATGTTCCCCCTCGCCGTTGGGGTTCCACCTGGGTATGAGTGTTAAAGAGAAGATTTGGAATGGAGAATTTATGGATTTACTGTCATTACTGCCGTCTAGTAAAGAATTTCTGAAGTCAGAAAAAACTGAGGAGGACAGAAGAAGACCAGTGGCCAAATCTTTTAATAATTGGCTGCAGGCCTTCTGTATATATGCTGGCGTATTATGTGAGAAACATCCCTACAAAGCATCAGGGTATTTTCATCATGTGGAAATCATATTAGAGGCATATAAGAACTTTGGAGGTTTTGGATGGTTTTCATATGATGAATCCTTTCGACAAAAGTTATCTGTCCATAAAGAACTTCGATGGGGATGTAAAGATGTGGGTCTATGGCTTAACCTGCTAATCCCACAAAGACCACAGATTGCTAGACCAGTGACGATGGCTGCTCAGGCCACAAGTTACAGGAAAGGCATATGTTTTGCATTCAATGAGTCCAGTTGTAAGTGGTTACATAATTGCCGTTTTAGACATGAATGTGCCTTCTGTTCTGGATCTCATAGTGTGTCAAAATGTTTAAAAAAAATGGCAGCTAGCTCTCAATCTGCAGGAAAAAAGCCATTTCTTAAGGGGCAAGCTTCTGGTGAACCTACAAGAAATGCAAATTTTGCTACGCAGGTACCCAGACCAGCGGATGGCCAACATGCTCTTTGAAGGGTTTGCTGAAGGTTTTCGGCTTCCTGTGTTTGTAGGAGAAGGTTGTGTATTAGTAAAAAATCTAAAATCTGTTAATGAGTTGCCACATTTAGTTGAAGAAAAAATTAATAAAGAAATTATGGCGGGTAGGATTGCGGGCCCTTTTCCAAGACCACCATTCACAAATTTTAGGATTTCTCCTTTGGGTATCATACCAAAAAAAGAACCGAATAAATTTAGACTCATACATCACTTGTCATTCCCATTCGGGAGTTCCCTTAATGATCAAATTGATCCGGGGGATTGTTCAGTGGAATATGCTTCATTTGAAAAGGCGATAATATTGTTAAGGGAATTGGGTACGGGAGCATTGATGAGCAAAGCGGATGTTTTGTCGGCATTTCGATTGCTGCCAATACATCCGAGTTGTTTCAACTCATTGGGTTTTATGTTCAACAATAACTTTTATTTCGACATGTTTCTCCCAATGGGTTGTTCTTTATCATGCGCTTATTTTGAAGCTTTTGCCACCTTTCTCGAATGGGTCTTACAGATGGAGGCGGATTCTAAATTTACCCTGCATTATTTAGACGATTTTCTTTTTTTTGGGTCCCAAGAATTCCGGCAGATGTTTGAGTTTGTTACAGTCGTTTCAAAACATGTGTTCTAGATTTAACATTCCCTTAGCTGAAGTAAAAACGGTGTATCCTTCTCAAAAGCTGGAATTTTTGGGAATCCTTATTGATTCCAATAAAATGGAATTCAAGTTACCTAAAGAAAAATTGGACAGGATTTTCAATTTAAATATCATTCTGATAAGAAAAAAGAAAGTGCTGTTGAAAGAAATGCAAAATTGCTTGGTAATTTAGCATTCGCTACTAGAGTGCTTCCAGTGGGGAGAATTTATTCCAGACGAATGTATTTAAAGATGTCAGGATTAAAGAGTCCATATTCCCATATAAGATTGACTCAGGACATTAGGGAAGATATGCTGCTATGGTCAAAATTTTTGCAATCATTTAATGGTAGAGCGATAATCCAAGAAGACTTCATTACTGATTCGAAATTTTGTTTATTCACGGACGCGGCTGGATCAATTGGATTTTCAGCCATATGGAGTAATGAGCGGTGTGCAGGGAAATGGCCTGGGAAATGGAAGGAAAAAGGTCTGTTAAAAAACATTGTTTTACTGGAACTTTTTCCTGTCATAGTAGCAGTAGAAATATGGGGTTTGAGATTCCAAAACAGGCGCATCTTGCTGAGTACAGATAATAAAGGAGTATTATTTGCGATTAATTGTTTAACATCTTGATCTCCGCCGGTTATTTCTTTGATTCGTCATTTAGTTTCCAGATGCTTGCTTTATAACATTTGGATAAAGGCTCGTTATGTTCCTGGTAAACTAAATGTTATTGCTGACGCTCTCTCCCGATTACAGATGGGAAAGTTCTTCGAGCTGGTACCGGGCGCGAAGACAAAGTAGGTGTGGACTGTCCTATGCATCTATGGGATATAGTTTAGTACAAGAAAACATTCGTAACTCCCTGGCAAATTCAACATGGAAGAGCTATGATAGCTCCTGGTCATTATGATTGTCTTTCTTAAATGAGACCAATAATGGCCGGGTGGCGATTTCCGAAAGGTTGGTATTGGGTTTTCTGGAGGGATTATTGCAGAAGAAATTGTCCTGGTCACATATTAGCAAAATATTGTACGGGGTCTCTTAATTTTTGAAACTAAAAGGTTTAGGGTCTATGCTATCCTTCTTTTCGGTACAGCAGGTTCTTAAAGGTTATAAGAAAAAACAGTCTAGAGTGCATTTTAGAGGTCCGAACTCGGTTAATAATCTAGTGGATATCTGTAAAGCAACAGAAAAGGTTTGTTTTTCGAATTATGAAACAAGGCTGTTTAAAGCGGCATTTTCGGTTTGTTTTTTTGCAGCTCTGAGGATTTCAGAATTAGTCCCGAGAGCAAAAAAAAGAGATTGGTGGGCTGTTATTGGAAGATGTAATAATTGAAAAGGACCAGTTAAAAATATTTTTGCGCAAATCCAAGACAGATCAGTCCGGAAAGGGGACGTGGATTGTATTAAGACGGTGTTCTTTGCGATCCATATGTCCTATGGAATCGTTAAGTTCTTATTTGAGATTGAGGCCAGGGGGTGAGACGCGTCTTTTTATTCATGAGAACCGGTCTCCTCTTACTGGGTTTCAGTTTCAAAGAATTTTGGCGAAAATTCTGTCTGTTTTGGGCATGTGCAATTTGGGGATTTCATGTCATTCATTCAGAGTGGGGGCGGCCACGACAGCAGCAAGATCAGGAATGGGATAAGATGCTATAAAAAAAGTGGGTAGATGGAAGTCAAATGTCTATTTGAGATATGTGAAGTCTAACCATGTACCTTTCGCTTCCAGGCAAGAAGTTGATAGTTTGGATCGTGGGACACTCTTATGTCCGTTGGGCACACAAAAGAGCCGAAAACAGAATTTACGGCACTAATCTGGATCTGGATCCAAGTTTATTTGAACTGTATTGGCTTGGTAAGGGTGGGATGATCTGGGATAATCTGATAGCTGAATTGGGTAGGCTGAGTTATGGTTGGCCATTGCCGGATATTTTGTTAATCCACCTGGGCGGCAATGACATCGGGAAACTGCAAACAGTAAGGTTATTGTTTAAGATATGCTTTATCTTAAGGAAATGGAAATCATTTTCACCAAGTACAGTCATCATATTTTCTGAGATCATCCCTCGTCTCATTTGGTTGCAGGATAAATCGGGGAAGGTTTTTGAGAAAATGAGAAGAAGGGTGAATCACAAATTGGAAAAGTTCATGAGTATGGGATATGGTTTGTCCTATAGGCACGTAGATTTGGAGGGTGGAATCCCGGGCCTATATTGGAAGGATGGGGTACATCTTTCGGATATAGGGTTGGATATACTGAATCTAGGCTTCCAGACAGCAATAGAATTGGCCGCGGGCTGGTGGGGTAGTCAGGAGGTTAGCACCTCCTGACTTGGTGGAGGTTTATTCTATGGTTAGTAATAGCCCGGGCGGCTAAGCTGGGTTGTCATGTTATGTGGTGTGAAATTTATGGTAATGGTTAAAGTTAAGAATGGTGTATTCATGGTTTAATGAGTTAATAAAATCTTGGAAAAAAACAATAAATAAAGGCCGTGGTCAAATTATTATCCAACAATGCTGTCTGGTGTGAATTAATTTGTAAGGGTATATAGTAGACGCTTGCCATCCCATGAATGGAAAAAGGGAAAGGGGTTTCAAGAAACCCATTTCTTCCTTTTTCCTCATGGGAGGGCTGCGGAATAGGCAGTTTCTAGTTCCCCTCCCTTGGCTGGGGAGAGAGGCGGGAAAGTACAGTAGGTAAAAGAAGCGGATTGGTCGAAATAGCTGCCTGCGGAAGGTCAGGTGACAGAAACTTCTGGAACCGAGGCAGGCTATAAATATGGGTGTGAGCAGGAGCGCGCGGTCAGTCGCCTCAGGAGAGCAGCCAGAGCTGAGCTTACAGCCCGCCCCCCCCCCCCATGTAATAAAAAAAAATGTTAAAGTCACGGCCTTAAAAATTTATGTGGTTGGGTCACCTTTTTAAGAAAAGGAGGACGTTTGATTGGAGGTTTATTCTATGGTTAGTAATAGCCCGAGCGGCTAAGCTGGGTTGTCATGTTATGTGGTGTGAAATTTATGGTAATGGTTAAAGTTAAGAATGGTGTATTCATGGTTTAATGAGTTAATAAAATCTTGGAAAAAAACAATAAATAAAGGCCGTGGCCAAATTATTATCCAACAATGCTGTCTGGTGTGAATTAATTTGTAAGGTTATATAGTAGACGCTTGCCATCCCATGGACCTAGACAGTGGCGGCTGGTGAAGTTTTAAGATGGGGGGGCGCAAGACCCCACCCTTCTATTTTGACCCCTCCCATTTATCAGAAGCCCCACCCCTTATAGACTCCACCCATTTTGTCCCCTATATTTTGCTTGCGTGAACAAATTCTCCCAATATATGACATATTAAGGGGTCTCTCAGTACTAGTATATCCCATAATAGGGAGCAGGGGCCCTATTATGGGATATACTGTGAGAGACACCCTATTATGGGATACACTGACTGAGAGTGGCACAAACCCTACAGTACAGGCCCCCTAGCACTAATCCCACAGTACAGGCCCCCTAGCACTAATCCCACAGTACAGGCCCCCTTTCAATGCAGTGACCAGTGTACATGCCCCCTTTCAATGTAGTGACCAGCGTACATGCCCCCTTTCAATGTAGTGACCAGCGTACATGCCCCCTTTCAATGCAGTGACAAGCATACAGGCCCCCTTTCAATGCAGTGACAAGCGTACAGGCCCCCTTTCAATGTAGTGACCAGCGTACATGCCCCCTTTCAATGTAGTGACCAGTGTACATGCCCCCTTTCAATGCAGTGACAAGATTACATGCCCCCCTCAATGCAGTGATAAGCGTACATGCCCCCTTTCAATGCAGTGACAAGCGTACATGCCCCCCTCAATGCAGTGACAAGCGTACATGCCGCCTTCAATGCAGTGACCAGCGTACATGCCCCCTTCAATGCAGTGACCAGCGTACAGGCCCCCTTTCAATGTAGTGACCAGTGTACATGCCCCCTTTCAATGTAGTGACCAGCATACATGCCCCTTTCATCCATCCATCCATGATGATATATATAATGATATCTGCACACTCTGGTCTGGGTCCGGCCTGGGTAACTTGATATTATTCTTGCACCGTGACCTGCCTGTACCTACCTGCTCTGGCCTGGGTCTATCCATCCATCATGGATGGATGGACCCAGGCCAGGCCAGAACAGGTAGGTACAGGCAGGTCACGGTGCAAGATTTATCAAGTTACCCAGGCCGGGCCCAGACCAGAGTGTGCAGATATCATTATCATCATGGATGGATGGATGGATGGACCCAGGCCAGGCCAGAACAGGTAGGTACAGTCAGGTCACGGTGCAAGAATAATATCCCAAGCCAGGCCCAGTCCAGAGTGTGCAGATATCATTATATATATATCATCATGGATGGATGGATCATCCATCCATCCATGATGATATACATAATGATATCTGCACACTCTGGTCTGGGCCCGGCCTGGGTAACTTGATAAATCTTGCACCGTGACCTGCCTGTACCTACCTGTTCTGGCCTGGGTCCATCCATCTATCCATCCATGATGATAATGATATCTGCAGCAGATATCATTATCATCATGGATGGATGGATGGCATGGCAGGCAATGGATGGCAATGGCATGGCATGGATGGCAGGCAATGGATGGCAATGGCATGGCATGGATGGCAGGCAATGGATGGCAATGGCATGGCATGGCATGGATGGCAGGCAATGGATGGCAATGGCATGGCATGGATGGCAGGCGATGGATGGGAATGGCATGGCATGGATGGCAGGCAATGGATGGCAATGGCATGGCATGGATGGCAGGCAATGGATGGCAATGGCATGGCATGGATGGCAGGCAATGGCAAGGCATGCATTTTTTTTGTGGAGTGGACAGAGGCCTGAGGAGGAGGAGGACTGAGGACTTACTGGGCTGCTGCTGCACAGGGCTGGACTCGTCTCTCTCCTCCGACCCGAGGCCTGGATCCGAATGCGGTCTGCCGTCTGTCCACGAAGAAGGCCCGCCGCTGCCCGATCTGACTCCAAGTCCTGGTCTCCGTCTCCTCCTGGTCCTGGACTGGTCCTCCTGGTCACGCGGCGACTCGGCGTCGGCGAGAGCTCTGAGAGGACGGGAGTCACTCACGGGACGTCTTCTATCTTCTCTCTCCGGTCCGGCTGCTGCGACACACTGAGCCGCGGGAAGGAATGGAACCCGGAAGGCGGAAACGGTGATCGTGACGCCGGGGTGGTGCACCGCCCCACGCGTCACGTGACCAGATGATGTCCTACTGTGATTGGTCCAGGCTGGAGTCTGGACCAATCACAGCCAGGATATCACGAAAGTGGGGGTGTCCTAGCGCAATGACCTGCGCCCAGGTTACGCCCCCAGAAGGCAGCCAATCGGCGCCTCTTCTGGGTCGTAAACCCCACCCCCACTTTAGCCACCACATTGGCCGGCGAACAAGATTTTTTTTTTTTTCAAAACGTTATTGTTCTTTTTGTCATTTTTTTTTCTTTTTTTAGGGGGGGCGGCGCCCCTTGCGCCGCCTATGCACGGGCCGCCACTGGACCTAGACAAGAACTCGCCAAAAAGACCAAGAAACTGGGAATGGTATTGTTGGGCGACTGCACAGTATCTTTGTTTGACCCTTCCCTGCCCCTCTCCATCAGCACTGGGGTCATGTTATCTGAGTGAGGGAAAGAAACTGAGGGAGAAGAGACTCAATGGAATACTAGTCAGTACCAATGTGCAAATATGAGTTTTCTTTGGAAGAATAAATCACCTCTAACTTTGGATGTCCTATGTTGGGAGTCCTACGTGTTGCTGCATTATGTAAAACTAGAAACATGAGTGTATCCATTCCATCTCCTGACATCATTGTACTGCACCAGAAATTACTTGTAGCATCTTATTACTGGTATCTCAGGACTCTGAAAGGGAGGTACAAAAATATTACTAAAGAAAGAAAAAAAAGAAAAAAAAATGCAATGACATAGGTACAAGATAAAAGACAAATAACAAATCCTCCACAAAGTCACTTGTGCATGTCATAAGCTGTACAAAAAGGGGAATATCTTCCACTGGTGATATAGAAAACTCATAGACACATGTCACACAATGCTAAGTTCAATTACAGTCTGGTGTATTTACAGTTTTTCATCCATGCAGGCAGAATAAGGTATATAATGTAGAAAACAGAATGACCAAATGCACTGAGAGAGAGGGAAAGAGAGGAAGTGTGGTATTTCAGAGAGTGTGTGGTCGCTTTGTGACAGGTTTACCACAGTATGAAATGTAAGCGATCTAAAATAGTTTAACTGATATGCAAAACAGATCAAGGCTAAAATATCCCCTGTGCAAAGGAAGATATGGGCTTATGGGCAGATGTGTTAACTTTTTCAGAACTTGAGTAAAGTAAAACACACCATCAGAGAATTCCGTTAATATACTACTTCTTACATTATTGCTTAAACTGACAGGCCAGGCTAGACTGAAAACTTGTGTGCCAGTCTTGTTTTAAACATATCAACATGTACTTTTCATTTTCAAGGGGCAGCGTGTTTCTGCATAATGGAGGATGTATGCCGTAGATGTAAATGTCAGACAAAGACATGTTTACTAAACACTTCCTACAGTAACTGAGTGCAGCTCTATTAAACTATCAAATAGAAAAATTTAAAGCATTGGGGATAAAATATAGGGACAATATTTCAATGCAGTATATAAGTATTTTATAGTTATAAGATCTCACCCAAAAAGATGCAAGGTCACAATCATTCTGCAGAATAGATTTATACCCTACCGTAAAATAAACAATAAAAAAGCATGGCAAAATGTCTCAAATGTCTACCATGAAATGTTTACAATATTACGCTGAACTGTAACTTCAATATTATGAAGAATTAAAGTGGTTCTAAAGGCTGAGTGCCGGTTCACACTTGTGTGAGTTCATTGCGAACGCAATGCATTACAAAAAGTCTAGATTCGTATGTCTTCCCAAAATAAATTGTATTCACATCTATGGGTTGAGATTCCGATGCGAATGCAATGCGACAATGAAAAGGGTCCTGTGCGAGTTTACAGCGTTGCGTTGCAAATTTAGTCTCCATAGACATCAACATAAATCGGTCTGGAATCGCATTATCGGTTCAGATAGGTGCAAATTCTTTTTTTCTATGTAGATGTTTCCCCACCTGCTCCTCCCCTCTTCACTTCCTGTTTCCTGTCTGATGTCCATGTGCCCATCTGCAAACATCCAAGATCATGGCACCCAGACATCAGAACACTGACATTGACAATGAGGAGCTCATTAGACTTGTCCGTGTCAGGCCATATACTGTATATGGGACTGCCGTATACCCAAATATAACAACAATGCTCGAAAGAACTGTGATGAGATTTGCAAAAGTCTGTATGCAGATTGGGAAGGCTTCACACCTCAAGTTCGCAAAGATAAACGTAAGTATATATGGTGTATATTCATCCCTGACCACCAATATAAGGGGCATTCATCCCACTGACCACCAGTGTAAGGGGAATTTATCCCACTGACCATCAATGTAAGGGGCATTAATCCCACTGACCACCAATGTAAGGGGCATTCATCCCACTGATCACCGATGTAAGGGGCATTCTTCCCTCTGACCACCAACGTAAGGGGCATTCATTCCACTGACCACCAATGTAAGGGGCATTCTTTCCTTCCAACCATCAATGTAAGGGGCATTCATCCCACGGACCACTGATGTAAGGGACATTCTTCCCTCTGACCACCAATGTAAGGGGCAATATAATGTTATCAATGTTAATGCATGCTCAGTATGTAGCAACAGACGTTTTAAAAAAGGGCAAAAAAAAATTATGCACGGTTGAACAATAGGACTATAGCATATTTATTTAAACAAAGAACAGCTAATAAACCATGCAGCATTGACAGCAAAATAAATGTATTTTCTCTTTGTTGAATGGCATCAAGCTGCCATGACACCTGATCGGCAGGACTCATAAAGACGTCTGTAAAATCTTCCCAGATGTTGGCCCCTCTGTAGTTGTGTCTGGTGTTGGTCCACTCTGCGCCTTCCATTTAATTGATCAACGAGTCCTCGAACAGGTATCCATCTTTAGCCCGAACAAAATGTTTTGAGTGTACAGGCAGCTTTGAGGGTAATGATGGCATTATCCATGTTTCGAGTAATTGGGGTGTGAAGTAATCGCCACCTTTTTGCCAGGATTCCAAAACTACACTTCACAACTCCGCGCAGCCGGTAATTAAAAACGTACTTTTCCAAAGACAGTGACCGATTTTCATATGGGCGGAGCAGGTGTTCAGAAAGCGTGAAAGCCTCATCCCCAACAAAAATGAATGGGAGACTGGGTTGAGATGTTCCAGGGAGTGATCGTTCATTTGGGAGGTCCAAAACTGGAGTGAGAAAAAATGCTGGAGTGCGAACTGCTCCCATACGAACCAATATCAATGTAGGTAAAGGAGTCATTTGCATCTGCCACTGCCAGCAAAACAAAAGAAAAATAGTTTTTATGATAAAATATTTGGTCCCGCTACCAACTGGACTTACAATCCTGATATGCTTGCCCTCTAAGGCACCGACACAGTTAGTGAAGTTGCAGGTCTCCCAAAACAGCTCAGCTATAGAGATCCAATTCTATTTTGTTGGTTTTCTCATGACCACATCTCATAGGACCTCCCAAATGGCAATAAAGGTGTCCCACACAATTGTGCCCACAGGTGAATTTTCCCCACTTTAAATTCATAATGCAAGCTGGCAAATGAATTTCCAGTTGCTAGGTACCTGAAATAAAAAATAGAAAATTAATTAGTCATGTATGTTTTTTCTTTTTTACAGAATTACTCACACGTACAAGGTGGCATAGCCTAAGGACACCCTGTAAAGACACAAGAGACTGGAGCGTGAATCAAGATGTGGACCTGGTGCTCCCCCATAGCGTTCCTATGCCTTCACCAGATACCTTGACTTTCTGAAGCCAGTTCATGAATTGAGGAAGCAAGTTATCGTAAAATTCTCTCATTCCTTCTCTCACTTATTAACCCATCCTCTCCTCCCCCCCTCATCCTCTGTCTCTCCCTCACCTTCATTTCTCCCGCTATCCTCTTCATACTTTGTATTTGTAGCCTAATAACGAACAGAGTTACATGTTTTTTTTTTATTGCAGCACAGAAGCACGTTGGGAGAAGAAGGAGCATGCTCTACTTCTTCCCATTCCACCCCAGCACCCCAGCAGATCATACAATAACAGCTCTACAACCAACTACCTATGACCACTGCTGTATTTAGGACTAGGCCGACAAGGCCTAGGCCGGCACTTTGGCGGGGGGGGCAGCAAAAAAGCCACCCTCCCCTCATGAACCCCCCCCTAGATCCGTTGCACTGGCTAATACTTGAAAATAAAATGTCCGCGGCCAGCCGTCCGCGGCCAGCCTGACATGCGCACTGCGCATTCGGCGCCACCGCTCGGGAAAGACCGTACACATTTGGCTATTCCCGTGCAGGCAAATGTAAGGCGCCTCAAGGTAAGTGAGACTCCTCCGCAGCAGATGCAGGTGCTGCGGGCATGGTACAGGAGATTCTCCTGTACCATGCCCACAGCACTGCATCTCCTGTACCATGCTGCCCATAGCCCTACCTCTCCTGTACTATGTCTGTACCATGCCTGCAGCACTGCATCTCCTGTACCATGCTGCCCATGGCTATGCATCTCCTGTACCATGCCTGTACCATGCCCACAGCACTGCATCTCCTGTACCATGCCTGTACCATGCCTGTACCATGCCGGCAGCACTGCATCTCCTGTACCATGCCCACAGCCCTGAATCTCCTGTACTATGTCTGCAACCCCTGCACCATGCCACAACCCCTGCATCTCCTGTACCATGTCCGCAGCCCTGCATCTCCTGCACCATGCTTGCAGCCCCTGCACCATGCCTGCAACCCCTGCATCTCCTGTACCATGCCCACAGCCCCTGCATCTCCTGCACCATGCCTGCAACCCCTGCATCTCCTTCACCATGCCCGCAGCTCCTGCACCATGCCCGCAGCCTCTGCATCTCCTGCACCATGCCCGCAACCCCTGCATCTCCTGCAGCATGCCCGCAGCCCCCCCTGCATCTCCTGCACCATGCCCGCAACCCCTGCATCTTCTGCACCATGCCCGCAGCCCCTGCACCATGCCCGCAGCCCCTGCATTTCCTGCACCATACCCGCAGCCCTGGAAGATTTTCCCCCTTAATGACCAGGCCATTTTTTGCGATTCAGGACTGCATTACTTTAAAGGACAATTGCGCGATCGTGCGACACTGTACCCTAAAAAAATTAATGTCCTTTTTTTCCCAAAAAAAATAGAACTTTCTTTTGGTGGTATTTGATCACCTGTGCAATTTTTATTTATTGCGCTATAAACAAAAAAAAAAAATATTGTTTTTCACATTCTGCTATATAACATTCCCCAAAAAAATTGAAAGATCTAAAATTTTCATCCTTTTAGGCCAATTTGTATTCTGCTAGATATTTTTGATAAAAAAAAAAATCACAACAAGCGTATTTTGATTGGTTTGCGCAAAAGTTATCGCGTCTACAAACTAGAGGAAAGATTTGTCATTTTTATTTTTTTACTGCCGATTTTTAGCAGGATTGCGACATTGCAGCGGACAGATTGGACCCCTAACTGACATTTTTGACACTTTTGGGGGGACCAGTGATATTACTACAGTAATCAGTGCTACAAATATGCACTGTTACTGTAATAATGACACTGGCAGGGAAGGGGTTAACCCGGGGGTGATCAAAGGGTTAGGTGTGAGCCTAGGGGGTGTTTTCTGACTGTATGGGGGAGGGCTTTGTGAAATGAACACAAAGACCTGTGATTCTAAATAGGAGGATCACAGAGGCTCTGATCATTTCAGAGAGAACAACGGTCTACTGTGTTTAAAACAGCAGACCATCTTTCTCTCTCAGTGGGGAACGATTGCGGGTGCCCGGCGGCAATTGCGGCCGCTGGCCCCGTGGATTGGCATCCCCACTGCCTAGTGGGGGCCCCCAGGATTGCACGCTCACCCCCAGGAGCGCTCCCATGAACCAACGTACCCATACAAAACAACAAAATATACAAGCAGGCATTTTGTACCCACTTTTAATGTACAGAGAGGAAGAAGTTGAGCCTTAAGAGGAAGGGGTGTGGTTTGCAGATGACAGGGCGGCTCTGAAACAGGAAGGGGTGTGACCTTGACAGGAAGGGGTGGGTCGCAGTTAAATTAGGGGGTGCACGAGTTTAGTCCGGCCTAGGGCAGCACAAAACATAAATACACCACTGCCTATGACTCAACTACCATCCATGCCAAACCTATATCCACCGCACTAAGACTTTTGCAACAGCCCAAACCAAGAATACCAAGTCACTATCCACACAAACATAAATCAACCTTGCCTCCATCCTATCCACAATATGGGCCCCCAAGTGGAACACGGGATACAGAGACATCCCGGCTTGTGCCATTGAGGCAATATCCCTCAACACAAGGTAAAACCTTGGAGCTTACACAACCGAGCTCTGCAACAGCTACAACACTACACCATGATTTGACAAACCCTGAGGAACAGAGTTCACCGACTTTTTTCACTCTATAGATAGATGATCTGCTAATGGCACTGCCACTGTCAAGTTGACCTCCGTGTTGGATTTGTTTGCTATGTTTTTTCTTTTTTTTAATAAAGGTACATATTGTTTGTTTCGACATGTACTCTGTATTTTGAGGTACAGCAAGGGAAAGAGAGAGGAAAAGAAGAATTATGGGGGGAGATGGAGGATGAGCATGCCAGGGAGGGAAGATGAGATGAGAGAGTGGGAGATAGAGAGAGAGTGGGAGGATGAGGCGGAGAGGTAGAGAATTATTACATTTATGTTCT
The DNA here is from genome assembly GCF_965119305.1 of Pelophylax lessonae. Classification (NCBI taxonomy): domain Eukaryota; kingdom Metazoa; phylum Chordata; class Amphibia; order Anura; family Ranidae; genus Pelophylax; species Pelophylax lessonae. Next base: position 302,857,850 of record NC_138770.1, read on the forward strand.
TATATTTTGTTTTTAGAAAAATCATCCACAATGTACAAGTGGATTAATGTTAAAGGGGAAGAGACAGATAGAAGAAGAAGAGAGAGAAGGAAGAAGAGAGAGGGAGGAAGGAAGAGAGAGAGAGAGAGAGAGAGAGAGAGAGAGAGAGAGAGAAACTATCTGACACTCCAAATGGGTAACGAGAAGTCCCAGTAATTCATTAAAACTAAGAAATGAAAAAATGAAAAACACAACACAAGACCCAGCCTTCTTCTTGCTGCACTGCACTGGCATTGCCCCTAAGCGGTACAAACGCTCGGTGATCAGGCATCTGACGGATGCGGCTAAATCCTGTATAGCCCTCTGTTGGAAGAGCACGTCTCCCCCTACGATTTCTCTTTGGCTGCGTAGAGTCAAGTGGCTTAATGAGCTGGAAGACCTGGTTCTTGCGGCTCAGGGTAGGAAGGAGCAATACTCCAACACATGGGCGTGCTGGAACTCTTTTATCCTGTCTGCAGAGGGCATGGCTCTGAGCGGGGTCGCCGGTTCACCTACGGACTGATCTGCGCCGTGGTCGCCCGCACGGGACGACTCTAACCGTCTATTACAGGCCAAGCTTCACCCTCACCTCCACCCACTACTACGTCTGTCTACTCCATTCACTCCTCTGCCCCTCTGACACCTTCCACCCCTCCATGTGCCCCCCCTCTCCTGTCTCCCCCCCCTGCCCCCCAGATCCTCCCTGACTACTCTTCATGTTCTGGGTTTTATCTGATTGACCTTTGTCTGGTACTTATGAAGTGGTTGTCCCTATTGCATACTTATGCATTACTTCTTTTTACGTGTCATTTGCCCCATGGTTTGATACCATGGAATTTACTGTTACACTCGTTAATACCATGTATTTGTTATGGAGCTCTAATCATATGTTACAGCTCTGACGAAGTGTTTGCTGACGTTAGCCTCTGATGCTTCATGTAAGCTACATATTGGACTTGTGTTTTAATGCATATTTTGTGTGCTGGTTATGTTACATTTGATCAATAAAAGAAATTTGAAAAAAAAAAAACACAACACAAACGTAAGTGGCAGGCAAAAGGGGGGGTGTTCAAGGAATGAGTAATAAAAGGTAAGACAGCGTAAGATAGAGGGGGAGAGAGAGAGAGATAGAGGAAAGGAGGATGATGAAGAGAGGAAGGAGGAGAAGGAAGTGGGGTACAGATAGGGAGGATGAGGAGGATAAAGAGAGACTCCCTCTTACATACTAACTTAATAACTGACATCCAGGAATAGTTGAAGAACTTCTCTTCGTGTTGACGGAGATCATTATAGAGGATCCTGAACTGGCCTCTCTCTTCCCTATTTGAAATTATTGCATGAACCCAATATTATCGGCTTCTCATCAGCCTCCTCCTCCTCCTGGCTTTGTCCTTTTCGATCAGGACTTCAGCAGTAGCAGTAGCAACTGCTGCCATGACTAAGGTCATATGAAACATCCTGCAAAAAACACCATGCCACACAACACAAACCACACTCAACATCAACAGTACTTTCCCCAAAAAAACTAGGAAGCGCACGGTAAGTTTACACCCATTTTTTCATTGCTTTTTGATTGGCCTTAGCAGAAATTGCATCTGAGCTTAATAAAAATGGTAAATGCATGCAATTCACATTACAATCGCACTGTTATTATTAAAAACACAATGCAAACTCGCACTCACAAACAGAAAAAATTTGCATTGCATTCACACCCCTTCGTATCGCACAAGTGTGAACTGGGACTGAAGGTTTTTACCTGAATACTTTCTTTGCCTTGGGGTAAAATAACCTTCAGTATGCAGCTGCCCCCTTACCTTACATTAATCTGATCTCGATCCAGTGATGTGCATGAGAGCAGAGGGTCTCTCGGCTCTCTCTCTCCTCATTGGCTCAGACACGGCAGTGGGAGCCACTGGCTCTCAATCACAGCCAGTGAGGAAGGGGGGCAAGGCCGAGCTGCGCTCTGTGTGTCTTATGGATGCACAGAGCTTGCTCAGGAGTGAACAAGCCACTTGCTATAAGGGCAATCAGCGGGGGGGGGGGGGGGGGAGGGGCTAGGAGCGCCAGGGGGGACCTGAAAAGAGGAGGATCAGGGCTACTCTGTGCAAAACCATTGCACAGAGCAGGCAAGTATAGGCAAGTATAACATGTTTGTTATTAAAAAAAAATGATAATAAACCTGAATGCTTGCAATAACATTAAATGTCACAAGACTGGATGCCAGATTTTTTATTTGAAATGCATTTATCATGTATCTGACTAAATTTTCAATTCAAAGACTCTTGAAATGTCCATTGTGTCCAAAGTGAAATATTAAAGTCTTGTTCTTTACTATGTAGATAATTGTGTAGAGTTATCTAGTTTTGCTTATAGAATTGCCACGTAGAATATCACAAAGTTTTCCACTTGACTTATTCAGTAACGGTGCAAGCAACAAAACTTAACTAAAAACGTAAAACTAAAAGCGTATGTAAAGCCACATTTTTTTTTTTTTTTAAATATTTTTGGATATAGTATGGAAAGTTAAACTCCCCATCAGGTATCTTTTGTTGCTGATTATATCCAGAAGGTGTTCTTTCCTTTAAGTTCACATCCTGGAGATGGAACAGGAAATTAGAAAAGATTTCTCTAATATGAGCATAATTGCCATATTGGAGAAATGTCACAGAAACAGGTACCCCAACTGAAACACTTTACCTAATCACTTGTTCTGGTAGCAACTCTAAAATGTTAGATTTGCGTTCACTTACTGTCTCTATGACAATGATCACAAGTACAAATAGAGGGGTGAATCTACCCATCTGGGACACAGACCACAATAAAAACTTGAAAGAAAGAGTATAACTCTTTCCTACTCTATCCAAAAAAAAAAAAGTTACCTTTACATACATTTTAGGGCTGGATTCACACTGCTGCAGCATTGATGGGGCTGCCTTGTGCATCAAAACACAACAAAAAGGAGCGTGTACACAGCACACCACAAGGCACAGTAGTGAATTACCGTGTGCTTTGGTTTGCTGCGATACAGATGCATTGATAAGAAGTGTTAAAGTGCCAATAGGAAAGAATGACACCACAGTGTACCAACAAGCAGTTTTGCAAGTCATGTAGTGCAACACTGTGAATCCAGCTTAAAGCCTAGTACACACTATTAGCAAGCTGAACGAAAAAACAACTGAAGAGCTTGAGAGGCAATGTTAGTACAGTGTTCTGCCTCTCTGAGCTTTTGTGTTCTGACAGGAGGATGACCCCCCCTACCAGAACACAAGCGCTCTCAGCCATTGGTGGATGCCAATCAACAGACCTTTTTTAGTCATGCCCCTTTGACAGAAGCTGACCAAATAGCCGGCTTCTGTAGGACTGGCTGCTGTGCACATGAGCCGAATGTCGGCTGGTTTCTGTTGAACCGGCCAATGCCGCCCAATATTAGGCCCGTGTGTAAGGCACTTAAATTTTCAGTAGCCATAACAATCATAATCCATCATTTGCTGGTTTGACTTCTGTAAAGTGAGTTCTGTTTGGTTGCTGTAGGTTACTTTGCTTGCTCCTGTTTATTTAATACTTGCGCATTTCTGCATATTCTCTTAGGCAATTACCAAAACAAGAACAGTTCCTGATATGAACATTAAACAGGTAATAAGTGTTTTGTTATTTAATCAATTTATATATTTATTTAATGCTCTGCTGTAAAATATATATTTGTCAGACAGACAGAGGCTTCACCTGCCCTGCCAAGAGCATGTAAAGACCAACAGTTTGTAACTCAGTCTGGTCAAAAGCATGATTAGTTTGTAGCCTCATGCATTTCATTAAAATTCTATCTAAATTGTACTGGATATAAAGATGCAATCTACTGTACTGTATTTGAACACAAACGCTTAGTGATATATATACTGTATACATATATAAGTATATATATATCTATATTTAGAGATACTGTATATATATTCAACTATGACAGTTACTATTATTAGACTTGGGACACTGTGGCTAAGTGATTAGCACTTCTGCCTAGCAGCACTAGGGTTGTAGGTTCAAATCCCAACCACAGCACTACCTGCCTGGAGTTGGCATGTTCTCCTTGTGCCTGTGTGCGTTACCTCTGGAGACTCTGGTTTCCTCCCACACTCCGAAGACATGTTGGTAGGTTAATTGGATCCTGTCTAAATTGGCCTAAGTATATATGAATGTGAGTTAGGAACCTTAGATTGTAAGCTCCTTTAAGGCAGAAACTAATGTGAATCTACAATATATATGAGTAAAGTGCTACGTAAATTGATGGCGCTTTACAGGTACCTGTAATAAATATAAATTATAATAATAGGGATGTGTTCACCTGGCCACACACTCTGCTGGCCTTCAGCAAAACCTGGGCACTCACCCTGCTGCTCTGTAGCAAAACTTGGACACTGGGTTAGAGACTTCTTCCCACCCAAGGCACTTTGAAGTTTTTGAGCTCCAGACCCTGATCCAGGAGTTACAACCCCTAAACAAAGTTGAAAAACCACCTTTCTACACTCAGAACTGATACTCTGCATATGTATAATTCCTGTGTCATTTTCTCCTGAATTCCCACAGTGGAAGGTCCTCACACTGTCAAATTACTTACAAAAATTACAAAATTACATCTTTAAAAACAATTTTTTAACTACTTTTGAGAGGATTGATGTGCAGTTTTGGGTAGCCTACTAACTCATGGGTCAAGTTGACAAGCTTAAAGGATAAATTATTTTCAGGGAAAACTTCTGGTTTAGCTGGAAATGCCAGCAATTCTCATTTAAGGAAAAGTCACCCTCAGGACAAAATTGGTGCTATGTTAGTGGGTGAGAGTGCTCCCTCAAAGATAGAAGAGAGTATGCATGGGTTGAATACAACATGCTGAGATAAAATAAGTGATTTCCCAAGCTGACAATGTCCCAGACAAGGTTTTGTATCAGCTCACTGAATCTGAGTGGTGGTAGTGGATAAAGTGCATAGCAACACTCTTAGGGAGCACCAGACTATTGTGTCGGTTATGGTAGAGGCTACCTCCAGTTCCGAGCAGTTTCTTTAAGAAACACATGCTCTAGAACATCAGCAAATGAGTCTCTCCACATGCTCAGCCATGATAGGATCTTATCTGTGAATTGAGGCACCCCTTTATAACATACATATTGACAGAAATTGTAAACTGTTGAATGTTCTGCAGCTATATACTTTTGTATCTCATCTTATGGAGGATGGCCTAGGATGGCCTAGTGCTGCAAAGAACTCGTACTTACAATAGTATGTTAAAAACTGCATGTGAATATAAAAGACCCCTGAGGGACCCCAAACCCCAAACTGAGTAGGGAGGGGGGGGGTCGGGTTTCATGTGGTGTCTTGGAGAAAAGATTTATATTTTGATCTGGTGTCTATGCTGCCAAAAGGGACACAGATCAGACTGAAATCCCTCACACTAGAATACAACATGGTCATAAAAACCCTTTAGGTGAGGTATCTTTTGTGCAGCTCAAGTTGCATTAATACTTTTGGCCCAGGGTCTGCAAAACCTCAAAGACATCTTACTAAGCTGTTGTAAGAGAAGGTCATAACTTCCATTAGACATAACTGGCTAATGGCTATCAGAAAAGATTAACTTTGGGTATGTTGTTTTTATAACCTACTGTAGCTTCCCATCAAAACAATTCACATTCTTGTCTGGGTATTTCTCAGTGCCAGGACCAAACTTCCAGTCGTATACTAAACATACCCATACTAAGAGATGCGGGAAGCTGATGGGACAAGTCATTATGATGGCTTTATTAAACTGTAGTTTCATGGTATGAAATAATATATTGTTTTATCAGATTATCATGTGGCCCTATGATGCATTTAGAAAGCTGTATGGGAGGGAGGGTGTACTGAAAATATCATAAATGTTTTAGTACTTCTTTCTCCCACCCCTCAGATCCTAGCCTAGGTCAGGAGTGAGGAAGTGGGAGAAGGTACTGTGAAAAAAAGGAACCAGCTTCATGAAAAAAAAAACACCTGCCATTTCTGACAAGGCCCGAGGCAGAGGAAATGAAAGCTTTCGTGAAGGTCCACTTGAAGTACTTTCACTTTGATTCCCATTTGTTTTACTTTCATTATAGTCTGTTTCTGTGATATCTTTTTCTGTAACTATTTTCCTTGTACTATTCTCCTGCCTCTTCATTAAACAATATTTAAAAATCTGTAAGCTTTATCTCTAATACTCTAAATCAAAAATGAAAGGGTTCTTGCTTTTTGAAAGAAGCTACCACATTTTGAACTCTGTTTCATCTCTATCTAACGTGGGTGGGTGTAATTTCCTAAAGGTCAGAGTTGCTTCAAAAGATACTTTAAATGGTGTGTTTCCAAATGGTAGAAGCTATTGTTTGTATTTGTAAAGGGTTAGGTGTGGAGTTAACTGACCCTGTGAAGATCACTCTCAGTCTAAGGGCTCTTAGATTGTTGCCTCACAAGATGGAAAATCTCTGTGCAGGGTAAAGCAATGAGTGCCATCATCACACTGTACTCAACAAGGGGGGAAAAGGTTGAGACCATTTGGTATAATGATTATTAATGATGATAATAGAGGTCTTGCAGTCAACTGCTCGGTTCTACAGAATATTTTATTTACATAGGACACCTTGATGGGCAGTTTTAAATAATCAGAGATGTTGGAGGCCTCTCAGTATAACAGTGTGACAGTGTCAGGCTACCAGAAATCTAGACCACATGGGTATGCAGGTAAAATAAAGCAGTTTATTGGAGCAAACCACAATAAATGCACAGCAAGAGTGAGGAAGTGAGAGCAGGAACAAGCCGGGGTCAAGTGCAGAAGCAGGTAGTCATCCAAGACGAGGTCGAGTCCAGAAGTGGGTAATCTACCCATGCCGGATCAGCGGCCAATGCGGGGTTCGAGAGCCAGAAGAGTCGTTAGCCAAGCCAGGTCATACATGGAGGAACATGGAGAACAGAAGATTGCTAGCAGGGATGCACTTTGGAGCACAAACACAAGAGCAAGGACTGCAACCCATCAGGTGATAGATATAGTCAGGTGTGCAGCATCATCACTGTGTGACACCCAGGCAGCAGACACATGATGATGCAATCAGAGTTTTTTAAGAGGCAGCAGTCTGCACATGTCCAAGATGGTTGCCAACAGGATTGCACGGTAAGACCTTGACAGACAGTAAGAATTTTGCTATTAAAGTTTGAGAAGATGCTGACCAACTTATAGACAAAGGCATACTTGCCTCAGTAGTAGACAAACCTTGTGAAGTATCCCTTGGAAAGTATCAGAAATTCTATATGTTACCCCAGAAGGGCCAAAACAGTTGGTATTATAAAGTAAAGAAGTAATGGTAAAAATGCCAGAGTGGAGAAATGTGAAGCAAGAAAGCGTGTGTAAAGAAAACAGGATCACAGGCACTAAATGTGCGTTCTTCTGATAAACCCAACAAAGCTCTTGAAGTGCTGAGAGAAATGCAAACTGCTGAATTTGGAGAATGGTGGAGGTTTGAAAAGAGGCTTAGGTTGCTATGTCAAAGTATAACTAAAGGAAAACCCTTTAGAGAAACCTGTCAGATTTGTATTGCTGTCTGTGCAACCGTTAGGGGGATTCACCTTTATTTGGGCTGTTCACCATTAATATTTAAAGTGAAAGTAATTTGCAGGGATTTCCTCTCACGTTCTGTTTGGCTATGGAATAGGAAGTGAAAGAAAATCTCTGCAATGTGACACAGATGATGAAAAAGATTCTGACAGGGGTTATAATAACCCTTCCTTTGTCTATCCAAAATGAAAAAAAAAAGTTTTCTACTTAAGTGTCAACAGGACATTTATACAAAAAGATGCCAACCACCCCAATTTATAACTAGCCTTTGCAGTAAGGTGCACAAGGGAGGGCAATGCACAAAAAAACAGACAATTTCCCAGCACACTTACCAGCTAACCTGCAAAAACGAAAACAAAACAACAAACTGACCCTGTCTAACAATTCATGTTAAACACAGAGGTTTTAGTTCCATAAATTTGCAAATATATGTTGAAGGCGCAGTGCCTACATCAAGGCTCCTCGGTGTACTGTGGTCCTAACTATAAGTTTTGAAAGTCTACCAAGTTGGAGCATATATAGCAGTGGATAAATTAGGGGCAGGTTTGCCTGGGGGGATCCTATTCCTCAAAGGCATAGGGGCATATTTGAAGCCCAGCAAGAGCACAATGTTGGCTGGACTAAAACTAAAACCTCTGTTTATAACATGAATTGCTAGACAGAGCCATTTTTTTTTTTCTTTTGCTGGCTAGGTGGTAAGTGCAAATGCTAGTTATAAATTTGAGTGGTTGCCATCCTTTTGTATAGTTTGTTCTCTGGTTTTGGAGTGGGGACACATTGGATGCCTCCAGTAGGGATGATGGAACGGTTCGGGTCGACCATCGGTTCGACCCGAACATTGACTGTTTGAAATTCGGCCGAATTCCAAACTTTTTGCTGAAAAAGTTCGGAATTCGGCAACCAGTACCGACCAAAATGCAATGGGACAGGAACTGGGCTTTAAAAGCCAGTGATTGGACCAGAACCATCAGTAAAAGCCAATTGAGGGGGCAGGAGGATGCTAGGAATGTGATTGGAGTGACTAGGGGGTCCAGGGTCCAATCAGTAGTGAATACGCCCCCCAGTATATAAGATAGCCCCGCCAAATCTCTAGCATTGTAATACAGGGGCTGTGGAAGAGAGTGGAAGCAGTTCTGTTACTCCTGCTTCAAAAGTGTCATTTAGCAATTATTCGTGTGAGGAAAGGGATATCTATTGTAGTTAGGGTACTATTTTCCACAATAGTTAGATTCAATAATCTAGTTTCTGTAGGGAAAGTGTTAAGTGTCAGGGTGACCGTAGTGTAGTGTAGGGTGAACTGACTCTGACTGCTATGGCAGGGTGACCAAACTTTTCCATGTCAGGGTGACCGCCATAGAAAAAAGATTGTTTATATTAGAATTGCAGTAGAGCAGGGTACTGGCTCTGCTACTTTCACACCTGGCTGTTTTTGTTGCAGGCGTTTATTGGGCTTTTTTGTGGACGTCTTTGGAGGCAGGCATGACATCTGAACTTCTGTGTAGAGGTATATATACACACACATATTTGTATATATACACATACACATATATAGGTGTGAAAGTAGCAGAACCCTATGCCTGCGCTAATGAAATTATTTGCAGGCATAGGGCTCCGCTCCTATCACACCTATATGTGTGTATGTGTATATATACATATATGTGTGTGTGTATATATACCCCTATACAGAAGTTCAGATGTTATGCCTGCCTCCAAAGACGCCCAAAAAATGCCCAAAAAAACGCCTGCAACAACACACCTGGGTGTTTTTGTTGCAGGCGTTTTTTTGGGCATTTTTTGGGCGTCTTTGGAGGCAGGCATTACATTTGAACTTCTGTATAGGGGTATATATACACACACACATATATGTATATACGCATACAAATACACACATATAGGTGTGAAAGTAGCAGAACCCTATGCCTGCGCTAATGAAATTATTTGCAGGCATAGGGCTCCACTCCTATCACACCTATATGTGTGTATGTGTATATATACATATAAGTGTGTGTGTATATATACCCCTATACAGAAGTTTAGATGTTATGCCTGCCTCCAAAAAATGCCCAAAAAAATGCCTGCAACAAAAATGCCCGCAACAAAAATGCCCAGGTGTGTTGTTGCAGGCATTTTTTGGGCATTTTTTAGGCGTCTTTGGAGGCAGGCATAACATCTGAACTTCTGTATAGGGGTATATATACACACACACTTATATGTATATATACACATACACACATATAGGTGTGATAGGAGCGGAGCCCTATGCCTGCAAATAGTTTCATTAGCGCAGGCATAGGGTTCCGCTACTTTCACACCTATATGTGTGTATGTGTATATATACATATATATGTGTGTGTATATATACCCCTATACAGAAGTTCAGATGTTATGCCTGCCTCCAAAGACGCTCAAAAAAATGCCTGCAACAAAAACGCCCAGGTGTGTTGTTGCAGGCTTCTTTTGGGCATTTTTTAGGCACCTTTGGAGGCAGGCATAACATCTGAACTTCTGTATAGGGGTATATATACACACACATATATGTATTTATACACATACACACATATAGGTAAGATAGGAGCGGAGCCCTATGCCTGCAAATAATTTAATTAGCGCAGGCATAGGGTTCCGCTACTTTCACACCTATATATGTGTATGTGTATAAATACATATATGTATGTGTGTATATATACCCCTACACAGAAGTTCAGATGTCATGCCTGCCTCCAAAGACATCCACAAAAAAGCCCAATAAACGCCTGCATCAAAAACGGCCGGGTGTGAAAATAGCGGAGCCCTATGCCTGCTCTACTGCAATTCTAATACAAACTATCTTTTTTTTCTGGTTCTGGACATGCTACAGAGCTGAAACTTCACAGGTACACTTTTTAGACCCCCCAGACACTAAATCCAAAGAAATCTCTTTTTTTTTTCAATAATTTTTTCAATATTTGGCTCTCTATCAAAAACGACAATTTTTAAGAACTTTTTTTGTGTGATTAATAGTCCCTGGGGCATGACCCAGAACCCTAGGCACTTTTTAGGGGCATTTATTGGGTTTTAGGGCTTCAAAATGGTGTTTTTTGATTACCGAAGTTCGGGTCCCATTGATTTCAATGGGGTTCTGAAATCCGGGCCGAACTTTCAGGAAGTTCGGGTGTTCTGGTCGAACCGAACTTTTCAAAAGTTTGATCATCCCTAATCTAGAGTCACAATATACACTTTTATTTTATACCATCAGCATTGTAATAGCAATACAAACAATAGTTACTATATTTTTGACAATCCAATATAGGCTTACTTGAAAAACCTGCCTTTACGTTGTGAGTGTTGCCTATCTGCTGGCTATCTCTTTTCACAACTTCCTGGATTCCCTGCATGCTTTTCAGCTTCTCTGCTCATTCTTTTGACTTATTTTTGATTTCTAAGAATGACATATTACTGTACATGATATCTTGCTGCCTGAAAGCAGTGATGATGCCTCATGTGGTATGTTTCTTATACTGGCTTTCTGAAACTCCCCAATGTAAGCACCCCTGTAGTTTAAATACGCTCCTATCACACCTATATGTGTGTATGTGTATAAATACATATAAGTGTGTGTGTATATATACCCCTATACAGAAGTTCAGATGTCATGCCTGCCTCCAAAGACACCCAAAAAATGCCCAAAAAAAACGCCTGCTACAAAAACGTCCAGGTGTGTTGTTGCAGGCGTTTTTTTGGGCATTTTTTGGGCGTCTTTGAAGGCAGGCATAACATCTGAACTTCTGTATAGGGGTATATATACACACACACTTATATGTATTTATACACATACACACATATTGGTGTGATAGGAGCGTAGCCCTATGCCTGCTAATTATTTCATTAGCGCAGGCATAGGGTTCTGCTACTTTCACACCTATATATGTGTATGTGTATATATACATACATGTGTGTGTGTGTGTATATACCCCTACACAGAAGTTCAGATGTCATGCCTGCCTCCAAAGACGTCCACAAAAAAGCCCAATAAACGCCTGCTACAAAAACGGCCAGGTGTGAAAGTAGCGAAGCCACTATCCTGCTCTACTGCAATTCTAATAGAAACAATCTTTTTTCTATGGTGGTCACCCTGACATGGAAGGGTTTGGTCACCCTGCCATAGCAGTCAGAGTCAGTTAACCCTACACTACACTACGGTCACCCTGACACTTAACACTTTCCCTACAGAAACTAGATTATTAAATCTAACTATAGTGGAAAATAGTACCCTACCTACACTAGATATCCCTTTCCTCACACTAATAATTGCTAAATGACACTTTGAAGCAGGAGTAACAGAACTGCTTCCACTCTCTTCCACGTCCCTGTATTACAATGCTAGAGATTTGGCAGGGCTATGTTATATACTGGGGGCGTATTCACTACCGATTGGCCTCTGGACCCCCTAGTCACTCCAATCACATTCCTAGCATCCTCCTGCCCCGTCAATTGGCTTTTACTGATGGTTCTGGTCCAATCATGGGCTTTTAAAGCCCAGTTCCTGTCCCATTGCATTTTGGTCGGTTCTGGTTACCGAATTCCAAAATTTTTCAGCAAAAAGTTCGAAATTCGGCCGAATTTCCAACAGTCAATGTTCGGGTCGAACCGATGGTCGACCCGATGGTCGACCCGAACCGTTCGATCATCCCTACTCTAGATCACCTTTAAGAATAATATAAGGTTTGGAAATGCTTAAAAAAAATCTTAAAATATAATTTCAATCAAAACTACATATGTTTTAGTCATCTATTTCCACTCCATGAGAGTCCTTTTTTAATGCTTAGACTTGATTTTAAGTATAGGTTCACTTTATCTATAAAGAAGGTCATAGTGACATGTTGACACATATGGACACTTCTATCAGCAATGCAGAGACACACTGAGTATAAATATAGATGCACTTTACCTATAAAGAAATTCATAGCAATCCATTAACTCCTATGGAAACTCTCTTATTAGAAATGTAGATGCACATTGCTACAGGTAATTATTTGTATATAAAGGTATTCTGCACCTTAATACAGATAGCTATTACCTTCCCTCTTTATAAATGGGTTGTCTTTTAATAACCTTTTTATTTCTTTCACTTTGCTGCGGAAATTAAACAGGGTGTCTCCTTAGCGCTGTTCAGGCAAGAAAATCATCCTGTAAGTCTTTGCCACACCTAGGCACAGCACTACTCTAAGACGAGCAACAGCTAGAAATGCTTGACTAACTCATAAGTGTTCTGTTTTTTTTCTGTTATAATTCTTCCTAAATTTTGAAAGAGTGTTAGAAATTCATGCAGAAAAAAGGGCATGAAAACATGTCCAATTATACATGAAGGCAAAGAATCATGTTGTTTTCTATCAGAATCCCTAACCTAAGCTGATCTCTAAATTCTTAAGTGTAAGATAGTACTTCCCAAAAGAGGACTTTAATGTAGTGAGTAGCTTTTCATAGCCAGTCTTTAGATAGCTAAAAACTCTAAATATGGATTCTAGATTCATTTTGAGTTGATAAAGAACTGGTATTCAAAAAGTCCAGAATCTCAATGTACATTCTTTGTCTAATTTGCCATAGCATGTACGGTAATTGTAGATGACTGTAGCATACTTAGGCCACAAGGGCTGGTAAAAAAACATATTAAAATAACCTCAAAGATGGGGGTAGATAGGAAACATAAACCCATGTATCTTGTCACAACATAGACTTAACAATATGGATACACATTAAGGTGCAATCCCAAAGAATGTTGTCCAAAACTCCAACGCATTTCAACTTGCTAGACTTCCTCAGAGGGATACTGGACATTGAAGTCACATGAGTTTTTTCCAAAAAATATAAGCAACATATTCAGAGAATATACATACCTCACAAATCATAGCAGAGAACAAACAATATCACATTTTTTTCCCAAAATAAACAACAAGTTTGCAAAAAATAACAAAAAACAAATTGTGCTGGGGATTCAACCATAGAATGAACCAAGATGGAACTGCATTCCATTACCCTACAAGTTCCCAAGTACAAGGGACAAAAAGGAAGCAGCCCAAATTTGTGGGCCCATAATAAATATCTCATTATATAGCTATTACAGATTATGTGCAGCTTAAAGAGCCGCATATACATATATTTACAGAGAGGTTGCAAAGTCCCTGATGATAGATCCCAACTAATATAGTATAAAATATATAAACAATTTAGAGTTGTCACATACCTGTGTGTGTGAAGACCAGCACAGAAAGCAAAACTGCCTTTTCTAACACACGGGTGTGGTTGTGTATCTGATGAAAACCAGAAGACAGATAAGGCCCCAAGTTTTCCCAGGAGAAGGAACACCCTTACCTGGAGTATATAACAGACAATGAATCAACCAAACTCTTCACAAACATAGTGTCAGAAAGAGCATAGAAATAGTATCCAGTGAAAGAAATAGGTATAATACAGTTGTTCTTACCAATATAGCTGGTGATCATACTCAGGCATCATAGACATGAACCGTATGGCTGCAAACATGGAGCAAACTACCCCATGTATACAGGTCCCTTAAATGTAAAGGAGGGTCCAATCCCAACTCAAATTAAAGCCGTAATACCTGTTACCAAATTATTTTAATTCTAATGCCTGTAGGAGTACCTGGTGAGGCTGCTTGATTGGAGACCGCTGGAAAGGCAAAGACATCATAGCCGGAACTCCGGCCGCCGCCATCTTGGAAAAGGGTGGCTATGGTCACAGATGGCACCGACACTGGAGGGAGTATTGGGTGACAACAATTGCTTCCCAACACACCAAGGACATGGAGGGTGCAATACAGCAACCCCACAACCTCCAAATAAGGCCTATCTGGAAAAACCAGAGAGGGCCACCAGTGCCCGGCACCAGGGATTATTTGGGGGTCTTATTTGGAGGTTGTGGGGTTGCTGTATAGCACCCCCCATCTCCTTGGTGTGTTGGGAGGCAATTGTTGTGCTAATTTTGTTAGTAACCAAAAAATCATTATTGAATTGCATTGGTTAAACTAGATGGACTTTGTGTCTTTTTTTTCCACTAGACTAAGTATGTATTCATGTAATTGCAGATTTATTAAACTGACTTCCAGTTTGTCAAATTACATTTTAGAACACCAGAGAAATAACTTTTTGATGTTCACACACCAACTAAGTTATTACCTTGTCTTTTCTCTAGGTAAATCTAATGGACCTAGCCATTGCTGGCTGTGAACCTTTGTGATAGATCTTTGATGGCTGGCATAATATAAAGAACTGGGTGCTGTTGAGAATATTTTGACTCTCTGATGTTGAAGTGACATATATTCTTGGTTGAAGAAACCTGTTAGAATCAATTTGAGTCATTAGACTTGCCATGTTAGACAAGATGGCAATTGTAATTGATATATTGATGGACAGGTGCAAGCAAGGGCAGAAATTTCATACCTTACATTGAAATAGGCTCTCCTTATAGGAGGTTTTTCCAGGTTACTTTAAAGTGATTCAGTTCTGCTTGCCATAAATCATCTCTGTCATTCTGGTATGGCAGTTTGCACATGAGGAACAGGAACCACTGATATTTGAATAATAATTGACCTACGATTTATGTACATGTTTTTTTAGAACGATTTCTGTTTTGAGAGGCCATTATCTTACATTATTTCATAAGACATGTCCTTAAATTATTTTCACATTTTATATTTTCAATGCCAGCATGCACAATACCTTTTTTAAATCCAATGCCACTATGGAAATTGCAGTAGGTTAAACAATGCTTTAATCTGAAGGTGCAATCTGTTCATGTATATTATACAAAACCTGAAAGGCGTATTACTTTATAATCTTTGCTTTTCTACTGTCCTGACCTTTCTGACATGCATTTCTATGCAGATCGTATCCCTGTACAATAACAATACATTCTAAAGCAGGTTGGCACAGACATGCCATTGCAACACTCTGCAAACTAACCTAGGCTTCCCATAAGTTGGTGGAATGTGGTCCTCTCCCTTTTTTAAAAGGCCATCTGTAAGGTGTGTCTGTGAGTTGCGTAACTTAGATACCAGCTTTCAAAATGAATAGAAAGACAAACCTGGCACCGGATTGCCCTGTTTACAAAATGCCAAGTTCTCATTGTTCACTTGCTGCAAGTGATGTTTGGTGTTTTTCAGCAACATTACCTTGGAATTCTCCTTAAGGTTTAAGTCTTTGTAGTTCAAACTTTAAAATGTCATCAGGTATAGAATTTATTTGCATAAAAGGCAACAAGATACACTACATATTAAAGCAACAAGAGAGTGTAGTAGGGGGCAATCAAATAGATATGATAAAGCAAAACCTAACATGGTGTAACACCTTGTGAATTCTCAAAAGTGCCTTCAGCCTTTGCAGTGGTGCAGCATTTTTAGTTGTAGTCAAATGGCCATATGTGTACCCAATAAAAACAGGATTCTGTTACTTATTTACCAAGTGATTAATAAAGCTATAATGCAAAAGGCTTATGTGATAGTCCTGGTAATAACAATTACTGTTTTTTTTTTTTTTTTCTTTAAAAAACATTAATTCGTTGACTACTTTGAGTAAAGATACAGTATCTGAGATAACTGTATGTGGCAGAATCATTTTTCACAAATTGGTCCTACTGTGTGCTAATGCCTTTATGGATCCATACATGTTTTTGATCAAAGCCTTTTCTCTGTCATTTACTTCTACAGAGGGCTGAGCATTATATGGTGCTAGGCCAGGTCTATACAATTATTTTAGGCAAAGAAAATATCCATTAAAGTCCAGTCAATACTAGTATTGTAGTTACAGATTGATGCTGTTGAGCTGAATCAGTTGTTACTTCTTTTTTGTGTTAGAAACTCCCTTTGTGAGATCTAAATATCTAGGGAAAAAAGACCCTTCTACGATAACTGTAACAGATGAGTAGAGCTAGGATATCTTTCCAGAAAACTGGTTGATGACCCCACCTGCTATCATCTATACTAGACTAAAATACCTGTATTGAGTATCTTCTGAATTGTATCTGTATGTGGGTACCTTTCATTTAGATTAGTTATAACATTCCAATTGCTGGTTTTTAAGAATTGTTTTCCTTTTTATTTACCTGATGAGATCCTGCCAGTAAAATATTTCTTCCCTAAAGTGAAAATGCTCACTCACTGCACTCTATGGAGGAGACTGCTATGTTTATTTAGACTAAAAACACCCACCCCTCTCCTCAACATCATTACAAATGGAGGAAGGGTTATATAGTTCACAGGAGATAGGGTGAAAAGCTAATAAAAATTAAATTTCAGTACATTGGAAGTTACAGTGATGATGGGTTTCTATAAGGATAAATAGGAATTTTTCTTTCCTTGCAGAAAATGTCCAATTTTTAAAAAAAGATCAGACGGTTTTTAAAAAAATCTTAACTGGACATTCTACTGTAATAAACGGAATGTTCCCAATTCAGCATAGTAGTAATGTCAGCCCTCCAGCCCCTGATAATGTCAGTTGTGACAAAACACGTAGACCCGTGGCTGGCTGGTGTGCAGTGTTCTTGTGCAGGAATTAGCTTTTTTCTTGTTATATACAAAGCAGCTTTACTGTAATTTTTAGAAACAGATTCCTGACTAGTTATAAATGTGGTTTAGCTGCTCAGTGAAATGCGTATTCATCTTTTGCAACCAAGGCAGAAGTTCCATGACTGGGGCCTGCAAGCCATACAACCTTTGCCATGCAAAGCAACCGCTCTTTGCTTTTACAGAGCCTAGTCTTCTTTCATTGAACCTATTGACTGTTTGTGACTGTGTGTAATTATTACATGTAAACCCCAGCTTGTTGACATTTAGTTTGCTAAAACAACCCATATTATAAACAGCTGTCACAATTTTTGTTTTTCATATAATACTGATTTCACCATTTTTCAATCTTTTTTGCATCTCAATGATGCTTGTGTTATCCAGGCCCTTTCAGCCACTTCTTGTTTACATGCATGAACTCCAGCACTGGCTGAACATCATTTCTTAAGACCAACTTCAAAATGGTAACAATGGTTGCCTATTCCTTTGCATATGTGTAAGCACAGCATATTGTAGCCAAGGACTCATGTGACAGGGTTGCAACACTGGAGCTTATTTGGAAGACAGAGAAAGAACATTATCATCCTATAACAGGAAATGTCTAAACAAGGACCTTAAGTGAAGGATTACTAGGTATTAAAGTAAACTATAACTAAATCAGCGCAAACTAATTTAAAAAATCTATAAATCCAAGTGAAAATAATATAGTTGCTGCTTATTACTTAAAAAGAGTTCTCACTCACTTCAACTCAAATAAATCTTTTATATGGTGCAGCGCAACTAGCAACAACAAAAGTGTATCAAAACCAAAAATAAACAGTGAATGTAAGTCCAAGAAAGCAAACAATACAGGATCAAGATATAAATCAACGGTTCATTGTGCTTCATATTAAAGTATCAAAACGCTGTGAACTTCCACCTCTATGTTTAAATAATGATATCTGTGCTCATGAATTATTCCTCCACCAGTGTTTAGATAGCAGCTCACCTTATACTTAGACCCATGTTTCACCAGTGGGACTGAGTAAGCAGTCCCCTAATGGGGTTATAATCATTTGTGCATTCCACTCCGCTTATAATCTTCACCACCTCCTGTTAATGCTGTATGCTCATGACCTGCTGTATATGCAAATAAATGGAAAAAAAAACTAGTGCTCTCTGTAAACAGTTTGTGCTTCAACAAGAGTGGCTGTGACCGTGATGTAACATCCGAGGGTCCGGCTCCTAATCCCAGACGCGTGTCGTCCTGGGTAATGGACTTTATCAGTGGGTGGAGCCTCACCCTACACCTGCAACTTAAATAAGATAACTTCATCCAGTCTAATCAGTCATCGCCGCTGGCAGTAATGGAAGGAGTTGCTAATCGGATCTTATCACCCGTGTATCCTGAGAATACATACACATGGGGACATCACTCCTCACCACAGCAGCAAAAAAAATATAAAAATAAAAAATATTGCCTAAACCCACAATGTGACTTAAGTCTTCACGGCCATGACCACAAAATTGTATGAAGCACCATGGGTTACATTAAACTAATAATATAAATAAAACATAACATTTTTTTTACTAAAAACCATTATTATATTAAAATCAATAAAATAATTACCAACTTAATGCTTAGATTAAATTGCTACTATTACCACCTTTCCCCCATTATCTATATATATTCTAACTGACATAAAAGTGGCTATGATAACCACCCAGATACAATAGATTCACTTAAACATACTCTCAAATAACCGGACCCACTCCTAAACCATCCGATCTAACTCCTAATGTGAATCTAGCCTAAATATCCTGTTAACAAATTCTCCATAAAATACTAAAAATAAAAAGGTATAACTAAAAATAGAGATAAAATCCCTTAAATAAACAGGGGAAATATTAATTTATTAGTATTACAGTGACCACATATTACCAATCGCTTATAAAGCAGTTAAGGTCAAACTCTATATTGAGGCCTCTAGGAGCAAAAACTTTTGCCTCAAAAATCCAAAAGGATTTCCTTCTAGTAAGCTGCCTGATATAATTGCCCCCCCCCTCCAATGCCTTTCAACTTTCTCGATACCCCAAAATCTGAGTGAACTTAAATCTTTATTATGAATCAATTTGAAGTGCTTAGATACACTGTGTGTAGTAACCCCTTTGCTGATGTTCTCCTACCCTCACCTGTAGGCTGCTGGAGGTATGTCTGATAAACTGCAAACCACACCCACATTCAAGTACATATATTACTCCAACAGTAGATCAAGTTATAAGATCTTTAATTGCATATTTCTTCCCTGTACTATTAGACATAATAAGGTGTCCCCGTGGGTATGTGTTCTCAGGATACACGGGTGATGAGAACCGGTTTGCAACTCCTCCCATTACTGCCTTCGGCGATGACTGATGAGACTGGATGGTGCTTCGTACAATTTGGTTTAGGCAATATTTTTTTGTTTTATATATTTTTTGCTGCTGTGATGAAGACTGGTGTCTCCATGTGTATAAATACTCAGGATATACGGGTGATGAGATCGGGTTTGCAACTCCTCCCATTACTGCCAGCGGTGATGACTGATTAGACTGGATGAGGTTAACCTATTTAAGTGGCAGATGTAGGGTGAGGCTCCAGCCACTGATGCAGTCCATACACAGGATGACACGCGTCTAGGATTAGGAGCCAGACCCTTAGATGTTACATAACGGTAACTGCCACTCTCTTTGAAGCACTTTGGCAATTATTCCATCTGTCTGATACTTTTATGTGAGTTTTTTTATCCCTGCTTTATCTGGCAATAAAGCTGTTTACAGAGAGCACTAGATTTTTTTCCCATTTATTTGCATATACCACGGATCGTGAGCATACAGCATTCAAAAGAGGTGGTGGAGATTATAACCCCATTAGGGGACTGCTTACTTGGACCCACTGGTGAAACAGGGGTCTAAGTGTAAGATGAGCTGCCATCTAAACACTAGTGGAGGAATCATTCACAAGCACAGATATAATTTAAACACGAAAGTGGAATATCACAGTGTTTTGATAGTTTAATTTAAAAGCACAATGAACTGTTGATTTATTTCTTAAATTGTATTATTTGCTTTCTTGGACTTATGTTCACTGTTAACTTTTGGATTTGATAGACTTTTGTTGCAATTTTTAGTAATATCTATTCACTATGATTGTGTTATATTGTTGCTAGTTGAGCTGCACTATTTATATGTAGCACTACTCCCAAGGGAGCTGCTGATTACGGGTTCCCCTAGGTTACCATTAGCAACAGTAGAACAATCTGGCATTTCTCTAAATGTTTTTACCTCAGACAAGAATCAGTCCAGTTTCTTTGGTTTTTATGTTTTATTAGGAACTTGGATAGAAAAAGGGATGAGTGAGATACTCCAACTGAATAGAACTATGCACAATAGGCAGGGACATCTTGAAATAAATGCTGGTCAACGCTGGTTAACCACTTTAATACCGCTCACGGTAATACTACTGCGGCAGAGCGGCACGATACCGCTCAGCCACGTAGTATTAACGTGATGCGCGATCACGGCTCCAGAGCGCGCTCCCGCGCGCCGCGGGTCCCGATCCCGATGTCATTCGGTAGGGAACCGATCAGTCATCAGATACTGACCAATGATTTTTGGTCAGTGTCTGTAGATCGGTCCCCACCAATGGCAATCTGTCCCCTGTCTGTGTAATGTAAACACAGACAGGGGAAGTGATGTCACTGTCCTTCCTGGAGTCCTTTCGGTTCCAGGAGAGAGACAGAGACACACCAAAAACGTGAGTTCCACCAAGCAGCACACTGACACACCTCACATAGGTACATTTAACCCCTTCATCACCTCTGATCACCCCCTGATCACCCCCAAAACCCCTCACAGTGAACACTATATACAGTGGTATACAGATATTTTACTGATCACTGTATAAGTGTCACTTGTGAGCGTAGTTTGCGCCTGCGTTAGGCCCAAATAGGGTTAGGGTACCCGCCACCTATCCCCTAATAAAGTTTTTACCCCTTGATCAGCCCCAGTTAACCCCTTCACTACCTATTACTCTGTGCACTAAATACAGTATATAGGTAAATACTGATCACTGTATTTAGTGTCACTAGTGACCCTAATTTGCGCTTGCGCTAAGCCCATATAGGGTTAGGGCACCCGCCACCTATTCCCTAATAAACTTTTAACCGCTTGATCTTCCCCAGTTAACCCCTTCACTCCATATAAATCAGTGCACTAATATATACAGTATATCAGATAACTACTGATCACTGTATTTAGTGTCACTGGTGACCCTAATTTGCGCTTGCGCTAGGCCCGAATAGGTTTAGGCCACCCGCCATCTATCCTCTATAAAGGTTTAACCCCTTGATCTCCCCCAGTTTAACCCCTTCACTTCCCTGTCACAGTGTTCACTATATACAGTGATTACCGATCACTGTATTAGCGTCACGGGTGACACAACTTAGGCTAGCTAGTTAGCGTCAGGGTCCCACTACACCACCGTTACTTAGCGTCAGTTAGAGTCAAGTACACTAACACACACACACCACCGTTACTAGTATAGTGTTTGAACAGATCAATATCTGATCTGATCAGAACTATACTAGCGTCCTCATAATTTAGTGTTCCCCAAACGCAGTGTTTGCACAATCAGCACTGATTCCTGCTAGCACCTGCGTTTAGCCCCCCTGCCCAGCCCACCTTACCCAGGCAAGTGTAGTAATCAATAGATTACTGACACTTCCAAAAAACACAAATCACACAAAACCGCTGCGTTAGCAGAGTCAGGCCTGATCTCTGTTAGCACTAGCAGTTTTTCTTTGTAGCAACCAAATAGTCCTCGACAACCAGGTGCTTTTATTACCTAGTAGTCGCATCACTGTACGAGTAAATTTAGCTACCAAAATGACAAAACGTTCGCTCAGTGATGATGCTATATACAGTATAATGGCCATGTCAAGTGAGAGCGATGGGGAAGCCTCACTGTCAGAATCAGGGTCAATATACGAACCAGATGACAGCAGCGGCTCCCTGACAGATAGCTCCGACAGAGGGGTCCCTGCTAGGGTCAGGCGTACCCGACCCCATTCTGGAGTTGTTGACTTGCAAGAACTGGAGGTTTCTGGTATGCAGCAGAGTGCCAGTACTAGTGCCGCTCACACTTCTCGTGAACTGGCAAGCACGAGCGGCCTAGTACACCCTGGACCTTCAACCAGCACTGCAGTATCACCTGGTGACGTGGCGAGTCACCTGAGTGCAGTTGAAGCTGGTGCGGTGGCTAGCACGAGTAGTGGCCCGCAGCCACCGCGTATCCGAAGACAGGCCCGTAGAGCCCATAGTGTCCTCCCTGAAGCGCTGGCATATCCTAATTGGCAGCCCACAGATTCCACAGCGCCAGTACTTCCCCCATTCACCGCCCAACCCGGAATCCAAGTGGAAACAGCTGGTTTTAATCCCATAAACTTTTTTGAGCTGTTTTTCACTGAAGATCTTTTCAGATCTATTGTGGACCAATCAAATTTGTACACTCAACAATTCATCGCCGCCAACCCAAATTCACCCCTTGCCAGACCATTCGCCTGGAATCCTATTACGATTCAGGAGTTTAAAACCTTTCTGGGCCTTTCCTTCAACACGGGCATTACAAGAAAGAATGAATTGCGGTTATATTGGTCCACTGACCCAATTCATCAAATGTACGTGTTCTCTGCTGCTATGTCCAGGGCTCGATACCAACAAATATTTCGGTTCATGCATTTCAACGACAATGAACTCTGTCGTCCTCGGGGAGACCCTGAATATGATCGGCTCCACAAAATTCGGCCCCTCATAGACCACTTCAATCAGCGGTTCGCAGCCTTGTTTACCCCCCAACAAGATGTCTGCGTTGACGAGTCCCTGATTAAGTTTACTGGTCGCCTTGCTATCAAACAGTACCTCCCCAGCAAGCGTGCCAGATACGGGGTCAAGTTGTATAAGCTTTGTGACAGGGCCACAGGCTATACAGTTAATTTCCGTGTCTATGAGGGAAAAGATAGCACTGTGGAGCCCCCCGACTGCCCAGGCTACATAGGGAGCAGCGGCAAGATAGTTTGGGACTTGGTGTCACCCTTATTCGGAAAGGGGTACCACTTGTACGTGGACAATTTCTATTCAAGCGTGCCACTTTTTAGACACCTCTATCAATTGCAAATTGGCGCTTGTGGCACCGTGCGATCTAATCGCCGGGGCTTCCCCCAGCGGCTAGTGAATGCCCCACTGAGCTCGGGGGAGAGAGCCTGCTTGAGGTGCGAGGAATTGCTTGCAGTGAAGTGGAGGGACAAACGAAACGTTTACGTGCTGTCCTCCATTCACCCAGACACGGCAGTCCAAATTACTACGGTCACCGGTGTTGTTGTTGAGAAACCCCTCTGTGTCCACGACTATAACCGTAAAATGGGAGGGGTGGACTTCAACGACCAGATGATGGGACCGTACTTAATTGCCCGTAAGGCCAGACGCTGGTACAAAAAAGTGTCTGTATACCTATTTCAATTGGCTGTTTACAACGCTTTTGTCTTATACAAAGCTTCTGCTGGAACATTATCCTTCTTTCAATTCCAAGAAGAGATAATCAGAGCCCTTGTGTATTCAGCTGGTGCTCCTGCCCAACTTCCCCAACCAGATGCAGTGAGGCGGCTGCATGAGAGGCATTTTCCGCAATACCTCCCGAGTACCGATACCAAACGATACCCCCAAAAAAGATGCCGTGTCTGCAGCAAGCGCGGATTTAGGCGTGACACCCGGAATTATTGTCCCGACTGTCCTGACCGACCTGGTCTTTGCCACGGTGACTGTTTCCGTCGCTACCACACACTAGTGGATTATTAGCATAGGGTACAGCACGGCACAGTTTAGGGCACATTTACACAGGGTCTCAAAAGATGTTCGATGGCTATCGTCATTTTGAGAGACCCGAACCTGGAACCTGGAACTCGACGTTTGAAGAAAAAAAAAAAATACATAAAAGCCAAAAATAGTTGTCGTCTCAGTCATTTTTTATGTTCTTCTACACTTCCTATGTACTTTTAATGTACTTTGTTTGTTTTTCATTCTTTTGTGACCTGTTTCTCTTGCAGGTACTCGTCGGCTACCACGCATTGATTTCATATATTCTGACACAAACAGTGTTTGCGCTCAGCATACATGGATACCTTTGCTGATAGCAGCTGTGGTGATTTTCTGATTTCAGCACTGCAGTTAAAATCCTATTTTGGTATACGTGGATAGCGCCGTGTATACCCATCATTAAATTCAGTGGGTGGTTGTTTGGGCGGTTAATGATGAGAATCCAAAAACTTTTGTTGTGTCAGTCATTTTATATGTCCTACTCTTCCTAATGTACTTTTTTTTAATGTACTTTGTTTGTTTTTTCATTCTTTTGTGACCTGTTTCTCTTGCAGGTACTCGTCGGCTACCATGCATTGATTTTATATATTCTGACACAAACAGCGTTTGCGCTCAGCATATATGGATACCTTTGCTGATAGCAGCTGTGGTGATTTTCTGATTTCAGCACTGCAGTTAAAATCCTATTTTGGTATACGTGGATAGTGTCGTGTATACCCATCATTAAATTCAGTGGGTGGTTGTTTGGGCGGTTAATGATGAGTAATACTACGCATTATTCCTGTGCTGATTTCTGATAGGTTCTCTTTTTTTTCGTTCAGCCCACAGGCTGCATGAAAAAAAAAAAACCTATATGCCAAACAAAGACCAGCAATGTACTGGTACGTTGCTGGACTTTGAGTGGTTATACCAGGATGATGCCTGCAGATTTAGGCATCATCTTGGTATCGTTTTTTACAGCAAGCGGTCGGCTTACATGTAAAAGCAATCCTAGCGGATAATTGGCCGCTAGACTGCTTTTACATGCAGTGGGAGGGGACTCCCCCCCCCCCTCCTGCCGCCTTCCGCTGCCTTCCACGGTTTTTCTCGGGCTCTCCTGTCCCACCGGTTAACCCGAGAGTGCAGCCGGTGGTTCAATTATCTAACCATAGAGCTGATTGGAGATGAGAATGGCTCCAATCATCTCTATGGCCTAAGATGCCGGAGGCTACGAGCATTTCATAACTTCTGTTTCGCCAGAAATAAACAGCGCCATTGGGAAATTGGGAAAGTATTTTATCACACCAATTTTGGTATGGTCAGATGCGTTAAGGTCAGAGGAAAGATCTAGAGTATAAAAGACCCCAATTTTTTTTAAAAAGAGTACCTGTCACTACAGATTGCTATCATAGAGGAAATTTAAATTCACCGTGATAACAATAAAAATGATTAAAGAAAAAAAAATGAAAGAAAAGGTGTCAAAATAACATAAGAAAGCAAATTAAAAAAAAAAAAAAACAAAAAAAAAAATCAAGCCCCCCTGTCCCCCCGTGCTTGCGCGCAAATGCGCGCACAAGCGTTGGTCTAGTGTCATATGTAAACCGCAATTTCAGCATGCATGTGAGGTATCGCCGTGAACGCCAGGTCGAGGGCAGTAATTGTTGTGGTAGACCTCCTCTGTAAGTCCAAAGTGGTAACCTGTAAAGACTTTTAAAGGCTTTTAAAACCGTACGTAGTTTGTTGCCGCGGCACGGGCGTGCGCAATTTTTAAAGCATGTCATGTTAGGTGTCTATGAACTCGGCATAAGATCATCTTTTAAATTTTACCAAACAATTTGGAATTATATAGTGTATTTCTGCATTAAAAATAAAAAAAGTGTTTTTTTACGCAAAAATTGCGTTTGGAAAATGTGTGCGCAAATACCGTGTAACAAAAAAAATTGCAACATCCACCATTTTGTTCTGTAGGGCCTCTGCTTTAAAAAAATATATAATGTTTGGGGGTTCAAAGTAATTTTCTTGTGAAAAAAAAATATTTTTTCATGTAAACAAAAACTCACAGAAAAGGCTTGGTTTTCAAGTGGTTAGAAGAGTGGGTGATGTGTTGCTAAAATTGAGCATAAAATGCCAGGACTGTTCAAACACCCCCCAAATTACCCCTTTTTGGAAAGTAGACACCCAAAGCTATTTGCTGAGAGGCATATTGAGTCCATGGAGTATTTTATATTTTGCCCTAAGTTTCAGGAAAATGACAATTTGTTTTTTTTTTTTTTTTTTTTTACACAAAGTTGTCACTAAATAATATATTGCTCACGCATGCCATGGGTATATGTGAAATGACACCCCAAAATACATTCTGCTGCTTCTCCGGAGTACAGGGATACCCCATGTGTGAGACTTTTTGTCAGTCTAGCCGCATACAGGACCCGGAAAACCAATCCGCACCTTCTGGCTTTCTAAGGGCGTAAATTGTTGATCTCACTCCTTACTACCTATCACACTTTTGAAGGCCATGAAATGCCAAAATGGCACAAAACCCCCCCAAATGACCCCATTTTGCAAAGTAGACACTCCAAGCTATTAGATGAGAGGCATGATGAGTCCATGGAATATGTTATATTTTGCCACAAGTTTCAGGAAAATTATTATTTTTTTTTTTTTTTTTTTTTTTACACAAAGTTGTCAGTAAATGATATAATGCTCACACAAGCCATGGGTATATGTGAAATGACACCCCAAAATACATTCTGCTGCTTCTCCTGAGTACAAGGATACCCCATGTGTGAGACTTTTTTGCAGTCTAGCCGCGTACAGGACCCGGAAAACCACTCCCCACCTTCAGGCTTTCTAAGGGCGTAAATTGTTGATCTCACTCCTTACTACCTATCACACTTTTGAAGGCCATGAAATGCCAAAATGGCACAAAACCCCCCCAAATGACCCCATTTTGCAAAGTAGACACTCCAAGCTATTAGATGAGAGGCATGATGAGTCCATGGAATATTTTATATTTTGCCACAAGTTTCAGGAAAATTATTATTTTTTTTTTTTTTTTTTTTTTTTACACAAAGTTGTCAGTAAATGATATAATGCTCACACATGCCATGGGTATATGTGAAATGACACCCCAAAATACATTCTGCTGCTTCTCCTGAGTACAAGGATACCCCATGTGTGAGACTTTTTTGCAGTCTAGCCGCGTACAGGACCCGGAAAACCACTCCCCACCTTCAGGCTTTCTAAGGGCGTAAATTGTTGATCTCACTCCTTACTACCTATCACACTTTTGAAGGCCATGAAACGCCAAGATGGCACAAAACCCCCCAAAATGACCTCATTTTGCAAAGTAGACACTCTAATCTATTTGCTGAGAGGCATGGTGAGTATTTTGCATCTCTCATTTTTTTTGGAAAATGAAGAAAAAACAGGAAAATGCATTTTTTTTCCTCTTTTTTCAAATTCCAAAACTTTGTGACAAAAAGTGAGATCTGCAAAACACCCAACATGCCTCTCTGCAAATAGCTTAGGGTGTCTACTTTCCGAAAAGGGGTCATTTGGAGGGGGGTTGTGCTGTCTTGGCATTTCATGGCCTCCGAAACTGTGATAGGTAGTCAGGAGTGAAATCAACAATTTACGCCCTTGGAAAGCCTGAAAGTGGGGGTTGGCTTTCGAGGACCTGTACTCGGCTAGACTGCAAAAAAGTCTCACACATGTGGTATCCCTGTACTCAGGAGAAGCAGCAGAATGTATTTTGGGGTGTCATTTCACATATACCCATGGCATGTGTGAGCAATATATCATTTAGTGACAACTTTGTGTAAAAAAACAAAAAAAAAAATAATAATAATATATTTCCCGGAACTTGTGGCAAAATATAAAATATTCCATGGACTCACCATGCCTCTCAGCAAATAGCTTGGGGTGTCTACTTTGCAAAATGGGGTCATTTGGGGGGGTTTTGTGCTATGTTGAAATTTCAGGGCCTCCGAAACTGTGATGGGTAGTCAGGAGTGAAATCAACAATTTACGCCATTAGAAAACCTAAAGATGGAGATTCATTTTCGGGGTCCCGTACACAGCTAGGCTCCCAAAAAGTCTCACACATGGGGTATCCCCATACTGAGGAGAAGCGGCAGAATGTATTTTGGGGTGTCATTCCACATATACCCATGTCATGTGTGAGAAATTTATCTTTTAGTGACAACTTTGTGTTAAAAAAAAAAAAAAAAAAAAAATTTTAATTTTCCCAAAACTTGTGGCAAAATATAAAATATTCCATGGACTCACCATGCCTCTCAGCAAATAGCTTGGGGTGTCTACTTTGCAAAATGGGGTCATTTGGGGGGTTTTGTGCTATCTTGAAATTTCAGGGCCTCCGAAACTGTGATGGGTAGTGAGGAGTAAAATCAGCAATTTACGCCATTAGAAAACCTAAAGATGGAGATTGATTTTCGGGGTCCCGTACACAGCTAGGCTCCCAAAAAGTCTCACATATGTGGTATCCCTGTACTCAGGAGAAGCAGCAGAATATATTTTGGGGTGTAATTACACATATACCCATGGCATGTGTGAGAAATTTATCTTTTAGTGACAACTTTGTGTTAAAAAAAAAAATTTTTTTTTTTTTATTCATTTTTCAAACACCTGTGACAAAAAAATTAAATATTCAATGAGCTCAACATGCATCTCAGAACATTCCTTAGGATGTCTACTTTCCAAAAAGTGGTAATTTGGGGGGGTCTTGTACTGCCCTGCCATTTTAGCACTTCATGAATTGAGATAGGCAGTCAGAAATTAAAGCTGCGTAAAATTTCAGTATTTACACCATAGTTTGTAGACGCTATAACTTTTGCGCAAACCAATAAAAATACGCTCATTGAATTTTTTTTTGTCAAAGACATGTAGCTAAATATATTTTGGCCAAAAAATATGACATAAATTGAGTATATTGGATATTTTTTAAAAGACAAAGTTGAAAATTTCATTTTTTTGCAAAATTTTCGCTCTTTTTTTATTAATATCGCAAAAAATAAAAAGCGCAGAGGTGATCAAATACCACCAAAAGAAAGCTCTGTTTGTGGGAAAAAAAGGACGTAAATTTTGTTTGGGTACCACATTGCATGACCGCACAATTGTCAGTTAAAGTCGCACAGTGCCGAAGCACAAAAAGTGGTCTGGACGTAAGACAGCAAAATCCTCCGGTTGTAAAGTGGTTAATGCTGAGTAACACTGAAATTGAGCTAGTCACGGCTAGGCCACTGGTTTCAGTCTGTCACGAACTGTAACGCAGAACTGAAGGAATTCTCTAAGGTAATCTGTACTCTGAAGTAATCTGTACTCTGAAGCAATCTGACTGTACTGCTGAACAACTTCAGACCCTGTCTGGCACCCCCCTTTGTTCCTAATCTTCAGGGTTCACTACTCGGCACCCCCTTTACTGTAACACTCTGAGTAAGCTGGCTCCTTGATCCCCTGACTTCTCTGGAGTGGTCCCCTCTCTTAGACAGACCCCTAGGCAGATTCTCACGATACTGTTTTTCCCAAAGTCCTCTGCCCAACAGCTCAACTGGTCAGCACACTAGATCCTCTGCAGCCCAGCTCCACTCCTGGTCCCTAGGCCGACTGCCTGGACCACCTTCCTCACTTTGCAGGAGGAGAGACAGCCATCCAACTCCTCCTGGGACTTTGCTCCCGTCAAAAGACACACTGCCTCATGCGCTCCCTGCTTTTATCACCAATCCCATGATGCACCTCTTTAGGTGCCAACCCACTGGGACAGTTACAAAAGCTTGTGCCTCATTGGCCAGGTTTCCTCCACTGTCCAACAGTCTCCTCCATTGGTTACAGTGGGGACACTTCCCTCAGACCAGATGAATACACACTGAGCACAGAGAACAGACCTAACTAAAGATTAGGCTCCCCTGATAAGCAGCAGGAGCATTAGATGCTTTTACCTAGCACCTGTCTAGGAGGGTACTACATCTATGATTGATTACTAGGTATTGTTTTAATGAAGAATGCAGATTTGCAAAGATTGAAAACTTCTTTTTCAATGTAATATATATTAAAGGTATGGATTTAATGATCGGGTTATGATCTGCTTTAAAAAGGACTTTGTATTAACTGACAATTGTACAAAAATGAGTGGCTGATACAGTATTTTTTCCTCTCCCACATGTAGGCACAGGGCAACTGTATCTAAAGGTAAATTCACCCGTGTATACAACTCTAATTGGCTCATATGGATACATCCCAATAACTCAGTAGTATATTCCTATATTACGAGCTGTATAACAGATTTTTTAACATGATTGGAAAGAACTGCAATGAATCATTCTCCTTCTTACAGGGTGAAGTAAGCACCAGCTGAACATATGGCAGTGGTTTCAGTTCCTCTGGACTGACCTTGGAGGAACTACAGCAGGTCGCATTTCATGCTAACTCACTAATATAGTTGCATTTTATAGAAAGCCATCATGTAGCAACATGCCTGATGGCCCATGTAGTTCATGACTTTTGCATTTTTCAAGTTGCTATAATGGTGAAAATGAACAAGTCACACATTAAAATACAAAACAAAATCTGCCACTAGCAGCATGAGTTGTTTGGGTGAAAGTGTCTTGTTCTAGCCTTGGTTTCCTTTCAATACAAAGATCACTGCACGTGTTTGAGGGAAGCAGATGAGTCTCTCATTTTTATGAGAAACCCCAATTATTGAGAAGCTTCTGGTGGTTTTCATAAGAACTGAAAACTGGTTAGTAAAAATGAGCCTGCATATGTGTAGTCAATCAAGCCATTTGTTTATTGACAATGCAAAATAGCTTAGTCTCTTCTTTATCCATACCTGACAACATGATTTACTACTATGCTTCAATGTTTCTCACTTCATTAGCCATGAAATTACCTTGAACTGTGGTAGGCCATTAATGCTAATAAGTAACACCTTTATCATCAAATATTAATTTAGGTTCAACATAGAAAAATCCATGAGAGAGTAGATAATTATTTTGTGAGTTGCATTTAGTAAGATATGCCAAAAAAAAAAAAAAACACTTTACATCCAAAAGTGAGTAACGCCGCCCCCAACCCCCGCCCCGCATCATGGACACATGGACAAATGTGTAGAATCCCACGCCCAACCTGTGGCCCAAAGTCTTAACGTGGCCCTTTGGTAGTTGTTGCATGGTGCCGAACCCCAGCAGAAAGTGGGGTTTTTGAGGGCAGCATAGTGGCTAAGTGGTTATCACTTCCACCTAGCAGCACTGGGTTTGTTGGTTCAAAATCTAACCACAAAATTATCTTCCTGGAGTTTGCATGTTCTCCCTATGTTTGCATAGGTTCCCTCTGGGCCCTCCATTTTTCTACCACACGTTAAAGACATGCTGGAAGGTCAGTTGGCTCCTGTCTAAATTGGCCCTAGTATGTGTATATATGAATGTGAGTTATGGACCTTAGATTGTAAGCTTCTTGAGGGCACAGACATGTGAATGTACAATATATATGCAAGGTGCTGCTTAAATTGACAGTGCTATTTAAGTATCTGTAATAGGTTTCCCATATCTTGTAAGCTGGCCACCACTGGTTTAGAATCTTTCAGGATTTATTGCTGGTTGTGGCACCATTAGGGAGATTTCTAGTTCATTTTAACTTCAGGTGAGAAATGTCAGATTGAACAGAAAGAGAAAATTCTCAGAGGAGACAAAGAAAGTGTTCATAACCTGATAAGCACCTCAATGGACTCACAGGCATCACCCTGGATCTTAATTGTTTACCTCGAGATTTAAGATCTTTTCATATGTATTCTGGCCAAAATTTTGAATATAACGACCTTGTTACTTTAGTCCTAGACTTGTGCACCTGTCAATTTTTTTTTTTTACCACGACTTAAGTAATCAGAACCTCCTGTACTTTCTACAGATAAGGGTGTTGTTCAGCCATTGCCCATCTCTTGGAACCACTACACCACAGCCAAGTTACCTGTTGCTGGCATGCCTATACAAGGTTAACTGCCTTTGTTAACAGTAAACATTTACTATTTTGGAGACACTTCCTTGTCAGCTCATTACACTCATACTGTAGAAATGTGGGTACTTCAGGGATCTGCAAACACTATAACCATAGTGTGCTCTCCAAAAAGCTCCCATGGAAGAAAACGCATTTAAAAAAAGAAAAAGGCACTTTATAATGCTTAGTAATATTCACACTAGTTACTGAATAAAAGTAATAAAAACATCACTTGTATACAATGGAAGCTGCTTTCACATTCCACAAAAAAAAATATACACCAGCTGATATACAGTATTCAGCGCCCATACTTTACCCCACCTGACCTGTTTCATTCCAATAAAAATATCTTCAGGGGGTAGAAGACATTCATTGGAGGGAAACATGGTCCCATGAGGTGGACACGGACAGTGACTGAACATACTTTTCTGTAGTGGGTACAGGGTGTTGTGATCACCAGTAGTGACTGAAGTTTCAGAGGGGTTCATGCTTTCCTGGGTTGGGTACAGAGGTGTTGGAGGGGCATATTCCAGGACTATAACACAAAAGCTAGATCTTACCTCTTTTATAGTTCTGTAGTTCTGGTGATTGTTTTAGCTGACATTCATCTTAATACTTTAGTAGTGGATATTGTATGTGCTTTGATCAAAAAAGTGGAAGAGCAACATAGTATATATGCACACTAAAGATTTTGTAGCAAAAAGTTTCAGAAAAACTATTGTGGCTACAAAATTGAGTGCTACATATTGATTGAACATAATTTAAGTAGTGGACTGTGTTATTGTCCTGTTTCTGCTGTCTGCTTTAATTTCACAGTGGATAGTCTGGCATTTTATTATATTTTTTGACTTCTAGGAACAGTAGTACTCCATCTCAGGCTCTGTTGATATCCTCATAATTATATTATTACCATAACTGATAAGTAAATATGTTGGGGTTGATTTACTAGAGGCAAATAGGCTTTTCACTTTCCAAGGGAAGTTGCACTTTGCATGGGAATCTTCTCCTGAGCTTAGAGAATGTGCTCTGCAAAGAATAACCAATCATGTGCAAGGAAAATTTAAAAAAAACAACATTTTTGCTTACACATGATTGGATGACAGAAGTCAGCAGAGCTTCATCTCCTTCGCTAAGCTCTGGGGAAAATTCCAATGCAAAGTGCAACTTTCCTTGCAAAGTGAACATTCCATTTGCTATTCGTAAATCAACCCCACTGTGTCATATACATTTTATTTACATTAAGCAGTGCAGCAATTTGTAGAGTTTACAGTTGTTAAATAGTTATTTGGTTAAACTATAGTTAATTTCAAGGGAAAAAAAGACTTACTAGTAGGGTTGAGCGAACCCGGACTGTATTGTTCGGGATCGTACCGGACTTTTGGGTATTCGGTACCCGGACCTGTATGTTCGGGATACTGTCCGTTGTTCACTAATGTTATTTGATGTTTTGGCAAGGTTTTAATGGCGCGGTTTCAACAGGTGCAAGGCAGCCAATCAGCAAGCGTTTAACTAGAAGCCATCACAGCCATGCCTACTAATGGCATGCTTGTGATTGGCCAGTGCAGCATGTGACCCAGACTCTATATAAGCTGAAGTCACATAGCGCCGCGCGTCACTCTGCTATAACTATACTAGGGAGAGGTTCCTGAGGCTGCTGCTGAGGGAGAGATAGGAAATTATTGTAGAATACTGCAGCAGTATTTGGCAGGGCCTAATAAGCCTCTACAAATGTTGAGGCCAGAACAAGTACAGGCGATAGTAGATTGGGTTGCTGACAGTGCCTCCAGTTCCTTCACATTGTCTCCCACCCAGTCTTCTGCTGAAAGGTCAGAGTTGGCACCTGCAGCCGATGTCCATCAATCTTTCACCTTACCCCCTTGCAAATCAGCCAAGCAGTCTGAGCCCCAAGTCATGCAGCAGTCTCTTCTTCTTTTTGATGACTCTGTTAGCATGGTTTCCCAGGGCCATCCACCTAGCCCTGCCCCAGAAGTGGAATAGATTGAGTGCACCGATGCCCAACCACTTATGTCTCAAGATGAGTACATGGGAGGACCATTGCAGCACGTCTCGGATAATGACGAAACACAGGTGCCAACTGCTGCGGAATTCCGAATTGTGGAGACGGACAAGGAGGGCAGGGGTGAAGACTGGGTGGAAGACGATATGGAGGACGATGAGGTCCTCGACCCCACATGGAATGAACATCATGCAGGTGACCTGAGTAGTTTGGAGGAAGAGGCGGTGGTCGCACAGAGCCACTAGCACAGCAGAAGAGGGAGCAGGGTGCAAAAGCGGAGTGGCCGTGCCCTAGACACTACGCCTGCTACTGCCCAATGCAGCAAGGGACCGGGCACACCAAAGCCAGCTCAAAAGAGTTCCCTAGCATGGCAGTTCTTCAGACAATGTGATGATGACAGGACACGAGTGGTTTGCACGCTGTGCAATCAGAGCCTGAAGCGAGGCATAAACCTTCTCAACCTGAGCACAACCTGCATGACCAGGCAAGTGCAAAGCATGAGCTGCAGTGGAGTGCACACCTCAAAAACCAAGAAAGGTCTCTGGCTCCTCCTGCTTCCTTTTCTGCTGCTGCAGTCTAGGCCTCTTCATCCACCTCTGTAGTGACAGTGGCACCTGCCACCCCGCAAACAGAGGATCCGCCAGCAACACCGCCACCTGGGTCACCAACAACCATCTCCACAATGACCCGAGGAAGCGTTCAGCTTTCTATCTCCCAAACACTGGAGCGAAAGAGGAAGTACCCCCCTACCCACCCGCGATCCCTGGCCCTGAATGCCAGCATTTCAAAATTCCTGGCCTTTGAAATGCTGTCATTCCGTCTGGTGGAGATGCAGAGTTTTAAAAGCCTTATGGCGGTGGCTGTCCCACAGTACGTCGTGCCCAGCCGCCACTACTTTTCCAGGCAAGCCATCCCTTCCCTGCACAACCAAGCAGGTGACAAAATCAGGTGTGCACTGCGCAACGCCATCTGTAGCAAGGTCCACCTAACTACGGATACGTGGACCAGTAAGTGCGGTCAGGGACGTTATATCTCCCTAGCAGCACACTGGGTAAATACAGTGGCGGCTGGGCCTGAGGCGGATAGCAGTTTGGCCCATGTCCTTCCACCACCAAGGATTACAGGGCGCTTCAGTTTTCCTCCTGTTCCTAACTCCTCCTACTCCGCTTCCTCATCCTCTACCGCCTCCTCTTCCGGTCAGCGTAACACCTTCACCACCAACTTTTTTTTTTAAACTTGCCTGTTTGGGGGAAAAACCACACACTGCGCAGGAGTTGTGGAGGGGCATTTAACAGCAGACCGATGAGTGGTTGCTGCCAGTGAGCCTCAAGCAGGAACTGGTGGTGTGCGATAACGGGCGAAATCTCGTAGCAGCTCTGGGCCTAGCCGGTTTGACACACATCCCTTGCCTGGCGCATGTGCTGAATTTGGTGGTGCAGAGGTTCCTTAGAAATTACCCCGATATGTCAGAGCTGCTGCAGAAAGTGTGGGCCGCCTGTGCGCACTTTCGGCGTTCTCACCCTGCTGCTGCTCGCCTGTCATCGCTGCAGCGTAACTTCGGCCTTCCCGCTCACCGCCTCATATGTGACGTGCCCACAAGGTGGAACTCCACCTTGCACATGCTGGCAAGACTGTGTGAGCAGCAGCAGGCCATAGTGGAGTTTCAGCTACAGCAAGCACGCGTGAGTTGCTCTGCGGAACAGCACCACTTCACCACCAATAACTGGGCCTCCATGTGAGACCTGTGTGCTTTGTTGCGCTGTTTCGAGTACTCCACCAACATGGCCAGTCCTGATGACGCCGTTCTCAGCTTAACTATCCCACTTCTATGCCTTCTTGAAAAAACACTTCGGGCGATGATGGAAGAGGATGTGGCACCGGATGAGGAGGAGGAGGAGGAGGAAGACGTATAATTTTTTAAGGCTTTCAGGGCAGTCATTCGCAAGTGGCTCCGAGGGTGGGATCCTGCACCCCCAAATGCCAGGGACACAATTGTCCAGCAGGGGCACAGTTCTGGAGGATGACGAGGATGAGGAGATGGAGGAGGATATGGAACCATGTTCACAGCAGGGTGGCACCCAGGCCAGCTCATGGCCATCACTGGTGCGTGGCTGGGGGGGATACGGAGAACACAGAGGATACACCTCCCACAGAGGACAGCTTTTTGTTGCCTCTGGGCAGCCTGGCACACATGAGCGATTACATGCTGCAGTGTCTCCGCAACGACCGCCAAGTTTCCCACATTGTAACTTGTGCTGATTACTGGGTGGCCACCCTGCTGGATCCCTGTTACAAGGACAACGTACCATCCTTAATTCCCTCACTGGAGCATGATCAGAAGATGCGCGAGTACAAGGGCACGATGGTAGACGCGCTGCTGGTGGCATTCCCACCTGACAGCGGGGGCACAGTGGAAGCACATGGCCAAGGCACAGGAGGAGGAAGAGGTCGCCAACGCAGCCAGGGCACCGCCAGCACCTCAGAAGGCAGGGTTAGCATGGCCAAAATGTGGAAAAGCTTTGTCAGCACGCCACAACCAGCAGCAGCACCACCAGTTGATATTGAACGTCTTAGCAGGAGGCAGCATTTGACTAACATGGTGGAGCAGTATGTGTGCACACGCCTAGATGTACTGAATGACGGGTCTGCCCCCTTCAACCTCTGGGTCTCCAAGTTGGGCACATGGCCTGAGCTTGCCCTTTATGCCTTAGAGGTGCTGGCGTGCCCTGCAGCCAGTGTATTATCTGAACGTGTATTTAGCACGGCTGGGGGCGTTATCACAGACAAGCGCAGCCGCCTGTCCAGAGCCAATGTGGACAAGCTCACGTTCATTAAAATGAACCAGGCATGGATCCCACAGAACTTGTCTGTACCTTGTGCAGAATAGACATGTATAACGGCCTTACCCAGCCATTGTTGTATTTGATCTTTCTTACTCTTTTGGGGTGTACCCTAATTTTAAAAAAATGTAATTAAAAACCAAAACCAATGTTGGCTACCTCGTCCTCCTCCTCCACCGCCCCTGCTGCTTCCACCTACACCGCCACATCCACCGCCACCTCAACCTCCTTCTCCATATGGGCCTCGTCCTCCTCCTACATCATTCAAGAATATTATTTTTTATTTTTATGTTTTTTATGTTATTTTAAGTTATTTCCCTATCCACATTTGTTTGCAGAGCACTTGCCATGCTCTTAAGATGATTTTGCTGCCATTTGCAGCCCTCTAGCCCTTTCCATGTTTGTTGTAGAGCCATTTTAGTGCTCAAAAGTTCGGGCCACCATTGACTTCAATGGGGTTCGGGATCTGGGTAAAGTTTGGGTTAAGTCCGGGTCACGAACCCGGACTTTTTTTTCAATTTCGGCCGGACCCGCCGAACCCGGACATCCAGGTGTTCGATCAACTCTACTTACTAGTATTAAATATATAAATGTAGTATGTACATTTTTTGGAGAGATTTGGTATCCTATATTATGTTTCAATAAGAGATCTGCATCCACTTTGTGATATTCCAACAGCAAGTAGCTAACTCATTTCCAGTCCATACCTAATGGTTATCTAACTCTTACAGGAGTATGCTAAAAGTAAAAAAAGCCAGAGCAGTGATGTTTTTCATGGCAGTTAATCAGTTTCTTTCTTTCATTTTTAAATTTGCAGCAGGAAAATGACCAGTACAGTTTGATTAGTTTCTGTTGGCAATCCTTCTATGTTTCCTTTGCAAGACTCTTAACAGGCTACCATTGCTTGGAGCTAGAATCTAAAATAGCATGGAAAAGAGCAGAACATTCTCTCTGATTGCCAGTGCAATTAAAGAGAATTTGTCACTAAGAAAATAACAGTTGAAAAAGAAAGATCTCCAGCATACTTCTGAAATCTAATTGTGTGACAGTGTATCTGTAACCTCAAACTAAGCTTTCCCATTTTAAACAAATGCTTTACCTCCATCATCTAGGCACAGAGCAATATCAAAAGTTTCTGACTCCGCCAGTGGTGGATCAGACAGGAAACTCTGGCAAAGAATGTAGAAGCATGTACTGTAAAGTGCCTGGTGCACAACATCAGCATGCTTGCTTTAATACATTTCCGGGTTTACTTTAAATAGAAGACGCTAAATGTGTTGATTTTCCACTTCTGATTACTCAGCAAGAACAGCATGACTATAAAATGTAAAAGTGATTTATACATTGCTTCAGCCTACTCTACAACTCTTTGAGCTTTTCAGATTTGTCTCAATGTTACCTTGTTTTCATTATATCAATTTAGTAATTGAAGGGCACAAAAGTGTCACAAAAGAGCTTAAAGCAGGAAGTCAAGTTTTATCATGGCTGTGGTGAGATACATAAAATATCATTGAGATATGCTTTCACTACCACCTCCACACTTTCCATTAGTGGGGGGAAAAAATACAGAAAACACATAATAAACTGTCTCCAACCACAAACAAACAACTGTGTGTCATTCTGAAAACATGTCTTACCATCTGATGGCTATAATTTGCAGATCATTAAGCCCACAAGTGCTATCCACTTAGTTAATAACAATTCAGAAAGGACGAAAAGTTACCAGTGTGTTTTATAAAGGGAATCTGCACCAATTCCAAAACAGAGGTATAAAGGAGCGATGTCGAGGCGTATATCAATTAAATGCAGTATACAAAAGAACACCCCCCTTTTGTTTTGTTTTTCAATTTTCTCAGTAATAAACATGTCCTACTTCCTATATATGCTGTAGTGTTTAAAACCGAAATGAACATGAAGAAAAACGTATCAAGATGTATGAACAATTTTCTTCATTTCGAGGACAAGTAGCAGTTAAAAGTAGAGAAGGAAAAACTTTGTAAAACCTGCTCCACCTGTGACTTACTTCTGGCACAAATGCTCTCTGTTGAGTCTTCTACAAGCAACAATCTATAAAGGGGTCCAGATAAAAATATTATAGATGAAAAATATGTTTTCCTTAAAGGGGTATTGCTACTTACCATTTTTGTCAACTTTTTTGGGGAGATAATCTGGGAAAGTAATGAAAAACAAAACTTTTGGAACAGTGTTGGGGAAGCATTACCATCAGCTAGTGGGTACAGGGCATGGAAAGTGTGTAGGCAGGCTGGCTGGGGCAAAGGTAGATGGGTGGTTTGTCACGTCCTCCATGTTTTCCCATTAACTTGTTGGGCGCCAAGTACTGGGTCACATGGAAGGCCTACCCTGAGTGGGTTTTGCTGGGCTATGTTAGACACTTTGTACAGGGTCACTTTACTGCATACATGGGGTACCTTTCTCTTTGTACAGTTTTCATCAATGCCCCTGAGGCTGCTGTGGGGGAATTATTGAGCTTAAGGCAGACCTCTACAGTTAGAGATGAATGTACACCATGCACATTGGCCCTGCAACTGTTCCCCAGTTAACTCTTAGTTCCCTGTGACCTTCTACACCACAGGGGTCAAACTGGCATCCCTCCAGCTGTTGCGGAACTACAAGTTCCATGAGGCATTACAAGGCTAACAGTTACAAGCATGACTCCCACAGGCAGAGGCATGATGGGACTTGTAGTTCAGCCATAACTGGGGGGCCACCAGTTTGACACCCCTGATCTACACCTTCACAGCAACTTGCATTTTGGAGGGAAACACCGAGCCAATGTCCACATCCACCTGTCCATCGTTTCCTACTACCAATACCAAGTAGCATAGTGGGCCCTGCCGTGCACTCTGCATGGGCTCCACACATGCACTAACCAAACTCTCGAACCTCTGTAAATGATGGGGAACCTCTATAGGGCAAACTGCTCCTGAAGTTATGGGAGACAGACCACTGTCAACAACAACATCTCCTTCACTGCTAGAAGCCGTATCACCTATAACAGGTACACACTATTGAGATTTTACTTGAGAAAAGTGTAAAATTAACATTTCAGAGTCCAACATACAAGTGCAATGTTTTCCTACATCCATACTCCTAACTACAGGCTTGTGTGCTGCCCCGGCATACCTGCAAAGGTGCAGTTCACAGTCCTTCCGAGCCTCTCTAATGTACAGTAAATGTAAATCCTTATGAAGCACATTCCAGCAGTGGTATCTTTGGGGTAAAGCCCAGGTTCTGATAGCTTCACATTTCAAAAGTAAGAAGTGGCATTTCCGTGGCTCCACAGCGAACCTCCACACACTTACCATTTCCGGGCTGCACCCAGGCTGTTCTCTCTAGATCCAAACTACAGTCAATTTTATATGTCACAGGTCCAGTGGGTCGGACCCAACCAAAAGACTCACCAAAACAGCAAAAGAACCAGGAAAGGTCTTAACTCCTACCCTCCCAGCCTGGACAGCACCAAACTGACTGGTTAAAATCTCAACCTATTTACAGGTGCTCTACAAGGTTGATTGTCTGACCAAAACATTTTTTATATGAGGACACTATTGTGGAGTTTGCAAAATCTCCGTGTTTGTACAGTATGAGTTTGTTTTTGGCACTCCATTTTTCTTTTCCACTTAAATTACGTGCTAGTAGGTTAACTGGCCCTTCCATGTATACATGTTGGACAGCGACCTAAAGGCTGGTACAGACAACCGCATATCGGCCACTATCAGCTAGTTCAACAGAAACCGACCCACATTCGGCCCGTGTACAGCAATCTGTTCGACAGAATCCAGTCTAACAATCGGCTTTTATCAAACGTGCATGCTGGAAAACAGCATCCAATCAGCTCTTGCAGCCAATGGCGTGTGCGTTGATCAGTGTGTTCTGGTGGGGGGGGGGGGGTGGGGGGGGGGGCGCGCTGTGTTCCTAGGACACAGTGCAGCCCCAATCTTGGTAAAGAGCCAATGATGTGGCTCTTTACCCATGTGATCGGCTGTGGCCAATCACAGCTGGTCACATGTAAATGAGGAAGTGCCGTTTATCGGCACTCCTTACCTCACACTGTCAGAGTGTGTGGCAAGGAGAGCTGATCAGCGGCTCCTCCTCAGAGTGAAGTCCAGGAAAGGTAATCAGGGCACTGATCATCAGTGCCCTGATTACAGTAAAGTACAACATAGTAAAAAACAGTGCCCAAACAGTGCCCAATCAATGCCCATCAGTGACACAAAACGGTGCCCAATCAATGCCCATCAGTGAAACCAATCAGTGCCCACAGTGACCTCAATCAAAGCCAATTAGTGATGCCAGTCAGTGCCCATCAGTGGCTGCTCATCTGTGCTGCCCATCAGTGCCATCTGTCAGTGCCCATCAGTGCTGTTTGTCAGTGCCCATCAGTACCATCTGTCAGTGCCATCTGTCAGTGCCCATCAGTGCTGTCCATCAGTGCTGCCCACCATTGACCCCTATCAGTGCCAAATATCAATGCTCATCAGTGCCGCATATCAGTGCCACCTATCAGTGCCCATCAGTGCGGCAAATGAGTGCCTCCTCATCGGTGCCACCTCATCAGTGCCCATAAGTGCCACCTCATCAGTGCCCATCAGTGCAGCCTGTCAGTGCCCATCAGTGAAGGACAAAAATATCTTATTTACAAAATTTACTGACAGAAATTAAGAAAAAAAATTTTTTTCAAATATGTCTGTCTTTTTTTGTAAAAAAATGAAAAAACCCAGCGTTGATTAAATACCACCAACAGAAAGCTGTATTTGTGTGAAAAAAAAATGATAAAAATTTCATTTGGGTACAGCATTTCATGACCGCACAATTGTCATTCAAAGTGTGACAGCGCTGAAAGCTGAAAATTGGCCTGGGCAGGAAGGGGGTGAAAGTGCCCTGTACTGAAGTGGTTAATCATGCAATGGGCTGTAGAGTATGTCTTCAAAATCCTTATCTGTGTGCAAGTATACCTGGGATAAGTGATGCTATTTAAAGGCAAATTGTGGGCACACCAAATAGTCATTTTAATCAGGTTTTGTGATAAAAAAAGATTAATTTCATTATTTTTGACAAAAGTGCTTGTTGTGAGTTCAATGTCAGGATGGTGGTGGGGTTGAGGGTTCTCAGAAATGTTTGGTGTAACAGTTTCTATAATAAAAAAATAGAAAATCACTGTCAAAATCAAGTTTTGATTTTCATAATTTAACTTTCTCAGGAGAGCGGCTACAAATGTCATAAATGGTAATTGTAAATGTAGTAATGGCCACACACACACACACAATAGTTGGGACCATGTGCTTTAATGGAAACACACATTTCTGTATCTGTTATATTATTTCTGACTTCTAAAAAACATCTGTGATACACACTGTCATGGAAGAAAGGGATTTACGTAACAGAGGTTAAAATATTTAGGGGTTCTTTTTAAAGGAACAGCAATTATTTTAGTTTGGCTTTCGAGATACAGCTTTATATAATGATTTATATACATATTAAAGAAAGAGAAATAATAGTGCAAGAAAAATAGTATTTGTAGAAAAAAATATTACACAATAGGCAAGAATAGATAGCAAAAAATGAAAATAAAATCATAAAGTATCCAACATGTTTTCTGGTCTTTGGGTTCAGGTGGAGTTCCTTATTGTAGTTTAAGTCCAATGTAATGCGAATAATTGGCCCTTAGCATGATTCTATGCATGTGTGGAAAAAAGAGAATTCATTTCAGAAATTACATAACCAGAGGAACTAAGGAGTGGCTGAGGGGGTGTCAAAATGTTTATGGTCATATTGCAGTCCTGCAGTGAGAGATGAACAGGCAGGAATGTGGATGATTTCCACTGATGCTAGACTATTTATGATAAGTCATTAAGCCTTGCTAACTGGCTGTTGGTTTGTGTAATGTCTGTTTACTGGTTTAATTTCTTAATCCTGGAACACCAGAATGTTTTTACTATTACAATTTAAAAGATATCTGTTTTTCTGGGCTCTGCCTTCAAGTTATTTATGATGGCTCTGTAAAAAAGCATCTATTTTTCCAGCTTTTATAGTTGCCTGTGTAATATCATTAACCCTTTACAAACAGCTAAGTAAAGGTCTGCCATACCCCACTAATCCATGTATTAAGCCTGTTAGAATTCCTCAGTGACAAGTCTGAGGATTTTGCCTAACCAAGATTTATGGTCCTTTCAAGCCAAGTGGAAGGGCTCTGTTTGTATATTCGCTTTGATTGTGTTCTGGCTAGGGTTGGTTGTAATGAGACACACAAACTTTAAACTTAATATAGGGTCACAGATCTGTGAATGCTCAGGGAAATTACCCATTAACCATTTAGTATCAATATGTTCTTTAAGAATAAAGTTCTTAGATATTTCGTTAGGAATTTTAATGTTTTACCGTGGCATGGTGTAGAATCACCACAACAAATGGAATTCATGGGCACGATTGAATCAGGAGAAACCTCCACCAAGAAAAAACAGCCAGAAGGAAGCTAGCCATTAGCAACTTATGAAGTAGCCCCAAATGTTTATCACCAATCCTGGTCTGGACTTTGTTTCACAAAAGAAATTTGAGTGATTGAGAATATTTCCCAAATTAAAGTGTTACTTTGATTACTATCTTCCTGTGTCAATTGTATATGTGCACCTCTGTCTTGCTGCTGGTGGTACCACCTTTCCTTCAACCCCCAATATTCTTTCTTTACTTTCCTTCCAGCAGGTATTGTTTTGTAAATGCAAGGGTACCGGAATGCTATTATTAGTAGCATTAACAAATATTTGAGAATTGTAATGAATAATATAATAATATTGGGTTGCATTTTCAATAAATAATAGCAGTTCTGGATGTAGAGTTGACTATCAAGGAAGAATATGCTTTGTCCACTGTTGAATAAAAATTAAAGCCATATGTTTTAGAAGTCTGATGACAATGAAGACACGTTATAGCTTTTTAGGGTGCTATTTGGTTACTTAAGTCCCCTCACCACAACCAGACTAGCTACCCATCTTGGTACTCTCTAAAAACTCTAAAAACTACTCTAGCAAAACCACTAAAACAACTGTATGCTAATTGGAATAAATGGCTATATAATTTTAGTTTTCTTTACATCAGTAAAAGATGGCAGAAAATACATTTTCAGATTCTCTCTCTCTGTCTATCTCTCTAGCCCTTTAATGGTTCTTTATTTTTGACATACTGGACCATTATGGTCAAAAAAATGTAAAAGCCAAGAAAGCAATTCTCAGTTCAGAACAGCATATGTAATGCTATCATAATGAAGTAAAACAAATTAAGTATTTTTTTTTAGTATGCACAATAAAATGTAACATTTACTTGAGTGTGAAAAATCAAACAGCAACAACATTGACAAAATAAGAATGTGTTCATATTTAACTTCTGTTCATACTACGTTGTGGCTAAGAGGGAAAAAAATGTC
Organism: Pelophylax lessonae; assembly: GCF_965119305.1. Taxonomy (NCBI): domain Eukaryota; kingdom Metazoa; phylum Chordata; class Amphibia; order Anura; family Ranidae; genus Pelophylax; species Pelophylax lessonae. The sequence goes on from NC_138770.1 coordinate 302,902,190, forward strand.
TTACCCTAGCAAAACCATTGCAGATGACTGTCAATTAGAAATAATTCATGAAAGTGGTCTGCTGTGAACAATTATCAAACAATGATGATAGAGACTGATGAAAATTGATATCAGAATTTTCTTCCTTGTTTACTGTAATAGTGGACCAGTGCAAAACAAGGTCTGACGGGCACTAGAACTAAAACACACACTGACAATGGTACTGAGATTTTATGGCAGATCACCCTATAATGGCAGTCTCATTCAAACAGCCAGACTCAGATGTCTTCTTGTGAAATGTAACAAAAATTGGTGACCCATTTTCCCAATAGCACATAGACACATGGATCACAGGTTATATGGGTGTTCTACTCGCGCCAATGTTGCGGTATATAATGAGGGAAGCAGCAGGTTATCAAGTCAACTATAGTACATATAATTGACTGAGCATAGAATAAATGACAAAGGAAAACTGCGCTAACCTTAGGTTAATGTGAGGACTTAGTAAAGTGCTATAATGGTTTTAAAGATAATTGAGATATCTCAAATACATCAAAAAGTGCATATATAAGTGCATAAAAATATTATGACAATAATAAATACAGTAAATAAATACAAGGTGATAATGAATTGCTTCAATAAAAAGTCCGTGATACTGCTGATTAGAAGAAAAGTGCAATAGTGCTGTAAAGTCTTCTGAGTGCAAATAATACTGGTGTAGTGATAATTATGACCCTCCACTTCACCGCAATGTGCTAGATGGTAAGGTAGCTCACTTACCAGATGGCGTGGATTCCTGTGGCGTACGCCAACAAGAATCAAACTGCGCTTGTACACCGCTCCAGCTTTGGTTTGTAGATGAATAGGATCCTTGGGATGCTGGTGTAGACTCAAAATGAAAGAAAAAAGAAGCTCCTCATCGTGTAGAAGGTTAACAACCTTTATTTAACACTTCACACGAACATCAGTGTATATAAAAACTTCAATAAAAAACACTGCATTGATGAAAAAACTTGTCACTCCAAAGCACCACACAATAGATGTCACAGCAAACATATGCCCAACTGCAACTAAGTGCAAAAAGTTGCAAAAACAATAATGGCTGAGTCTCCGCTCTAGCCACTTCTGAGCTCCTATTCAGCCTCGCGGCTGCTGTATTAGGACGCTGCTATGTGAACAGTCGCAAGGTACGCCGTACCTGGAAGTGGGGACTCGGCATGTGGTTCAGCAGTTTGCTCAGAACGAGGCAACGTGCGTACCAACTTGACGCGTTTCGTCAGAGATATGACGTCTTCGGAAGTGGTGCGTACGTTGCGTAGGATGAGAATTTTATGCAATTACCCTTTTATTCACATTTTTATAATCACTATTAAATATTTTAGGTCTTCACAATGGTGTTTTATGGTATCCAAGTAGCGATATTTGGAACCCAATATCATTTAGTATTATGTAATTTTTTGGTATATACACATATGGTTAAAATAATTGATATACTATAACTAGGGTTGAGCGAACACGGACTGTATTATTCGTGTTTGTACCGAATAATTGGATTTTTGTTACCCGAACACGGACCCGAAAACTCTACTGTATATTCGGGTAAAAATCCGTGTTCGGTCCTTTTTTTTCCGGGTTTTGCATGCTTTGGCGCGCTTTTCATGGCGGGCTTTCAACAGCCAATCAACAAGCGTTTAACTGGTGTGCCTAAGCCATCCCAGCCATGCCTACAAATGTATCAGTAGCTGTGATTGGCCGTCTGAAGCATGTGACCAAGTCTTTATAAGTTCGAGGCAGCGCCGCTGCGGCGTCATTCTGCTGTTTAGTTCAGGGAGAGAGCACACATCAACGTGCTGGCTGCTGATTAGGGACAGACAGGAAAAAAAACATTTGTGTCCGGATAGAATTGAGGGACAGGTCGGAGTGTGTTAGGCAGGGCGAGTTGTAGGCATTTTAGGGAGAGAGTCTGCTGATTTTTAGGGTCAGTGTGTTCTACAAACTACAATCGATATTGCTGTGTGGGGTGGGGTTTGCAGTGACCGATCTACGATCTTAGCAATCCTTTTAGGGACAGAGTCTGCTGATTTTTAGGGTCAGACAGTGCGTTCTACAAACTACAATCGATATTGCTGTGTGGGGTGGGGTTTGCAGTGACCGATCTACGATCTTAGCAATCCTTTTAGGGACAGAGTCTGCTGATTTTTAGGGTCAGACAGTGTGTTCTACAAACTACAATCGATATTGCTGTGTGGGGTGGGGTTTGCAGTGACCGATCTACGATCTTAGCAATCCTTTTAGGGACAGAGTCTGCTGATTTTTAGGGTCAGTGTGTTCTACAAACTACAATCAATATTGCTGGTTGGGGTGGGGTTTGCAGTGACCGATCTACGATCTTATCAATCCTTTTAGGGAGAGAGTCTGCTGATTTTTAGGGTCAGTGTGTTCTACAAACTACAATCGATATTGCTGTGTGGTGTGGGATAGGAGATAGGCAGGTGTCAGTGGTCCACATCCATTTTGCTGTGTGTGGGCTGCAGTGAACACAATCTTTTTGGGCTGCAGTAAACACAATCTTTTTGGGGTGCAGTGAACACAATCTTTTTGGGCAGCAGTAAACACAATCTTTTTGGGGTGCAGTGAACACAATCTTTTTGGGCAGCAGTAAACACAATCTTTTTGGGGTGCTGGCTGCTGATTAGGGACAGACAGGAAAAAAAAAACATTTGTGTCCGGATAGAATTGAGGGACAGGTCGGAGTGTGTTAGGCAGGGCGAGTTGTAGGCATTTTAGGGAGAGAGTCTGCTGATTTTTAGGGTCAGTGTGTTCTACAAACTACAATCGATATTGCTGTGTGGGGTGGGGTTTGCAGTGACCGATCTACGATCTTATCAATCCTTTTAGGGACAGAGTCTGCTGATTTTTAGGGTCAGACAGTGCGTTCTACAAACTACAATCGATATTGCTGTGTGTGGGGGGGGGGGGGGGTTTGCAGTTACCGGATCTACGATCTTATCAATCCTTTTAGGGACAGAGTCTGCTGATTTTTAGGGTCAGACAGTGTGTTCTACAAACTACAATCGATATTGCTGTGTGGTGTGGGATAGGAGATAGGCAGGTGTCAGTGGTCCACATCCATTTTGCTGTGTGTGGGCTGCAGTGAACACAATCTTTTTGGGGTGCAGTGAGCACAATCTTTTTGGGGTACAGTGAACACAATCTTTTTGGGGTGCAGTGAACACAATCTTTTTGGGGTGCAGTGAACACAATCTTTTTGGGGCGCAGTGAACACAATCTTTTTTGCCCACTGAGGAGGAGGGAGAAAAGTATTTTTCTATCAGGCACTGTGTGCAGCATTTTTCCTTCAGCTGTGCTGTGCTGAGTGACTGATCATACACTGCTGTGTTCAGTTCACATGTGCTAATATTGAGTGGTTTCAGAAATCATACACTTTTTTTCTATTCCACTATTCAATATACAGCCTTGGATTAAAAAAAATTAAATTGTGGCCTGCAGCAGAGCTGAATGCTATTTGGGGTTTTTGGGGTTCATCTCATACTTCTGAAGATTTGAGGGTGCTGCCTGTTCCATACTCCTCCTACTCCTCATTCAGCCTTTTAGGGGTACAAACAATAGTAATTGGGGCCTAGTGTGCTTCTGTACGTGTGAGATACATACACTTTTTTTGATCATATTTCCTATTCTGCTATTCAATAAAAACCTTTGGGGATCAATTAAATTGCGGGATAGTTTGTGTTGGTACGTGTGAGATCCACCTTTCCAGGTTTTTGGGGTTCATCTCATACTTCTGAAGATTTGAGGGTGCTTCCTGTTCCATACTCCTCCTACTCCTCATTCAGCCTTTTAGGGGTACAAACAATAGTAATTGGGGCCTAGTGTGGTTTTGTACGTGTGAGATACATACACTTTTTTTGATCATATTTCCTATTCCGCTATTCAATAAAAACCTTTGGGGATCAATTAAATTGCGGGATAGTGTGTGTTGGTACGTGTGAGATCCACCTTTCCAAGTTTTTGGGGTTCATCTCATACTTCTGAAGATTTGAGGGTGCTGCGTGTTCCATACTCCTCCTACTCCTCATTCAGCCTTTTAGGGGTACAAACAATAGTAATTGGGGCCTAGTGTGCTTCTGTACGTTTGAGATACATACACTTTTTTTGATCATATTTCCTATTCCGCTATTCAATAAAAACCTTTGGGGATCAATTAAATTGCGGGATAGTTTGTGTTGGTACGTGTGAGATCCACCTTTCCAAGTTTTTGGGGTTCATCTCATACTTCTGAAGATTTGAGGGTGCTGCCTGTTCCATACTCCTCCTACTCCTCATTCAGCCTTTTAGGGGTACAAACAATAGTAATTGGGGCCTAGTGTGCTTCTGTACGTTTGAGATACATACACTTTTTTTGATCATATTTCCTATTCCGCTATTCAATAAAAACCTTTTAGGGATCAATTAAATTGCGGGATAGTTTGTGTTGGTACGTGTGAGATCCACCTTTCCAAGTTTTTGGGGTTCATCTCATACTTCTGAAGATTTGAGGGTGCTGCCTGTTCCATACTCCTCCTACTCCTCATTCAGCCTTTTAGGGGTACAAACAATAGTAATTGGGGCCTAGTGTGCTTCTGTACGTGTGAGATACATACACTTTTTTTGATCATATTTCCTATTCCGCTATTCAATAAAAACCTTTGGGGATCAATTAAATTGCGGGATAGTTTGTGTTGGTACGTGTGAGATCCACCTTTCCAAGTTTTTGGGGTTCATCTCATACTTCTGAAGATTTGAGAGTGCTGCCTGTTCCATACTCCTCCTACTCCTCATTCAGCCTTTTAGGGGTACAAACAATAGTAATTGGGGCCTAGTGTGCTTCTGTACGTGTGAGATACATACACTTTTTTGATCATATTTCCTATTCCGCTATTCAATAAAAACCTTTGGGGATCAATTAAATTGCGGGATAGTTTGTGTTGGTACGTGTGAGATCCACCTTTCCAAGTTTTTGGGGTTCATCTCATACTTCTGAAGATTTGAGGGTGCTGCCTGTTCCATACTCCTCCTACTCCTCATTCAGCCTTTTAGGGGTACAAACAATAGTAATTGGGGCCTAGTGTGGTTTTGTACGTGTGAGATACATACACTTTTTTTGATCATATTTCCTATTCCGCTATTCAATAAAAACCTTTGGGGATCAATTAAATTGCGGGATAGTTTGTGTTGGTACGTGTGAGATCCACCTTTCCAAGTTTTTGGGGTTCATCTCATACTTCTGAAGATTTGAGGGTGCTGCCTGTTCCATACTCCTCCTACTCCTCATTCAGCCTTTTAGGGGTACAAACAATAGTAATTGGGGCCTAGTGTGCTTCTGTACGTGTGAGATGCATACACTTTTTTTGATCATATTTCCTATTCCGCTATTCAATAAAAACCTTTGGGGATCAATTAAATTGCGGGATAGTTTGTGTTGGTACGTGTGAGATCCACCTTTCCAAGTTTTTGGGGTTCATCTCAAACTTCTGAAGATTTGAGAGTGCTGCCTGTTCCATACTCCTCCTACTCCTCATTCAGCCTTTTAGGGGTACAAACAATAGTAATTGGGGCCTAGTGTGCTTCTGTACGTGTAAGATACATACACTTTTTTTGATCATATTTCCTATTCCGCTATTCAATAAAAACCTTTGGGGATCAATTAAATTGCGGGATAGTTTGTGTTGGTACGTGTGAGATCCACCTTTCCAAGTTTTTGGGGTTCATCTCATACTTCTGAAGATTTGAGGGTGCTGCCTGTTCCATACTCTTCCTACTCCTCATTCAGCCTTTTAGGGGTACAAACAATAGTAATTGGGGCCTAGTGTGCTTCTGTACGTGTGAGATACATACACTTTTTTTGATCATATTTCCTATTCCGCTATTCAATAAAAACCTTTGGGGATCAATTAAATTGCGGGATAGTCTGTGTTGGTAGGTGTGAGATCCACCTTTCCAAGTTTTTGGTGTTCATCTCATACTTCTGAAGATTTGAGGGTGCTGCCTGTTCCATACTCCTCCTACTCCTCATTCAGCCTTTTAGGGGTACAAACAATAGTAATTGGGGCCTAGTGTGCTTCTGTACGTGTGAGATACATACACTTTTTTGATCATATTTCCTATTCCGCTATTCAATAAAAACCTTTGGGGATCAATTAAATTGCGGGATAGTTTGTGTTGGTACGTGTGAGATCCACCTTTCCAAGTTTTTGGGGTTCATCTCATACTTCTGAAGATTTGAGGGTGCTGCCTGTTCCAAACTCCTCCTACTCCTCATCCAGCCTTTTAGGGGTACAAACAATAGTAATTGGGGCCTAGTGTGCTTCTGTACGTGTGAGATACATACACTTTTTTTGATCATATTTCCTATTCCGCTATTCAATAAAAACCTTTGGGGATCAATTAAATTGCAGGATAGTTTGTGTTGGTACGTGTGAGATCCACCTTTCCAAGTTTTTGGGGTTCATCTCATACTTCTGAAGATTTGAGGTTGCTGCCTGTTCCATACTCCTCCTACTCCTCATTCAGCCTTTTAGGGGTACAAACAATAGTAATTGGGGCCTAGTGTGGTTTTGTACGTGTGAGATACATACACTTTTTTTGATCATATTTCCTATTCCGCTATTCAATAAAAACCTTTGGGGATCAATTAAATTGTGGGATAATTTGTGTTGGTACGTGTGAGATCCACCTTTCCAAGTTTTTGGGGTTCATCTCATACTTCTGAAGATTTGAGGGTGCTGCCTGTTCCAAACTCCTCCTACTCCTCATCCAGCCTTTTAGGGGTACAAACAATAGTAATTGGGGCCTAGTGTGCTTCTGTACGTGTGAGATACATACACTTTTTTGATCATATTTCCTATTCCGCTATTCAATAAAAACCTTTGGGGATCAATTAAATTGCGGGATAGTTTGTGTTGGTACGTGTGAGATCCACCTTTCCAAGTTTTTGGGGTTCATCTCATACTTCTGAAGATTTGAGGGTGCTGCCTGTTCCAAACTCCTCCTACTCCTCATCCAGCCTTTTAGGGGTACAAACAATAGTAATTGGGGCCTAGTGTGCTTCTGTACGTGTGAGATACATACACTTTTTTTGATCATATTTCCTATTCCGCTATTCAATAAAAACCTTTGGGGATCAATTAAATTGCGGGATAGTTTGTGTTGGTACGTGTGAGATCCACCTTTCCAAGTTTTTGGGGTTCATCTCATACTTCTGAAGATTTGAGGGTGCTACCTTTTCCAAACTCCTCCTACTCCTCATCCAGCCTTTTAGGGGTACAAACAATAGTAATTGGGGCCTAGTGTGCTTCTGTACGTGTGAGATACATACACTTTTTTTGATTATATTTCCTATTCCGCTATTCAATAAAAACCTTTGGGGATCAATTAAATTGCGGGATAGTTTGTGTTGGTACGTGTGAGATCCACCTTTCCAAGTTTTTGGGGTTCATCTCATACTTCTGAAGATTTGAGGGTGCTGCCTGTTCCAAACTCCTCCTACTCCTCATCCTGCCTTTAGGGGTACAAACAATAGTAATTGGGGCCTAGTGTGCTTCTGTACGTGTGAGATACCTACACTTTTTTTGATCATATTTTCTATTCCGCTATTTAATCAAAACCTTTGGGTATAAACAATTAAATTGTGGGATAGTCTGTGTCGGTACGTGTGAGATACACCTTTCCAATTTTTGGGGCGCATCTCATACTGCCAAGGATTTGAGGGTGCTTCAGTCTGCCTCCTGCCTGTTCCGAACTCTTCCTACTCCTCATCCTGCCTTTAGGGTACAAAAAATTGTAATCGGGGCCTAGATTGTGTTTGTACGTGTGAGATACACCGTTTTGTAAAATTTGTCCTATTCCGCTATTCAATATACACCCTGTTTGAGTGTAAAAAATTAAATTGCGGGATAGTCTGTTTCGGTACATGTGAGATACACCTTTTTAAATTTGTTTGGCGCATCTCCTTCTACCGCCGAGGATTGCAGGGCGCTTCAGTTTGCCTCCTGTTCCCAACTCCTCCTACTCCTCTTCCTCATCCTGCCTTTAGGGTACAAAAAATTGTAATCGGGGCCTAGTCTGTGTTTGTACGTGTGAGATACACCGTATTATAACATTTTTCCTATTCCGCTATTCAATATACACCCTTTTGGAGTGTAAGAAAATTAAATTACGGCATAGTCTGTATCGGTACGTGTGAGATACACCTTTTAAATTTGTTTGGCGCATCTCCTTCCACCGCCAAGGATTGCAGGGCGCTTCAGTTTGCCTCCTGTTCCCAACTCCTCCTACTCCTCTTCCTCATCCTCCCTTTAGGGTACAAAAAATTTTAATCGGGGCCCAGTCTGTGTTTGTACGTGTGAGATAAACCGTTTTTTTATCCTTTTTCCTATTCCGCTATTCAATATACACCCTTTTGGGGTAAAAAACATTAAATTGCGGCATAGTTTGCATATTTGACTGTCAGATACACCCGTGCGATACTGTTGTTGTTTTGTTCCGCTATTCAATAAACACCTTTCTAGGGCAAGAACATAAATTACAGAAATATGAGGAGACCGTCAAATAGAGGCCGTGGCCTGGGTCGTGGTGCTGCTGGTAGAGCTCCTGTTGCAAGGAGAGGACGTGGTCGATCTGTGCCAGCTACACGCACAAGTGAAACACCTTCCTCAAGTGTTAGTAGGCGACAGAACCTGCATCAGTATTTGGTAGGGCATCATACGCCTCTAGAAGTGATGAGGCCAGAACACAGAGAGGCGATAGTAGATTGGTTTGCTGCTGACAGTGCCTCCAGTTCCTTCACATTGTCTCTCACCCAGTCTACTGCAGAAAGGTCAGAGTTGGCACCTGCAGCCGATGTCCAACCGTCTTTCACCTCACCCCCTTGCAAATCAGGCAAGCAGTCTAAGCCCCAAGCCATACAGCAGTCTCTTGTTCTTTTTGAGGACTCTGCCAGCAGGGTTTCCCAGGGCCATCCACCTAGCCCTGCCCCAGAAGTGGAAGAGATTGAGTGCAGCGATGCCCAACCACTCATTTCTCAAGATGAGTACATGCAAGGACCATCTCAGCACGTCTCCGATGATGACGAAACTCAGGTGCCAACTGCTGCGGCGTTCAGCATTGTGGAGACCGACAAGGAGGGCAGGGGTGAAGACTGGGTGGAAGATGATGTGGAGGACGATGAGGTCCTCGACCCCACATGGAATGAACGTCATGCAGGTGACCTGAGTGGTTTGGAGGAAGAGGCGGTGGTCGCACAGAGCCACCAGCACAGCAGAAGAGGCAGCAGGGTGCAGAAGCGGAGCGCCCATGCCCTAGACACTACGCCTGCTACTGCCCAACGCAGCAAGGGAACGAGCGCACTAAAGTCAGCTCAAAGGAGTTCTCTAGCGTGGAAGTTCTTTAGAAAATGTGCTGATGACAGTACATGAGTGGTTTGCACCCTGTGCAATCAGAGCCTGAAGCGAGGCATAAACTTTCTCAACCTGAGCACAACCTGAATGATCAGGCATCTAAGTGCAAAGCACGAGCTGCAGTGGAGTAGACACCTTCAAAACCAAGAAACGTCTCTGGCTCATCCTGCTGCCTCTTCTGCTGCAGTCTCGGCCGCTCCAGCCACATCTGTAGTGATACCGGCACCTGCCACCCCGCAAACAGAGGATCTGTCAGCAACACCACCACCTGGGTCACCAACCATCTCCACAATGTCCCGTGGAAGCGTTCAGCTTTCCATCTCCCAAACACTTGAGAGGAAGAGGAAGTACCCCCCTACCCACCCGTGATCCCTGGCCCTGAATGCTAGCATTTCAAAATGCTTGGCCTTTGAAATGCTGTCATTCCGTCTGGTGGAGACGCACAGTTTTAAAAACCTTATGTCAGTGGCTGTCCGCATGTACGTCGTGCCCAGCCGCCACTACTTTTCAAGGCAAGCAATCCCTTCCCTGCACAACCAAATGGGGTAAAAAATCAGGTGTGCACTGCGCAACGCCATCTCTGGCAAGGTCCACCTAACTACCGATACGTGGACCAGTAAGCACGGTCAGGGGCGTTATATCTCCCTAACGGTACACTGGGTAAATGCAGTGGCGGGTGGGCCTGAGGCGGATAGCAATTTGGCGCATGTCCTTCCACCACCGAGGATTGCAGGGCACTTCAGTTTGCCTCCTGTTCCTAACTTCTCCTACTCCGCTTCCTCATCCTCTACCGCCTCCTCATCCGGACAGCGTAACACCTTCACCACCAACTTCAGCACGGCCAGGGGTAAACGACAGCAGGCAGTTTTAAAACTTGCCTGTTTGGGGGACAAACCACACACCGCGCAGGAGTTGTGGAGGAGCATGGAACAGCAGACAAAAGAGTGGTTGCTGCCAGCGAGCCTCAAGCCCGGCCTGGTGGTGTGCGATAATGGGCGAAATCTCATAGCAGCTCTGGGCCTAGCCGGTTTGACGCACATCCCTTGCCTGGCGCATGTGCTGAATTTGGTGTTGCAGAGGTTCCTTAAAACCTACCCCGATATGTCAGAGCTGCTGCAGAAAGTGCGGGCCGTCTGTGCGCACTTTCGGCGTTCTCACCCTGCTGCTGCTCGCCTGTCAGCGCTGCAGCGTAACTTCGGCCTTCCCGCTCACCACCTCATATGTGATGTTCCCACAAGGTGGAACTCCACCTTGCACATGCTGCAAAGACTGTGCGAGCAGCAGCAGGCCATAGTGGAGTTTCAGCTGCAGCTGAAGTCGCTCTGCGGAACAGCACCACTTCACCACCAATAACTGGGCCTCCATGCGAGACCTGTGTGCCTTGTTGCGCTGTTTTGAGTACTCCACCAACATGGCCAGTGCCGATGACGCCGTTCTCAGCTTAACTATCCCACTTCTATGCCTCCTTGAAAAAACAATTCGGGCGATGATGGAAGAGGATGTGGCACAGGATGAGGAGGAGGAGGAGGAGGAGGATGAAGAGGTAACATTTCCAAGGCTTTCAGGGCAGTCATTCGCAAGGGGCTCCGAGGGTGGGTTCCTGCACACACAAACGCCAGGGACACAATTGTCCAGCAGTTCTGGAGGATGAGGAGGATGAGGAGGAGGAGCTGGAGGAGGAGATGGAACCATGTTCACAGCAGGGTGGCACCCAGGCCAGCTCATGGCCATCACTGGTGCGTGGCTGGGGGGATACAGAGGACACGGACGATACACCTCCCACAGAGGACAGCCTTTCGTTGCCTCTGGGCAGCCTGGCACACATTAGCGATTACATGCTGCAGTGTCTCCACAACGACCGCCGAGTTGCCCACATTCTAACTTGTGCTGATTACTGGGTGGCCACGCTGCTGGATCCCCGTTACAAGGACAACGTACCGTCCTTAATTCACTCACTGGAGCGCGATCGTAAGATGCGCGAGTACAAGCGCACGCTGGTAGACGCCATGCTGCTGGCATTCCCACCTGACAGCGGGGCCACAGTGGAAGCACAAGGCAGAGGAGGAGGAGGAGGAGGAGGAGGAAGAGGTCGCCAACGCAACCAGGGCACCGCCAGCACCTCAGAAGGCAGGGTTAGCATGGCCGAAATGTGGAAAAGCTTTGTCAGCACGCCACAACAAACAGCAGCACCAGCAGCTCATATGGAACGTCTTAGCAGGAGGCAGCATTTCACCAACATGGTGGAGCAGTATGTGTGCACACGCCTAGACGTACTGAATGAGGGGTCTGCCCCCTTCAACTTCTGGGTCTCCAAGTTGGGCACATGGCCTGAGCTTGCCCTTTACGCCTTGGAGGTGCTGGCGTGCCCTGCAGCCAGTGTATTATCTGAACGGGTATTTAGCACGGCTGGGGGCGTTATCACAGACAAGCGCAGCCGCCTGTCCAGAGACGATGTGGACAAGCTAACGTTCATTAAAATGAACCAGGCATGGATCCCACGGGACTTTTCCGTACCTTGTGCAGAATAGCGATGGATACCGACCTTACCCAGCCATTGTTCCATTTTTGCTCTTTCTCACTCTTTTGGGGTGTACCCTCATTTAAAATTTGTGAAAAGAAGCAGTGTTGGCTACCTCGTCCTCCTCAGGGCCAGATTAACGTAGGGGCTATTGGAGCTGCAGCTCCAGGCCCCTACCTTTTATATAGGCCCCAGGTTGGCCATATTCACTGTTACCGCTCTTCTGTCACTTGTAAACACAGAAGTCTGGCTTCTATGCTCGCTTCCCCAGGCAGCTCCCTCAGAACCTCTCCACACAGCACGAAGGCTGGACAAGGAGGGACAGTTGCCGATGCATGGATGTGTTTATGGGCTTCAGAGACAGCATCCCATGTGGAATTAGGCATGCATGGCTGCACCCTTCCTCCTCTGGGTGCATGCCAAGGCACGGCCCTTAAGGCCCTTCAAAATCCTCAGCACCAAGCCCATGATGCTCTTAACCCGGCCCTGGTCCTCCTCCACCGCCGCTTCCACCTACACCGCCCATAGGTGTGCGCAGCCTATTGCATTAGGGTGTGCACCCCAAAGTTTAAATACACATGCATGTGTTTGCCTACATGTACATGGCCCCGATACATTACTCTCCCTGCTGGCAAAGTGAAATAGAGCAGAGCAGGTCCGAGGGAGATCTTTCCCATCTCCTCACTGGCAAACAGAGCGATAATGCTATGTGCCCTAGGTGATTAGGGTGTGCCCAGGCACATCCGGCACACCCTGTGCGCACGCCTATGACACCGCCACATCCACCACCACCTCAACCTCCCTCCTACTCCATATGGGCCTCGTCCTTCAGAGATGAAGAACATTGTTTTATTTTTCTGTTTTTTTTTTGTTGTTTTAAGTTATTTCCCTATCCACATTTGTTTCCAGAGCACTTGCCATGCTCTTAACTACGTTTTGCTGCCATTTGCAGCACTCTAGCCCTTTCCATTGGTGTTTTAGAGCCATTTTAGTGCCTGAAAGTTCGGGTCCCCATTGACTTCAATGGGGTTCGGTGTCCGGGAAAAGTTCGGCAAAAGTCCGGGACACGGACCCGGACTTTTTTTTAAAGTTCGGCCGAACCCGCCGAACACGGACATCCAGGTGTCCGCTCAACTCTAACTATAACCCATTGGCAGGTTATAACAGCTTGAGATGACAGATATCGTGAGATACTTCTGGTCGGATCAAGGATGTTAAAGAGAGGGCGGGCTGAAAGGCGGATATGGCTTCCGTCTTCCGCATAAAAGTCTCATCCTACGCAACGTACGTACCACTTCCGAAGACGTCATATCTCTGGCGAAACGCGTCAAGTTGGTACACACGTTGCCTCGTTCTGAGCAGACTGCTGAACCACACGCCGAGTTCCCACTTCCGGATACGGCGTACCTTGCCACTGTTCACATAGCAGCGTCCTAATACACCAATAGGAGCTCAGAAGTGGCTAGAGCGGAAACTCAGCCATTATTGTTTTTGCAACTTTTTGCACTTAGTTGCAGTTGGGCATATGTTTGCTGTGACATCTATTGTGTGGTGCTTCGGAGTGACAAGTTTTTTCATCACTGTAGTGTTTTTTATTGAAGTTTTTATATACACTGATGTTCGTGTGAAGTGTTAAATAAAGGTTGTTAACCTTCTACACGATGAGGGGCTTTTTTTTTCTTTCATTTTGAGTCTACACCAGCATCCCAAGGATCCTATTCATCTACAAACCAAAGCTGGAGCGGTGTACAAGCGCAGTTTGATTCTTGTTGGCGTACGCCACAGGAATCCATGCCATCTGGTAAGTGAGCTACCTTACCATCTAGCACATTACGGTGAAGTGGAGGGTCGTAATTATCACTACACCAGTATTATTTGCACTCAGAAGACTTTATAGCATTATTGCACTTTTCTTCTAATCAGCAGTATCACAGACTTTTTATTGAAGCAATTCATTATCACCTTGTATTTATTTACTGTATTTATTATTGTCATAATATTTTTATGCACTTATATATGCACTTTTTTATGTATTTGAGATATCGCAATTATCTTTAAAACCACTATAGCACTTTACTAAGTCCTCACATTAACCTAAGGTTAGCACAGTTTTCCTTTGTCATATATTACATGGATCACAGGGCTGGATACTATAGGATAGATGTAACAACAACAAGCAAAAATGGCACATGACTTCCAACATCAATAAATTACTGGCAATGACTTAAAGACAACTAGGACTAAGCAAATCTGCCTGAGTTTGATTCATGGGATGATTTGATGATCCTCATGTGAAGTCTGCAAAACCGGAAATTAGAATTGAACTGCATTGAAGTCTATGGGGAGACAAATCAGGTGGTGAATCTCGATAATCAATTATGATCATTTTCAAGACTAATAGGAAATATATAATAAAAAGGGAACTGGGCACTCTTGTTGGAGAAATTTAACATTTATCAAGAAAATAAAAAAAAAAGAATGAAAAAAAAAACAAAATGTGCAGCAGAGATGGGGTTTTCCTTTTAATACTGCTTTGAGGGGGAAATGAAAAAGACAAAGTACTGCAAAGTATATTCCCATGGGTAATACGTTTAAAAGGCTAGAAATAAAACCTATGTGGCTCACGGCCAAAGTTAAAAAAGCTATAAATAATAAGAAAAGAGCTTTTAAAAAATATAAAAATGAAGGAACAATATCATTGTTTAATTGTTACAAAAAATATAACAGAATATGTAAAAAGGAAATCAAGGATGCAAACATTCTAAATTAACGACAGATTGTGAAAGATAGTAGGACAAACCCTAAAAAAAAAATTTCAAATATATTAAAAAGGTTAAGTCTGAGCATGTAGACCCTTTACAAAATAATCTGGAGTGGGTGACTGTGGACAAAGAGAAGGCAAATTTATTAAATACTTCCTTCAGCTCTGTGCATACAAAAGGAGCATGGGGTAGCTCATGAGCATAATGAGGATGGTATTGACACAGCCCCAAATGATCCACAATGGCTCAAAAGTGATATGGTCCAGAAATATTTCGAGAGAAAAAGGGTGGATAAAGCACCCGGACTGGCATCCACCCACGCATCCTAAAAGAATTGAGTGCTGTAATTTTAAAGCCTTCGTTTCTAATTTTTAGGGACTCGTTAAGGACTGAAATAGTACCACTGGATTGGCGTAGGGCCAATGTGGTGCCTATATTTAAAAAGGGATCAAAGTCTTTGCCAAGTAACTATAGACCTGTTAGTTTAAATTCTCTAGTTGGGAAGATACTGGAGAGTTTAATAAAAGATCACATAGATGAGTTCTTGCTGGAAAAAAAAATGTAAGCAACAGACAGCATGGATTCATGAGAGACAGAAGTTGTCAAACAAACCTGATTTCTTTTTATGAAGAGGTAAGTAAAACCTTGGACAGAGAGGTGGCTGTGGACGAAGTATACTTGGATTTGCAAAAGTGTTTCACAGTTCCCCACACACGGCTAATGTGTAAGCAAAAGTCTACAGGCTTGGAAAGATCAGTTTGTAAATGGATAGAAAATTGACTAAAAGATAGAATTCAGAGAGTAGTGGTTAATGATTCTTACTCTAAATGGTCTAAGGTTAGCAGTGGTGTACCCCAAGGTTCAGTGTCGGGACCTTTTTTTTTAAATATCTTTATAAATGATATAGGGTCTGGGATTAAAAGTACAATTTCAGTCTTTGCAGATGATACCAAGCTTTGCAGTGGAATAATTTCTTTACAGGATGTCTCCAACTTACAAGCTGACCTCAATGCACTGTTTCACTGGGCATCTATGTGGCAAATGAGGTTTAATGTTGATAAATGTAAAGTTATGCACTTGGGGACTAAGAATATGCATGCAGCATACATACTAGGGGGAGTAGAACTGGGGGAATTCATAACAGAGAAGGATCTGGGTGTTCTGGTAGATCCTAAGCTTAATAATAGCATGCAATGCCAAAGCAAGCAAAGTCCTTTCTTGTACTAACAGAGGCATGGACTCCAGAGAGAAAGATATAATTTTGCCCCTGTACAAATCATTAGTAAGACCTCATCTGGAATATGCAGTTCAGTTTTGGGCACCAGTTCTTAAAAGTATATAGTTAACTGGAGAAAGTGCAGAGAAGGGCAACCATACTGATAAGAGGCATGGAGGAGCTTAGCTATGAGAGAAGATTAGAGGAGAGAAGAGGAGATTAAGGGGGGATATGATCACCATGTATAAATACATAAGAGGTCCATATAGTGAACTTGGTGTTGAGTTATTCACTTTAAGGTCAACACAGAGGACAAGGGGGCACTTGTTACGTCTAGAGGAAAATGGAATTTGTCTTCAAAAACGGAAAGGTTTCTTCACCGTAAGAGCTGTGAAAATGTGGAATAGACTCCCTTCAGAGGTGGTCCTGGCTAGCTCCCTAGATTGCTTTAAAAAAGGTCTGGATTCTTTCCTGGGTGTACATAATATAAAATGAAGTTTATAGTCCCATCGCACACCTTCCCGGATATAGGCACATATGTATTGGCTGCTGTGCCGAATGCCGATCACCAGCTGGATGCTGGATCTATCACAGGTACATAAATATTCGCCAGCACACCATGGACCTTGCAAAAAAAGTCCAAAAGTTTTTTTTGCAAAAAAGATCACATCAGAAACAGTGCAACGTTTCGGAGCCACGCAGGACCCCTTCATCAGGCATGTGAAGTAATTTTTTGGGGCCCCTTCATCATCACATGCCTGACGAAGGGGTCCTGGGTGGCTCCGAAACATTGCACTGTTTCTGATGTGATCTTTTTTGCAATAAAGCTTTTGGACTGCTTTTGCAAGATCCATGGTGTTCTGGGGAATATGTATGTACCTACATAATATAAAAGGGTACTAATATTTATAGGTTAAGTTGTTCCAGGGAATATCCAATTGCCTCTCAGGGGATCAGGAAGGATTTTTTTCCCCTGCTGTAGCAAATTGGATCATGCTTTGCTGGGGTTTTTCGCCTTCCTCTGGATCATCTGCGGATATAGAATTGTGTATATGGGATTGTAGGTTGGGTTTTCCTTAATGTTTTTTTTTTTTTTTTATTGGTTGAGCCAGATGGACTTGTGTCTTTTTTCAACCTGACTAACTATGTAGCTACTGTATGTAAATCATTTAAATTACATACTTGAGAGATGCCTTTAGGTTGTTGTGACATAACAGTGCATTTTTCACAGACAGAAATAGTGACACCATATTATGGCATGACGTCTTTTTGAGGTAGAATTGTTTTTTTTATTATTTTCATTATTGCTTGATCTAAAAATAGCAGCAGCACCCCTATTATGGTTCATTTCAAATTGAAAAAAAGGCTTTTTTTAGGTAGTTTTTGCCTGAATAGATGGATGGAAATAGCAGTCACATCAAAAGCTAAAGGAAAGCTCATACCAAGTTGTTCTGATGAGTTTTAATGCTACCCTTCTCAAACCTCCCATTTTCTGAGGGTGTGGCATGTGCTACACAAAGTGGCAGGTATCCAGCTGCTATTATTTTGACCAGAAAGTCATCTCTCAGCCACAATTATTTTGCACAGGATGAGGTAGCAGAGGGAAAACACTGAGAATGGTTGGGGTGCTTGTTTTGAAGAGAAGGAGGATTCTGATGCTGGCGGTGAGGAGGAGAAGGGTTTGGGTTCTGGCAGTGACAAGTAGATGTAGGGTTATGGTACACTGATGAGGAAAAGTAGCTGGGTCCCAGAGGTGAGGAGGAGAAGGGTTGATGTGCTTGCAGTGAAGTGGAAGAGGGGGAAATGTAGAAGTCAGTCAACAGCTCTCTCTGAAAATACCAACAAAAATGGCCGCGCTCCAATGTAACGCTCCTGCGTTTTATGTATAATGTGGATTTACAGCTGCAGAAATATTCCACTTCAGTAGTCATGTAGAGAAACGCTGAGACACCAATCCCAACTCCCAAGACTCATCATGTGTGGATAATCTCAATTCAGCAAGTAGATACACACACTCAATAAGATGTTCCTAGAGTGACTTATATGTATAGTAATATAGTGATGATAGGCTGAAGAGACAGGTTGGGTAGAGATGATAGATGACAGACACTTGAAAGGAATGTTCTTGAAAGTAAGATAGTAGCAGATGGGATGCAGATAGGTTTAGCAATCATGTATGGTAGCAGATGATAGAGTAGCAGGTGAACATACAGGATAGACCAACCCAGTGCAAGAGCAGATGGTATTAGGCTCAAGAGCTAGCAATCTTAGTTAATGCAGATGTAGTAATAGTCCTTAGTATGCAGAGCTAGATAGTGTAAGCTTTAGTATGAAGGTTATAGAGGTTTCCCCTGTGGGGTACTTATCACTAGTAGCAATGTAGTAGAGGAGAGGTTCGGCAAGAGCGGATGATCCGGTAGCGGGATACAGGGATCAGCAGCGTGGTTCCTATAGCGAGGTATGCTTGCAAGCATGAGAGCTTCAAGGCAGATTATGCGGCGTTGAACGAACATGTGAGTGAGACCGCCGGAGGTTGAAATAGCCGCTCCAGCGGCGCTCAGTGATGACAGCATCGGTCTTAAAGGTGTATGCGCACCTTACCAAAAGAGAATGGTGGGGCGCATACACTTAGGAAAAGTGGAATTAGGGTACCAAAGGTACCAGAACATTACATCCAACAGATATAATGATGCTTCTTTTTTAAACCAACCAACAGTCAATGCAGGATACAAAAAGGTAGACGCGTTTCACACGTAAAGGTGGTGAACAAGCACGACTTTACGTGTGAAACACATCTACCTTTTTGTATCCTGCATTGACTGTCTGTTGGTCTAATAAAGAAGCATCACTATATATGCTGGAGTGCAGCCATTTTCGTTGGTATTTTCAAGTTTGGCGGTGGTGAGCCCCCACAGTTATTTGGAGCCTTCCTAGTCATCATTAGCGACGTGTGTACCTGTTGTTAATTTAGCAGCTCTCGCTGCCTCCTCCTCCCTCACTGGAGCACTGGGCTGTGGAGAGGGTGGGAGCAGCCGGCTCAGGCTCTCAGCAGCTTGCTGAAAGGCTGAGCTGGGTGCTGGTCCAGGCATGTGGGCGGATGATGTCTGAGCCTGAATAGGCTCTGTGACATCAGCAGAGAGCGGACTTCAGCCAGTTCTCTGCTGAAAACGGGTGACAGGAGTGCAAAACAAACTGCACTCCTGTGACCCACACGAGAAGTACAGCCAAAGGAGCTATGGTGCCACCTTCAAATTAAATAGACCAAGTACCAAGCTGATCACTTATACTCAGCTCTATCCTCCACAACTTTGTAGCATTGTGGTAACTAATTTTAATGTTAGGCCTCATAGTGGCAACAGACACAGTCTTGTTGGGTCTCCTACCCAGGAGTGGACTGCATATGCGTCCTCCCCGTGGGCGGAGAACTGGAGGAGTGGGAGTAGCGTCCCCCTTCGCGTCCATGGTGCGCCATGACGTTATTACATCCAGCATGACTGAAGGGGTATATCAGGAAGCAGGCATTAGTAGCGATCAGTGTCGGCGGGGAGCCGTGGGGTGTTGATCAAAATAGAGTGCAAAGCAAGATTTAAAACGGTGAGACATTTTATCTCTTGGGATTACTTTCCCCCTGGAATGGCAGAGACATATGTCCTCTTACCTCTCTCCTTTTTTTGCTCCAGTATATCACTGCCAAATATCTATAAAGCCTTTACTGATTTTGGTGTTGTGAGACGATCTATATTGAATAGTGAATATCTACCTACTCAGGAACTTTTATGCTGCAATATATTCTGAAATAAAGACTCAGGTATTGATAATTCCACTTTTCATTTTTCAGAAGCATTTACATTTAATGCAGATATATAATTGCAGCTCATAAATATATACTTAAGCTTATCTCTGATATGTTTTCAGTTTCCTTATGCTCATTTTAATTGCCCCTCCTGCGGTTGACTGCAATATCTGCTATCACCTGTGGGCCTTCAGCTTGGGACACCTTTGTTTCCCTTCCTGCCTTTTTTGATATACAAGCTGGACACCACATTTATGTTTTAATCCAATTCCTAAGCACTTTTGGTAAGATGCTCTTGAAAAATTTCTAGCTGTATGCCCAATTGTAATAATTATTTGCTGTTTGTATGTTGTAATATAGATTTTTTCATACTTTTCAATATTTAATAATTATTGATATTTTTGTATTATCGTTTATCCAATACACCTTTGTCTGTATTAATTCATTTAACTTTCTTTATTCATATGTATTTGTATGCTTATTTTGTCTTCTTTTTTGATTTATCTGTCTAGATGCAGCAAAATAAATCCCCTGAAGAAATCAAATAAATGTGAAACATGTTGGGATTGCTACACTGCAATTTTCTATTGCAATGAATTCACTCAATGGATATTGAACATAGATTGGTTCTAGGTTTTTAATATGTGGTCATTTATATGTTTTTTTTTTAAATATGGAAATAAAATTATTGCATTTTTATATGTTTTGACTAAGAGTTAGTAACACCTTAAAAATCCCAGCTCTCAGTTGCTCTGAGAGCGGTCCCATTTTGTCTTGTGTTCAACTCTATTATAAGTTACCTTGGAATAATTATTTTACTGTCTGAACCTACCTTCTGTGTGTTAATTTATGCTCAAACCACAATTTATTCTAACCTGTACTAAAACATTGAGTTAATTTACCGTATATACTATTTTCTGCATGTTTTTTTATGCTGAAAAAGCCCCCCTCAACTTATACTCGAGTCACGGTCTCGCTTTCTTTTTCCCCGGTCAGTGCGCATGTGCTGCCGCTTGGGAAAGCCCGTATGCGTTCGGCTATTTCCGGGCAGACGGCGCATGTGCGGTGACATGTTGGCGCCAGCGATGCCATTTTTAAATGTAAGGCGCCTAATGGAAAGGTAAGTGAGACTCCTCCACAGCCCCTGTATCTCCTCAGGAGATGCAGTGCTGCGGGCATGGTACAGGGGATTCTCCTGTACCATGCCCGCAACACTGCATCTTCTGTACAATGCCTGTACCATCTGTGCCATGCCTGTACCATCTCCTGTGCCATTTCTGTACCATCTCCTGTGCCATGCCTGTACCATCTCCTGTGCCTTGCCTGAACCATTTCCTGTGCCATGCCTGTACCATGTCCCGTGCCATGCCTGTACCATCTCCTGTACCATGCCCACAGCCCTGCATCTCCTGTACCATGTCCGCAGCCCCTGTTTTGGGTCTCGTAGTGGTCCAGTTGGGTCCAGTAGCTGCTGCATTTCCCACCCTGGGCTTATGCTCGAGTCAATAAGTTCTCCCAGTTTAGTTTTTTTTTTGTAACATTAGGTGCCTCGGCTTATATTCGTGTCGGCTTATACTCGAGTATATACAGTACCACTAAACGGTCTTTTGTCTATTTCCTGGTACTAATTCACAGTGCTTTCAGAAATGTCATTCAACCAGGTGTATCAGAGGGGCTGAGGATGTTCTTGGAGTCGAGGCACAGAACAGAGAACCCAAAGTAATAAACCACTCCTGTGGGGGTAGAGCTACATATGTAATGAAAGTAGAAAGGTTTTATTTAAAAATGTCATTAGCATGTTGATGGGGTGGGAGGAAGTTACCGGGGAAGGCAAAATTAAGAAAATCAAACTTTAGTTTTAAACCTTCTGCAAGTCTAAATAACAAATTCATTTAAGCAGAGTTATGTAAACTGGAAAACAAATAAAATACATTTCCTCTACTTAATGAGCAGTGTTTTTTACCATATGCAGGGTTTGACCTTTCTACAGGAAAAAAAACATTCATGACTAAAAACTATATATAGCTGACTCAGGCTGAAGCAGATAAAGATTTAGGCCATTTGAATTAAGAAAGCACCACGATGTGGGAGGAAGGTAGATTTCTACAGCCATGGTTTTCTGCATTTCACTGAGGCCTTGTAAATTTCACTGAAATGCTTAATGATTTTAATTCAGCTAAAGCACTACAATCAGTAAAAATGCAGACATCACAGTCTAGACAGATACTATGGGCACAAAATGAATAAAAACATTCTCATTACCTAGTCTCATACAAGACTAATGGTAGGAACACTTTGCAGTCATTTCTGTGGCCACCAATTTAGATGGTGTTTTTTTTAAACTTGTTAAATAAAAGGCCTAAAGTGGCTTTAAACCTCAGTCATGGCACATATACACTCAGTCAAAGCACATATACACTATATTACCAAAATTATTGGGACGCCTGCCTTTACACCGACATGAACTTTAATAGTATCTCAGTCTTAGTCCGTAGGGTTTATTATTGAGTTGGCCCACCCTTTGCAGCTAGAACAGCTTCAACTCTTCTGAGAAGGCGGTCAACAGGGTTTAGGAGTGTGCCTATGGGAATATTTGACCATTCTTCCAATAGTGCATTTGTGAGGTTAGTTACTGATGTTGGAGAGAAGGCCTGGCTTGCAATCTGCGCTCTTATTCATCCCAAAGGTGTTCTATCCAGTTGAGGTCAGGACTCTTTGCAGGCCAGTCAAGTTTCTCCACCCCAAACTCGCTCATCCGTGTCCTTATGGACCTTACTTTGTGCACTGGGCCAAATCATTGTGGGAACAGTTTGGGGATGGCCCCTTCCTGTTCCAACATGACTGGGCACCAGGAACTTGACTGGCCTAACCTAAACCCAATAGAACACCTTTGGGATGAATTTGAGTGGAGACTGAGAGTCGGCCTACTCTCCAACATCAGTGTCTAACTTCACAACTGAGCTTCTAGAAGAGTTAAAGCCGGTATAGCTGCAAAGGGTGGGCCAACGCAATATTGAACCCTACAAACTAAGACTGGGTTGCAATTAAAGTTTAAGTGGGGGTAAAGGCAGGCGTCCTAATACTTTTTGGAATATAGTGTATTTGTAGTGTTTACTTTTCTCTCTCCAAAGCTCTAAGTGTCCTTTCTCGCTGTTGCTTCCTCCCTCTGTTATCAGCATGAGTCACTTCTGTCAAGTTTTCCCGGAACATGGGATAAATTTGTGTCAGAAGGGGGGGGGGGGGAAGAGCTCAGAATGGTGCGTGTCCATTCAGAACACAGTTCTTCTGCTGTGTGTGGGGGGGGGGTGTGCCTTTCCTCCAATCAGCTTTTACACACTAACTGCAACCTCTCCGCCCCGCTCCTGACTGATAATGAAAGATTTTTAACATGATCTTCCCTTCTGAAGGGGAGTAAGGAAGAGAGGACTGCAGATTAACAAGTAAAACCTATGTAGGAGTATTGTTTCATCTCTGTGTATCATCTGAGGCTGTTCACTTCACTACATTTGAGGTTTTAAAACCACTTTAAAGGCAAAGTTAGTTACCATGTCATTTGGTAGCATCTTTGATTTCCCCCTCTGTCGCTTATGTTTTTAAAGTGGTTGTAAACAATTACATATACCCAATGAAGTGACTAGCCTGAGGTGATACACAGAGATTAAATAAATCCTCCTACTTAAGTGGTACCTGTTTATCTGCAGCCCTCTCTCTTCTACAGCTGTTCAAGGTATAGTATTTAGGCAGCATTTCTGAGGTCAGGAAGGAAGGGGGGGATCTGATGTCACACGGTGCACAACAAAGAGTGGGGAACTGAATGTAATCTGAGACCTAAGTGGAAGGAATGGGTACACCTCCCTCTACACTGTCTCATAGACAAACATGGACATCCGAGGCTGTCAATCACCTGCTGTGTGCTGGAGTGAAGGCAGGGCCACCTCCTGGGAATGTCTGGTGTCGGCATAGGCTGTCAGAAGTTACTCATGCAGATAGAATAGGAATGAGAGTGGAGACAGATATCACTTGCTTTGCTTTGGGTCGAGGCAAGTACATACTTTAAAAGGATATTCTTTGTCCATTTTTTATTTCACAGGTTTTTTAACCACATGCAGGTTCCAGTAAACCTTACATAACCAACTCTA
Source organism: Pelophylax lessonae (assembly GCF_965119305.1). Taxonomy (NCBI): domain Eukaryota; kingdom Metazoa; phylum Chordata; class Amphibia; order Anura; family Ranidae; genus Pelophylax; species Pelophylax lessonae. The sequence continues at coordinate 302,926,052 of NC_138770.1, forward strand.
ATTTAATTTTGTTTGACAATATCAGTGGGAGTTTTTAGGAGAAGGAAGACAAGACTGTAGTTTTCTGGCTGATGAATTAGGCTTGTGTCGCCAATGTCTGTTCAGTATATAAATAGGTGTAGCCGGGTGCTTAGCAAAAGACAGAGGACAATTTAGGATACTGTGCTGCAGTGCTCTCTGTGCTGCCAATGGACTTCAGCTGAATAGGTTAACAATACCTCACCTTCATCCACCTGGGAGAACTGACAAGCAGAAGGAGCTCAGTAGACTTGATGGTTGAAAGCACTGAATCATGGGAGATGAAGTTCAGGAAATAAACTTTACTATTAAATATATAAAAAAACAATTGGACAACAATTCCCAATGCAAGCTGGGTGTAAAGAGATAGAGAACTGCATTTTTCACAGGCTGAATACCGAGGGACTTTCTGTTTGCTGTAAGGAGACCAAAGTGTGCACATCACAGCTCCTGTCTGCAAAAAAACCTGCAACAAGCCTACTGCTGTGTTTTGGGGACAAGAGTTACTCCAGGCAGATCCAGAAGTGAGTTGACATCTGAACACTGAGACCCCCATTGCTGTATCTCTGGGGCTGGTGAAAGGACACTGCTGCCATTAACCTGTTCCTGCTAGCAGGGATAGAGCACAGAAGAAGTGACCATATAAATAGCAGCATGGTTTAAACCATGCAGACCATACTGGGACAGTACAGTATGTATGTGCACCACTATAAAGACTAGGCCCCAACACTACAGAGCTAGAGGTAAAGACTGCTCACTCAAAAGCTTCTTCACAAGAACTTTGCCCATTGTCCTTAGTAATAGGTACCTCTTTAGGGAGTTTTAAATGTGATCACTGTGAGTCTTATAGAGTGCATGCTAAAGTGGCTTTAGCCTTCTGTTTACAGAGGAGTTATCACAGTATAGATTGTCATTGCTGTAGGTTACCAGTTTTACACTAATTTAAATGCATGAAACTCCATTCTATGCTGCTATTGCCTAGTAAACATGCGATTGACCTAATCCTTTTTTTACTTATTTATGTGCATACTGCTATTTACTGCAACCTGTGACAGTATATTGGGTTAATTCAAAAGACGGGAGACTTTAAATGAGGCGTGTGACGCGGCCAATTGAATAAAACATGTTTATTGCAATAACAATCACAACGTATGTCACAGAAATAAATAAAAAAATTAGGTTAAATGACAAACATGGTAAATATGAGCTCAAATGCGTATAACAAAAACGCATAATTGCAAAAACAGTAGTAAAAATGTAAAAACATATTGGGAATTAATGAATTGCATCAAAGTAAGTCCTTATAACTGTGAGCTGGAATGCGTATTGCAAAAACGCACAATTGCGTAAACATTTGTATAGTGAAGCTGTGGATACATATTGCTGAATTGCATTGAAGTAGGCCCGACGCGTTTCTGTGGACTATATTGCACTTCATCAGGGGCAGGTATATACTGTGCATCTGCAAAAGATATGTGAATATATATCAAGGGATACAGGTAATGGTATGGTATTGAGAGGAAAGAGAATTCTAAACATAATTAACTTACGATGCAGCTCAAATTTACTATTGCATGCTGATGCAGATCGCTGGACATGGCTGGAAGTACAAATCTCCCAGGAGCTGAGGGGGTGCAACATGTGTGGACAAAGCACAAATAAGCAAGAATCTAAAAAAGAAGGAGTGAATGTAATAAGAAGGTAAATGGTGAGGGATTTGCAACCACCAATGGATCGACCAAGGAAGTACAGAGAGTGTTTGCACATATAGCAGTGCGTGGTGCTATAGATATGTGGCTGGAAAGTTCAATAAGGGCACAATCCCATGAAGCGTGCAGGAATGTTAAAAATTGAAAGAGTTGCTTGGAAATAGCAAAGAGAGGAAACCCAAATAAGTAAAGTGTAGGGTACGGAGTGAAAAGGAAAATGGGGAGAGGGGCCCAAAAGAAGGGAGGTGAAAAAGTATATTGGGTTAATTTACCCTTATCATTCTGATGTTTGCTTTTTGATACTGAACCTTAGTTGTGTGCAGGGTATCTATACATGTGCTCCCAGTAGCAGTGCAGTATCCACGTGCTTAACCTGGTGTGTCAGTGAGGCCAAGGTTTTTCTCAGAGTCGAGGCAGAAGAACAGAGAACTAAATCTATTAAGTGGCTTCTGAGGGGATAGCCCTACAGATGCATGCTCAAACAATCTAACCGTTTCTGTTTATGCATGCATGTTATAAGAAAAGTATGTTTTTTTTGGCTTAGCTATAGCCAGGTTTAGCCTCGGTGCTCCCCTGTTACTCACTTCAATCAATCTCAGTGTCAAGTAAGTGCTATATAACTTTCCAACTCAAGTATTTCTTCTTTAGAGATCTTTGCTAATTGTCTAGTAATTGTGTAATTCTTGGGTTCGTTGCATAGAACAGAATATCATTGGCATATGCCGCTACCTTATGCTCTTCATCTCCGACCTTTACTCCTCCTATATCTTCGTATGGTTGCCAAAAACAGCTCTAGTAACAGCACAAACGGGAGAGGAGAGAGCAGGCACACGTGTCTTGTTCCATTATGCATTTCAAAGGAAGTGGAAAGCATCCCATTCACCTTTACTGATGCTGTAGGTTGACTGTACAATGGTTTATTCCATTGGGCCATCCTTGGGTCTATTCCCACAGCCTCTATTGGATTTATCATGAATCCCCAGTCCACCCTGTCAAATGCCTTTTGCATCAATTCACAGGAGTAGCACTGGGGACCTTCCACTTCTCATCTTTTGCAAAAGAAACAAGGTTCTTATCCCATTATCCTTGTCTTCCCTTCCCAGTACAAATCCAGTTTGGTCTGCATGGATCCAGTCAGGCATAAGCTCTTGTAATCTGGAGGCCAATACTTTTGCATATAGCTTTGTGTCTACATTTAACAATGCTATTGGTCTATAGCTGGAACATAAAGTAGCGAACTCCCCCACTTTAGGTATCACTGTGATATATACCTCCAGGGTTTCCTTCCTTATCTCCTTCTCTTCTCCTAATCCATTCATATATGCACATAATTTTGGTATCAATTGTTCTCTAAATCTTTTATAGTTCAGATCGTGGAACCATCAGGTCCAGGGCTCTTTTCTGTTGCTGTTTTTTTTAATGCTGTTTAAACCTCTTCTTGTGTTATCATTTCCTCTAGTACTTGTATTTTTTTCTACTGATATTTTGGGAAGATTTGCTTCTTTAATATATTCTTGTATTATTTGCATTTTTTTTTTTAGTTCTACTTCCTGTGACCCTTTTTGTCTTACCGAGTACAGGGAGCTATAATAGTTCTGGAATACTTCTGCTATTCTTGTTGTTGAGTATACCGTCTCCCCTTTGTTGGCTTTCATTTTCTCTATAAAATGTATTGATTTTTTTAATAGATTTTTTACTTTTAAACATTTTTGCTAGATATTTCCTGGGTTTATTTCCCCATTGGTATCTTTCTTTGGCCATTCTATTAAATACTAGGGATGATCAAACTTTTCAAAAGTTCGGTTCTACCAGAACACCCGAACTCCCCAAAAGTTCAGCCTGGATTTCAGAACCCCGTTGAAATCAATGGGACCCGAACTTCGGTAATCAAAAAACACAATTTTGAAGCCCTAAAGCCCAATAAATGCCCCCAAAAAGTGCCTAGGATTCTGGGTCATGCCCCAGGGACTATTAATCACACAAAAAAAGTTCTTAAAAATTGTCATTTTTGATAGAGAGCCAATTATTGAAAAAATTATTGAAAAAAAATGAGATTTCTTTGGATTTAATGTCTGGGGGGTCTAAAAAGTGTACCTGTGAAGTTTCAGCTCTGTAGCATGTCCAGAACCAGAAAAAAAAGTTTGTTTGTATTAGAATTGCAATAGAAACGGGATATGGCTCAGCTATTTCACACCTTGCCGGTTTTGTAGCTGGTGTTTTTTTGGGCATTTTTTGGGGGTCTTTGGAGGCAGGCATAACATCAGAACTTCTGTGTAGGGGTATATATATACACACACATGTATGTATATATACACATACACATATATAGGTGTGAAAGTACAATAGATTAAGGTGTGTCGAAAAGTAATTTAGAAAATTCAAAAATTTAACACCACAGTACCAACATCCCCAGATTACATTTTAAATGGAGCATATCTCTGAAATCACAGAGCTCCCGCCTAGGCGAGATGGATGAGGGCTTGGAAAACCAAAGAGTGGGACTTTAACGGTACCAGTAAACATTAAATATTCACAAAGAGATAAAAAATTAGAGCTTTATTCATTTTACATATAAAATCATCCGCTTAGCATAAGCTGGATGAAGGAGATAAAAGATACAAAAAAACACAAAACAAAAAACAAAACCAAAAAAAGACGTAATTGGTAGGGTAAACCACATAGGTACATATAACAGTGTAAACAAGACCATGTATAGATTATATGCAAGTGGCTACAATCCAGTTCTAGTCCACAGAGCAGCACCCAACATGTTTCGCCGGAGAAAACGCATAGAACAGCTGGGGGGGGGGGACGAGTGCGGGAGCCGATATTGAGTAACTCCAAACAATAATATAACAGAGTGATCAGAAGAAGATATACTATTATAGTGCATGCAACATGCATAGATAGTTCTGTAAGTATTGAACTATACCTTGATAGACACCTAGTAAGGTTAATCCTTCATATATAGTATATCCTGATACCAATTAGAAATCTTGAGTAAATATCATGGCAGTGTAAGCGGGGACACATCAAAGCATTAACCCTGGCGGTTTAGATAAATTGCCACTCTGCAAAGAGATAGGTATATGTGTATATTTACAAGAAGTCTGCTATTTTGTTCTTTTCTCTAACAATGGATAATACATGAATAAGTATATTTCATGCACATCCATGGGAGAGACATCAAAAATATATACCTAGACTTATACTTTCAATCCAAATGGCTAGTTCGGTCTTGAGAGATAACATACTCAAAGCCTGAGAGACTCACATGCTAATGAGTGTTGCCTCAGCATAGCCGATGATAAGGGATGAAGACCGTGCTGCAGGGATGTAGGAGAATAAGCAGTATATTAGGTACTTCCGCTTGTCTTAAATATCTAATACCATAAGTATCTCGGGAATTCGGAGTGTACACCTAAAAATTATAATTATAAATATCAGAGATATTTGGGTCTACAAAGATTCGACCCTAGATTTGATAGGAAAAATTAAATTAGACTTTAGAAAAAAGAGACACACCCTCTTGGCACTATAAACCAAGAGAAAGTTTGTGACGCCCTCGGGTGTGTTATCCACCCATAAATTTGACAATAGATTAAGGTGATTAAGGCAGAAACCTATGCTTGCGCTAATTAAATAATTAACACCCATATAGCTTCTCTGCTATAACACCTATATGTGTGTATGTGTATAAATACATATAAGTGTGTGTGTGTATATACCCCTATACAGAATCTCAGATGTTTTGCCTGCCTCCAAAGACCCCCAAAAAATGCCCAAAAAAACACCTGCGCCAAAAAAAAAAAAACGCCCAGCTGTGTTGTTGCAGGCGTTTTTTTTGGGCATTTTTTGGGGGTCTTTGGAGGCAGGCATAACATCTGAACTTCTGTATAGGGGTACACACACACTTATATGTATTTATACACATACACACATATAGGTGTGATAGCAGAGAAGCCATATGGGTGTTAATTATTTCATTAGCGCAAGCATAGGTTTCTGCTACTTTCACACCTATATATGTGTATGTGTATGTGTATATATACATACATGTGTGTGTATATATACCCCTACACAGAAGTACAGATGTTATGCCTGCCTCCAAAGACGCCCAAAAAATGCCCAAAAAAACGCCAGCTACAAAAACGCCCAGGTGTGTTTTTGCAGCAGGCATTTTTTTTGGGCATTTTTTTGAGGTCTTTGGAGGCAGGCAAAACATCTGAAATTCTGTATAGGGGTATATATACACACACACTTATATGTATTTATACACATACACACATATAGGTGTGATAGCAGAGAAGCCATATGGGTGTTAATTATTTCATTAGCGCAAGCATAGGTTTCTGCTACTTTCACACCTATACATGTGTATGTGTATATATAAATACATATGTGTGTGTATATATACCCCTACACAGAAGTTCAGATGTCATGCCTGACTCCAAATATGTCCTCAAAAAAGCCCTATAAACGCCTGCAGCAAAAAGCAGGGTGGCAGGGGCGAAGCCACTATCCGGTTCTATATGTGTCCTAAGAGAAACAATCTTTTCTCTATAGTGGTCACCCTGACATGGAAGGGTTTTGTCACCCTGCCATAGCAGTCAGAGTCAGTTAACCCTACACTACACTACGGTCCCCTTACACTTAACACTTTCCCTACAGAAACGAGATTATTAAGTCTAACTATAGTGGAAAATAGTACCCTAACTACACCAGATTTCCCTTTCCTCACACTAATAATTGCTAAATGACACTTTGAAGCAGAAGTAACAGAACTGCTTCCATTCTCTTCCACAGCCCTGTATTAAAATGGTAGAGATTTGGCGGGGGCTATCTTATATACTGGGGGGCGTATTCACTAATGATTGGCCTCTGGACCCCCTAGTCACTCCAATCACATTCCTAGCATTCTCCTGCCCCCTTAATTGGCTTTTTCTGATGGTTCTGGTCCAATCACGGGCTTATAAAGCCCAGTTCCTGTCCCATTGCATTTTGGTCGGTTCTGGTTGCCGAATTCCGAACTTTTTCAGCAAAAAGTTCGGAATTCGGCCGAACCTCGAACAGTCAATGTTCGGGTCGAACCGATGGTCAACCCGAACTGTTTGATCATCCCTATTAAATACCTTTCTTGTTTCCTGTTCTCTTAGTTCTTTTAGCCGTTCTCTTTTTAATATTAAGGTATGTTGCACTTCCAAATCTGCTGTCTTTTTATGTAGTTGTTCTAGCTCAAGTATTTCTGTTATTAATACTTCCATACTACTTATCCTATCCCTCTTCTTTTTATTTCAAATTTAAATCAGAATACCTCTAATATAAGCTTTACTGTATGTGCTTCCCATATTGTGGCCTCCGAAGTCCCTGGGGTTTCGTTTAACAGGATATATTGTTGTAACTCTTTTTCTGCTTTCCACCTTTTTATCTTGTATTAATTTCTCATTTAGCCTCCAGGTACCTGTCCTGTTTTGATGTTCCACTATTTTCATCTTCATTATTACCGGGGCAAGGTCCGACAATGATATTATTTCTATAGATGTTTTAACTATTGAGTCCAATCATCATACATCCCATGCACTGAGGATTAAAACGTATAATCTTTTACCCCTGGATGTCATCTGAGATTTATATAGATTTTTATTCACCAGCCTTAATTGGTGGTTTTCCTTCCCTAGTGAATATGACGTACTGTCTGTTCTTGGATCCATGCAGAAATTAAAATCCCCTGCTATGATCAATTTACCTTTTTTAAAGTCTACTGGCTTTTCCAATACCTACCCCAGAAACTTTTTGGGGTTTTTATTCGGCCAATATATATTTGCCAGGGTACATTCCACCTCCTGCAATCTTCCCCCCAGAAATATATATTATCCTTACCTATTTTGCAAACCCTATTGCAACTTCTTTTGCCCTTTTTGTTGTAGAATCTCCATAGTACCATATCGGGTGACATTTGGAATACAAACTAATATTTACATCATATGAAATATGTGTCTCTTGTAAAAAGATTATATTTGCAGAGTATTGTTTAATCTCTTTTAACACCTTAGGTCTCTTCACTGGAGTGTTTAGTCCTTGGAAGTTACAAGTTAAAAAATTTAATGTTTTCATATTTTCTTTCTCGCTCTTTTCTTACCCTCCTCTCCCCAGCCCCCACCATCTCCTCTCACCTCCTGACAGGCCCAGATGCTGGGGTGCTTCCTTAAAGTTAGGGAGAAAAGGGTTAGTCTGCAGAGACAAAGAAAAGATTACAGACAGGAAGATTCCATTCTTTTTTGGCAAAATACTCTCTAATCTATTCTCTCCATTTTCATTTCAATGTCTCATAAGGTGAAACATCTCTTGTCTCTTTAATTTCAAGCCCTTCCTTGGTCTTAGTTGCCATTGATCTGATCTTCTTCTGACTGTAAATCTGCTCTCCTATTATGTGACCATGTCCAACCAGGAATATCTATCATAGGAAGTTCATGTTTTTTTGTAGAAATCCTGTAGCTCTTCTGGGAATCTCAATTTTGCTGAGAGGCCGTTCTTCCTGCCTACAAGGCAAACTTGAAATCCCCAGTTGTATTGTATGTCTTGTTGAAGCATCAGCTCCAGTAGAGCTTTTAACCCCTTCTTATTTCTAATGTTTTAGGCGAAAGATCAGCAAAGATCTGTTGGTTTTTATCTTTATATTTCAATGGTAGGGTGCCCCTAAGACTTTTACATATTTGTTCCTTTTCCTCATAGTGGCGAAACCTCGCTATTATATCTCTTGTACCTATACTCTCGCTATTATCACTCTTATATCTTCTAATCCTGTGAACTCTTTCCATCTTTACTACCTCTGATGTTGGTCTGCCTAATAGTGGGTTAAATATCTTTTTCATTATTTCTGTTAAATCTTCTCCTTGTGATGCTTCTTGTAGGCTTCTGATTCTCAAGTTTTTCCTTCTGTCACAGTATTCCTGGTCCTCTAACTTATAGGCCAAATTTCCTTGGTTCCATTTGTAATACTTTTGATTCTTCTCTCAAATCCTTTATTCCTTTTGCAGTCTCTTCCATTCGTGTCAATATCTGGCCTAAATTTCTATGAAGTGTTGCTATGTCAGTTTTCAGAGGCAGCTCTAATTTTGCAAACATATCTGCCATTTCCACTTTTTTAGGCAGCTGAGTTTTTGAGATTTGTTCATCCATGTGATCTACTTTTGTGTTGCTCTCAGTCTCTATTTATACTCCTGACTGGTTAAGCACACTCTTTTCCACTGCGGTCCTGTTTTGTCAGTTTTTATTGGTTTTTGATGCCTGTTTTCCCTGTGTTCCCTCTTATTTTTCAGAGATTGTTTTCATATTATGTCCATCTTGGGTCAAAAATGTTTTCATTGTCCTGGGGCTAGCGCTTACTTTTGACAACTTTGCTGCCCCGCATCTTTTAACCGGTTTCCCCCTCATCGTCTAGTCCATCTGTCAGTTTGTTTATGTGTATGAATGGGGGTATTAGGTAGATGTCTTCCCTTCAGAAACAAAATATGTCTGCAGTATATATACAGTTTGTATTAGTAGGTAAGAGGTAGACAGAAGTTGAAGGTGACTCACCACTCCAGTTTGAACAGGGTTTTGGAAGGGAGTCCTTCTTCTCCCCTCTTTTTACAGCCGCTGTTCAGTGTTTTCCCCCAGTGAGTGGCCTCTTTCTTTTCACTGCCCACTGGCATGTACCTTGAAGGCTCCCTGGCTGCCCTGCTTCGGCTCCCCATTGGAATCACCCGAATCTGGCCGAGCATGGTTGAGTTTGGTCGGGCTCTGCCGAAGGCTGACAAATCCTCCCGTACTCCTCCGAGCCTGACGTCTCCCATCCGCGTGCTGCCCTCTCGCTCAGCCTTTTGAGCACTGGCGTCACCTCCATCTGCAGCAACCCAGAGACCTCTGCCTCGGCTACCTGCTCCACCTTGTCCGCTCTGGCTCAGGCGACCATACTACAACTCCAACAGGGCAGGCACTCCATCCCAAGCTGCTTCAGCCTTCAGAGAGGTATTACGCCTGGGGAATTTTGGGTAATCTCCTCATCTACACAGAACTCCTGGCCCTTCCTAGCACAAGCTCTGTGCAGGTCCCATCAGTAGGCTCCTCCCCCTAATTTTCTAATATTTCGGTATTGAACATCAAGCCAATAGGGTAGTGTAAGAATCATGAATGTTCCATCTAGACTTGAAGATATGAAACACCTGTAATAGTTGCTCTGTCCAGGGTTGATCTTAATGTTTATGGAGGAAAATTTTAGCAGGTTGCCCCCTTCCCTAAGCAAATCCTGTTTACTCTCCTGGTAGGCACTGCCACTAGAATTAACATCTAAGAAATACATTTTGTACATGGAACTCTTCCCTAACATCACATACTTCTAGTACATTTTTCAAATTATAATAAAAACTTTCTGTAACATAATCCATGTTAACTGTGGGGAGTGTGGAGGATCAGGAGATGGTAGAGGTGATAAATCAGAAGCCTATTGGAAATTGAACATGCATGCTTACTGTAAGAATCATTTTTAATAAAAGTTTAGGAGAGGTGAAACATCTGTAAATGTCACCATAAGATGGCACCCTATGCAACTGTACTCGTTTTTGTGGAACAGTTGCTCCATAGAACAAAAATAGTAAGTCCGGGTTATGAAATAAAAGGTCAGCTCTTATGATACAACTGGAGCTTTTAGTATTCTTCTCTGTTAACTATGTTGTCAGCCATCAGAATTTAGTTTAAAGGACTGAGCAAATACACCAGACATTAAAGGTGTTGAATCTTGTGTTACAAATTAATAGCTCCCCCATTAAAATGAAAGTGGAAAACCACATAAGCTGGTTATGAATAGAGATTTCAGTATATTTTCATTTTAAAACAATGTTCCTCCTTTTCTTTAAACTGTATTTCTTGGCAAGCAATTTCAAAGCCCTAGTGAAGAGAGGAAGACCTAGAGGCAACTTCATGTCTTTTCTGCTAATTTTAAGATTAGATAAACGTTTTATTTGGGCTTCTTTGTGAGAAAGCAAATGAGGCAGACCGCAAACTGAAAAATCTTCTTTTTGTGTCTTTTACTTGCATTTAGAAAAGATTTACTGTCAACATTTAAGGGTCCATTTATATAAAAATTTGTTGGACAAAGGTTACAAGCATTCCCCTAGACATCACATATTCTAGCCATAGTTTGTCTTCATGATTTCCTATGTTTGTCAGCTCCATCTGATGGCCATAATGCATTTCTTTCCTAAAATACCTCATTCAGGAAAATACCAGACTATGGCCAATTGATGGAACTAAGGATCATAGAAAATCAACATATTAGGTAAAATATGGTCAGAATTTGTGATGACGGGAGGAATGCCTTTGATAATCATTCAACAATTTATTTTATAAATAAACCCCTTAAAGTCTGTTTATCGCCCAAACCTTTTTCAATTCTTTATAGAGTAGAGATGGGTTAAGACCCCTGCCAGGTTTTTTTGTTTTCTGTCTTTCTAGCTTTCAATATATTTCTCTTCCTATCCTACCCAAAAGATGCCACAAACTCTCCCACAATATGGTGACTTCCCCTCTTAGATAATTTTTTACTGCAACAGATGTTCCTATTGAGAATGGAGATTTTCATCTTAGCTCCTATTCTGGGGACAACTTCTTCATAACTCTATTAAAAATAACAAAGCTGTTTAATGCATAACCTCTAAGTAACCACGTGTTTGTATGTTTTTGAAATCCAAATAAAAACTTACTGAACCTAAAAAAAAAGATCTTACCTAGGGATATACTAATACTAATATGTAATTAAGTTTAATTTTAAAAAATCATTAAATGCATTTTTACATCCTGTTAATACCTAACTACCTGAAACTTTCAAAACCCAGTACAGTAACCTTTAAACTTTGAGAGGCAGAGACAGGTTTAGGCTTTGTTGAACTGTGCAGTGCCAATAGTGAACATGCTAGTTTTAGGAGAGCAGAGCCATAATCTCATCAGTATGTTCCTGCTCTTATAGTGTCCAATTACTCATCAGGAAAGGAATTTGACTGTACAATAGTACAATGATACAGAGAGGTATCAGAGGAAGATGCTAGCATTGATGTATGGCAAGGGTACTTGAATCCAAAGATGGTTTAACAGCATTAGAAGTCATTCTGTAGTTAAGATAATTCAAATTTGTATTTCAGTTTTGTAGTTGACTTGTAGCCAGGAATAAATTTAAGCATAGCATTATTGTTTATCTTTTTCTTGAAAATGCAGTAACACAGGAGTATAAACTTCCATTTTAAGAATCTATAGTAAAGCAGCTATTCATTGTACATTAGCAACATCTAGTGTGCTCTACTAGTGGCGAGAGTAGGAAAAACATAGCTGGCTCTGGGTTAGACCTGAGTCATTAAATCTGGGTCAGGGTGACTAGAGGCCAGGGCTGGATGACTCATCCTGGCAGCTCTCTGGTGCCTCCCCCTATTTCTGGGACATTGGAGAATGTTCTAGAACTAGTGGGTGGAGGCTAGGAGGGGCTGCCATTAATATTTATGCACCCTTAGCCAATCCCCAGGAGTGGGCCTGGCAGGGGACTTGTCAGTGGCCCTTGAGGGACTCCTTACCGGGGGGGGGGGTTTACCTTGAGCTGGAGCTCAGGAGGTTGGCCTGGATGGATCCCAGCACAGGAGGCAGTTTGAGGGATTCAAGCTGGAGAGGCAGCAGAGAGAGCAAGGAGAGACAGTGAGTAGATCAGCATGGTGCAGGGACAGACAAGGGGAGAGACTGCCATTTGTAGCAGGTCTCTCTTGAAGACAGCGGTGTGCCAAGTCTTCATCCAATCTTGTCTTGGGGAATCCCCATGTGTATGTGTCAGTCAGGCAAGACTGGGGCAGAGAGCCAGTCAGGAGGACTGGGAAGGAAAGCAGCCAGTTGCGGCTGGTGGCAGCCAAGTGGGATAGCATTCTGAAAGCAAGTGGAGCTTAGATCAGTGGCAGGAAAGTAGAAAGAGACGTGTCATGCTGTTCACTCCAATTGTACTACTTTGTCAAAGGGACTGCTAGTTCCTGCCTGTAATGGGCCTTTACTGAACTAGCATCAAAACTGTTAGTTCCCTCAAGAGTAAATCTGCAAGAGGATCAAATTGTATGCAGATGGAACGAAGAAGAGGAATCTTGTAAATAGGGATGAAGTTGTCCCTTGTTCTGTACATTGTCAAGTTGGGCATCCCATAATTCCCTACCCCATCCAAGTTACCATCCCCTAATAAAACAACAGAAACAAGCCAAGGGCTGTTTTCTGTGTTGGAGTGAATCAAGGAAATGCTATTTGACTGGCTGTGCAGCAGAGGGGAACCCTAACCTCAGAAACTCCTGTGGGGGTAGTGCTACATACAGCTCCATCGTTTTTGTCACCAATGAAGCCTTTTTCCTAAAGCTGGAGTGGAAATGGTGTGAGATCCTGCAAATAAGTGGTAATTCCTAAGCCTAGGAAAATGTGACTAGTGGCTACTACAGCTAGCAGGGGCTTCCATCAGTAGAGCCGTGGAGAAGAGATAAGTAAAAGGCTCCTCTCACCAGGTGTTAGGTTTAACCAACTTGTGTCTCACAAAATAAAAGTTCTGGTACAGTTCTGGTGGCTTAAGAAAGAATTACAATAGATCACCTCTGTTACCAGCCCTACCACAATTACCAACTGGCTTATTTAACATGGCAAGGTCTCCACAGCAATTTTGGTTTGTCAGGCTCTCTGAGTTTGACTATGCCATACAGTCCCAACTTGACAAAAGTCATGCTAATCAATGCAGGTGCACCACCTTCAAGTTCCCAAGAGTTAATCAAAGCTCAAATGGATGAAGAACGGGAAGCTGATTACATTTTACTGATGTGAATGGAAACAGACCAAATTAAGTTCAGGGTTACTGCACCACCGATGGTTTATGGAAATATTAAGAAATATGACTCAGAGCTGAGAAATATATTCAAGCTTCTGTAGAGAAAAAGTATGCTGACACAATAGGAGAGGGTCTGAATAACATCAGGCAAAAGAGCTCTGTACTCACCACACAGACACACTCCACTGACATACCACAATATACTGCAGTAAATCTGCACTGCCACTCTGCAATATACTGCAGTAAACATGCAATAATGCACTGAAATATACTGCAGTAATGCACTGAAATATACTGTTTTAAACGTGCAGTAACGCACTGAGATTGACTGTATTAATCATGCAGTACCATACTTCAATATACTGTGGTAAACCTGCAATAATGCACTGAAATATACTGCGTTAAACCCGCACTAACGCACTTATATATTGCTGTAAACATGCAGTAATGCACTCAAATATACTGTTTTAAACGTGCAGTAACGCACTGAATTGTGGTAAACCTGTAATAACACACTGAAATATACTGCGTTAAACATGCAGTAACACACTGAAATATACTGCATTAAATGGGCAGTAATGCACTGAAATATAATGTGTTAATCGTGCAATAACGCACTGAAATATTCAGCGGTAAACCTGTAATAACAAACTGCAATATACTGTGGTAAACGTGCACTAACGCACTGCAATATTCTGTGGTAAACATGCACCAACGCGCTGAAGTATACTGCGTTAAACGTGCAGTAACACACTGAAATGTACTACATAAATGTGCACTAACGCACTGCAATATTCTGCAGTAAACACACACCAATGCACTGAAATATACTGCGGTAAACCTGCAATAACGCACTGCAATATACTACGGTAAACGTGCAATAACGCACTGAAATATACTGTGGTAAACATGCAGTAATGCAGGAAACCTGCCCTGACAAAAAAAATTACACTAAAGTAAAAATGAGTGGTCTCGCTACTTTCACACTGTACTATCACTAGATTCACACTAATGTGATACTAAAGTAAAAAAGAATGGTCCTCCTACACTCATTCTGCTCTATTACTAGATTCACAGTAAACTGACACTCTACACTCACAATAGAATCATAATAGTACATTATAGTACATTAACTCGCTAGTAGCACTGAACAGAGCCCTGTTCTATCTCTCTCCATGCCAATATCACACTGCAAATGGCCACAATAGGAAGAATATTTTTATAGTGTGGGGTGGGACTAAAAGCAATGAGCCATGATTGGATAGAGTCATCCTCACAATGTCCAATGATGGCTCTGACAGTGCTATGTCCCCTGATTGGGCAAAGCTTTCATTACTTCAGACAAACAGGGCTTCTAATGCACTGTGCGGCGGCACAGTGCATTGTGGTCGTTTGGCAGGCCGAACAAACAGTTGAACGCCCCAATAATTTGGGTGTCTATCAAATGGGCGAACAGCCAATATTTGACCCGAATTCATGCTTGGGCCGAACTGTTCGCCCAACTCTAATGTGCCATATACTAGGAAGCATTGCAGCCAAACGTACCTTTACATATACAGTATATGTGTGGGGACTACTGAACCCTTGGCAGTTAAGATTGTCAAATGTCTACCAATGATGATGTGTCTATGACATACCAGTGTGCATTAATCACCTCATAAAGAATCTGACTTCAATTTTAACTCATGACCAGACTGCTAAAAACTGGTGCAGTCCAAAGAGCTATCCAAAGTTAAAATTGTAAGTTTAATTACCTAACTTTTATTCACTAGTGATCCAAGAATTGAATACAGGCCATGGATTCAAGTAGACTACCAACTCTCATACTATCCTAGGAACAATTTCATAGTAAGAGCATTTAATCATATTTAGTGTTAGCTGCTCTAACCTCACCACCCCTGTGTAGTGGGCAATATTGTAATTGAGCAGGAACTGTCTTTCCTAATCCCTGGCCAGCTCTGCCCACTTCTAATTAGGTCTACCACCTTGGGTCATCAAATTATGTCATTAGCATATCATGTGATGTAGTAATTATTCATTATTGATTATATATTCAGTAATAAATATGAAGTATTCATTATTCATGAGCACCAGGCACTGTAACATGCAACCCGCATGTCTTCCTGGGTGTCCAAGGTCTGGATGGTTCAACCAACAGTTTTTTTTAATCTTTTTTGAAACTAACTTCCCTAAGCATCATGGATGTGTAGTTTATCTATTTCGTGCATTGCAGTAGATCACAATCCCACTAAGCAGCCATCTATTTCGTGCATTGCAGTAGATCACAATCTCACTAAGCCTTGGTTGATAAGAAAGTAAAAAGGTGGATAATGACACATTTTTTACTTTACTTTTTAAGAAAAGGGATCAGAGATAGCTTGAGGAGACCTAAAAGGAAGCTTGAAAGTTTGTTTGCGCCTATCCCAAAAATATGCTTTATTGAGAGACACCAGCTCTGTAAAACTCTTGGTGCAGCTGCTTTAAGAAATTGCACCTGCCAGACAGGGTTATACAGTACTTTCAAAAATATTAATATCTGAAATTGATTACTGTTTCATTAAGCAGGGCCTCTGGTGATTAATAGTAAAAAAGTAACCCCCTATAGGTCTATTATGATGTGGACTGTTTATTCTGTGTGATCCCTGTGTAGTAACACTAGTTGCTTTGCAGTAGGTCCCAATTTTGCTGCAGTTTAGTTTAGGCTTATATTATATATACTTGGTTAACATTAGTTGCACTTAAGTAACTAAAATGAGTTCCTTTTAAATGACAGTGGCATATGGAATTGGGTTAGACGTTTGCAGAAAGAAAATATGTTATGAAGCAGATGTTTTATACCAGGGATGCAGATGTTAAAAAGTGAGTGGTCCGTGTCTTTACTTACTCATGTTGTGGTGTGCAGACAGGAAGACATCACAACTGTTATGACTTTGCTTATGTTTCGGTATAATTTTAAGCCACACAGATGAGAAGCAGCACTGTATTACAGTAATGGAGCCTAGAATATTTACAAGCCTAGAATAATTATGGTCCCCTGAGTATAATTACGTGACTATTAAAAGACACATAAAAAATAGATAGAAGATAGATAGATAGATAGATAGATAGATAGATAGATAGATAGATAGATAGATAGATAGATAGATAGATAGATAGATAGATAGATAGATAGATAGATAGCTTCCTCTTGCTCATTTGACGGTCCGCTGTTCTCTACTTGTAGTTTCTGTATAGTGATTCTGTTCAGCTGTGTTGCAGTGGCCTTTTGCTGACCATTTTTTTTTTTTTACTTTCAGAACTGATTAAAGGCAGTGGGGAAAACCCAAACACAACACCTGGATGAAACATTTGGTATGAAAAAATATATATATATATAAAAACGATGTCCAAAGTTAGAGAAAATATATATTTTTTATGCAGTTTACAAACTGCGTGTCATTTGAACATGTCTGTTGGGGGGAGACACTACATTAACGCATTAAAAAGGTAAATGTTTGCTTGAGAACTTGCAACAATGTATCCAAATGAACCTTTTTTTTATAAATAATATGGAGATGCTGGTGGTGTTTTAAAGTTGAACTCCAGGAATTCAGACAGTTTCTAAAATGTGCTTGCTTTCTATGGGTTAACAACGAGGTGCATGGCACCTTGTGTACTTGCCTCTTTTATTTACACCTGACAGTTTTGCTGAGAATAGGTATTACTATACTTCCAACTTTGACAGGAGAGATGCTACTTTCTTGCACAGAAGCTGCTCTGCCTGCTCCTCCCGCCTGCTGCCCATTCACAGAATGCTTTGTATTTTGTAAATGGCTTCACATAATACAAAACGCTCTATAAATGGGCATATCACACTTAAATAGATTACCTTGGGTGTAAAAAACATTGCACCAAATCACACCCACATCCCAATTAGAGATTGAACAAATAAAATACAGATGTCAATTGGTCCAGGCTGATTGGTCCCAACCACATCTAATAAAAATGGTGGACTTTTAAGGGTGTGAAAGGTGCAATATTATTAGTTAGTAGCAAAGACAGGACATGTATAAAAAAATATATTTTATGAATATTCCATTAAAATTGATTAATAATATAATCAAAAAATGAATACAATTGTACAATCATAATTAATACAGATAACTGGTCCAAGAACAAAAAAAGCCTGTGAGTATATACAGCCAAGATGTAAAAGGGCTGACGCATTTCGCTGAACATATGAAGTTCAAAATCTGCTTCCTCAGAGACCCTTTTAGGACCCAGATAACACTGTTGTATAAACAGCAAGCACATGTAAGCGGATCGGGCCAGTGACCGCCCCAATGGACTGCTGCAGGTATCCACAGGCAACCAACGACAGAGGATTCCCAGGAAAAACCAAGGTACCTCAAACTGGGAGGTGCTGAGTCCCCTTGTCACAAGGATAAGGTAATGAAACCAAATAAATAAAGACAAATGGAGGGCTAAGGTAGAAGCAGTCGCCGTGTATAGGGACCGATGAGGACACTAGGCAAAATCTTAGACATGCCCCTTCAGCGCACACTCCAGATAACGATATGTCTCCTGGATACCAGGCGGCCGGCTCTATAAATGGGCAAAAGGAGAGGAGAGGCAGACAGTATGGCTGCAAGCAACACTGCAGCTGAATGAGCTGGAACCCAAAGGGAGCACTGGAGGTATAGTGATATCTGTACTCTTTGCACTCAATAAAAATGTAAATTGTAAATTTAGAGATAAGTCCATACACCTTGTTTAACTTAACCTTTAGGAAGCCAGCACATTTTAGAAAGTGTCTGAATTCCTTGAGTTGAGATTTGAGTCATTTCCCTCTTTCTTGACGTTTTCCTAATATACCACCAAAACATTCACAGTTTTTTTTTTTTTTTTAAGTTGCAAATTATAAAATACATCTACAAGGTCATTTCAGTCATTAGGCAGGGAAAACAAAATTACTCAAAAAGCCCTCTGAAAATGTGTAACTGCATGAACTGAGCAGTAAAATTGATAGAAATTACTTTCAAAATCTGTCACTTCTAAGTTAGAAATGCTGCAATAACATAACCTTTACATCAAGACACATGTGAAGAGCACATTGTTAATGGATACACTTAACATTGTACTGCTTCAGTAGAACTTGTAAACTTTAAACCAAGGGAAAACCCTTCTTAGAAATATGTCTCTGGTTGTATTACAACAATTAATGAATTCTAATAGTTCCATCTGTAGATACCACTTGTCATAAATCTCCACTTTAGTCACCATTTAGTCACCATTGAAACAGCTGTGTTGTCAGTGAAGGTACTGTCCTCCAGGGACTGTGGGTTTTATTGCTGGCTGATGGGAGAGCTGGTGGTGTTGGTCCCTGGAGGACAGCTGTGAGGCATATTGACCTTATCATTTTGAGCCTGTATTATCACCAAGTAATTCATTCAAATCCTATAGAACTCTTCATACAAGAGCTCTTCCACAACTGTTAGGCTTGGTATAAAAAGGAAGATGCCATTTTAACTCTTGGTTGCCCATAAGTTGTGTACCGGGGGATCTCAACCTCTATTTTGTACATACTGAGTGTGTCTTGACTTCTTATGACTTTAGAAGTATATACTGTATGCTAAGGTGATCAGATTGGATGCACTGGGTGGAGTGTGCATATTTATCACTTGGTGTTTTGGCATGAGGAGGACATTGTGAAGAACACTTGGGGAGTGTGTGCAGGAAGTTTGTGGGGGTTTGGGATAACTGACTGGATCATTCTTTTGGATGACATAAGTTTTCTATATACAGTAGCATTTTTAGTATTACAGTAAGCACTATGATGTTTCTTTTTCTCTTCGAGCCATACTGTACCTGAGGATGAAACAGTGATTCTGATTCTTCTGGTATTATAAATTGTGCATTAGGAGAATTAGGGAGACTTTACCTTTTCTTCAAGTGTTTTTAGACCTCCTGTAATGTAAGGGGTCTATGTATAAAGTTGAGCAGACACGGAGCATGAGGGAACACTGTGCACTGTGCAGATCCCTGGGAGTTCAGTTGCAGAAGTTTAGGTTGTGTTCTTTTTTATGGATTGGTTCACTCATTGAGTCAAACGGACACTCATTAATATATGTTGAGTGTATTCACATATTTATCTTGTACTGATAGTTGTTGTTGGGACGTATATGTGAAGATTTACTTATTTATTTATTTTTATTTACTTTTTATTTGCTTGTATTCTATTAGAATTGCACTAGATACACATTAATTATACCATCTTTATTTCACAATAACAGGATAATAGGAAACAACTTATCTCTGCTGACGGTACCAGGGCAGTATGCAAAGTTAATGATACCTAGCTACAAGACGACTGGGCGTATAAGACGACCCCCCTATTACACGATCTACTGATAATACTTATACTTAGGTTACCTTGGAGATATTATACTCGGCGTATAAGACGACCTCCCATTTATGGGGGATTTTTTTGAGTTTCAAAGGTTGTCTTATACGCCAGAAAATACAGTATTTTGTAAGGCTCCTTCCCCTTTACCGCCTTTCATGTTACATCATAACTATTGAAAAATAAATAAAGTGGCAGTGTCCTGATTGGTTCATATAATGAAAAATGCATAGTCTACACATTCACCAATCAGAAACTTAAAAGAAAAAGGAAATAACAAACTAAACCATGGAAGTTCTAATGTGGATCTCCAGACTAAACGTTTGTGCTTAGTTTTGAATAGGGTTGAAAAATGTTAGAACCACTCTTGCTGTCTGCATCACCTTTTGGTAGATTTCCATTACCTTCTGTCCTAAATATTTAACCACTTCCCACCCCTGCTATAGCCGAAAGATGGCTACAGCACAGACTTAGTTTGCCGGTGGGGCATAAGTGGATGTCCTCCCATGATTGTGCTCCCCGCATGCCCCCTGTGGCACACAGGCGGCATGCTCTGTGATCCCTAAGTCTTTTGGACTCAGCTGATTACAGATCGGGGTGAAGGGCCAATCACAGTGGCCCTTTTTCAAGTGATCAGCTGTGTTCAATGACAGCTGATCATGGAAGTAAACACCAGCTGCTTATCGGCTTTTTCTTTCTTCACGCTGACAGAGTGAGGACAAAAAAGAGAGCCCAAAACTGGATTGTGTTAAAGGGACATTGGCACTGATAATCAGGGCCAATAATCAGTGTAGTCCCAACAGTGCCCACCAGTGGCACCTCATCAGTGCCCACCAGTCCTGCCAATCAGTGCCCAGCAGTGCTGGCAATCAGTGTACATCAGTGCCTCCCCATCAGTGTCTCCTATCAGTGCCAGCTATTAGGGCCCATCAGTGCCGCCAACCAGTACTGCCTATCAGAGTCCATCAGTGCCGCCTATCAGTGCACCCTTATCAGTGGCTCCTCATCAGTGTCCACCAATGCCACCTCATAAGTTCCCATCAGTGTCTCCTATTAGTGCCCATCAGTGCCACCTATCAGTGCCCATCAATGCCACCTCATCAGTGCCCATCAATGTAGCCTCATCAGCGTACATCAGTGAAGGAGAAATATAATGTGTTTGCAAAATTTTATAAAAGCTATGAAAAATGTTTGTTTGTTTTTCAAAATTTTCAGTCTTTGGGCTCTTTCACACGGGCGGTCCGATCAGATCCGCCTATCAGTTTTTTAGGCGGATCTGATCGGATCCTCCATGCAGCTCTATGGGGCAGCGGGTGTCAGCGGAGGTCACCTCCGCTGACACCCGCTGCCATCCGCATCCGATCCTGTGCTGAAATCTGGACGGATGGAAACCCTATTTTTCCATCCGTTCAGTAATCGGAGCGGAGCGGATCTGATGAGAGCGGACAAGCGGTCCGCTCTCCTCCGATCCCCCATAGAGGGCAGCGGGTGCTGAGACACCTCCCTCTCTGCTCTGCAAGCGGAGACGGAGCTGTCATCCGCCCGGCTCAGCGGGGATCGCGGATCGATCCCCGCTGAGCAACACGGATCCGCCTGCGGAGGCGGACCGTGTGAAAGAGCCCTTTTTTTATTTTTTTTAACAAAAAATTAAAAACCCAGTGATGATTAAATACCACCAAAAGAAAGCTCTATTTGTGTGAAAAAAATTATACAAATTTAATTTGGGTACAGCGTTGCATGACCGCGAAATTGTCATTCAAAGTGAAAGCTGAAAATTGGCCTGGGCAGGAAGGGAGTGAAAGTGCCCTGTAGGCTAGTGGTTAACAAGCAAGTGTAACATTTGTTACTAAAACTCTCATCTCCATTTGAAGATGTTCCCTTTACTTTTACTGTGATGACAGCTGTGAAATGCATACTTTCGGTTCTGGTGAAAATGGTAACGAGCACAGATAGTAAGGATATCATTCCACAAAGAGGACACACACAGCAGTAAAAACCAAGTTACCACTGGAGTTTGTAACCCTTCACTACTATGTTCAGAACTAAGTAGGTTGTTTTGGCTAGAGTTCCACTTTAAGCTGAGTCTTATAACTAACCTTATCAACCCACTTTTCCCTATTCAGTTCTGGTGCTAGACTTGTTTTAAAATGTGCAGAGTTGGATTTACACTATATTACCAAAAGTTTTGTGACACCTTCCTTTATACACACATAAACTTTAATGGCATCCCTGTCTTAGTGTGTAGGGTTCAATATTAAGTTGACCCACCCTTTGCAGCTATTACAGCTTCAAATCTTCTAGGAAAACTGTCCACAAGGTTTAGGAGTGTGTCTATGGGAATGTTTGACCAATCTTCCGGAAGCGCATTTGTCACGTCAGGCACTGATTTTGAGCGAGAAGGCTTTGCTTGCAGTCTCCGCTCTAATTCATCTCAAAGGTGTTCTATCTGGTTCAGATCAGGACTCTGTGCAGGCCAGTCAAGTTCCTCCACCCTCATGCATGTCTTTATAGACCTTGCTTTGTGCACTGGTCCAAGTCATTTGGTGGAGGGGGAATTATGCTGTGGTGTTGTTTATCAGGGGTTGGGCTTGGCCCTTAGTTCCAGTGAAGGGAACTGTTAAGGTGTCAGCACATCAAGACATTTTGGAAAATGTCATGCTTCCAACTTTGCGGAAACAGTTTGGGGATGGCCCCTTCTTGTTCCAGCATGACTGCACACCAGTGCACAAAGCAAGGTCCATAAAGACATGAATGAGAGAGTTTTAGGTGGATGAACGTATTCCAGAGATAAAACTATAATCCTACCACTTTATAAAACTCTGGTCTGACCGCATCTGGAGTAACCTGTCCAGTTCTGGTCGCCATTCCTCAGGAGGGATGTGTTGGAGCTGGAGAGAGTGCAGAGAAGGGCAACTAAACTAATTAGGGGATTGGAGGACCTTAATTATGAAGAGCGTCTGCAATCACTTGATTTATTCTCCCTGGAGAAGAGACGGCCTGAGAGGGGACATGAAAGCAATTTATAAATACCTCAATGGTGATCTCATCATAGAAAAAAAGCTATTCAGTCGAAAGGATTGCATGAGGACTCGAGGGCATACAATGCGATTAGAGGAGAAGCGTTTTAACCTCAGGCAATGCAGGGGGTTCTTTACTGTTAGGGCTACACGATTGTATAATTCTCTACCACAAGAGGTGGTTTCTGCGGGAAGTATGGCTACTTTCAAAAGACTCTTGGACATACATCTCAAGGATCAGGACATTCAGGATTATGAGAGATGATTACGGCCACACACACCTACACAGGTTGAACTGGATGGACTATTGTCTCAACCTCAACAACTATGTAACTTGACTGGAAGGTACGACCCAAGTCACCGGTGTCTAAGCCTGCTGCAGGAGCAATAGAGGCATACCGCCTCTATGGTATCAATCATCTTTTCCACCTGGTAGATAAAGTCCAGCAAAGGGGGCCCCCCCCCAACATCTTGGCTAGTTGCTATAGGAGATCCCGAGGAACATCAGTGAGAGGGTTGCAAACCCACAGTTAAGCTGGAATACTAACAGTGTTTACATTTTTCACTTGTGAGAATCTTGCAGTTTCAAACTACTACATCACTGTCTTAGTATTCTGCTGCTGAACTAGATTGAACTTGGCCATTTTGCCTGCTCTTTTCATCCTATTGCTGATCTGTACCTTAAAGATCCCTCTATCTTTTTCAGCCCAACTTACTGGGTCCAATACTGTCACTACTCAAACTATAGAATTACCTTATTCACGCACAAACATCTTTCAGCGCCCCAACTTAACTGGCAGAATATGAATACTAAGGCCTGTATCCAGATAACTTTATCCTGGGGGCATATCTGTATTTGACATTAAATCCACTACCTCAGGCCTAAGCTTAGTCCCTCGTCATGAGAGTTTCCAAATGACTTAGCCCTGGCTCAGTTTGTTACCTATTGGTGTCTCTTGCTACAGCTCACCTTATGAGAAGAGCTAAAGTTTATACTAGAATTTAAAAGCTATTGCAAGTACCTTGTACCTTGGTTGTGTTTATAATATTATGCTATATGTTTGTTGTTAACTTGCCAATACATCCTAATATTTTGCATAGAGTTGTGAGTCCTATTATTGTAAGCATAAAGAAAGATTTGCTGATGGTGTCAGTGGGTTTGAGGCCTCGAACAAAGCTGGAACAGGAGGACGCAAGTCAACCAGCAGCTCCTGCAGGGGTAGTGTTACACATATATTAACTATCATTACCCTGGGTATATATACTAAGCTGCAAAACAAAGCCTGCATTTAAAATGTACATCAGCTCTTGAATCAGTATGTTTGTATTTGTATTTGGAAATAGAAATACATTTGGCAAGATCGGTAATTGTTTTCATCATTTTTATAGAACATTTTTTCTATGGATTTATTTTTTCTGTGCATTTAACATATTTTTGGCTTGGCTTTTACCTATAAAAAAACTTTACTTGTGAAAACACCAAAAAATCCTTGAGACTGCTGCCTGACGTCAACATTTTCAATGTGATATCAGCAGGCCTAGCAAACCCAGAGCTTTATTTTGAGTGAAGTGAAAGTATTCCCTTTCCCTCCTCCCCAGCAGGAGGGAAGAGGAAAGGGTAATGCCATGCAAAGAGAAGGAAGGCTGTGCAAAGGAATCTACATTTTCTTGAGTGTCACTTCCCTAGCAAGTTCAAAGACACATTGCAAGTCAACTGAAAGTAATTTCTGGAAAGGATACATGCTGCAAGTAAGCATCTAATAAAACACCCAATTTTTAACTTATCTTACCTTACACATTTTATGTTGGTAAGATGGCCTCTTTAACCACTTACTACCCGCCCACCATCAAATGACGGCGGAGCGGTGTAACTATTATCCTGGGACGCTGTCATATGACGGCACACCAGAACAGCCTCTCTCGCGTGCCCCCGTGTTGCTAGGACACGGCGCGATCCCGATCTCGGTAAAGAGTCAATGACATGACTCTTTACCCATGTGATCGGCTGTGTCCAATCACAGCTGGTCACATGTAAATGAGGAAGTGCCGTTATTCGGCTCTCCTCGCCTCACACTGTCAGTGTGTGAGGCTAGGAGAGCCGATCATCGGCTCCTCCTCACAGGGGAGACAAATACAAGTAATGAGGGCACTGATCATCAGTGCCCTGATTACACAAAAAGTAAAAAAGGTGCCAATTACTGCCCAGCATCAGTGCCCACAGTGCCTGCCATCAGTGCCCACAATCAGTGCCCATAGTGCTGCCAGTCAGTGCCCATCAGGGCCTGCTCATCTAGGCACTGATGGGCACTGACTGGCAGCACTATGGGCACTGATTGTGGGCACTGTGCCGCCCATCAGTGCTCATCAGTGCCACCCGTCAGTGCCCATCAGTGCCACCTGTCAGTGTCCCTCTGTGCCGCCTGTCAGTGCTGCCTCTCAGTGCCCATCAGTGCCACCTCCCAGTGCCCATCAGTGCCACCTCTCAGTGCTCATTAGTGCCCCTTATCAGTGCTCATCAGTGCTCATCAGTGCCACCTATCAGTGCCCATCAGTGTTGCATATTAGTACCTCCTCATCAGTGCCACCTCATCAGTGCCCATAAGTGCCACCTCATTAGTGCCCATCAGTGCAGCCTATCAGTGCCCATCAGTGCCACCTCATCAGCGCACATCAGTGAAGGAGAAAAATGTATTTATTTTCAAAATTTATAGACAGAAAATAAGAAAAACTTTTTTTTTTCAAAAATTTCTGTCTTTTTTATTTTTTTTGTAAGAAATAAAAAACCCAGAGGTGATTAAACACCACCAAAAGAAAGCTCTATTTGTGTGAAAAAATGATAAAAATTTCATATGGGTATAGTGTAGCATGACGGCGCAATTGTCATTCAAAGTTTGACAGCGCTGAAAGCTGAAAATTGGCCTGGGCAGGAAGGGGGTGAAAGTGCACTGTAGGCAAGTGGTTAAAGTGCTAATAAACACAAAGTCAAAAATATAATATATTTCAGCTCACCAATCAGATGTGGTGGCTGTATCAGTTTTTTTTTCTTTGACTTTTTTTTTTTCTGTTTTGACCTGGTGATTGGGCCAGTAACACATCTCCTGTATTAATAAGACATAACTCAAGAGAAATGAGCATTAGAGGGACAGGAGACAGAAGCAATGTCAGCCTGAGGGGGGAAGGGTGGGGGAGTGTTAAATTTACTAGCAGATTTTAAATTCATTTAAGCTAAACTCTAGCTCAGTTACAGCAAATAGTTTTTTTTTTCCCTTTGAGATTAATGTGTTGTATGAATAAATACAAGATGATCAATTTAATCACCCCTGCCAGTGTTAAGTGTTTTTTCTTATGTATGTGAACTGATACATTCTGCAAGAGAGTTTGTGCTGTGAACACTGAAACATCAGATTTAGGCCCCTTTCACACTAGCGGATGGATCGGGTCTGCTTGTCAGTTTTTCAGGCAGGCCCAATCGGACCCCACAATCTCCTCTATGGAGCTGAGGGTTTCAACCGCCGACACCTGATCCATTACGCTAATAAAAGATAGATGGGGATCTGTTCCCCATCCGCCTGCCAGATCGGTTGGCAGTCAGGAGTAAACGGACAGGCAGTCCATTTACATCCAACTGCCCATAGAGAACAGGGAACTGTGTCTGTGTTTGCTCTGCATAAGTGAAGGGGGCCTTACTGTCTGGGCTACCAGATAAAAGTAGAAGAAAGAAAACGTAAAAATTGGAAACTTATACAGCCATCACATCTAAGAATTGGTAAACTGCAATACAATAAATGTTTGCTTCTGGGTTTTATACTTCTTAAAGATAATATAAAAAGTGATAACGTGTAAAAGAAACACAACACTAACATACTGTCTAGTGTTTCTATATTTCTTTATTTATTATGGTCAGAACTAAAACCCTTTTTGTATTTAGATAAATATTATACTGTATATTGTATATGAATATTCCATATTTCCACTTCCATTTAGCAGGTGAAACATTTGGCCCTTTTCATACATTTTATCTCTATTTGCCCTGTTGTTGAAAAAAATCTTTACTACTGGCTCCCCACTGTAATAAGTGGCTTACAAAGTGAGGTTCAGGTAGCAAGAGAGGGTTGGACCCCCTGAAGATGAATCATTATTTGTATATAAGGATTGCTGTTGTTTTGGGGAACCAGAGGGACTGAATTGGAAAAAGGGAACTAAAGTGAAGACACCTAGGTGCCTGCTATGTGCTGCCAGTGTCTGTTAAGAACTTTCTTTCCACTCCAGGTTTATTTTTAGAATCCCAAATCTCCTTTATTCAGACTTTATTTTAAAAATGTTTTTCTGTTAAAATCTTAAAAATGTTAATGAAAGTCTTTTTACATTTTATCAGAATAATTTAAAAAAGTGTATTTTTCTATATATTTTTACTATACCCGGAAATCTTAATAATTTTCTACTTTTTTTACTGTGATAGTTTCTTCTCCATTTATTTCTGTCGTCAACACAAACCAGTAGAGGATATCGATTTAAAAAAGATCTATGACATACAGAACAAAGTAAAAATAAATTGTACACCATCTGTGTACAATGCAAGATGCTGTGTGAAGGCTGAATGCACACAGGTGTTTGCTGCATACTGCCATTCCTGCTGAATGAGGATGCATCTGTTGTGATTTATTGGTACTCACTGCAGTTTATCTTGACCTGAAACAAAGGATAACTGGCCCATGTATTGATTGCAAAACGTGCTAAAAACCTGACGGAGTATAAAAAAAAAAAAAAAAGTGTTTTATCTGTGGTTCAAGTTATTGTCCAATGGCAGTATGAATGGTGATATCAAGGAAATATTTGTGATTCTCCTGCATGGAGGTAAGGGGTTTTGTGGCCAGGATTTTCCATTGCAAAGGTTTTTGTGGTTTGTTTAAAAAAATAATATAAAATAAAAAAGCAAAATAGAATAGGGGTAGCGTGGCACAATCCAGGTACAAGTACAAAAGTTATCTAGACAGACATAGGACACCAATAAAAATTCATGTACTGTAGATAGGAATTCCAGGTATGGATGTTTTATATATAGTTACATTGGTTCAGCTTTGACTAAAGTATATATTTATTTACCATACCTAGCGAATGCCCCCGAAAGCTAAAAAAACACTGAAGTTGGCACTGCTACTCAATGCAGCCTCTATCCACTTGGTTCTGGGTCCCTTGCCGAGCCGTCATCCTGCTGCATTGTGAACACAGGAGGTCATCCGCTCAGCATGGTCGCCATTCAGAGAAATACTTTGCATTTTCTGAATTCATGTAAAGTGTTCTCTTAATGAATAACATGGAAAGTGGGGCAGTGAAGTCATGCTTAGGAAATTTGCTAATGATCTCTTGAAGTCTCTCAAGACAGAAGAGTGAATTAAATGATGTATGGTGGTGACAGTCTTATCAGACCAGGATTCAAATTTTATGGGATTGTCCAAAGCAGACTGCTACATGAGGGTTCCTAGAAGAGTGGACAGAGGTGAGTGGGTGAAGATTAAACAGCTGGAAACTTTAAGTGAATTCCATACTCTTAAGGTATGGTGTAAAAAAAAAAAGGGAGGAAAAAGATGGTGGTGGTTCAAAGGAAGAGAAGTGACAGTGACTGGGGAGAAGTTTGGAACTTCTAGCAATACTCGCCAAGATAGGAATGGAAGTATGTTCACATGAATGAGAAATTGCTCAGGAGGGTGAAAGGGGAGTTTATGATGTTTGCTAATTTATTTTTCTCATATTCCACACTTATGAAATTGCTCATTACCAAGAATTTGTATATTTTATAGAGATAATGGAGGAGTTGAAGAAAGCTGTCCCACCATGACATGCCTAGTGACAAATGTAAATGCTCATACTTTGTTTGTGTGTGATGCATTAAGTTGTATAGTATAATAGTTATTAATGGTTATTTTATTGTGTCATCTGGTAAAAATGTAATTCTTATCAGAACTATGTTAGTAAGACATATACTGTTGGTACAGTATAGTATATGGTTGTTGATGCTTACTCATTTTGAGCTAACCACATAATTTCTGGATAACTTTTTGAGCACACACAGGAACAACACTGAAAGGGTCTGAAAACAGCTGCAGGTTTATGGAACTAAAATGTTGCATTGGTACATGATACAACATATGTTACTGAATTAAAATGTAAAACGTGCACTAACAGAAGCAATCACCATCAGGGAAGGGTGGATGTGAACATGATTGCACTGAAATCAAGGACATTGATTTATAAAAATTACAAAAAGAAAAGTAGAAAACATTCAATCATGTGAAGGAGAAATTATTTATTACTATGTAGCTCCACCCCTGTGTTGGCCACTGGAAGATGACTGGCCCCAAAGGTTGCCCTGACCTTGCAAGCCTCCTGACACCTCTGACACTCTGGGTTTGGACATGTTTCAAAAGGATAATGCAAATATAAAGACACCAAACTGCAGCAGATAAACACGTATTTTACTTAGGGTTCTTAAAGCAGAGAAAAACAAGGAATGGCTAGCAGTTTGTAGTGGTAAACTCTTACTCTTGAGAATGTGCAAAGGGTAGCGGGAAGATCCTGATAGATCCAATTCCCCAGGTATAATAGGGAAGAGTATGACCCTTTTTTATGTCAGGCTGCTCTCTTTAAATCCTGATGCCACTGGTCCAATAAACTAATGGCACAATTACTGAACAAGTTATGGCAAATGCAATGCTTGATCTCTGAGAAGAGTTCCCCTTAATGCGTGCAGATATTGTGCACAGAGTCCGTTAAGTGGGGGGTAGGAACAGAGGGAAGAAGTCCTGGTGAAATAGATGCCCAGTGTCTTCAGCTAGCTCAACAAGGACCCAAGGAAATTGCTTTGAAATGGGGTCCAGTTACTGAGAATGGCAGGTGCAAAGTGTTCCCTTTTAAGGCTTTAATGTAAAGGTAAGGAATAAATGTGTCTACATGCAGTGTCTTTGTAGGGTGGGCTTCTATTCACTCACCAATCCTGATGACACCAATGCTCAAAGGAATAGGATGTCCCAGAACAGGCTCCTATAGAATCTGCAACCAGAGGAGGGTACCTGGTCGCACACCTCACGACGCTGGGATATAGCGGCATATGTGACCACTCCTGACATCACTCTGCTGACAGAAAGCTGGCAAAAATGGATCTGCTCACACACTCAGAGACTCTCCACACCCCCTAAGTCATCTAGGCCACAGCCCCGGCTCATAACCCTCTGACCATACAAGTCCCTGCTCACAGCTGAAGGCCATGGTCCCAAGAGAGAGACTCCTCCCCAGACCCGGCTATATATATGCCCTCACCCAGAATTCTGATCTCTCTCTCCCAGCTGGCTGGAACTTGTAGTTCACAACAGTCTGGCTCCAGTGCAAATCCTGGCTCCTTGGACCACATATCCCAAGATCCCTTGCTCTCAGCTGTGATCCCTGCTCACGCTGCATTCAGGAAATTATGACACAGTGTCTGTGCTGAGCACTAGAGGGAAACAGGCCCACTGCAGTGGATGCTGGAGAATGTCCTATGATGACACAGGCAAAGTTAGCCAGCACCTGACTACATCTTCCCCCCACTTGAAATCTTTTGTCCTCCAAAGAGGTAGAAAGTATTTATTTTAACTAATAATTAACAGTACAGTCAACCAGTGTTCCCTTTAAGGTGCGCGCGTGCGCGGTCGCGCAGTGGAAATTACGTCCCGCGCAAGCACCTAGTTAGACGGCGCAGCCGCAGACGGAGCGGCCAGGGAGCAGAGCGTGCACCCCGAGAGCACGCCCATCGTGTGACAATAGCGAATGAAAATTCGCTATTGTCATACGGATCCTCCTCCTGGCCAATCAGGGAGCGGGTCCTCCCGCTTCCTGATTGGCCGAAAGGCCAACTTCATGCCATTGGCCGAGGAGGAGGCGCCGGGACTCGGGAGGATGGAGACGCGGGAAGCTGGAAGCCGGGGACTGAAGACAGAGTGCCGTGACCGTCCGTGAGGTAAGTGCACGGGGTCGCGGGGGGGCATTGCTGTGGCACTCTGCAGTTTATTGGGGGCATTGCTGTGGCACTCTGCATTTTATTGGGGGCATTGCTGTGGCACTCTGCATTTTATTGGGGGCATTGCTGTGGCACTCTGCATTTTATTGGGGGCATTGCTGTGGCACTCTGCATTTTATTGGGGGCATTGCTGTGGCACTCTGCATTTTATTGGGGGCATTGCTGTGGCACTCTGCATTTTATTGGGGGCATTGCTGTGGCACTCTGCATTTTATTGGGGGCATTGCTGTGGCACTCTGCATTTTATTGGGGGCATTGCTGTGGCACTCTGCATTTTATTGGGGGCATTGCTGTGGCACTCTGCATTTTATTGGGGGCATTGCTGTGGCACTCTGCATTTTATTGGGGGCAATGCTGTGGCACTCTGCATTTTATTGGGGGCAATGCTGTGGCACTCTGCATTTTATTGGGGGCAATGCTGTGGCACTCTGCATTTTATTGGGGGCAATGCTGTGGCACTCTGCAGTTTATTGGGGGCAATGCTGTGGCACTCTGCAGTTTATTGGGGGCAATGCTGTGGCACTCTGCAGTTTATTGGGGGCAATGCTGTGGCACTCTGCAGTTTATTGGGGGCAATGCTGTGGCACTCTGCAGTTTATTGGGGGCATTGCTGTGGCACTCTGCAATTTATTGGGGGCATTGCTGTGGCACTCTGCAATTTATTGGGGGCAATGCTGTGGCACTCTGCAATTTATTGGGGGCAATGCTGTGGCACTCTGCAATTTATTGGGGGCATTGCTGTGGCACTCTGCATTTTATTGGGGGCATTGCTGTGGCACTCTGCATTTTATTGGGGGCATTGCTGTGGCACTCTGCATTTTATTGGGGGCAATGCTGTGGCACTCTGCAGTTTATTGGGGGCAATGCTGTGGCACTCTGCAGTTTATTGGGGGCAATGCTGTGGCACTCTGCAGTTTATTGGGGGCAATGCTGTGGCACTCTGCAGTTTATTGGGGGCAATGCTGTGGCACTCTGCAGTTTATTGGGGGCAATGCTGTGGCACTCTGCAGTTTATTGGGGGCAATGCTGTGGCACTCTGCAGTTTATTGGGGGCAATGCTGTGGCACTCTGCAGTTTATTGGGGGCAATGCTGTGGCACTCTGCAGTTTATTGGGGGCAATGCTGTGGCACTCTGCAGTTTATTGGGGGCAATGCTGTGGCACTCTGCAGTTTATTGGGGGCATTGCTGTGGCACTCTGCAGTTTATTGGGGGCAATGCTGTGGCACTCTGCAATGTATTGGGGGCATTGCTGTGGCACTCTGCAATGTATTGGGGGCATTGCTGTGGCACTCTGCAATGTATTGGGGGCATTGCTGTGGCACTCTGCAATGTATTGGGGGCATTGCTGTGGCACTCTGCAGTTTATTGGGGGCATTGCTGTGGCACTCTGCAATGTATTGGGGGCATTGCTGTGGCACTCTGCAATGTATTGGGGGCATTGCTGTGACACTCTGCAATGTATTGGGGGCATTGCTGTGACACTCTGCAATTTATTGGGGGCATTGCTGTGGCACTCTGCAGTTTATTGGGGGCATTGCTGTGGCACTCTGCAGTTTATTGGGGGCATTGCTGTGGCACTCTGCAGTTGATTGGGGCAAGCTGGTCACTCTGCATTGACGTCCCCCCCCCCCCCCCCCCATTGCTCAATCTAAAGGTTTGCGCTCAGAAATTTTTTTATTTGCTCAGCTCAGTAAAAAATTAGAGGGAACATTGCAGTCAACACACAAACTATAACAACACAAACCATAACTCAATTTTAACAACAATTTGCATACTTCATGATTTTGCTGAAACCAAATATATACACCTTCATTTAACTTGCAGTCAATCTGTTTACAGGCCAGGGCTATTGCCGTGGCCCACCAAGTAGTGTCAGAGTGTGAGTCAAGGTCACCCCCTACCCAATGAACGGTAGTGGGGTCTGGCACTGGATTCTGCCATTGAATGCAAATCAATTTTCCCCTAGGACATCATAAGTCAGTCTCTTTGGAGGGTTTATGTTCTGCCTCAGCTGGATAGGCAAGAAATCTTCAAGTACAGAGGTGGAGTCTATGTCCAGACTTACAGCACTGATAGAACTGAAAGGTTCCAAAGGGGGTTTAATGGAATCAAATTTAGGGAAAGAATACTCTGCCTCTTCAAAGTCAGGGCTTGTTCCAGTTCGGCCTCCCTGAGGTTCCACAGCTGCTGGCGGGAATCTACACTTCAGGAGAACAGTCTAGTCTAGACTGTAGTAGATCTCCATCTTTAAAACTTCAACAGCTCCATCTGTAGAAGGGCTAGAATTTCCATTTCTGAACTTAAAGGTCTCCTCCTCTCTTCTTCATCTGCATGGGACCCAAAATTGGTTTCTTGGGTTAGAGGCCATAGCCAGTGGGGCCTTATCTCCTCATCTTTGCTGTCTTCATCTTCCACTATCAGGGGTTTACTCTGACCCCGCTGACACAGCCGGGTTTTGAAGGTTGTTGATTTATTGCTCAAGGAATTCATTGTCTGGGGCACTCGGACGGCATTGGAAAGTAGAAGCAAACGGTTCTCATGCCACATTTTCAAAAGGCCAGTTTTTCCTTCAAGACAAATTTGATACACTGGTAGCCTAGGAAGTTGCTTGCAGATAATGTAGGGTTGGAGTCATTAGTGATCTGCACACGATTCCCCTGGCTGAAGATTTTGCACTTTTTCTTTTAAGTCAAATTCCTTTTGTTCCTCTGCTCTTGAGTAGTAGCATTTTCTTCTGCCTTCTCATAAGCCTGTTTTAGGATCTTCCATAGTCTAACAACATATCCTTTATAGGAGGCTAGGGAGGTGTGAGCTATGGACGTTCTAAAAGCCAGATCAACTGGAAGTCGGGCATCTCTCCCAAACATTAGTCTGTGGGGGGAGTACCCAGTGGCATTGTTTGTTGTGCTGTTGTATGTGATTGCCCCATTCCTGCTTCTTCTCTGAAAGTAAAGTTCCTAGCATGTTCAGTAGAGTACAGTTGAATCTCTCAGGCTTAGGATCTCCCTGTGGGTGATATGGGGAGGTCCTTGATTTCTTTATGCCTAGCAGCTGACATAGCTGGTGTACACGTTTACTTCCAAAGTCTCTGCCTTGATCAGAGTGTATTGCCATAGGCAGGCCATAGTGCACAAAGAAATTCTCCACTTATACTTTCGCCACCATGGTGGCTTGCTGGTCTTTGGTGGGGTAAGCTTGGGTGTATCAGATAAAATAATCAATCACCACCAAAACATTGCTTCCCCCACCAGCATCAGGTTCCGGCACAGAAAGTCAATGCAAACCAGCTCCATGGGCCCTTGACTCTGTAGATGTCCCATTGGTGTAGCTTTGACAGGCAAGGTCTTCCTTTGGATGCATGGTAAACAGGAGTGACAGTAGCTTTCTACTTTCTCATGTTAGGTCAATAGAACCTATCTCTGACTAACCTAAAGGTCATATCTGGGCCTAAGTGTTCATGTTCATCATTAAGCACAGCCAGCACAGTCTGTTAATGTTTCTCTGGGAGGAATAACTGACACTTTTCTTCCAAATCCATAGAGGGGCCCCTCCTGTACAACAGTCCATCTTTCTTCTGTAACAAGTTCCATTCCTGGTGCAATATTTTGGAATCTATAACAGCACTCTTCAACAGTAGACAGTGCTTTCATAGTCAAATGACACAGCAACTTGTCACTTTGATCCATCTTCAGATCTTTCTCTGACAGCTGAGGAAGCTCCTCACTTCTCACTTGGGTCAAGTCACAATAACACTTCAGTATTCCAGAAGGGTTGGCTCTATGAATTCGAATCTGACAGCCCATTTGAGCCCCTGGGCAGGGCCCTGACAAACAGCTCACACTCCGTCAGATGTCACAATGGTCCAGTCTTCTGAATCTCTGACTTATCTGTGAGACCTCTGGGACAAAGCATCAACATCTCTATTTCCTGCCCTGGGTCGATACTTCAGACTGAACTAAAATTCAGACAAGGCCGCCAGCCATCAATCCCTGGTCTCATTCAGCTTAGCTGAGGACAACAAGTACGTCAGAGGATTATTATCTTCACCACGAAAACAACCCTGTACAGATAATCTCGCAACTTGTCCTCTACAGCCCACTTTAGCGTCAGAAACTCTAGCTTGTGCACAGGATATTTCTTCGCAGACGGGGTCAAACTTCGACTCACATAGGCTATGAGCCTAAGCCCACCATCCTGTTCCTGGTACAAAACTCCATCCAGCCCCTCTCGGCTGGCATCCAAATGGAGTCCATATGGCTTGGCTGGGTCTGCAAAGGCAGGTACTGGTGCTTCTCTTAAGGTGCTGGAAAGCTCTTTCACATTGAGGGGTTCACTGCTCTTGTATAGACTACCTTCCCTTCTGAGCCCCACATTTTTTCCTGGCTCAACTTACAGCCTTTACCCTCCACCTCAGTGTGAAGCAACACCTTAAGTGGCCAGGCAATCCTGGCAAAGTTCACCACAAACCTCCAATAATAGGAGCATAACCCAAGGAAAGATCTTAGCTCCGTCACAGTCCTCTAGTGGGGCCAAGTATTGACCGCTTCTAGCTTCTTCGCTTCAGTAGCGATGCCTTTTGCATAGATGACATGCTCAAGGTAGATGACAGAAGTTTGATTGCACTGGCACTTTTTTAATGACAACTTCAGCCCCACTTCATCAAGCCTCTCAAAGACTTTCTCGAGCCTTGCTTCATGCTCTTCTAAGGTCCTCCCAAAGACAAAAAGGTTGTCCGAGTACACCAGGATCTCGATCAAGTTCATGTTGCCAACAAGTACGCTCCATCAATCGTTGAAATGTGGCCAGGCTTCCAAAAGTCCCTGGGGCATCCTATTGAACTTGTAAAACCGGCAAAACGGGCAAATAAATGCCATCTTCTCTCTATAACAAGATTTTTTATTCCCTTACTTCTTTCACCAACTCACAGTAGGTAGGGACTACTGGTTTTCCCTTGAGTAACAGTCTCAGTACAATCAGGTGATTGGGTCTAGCACCCTGCAGAATTCATTCTAGATGGGGAGGGGAGGGTTAGCCCAGAGATCAGTTTTAAACACCAGTATTAACATTTTTTGAAAGTTATGTTCAATGTAAATAAAAAATGAATGTTTGGCAACCATATAAAAATACACTGGAACTCATCACAAACAACAGAAACATCAAGATGCCTATACACCTGTACACCTCTACAATGTATCATTTTGTATTGTTCAAAGTAAAACAGTTTAATAAAATGAATGGCTGAACTGTCTTCTGTCATATCAACATTTTTACAATAACCTCATATTCCTATAACGTGAAGTTAAGTATAATCATATTATTGCAACGAAAACCTTTTTTTTGCTGAAAAGCACTAGATGTCATATATATCACATATAGAACCTCTAGCTCCTGAGAAATACCATTTTTTTAAATGCATTGGGCCATTCCATTGCACGACTGTACAAAACTTTTCTTGCAATATTGTGATTATACTTTATATTATGAGAATATGAGGTTTTACTTGAAAATGTTGATATGACACAAGAGAGGTTAGTCATTACTTTTATAGAATTTTTTTTAAAGTAAACAATAAAAATGATATATATTTTTTAACTAATATGGTGTATCTCAGTTGGTATGCTTACAAAATCCCATTCTTTACAGTAATAATATCTATTGTATGCCTCTAAGGAATGTGGCATTGCACAGTGACTATTTATAAAGAGAGGCTAACTAACTGCTTTGCCATTAGCCCTTGTTAAACATGCTTGGAAAGTCTACAGTATGAAAAAAAAAAGTGGTAAAAAATACCAAGAAAGAGTGGAAAAAAGTGAAAAATAAAAATTGAGACATACAAAAATAAAATGAAAAAATGTGAATACTTTCAGAAAAGAAATTCTTCTTTAGGGTTCTTCTGTTTAACTCCAGGATGAAGGTGAAGTGGAAAATATTTATGAACTGGATAAATACATTTCAAAATAGATGTTGCTAAATGTTTTTACCTTTATAAAAATAGGACCAAAACAATGCAAAAATCATCCAACTTTCTTAGAAATAGGCACAACTTTCAGAATGAAACATTTCCATAAATATAAACATTAATATCAATGTGGCATTTTAATATTAGGTCCTAATGTATAAAAATCCCATAAAAAATAATCACTGATTTTGACTTGATTTTTGTTGCTGTCTGTGTCCTCACTGGGGGCATTTTCCCTTTCTTCATGCCCTTAGCCATTTTCATCTTTATGGCATCCGTTCTCGGTATATGTCTGTGGAAAATGCCCTAGAAGCTGGTGAAGGGGGAATTCCCTTGATAAAATATACACAGGTCACAGCAACACCTTGGGAGTCACCGAAAGGGACACAGACAAACAAAAATTCCACTCTACTACAAAAAAAAAAAAAAAACACCCTGTGTCCATTTATTACTAGTAAAGTGGAGAAATCAACCAAAAAGGTGTATTTAATAAAGCACTACTAAGTGTAGTTATAAATAGATGAAGAATTAAAACCAATCAGATTTCCTCTTACAGAAAACACAAAAAATGTTTAGTAAAAGTTTGCAATAAATTGATATTTTTTGCCCCAAGATAGCCCAAGTTAATTTACACAAGAAGTGCTGACATTTACTCAGCCTATAACAAATCATAAAGCATATTGCTTCCAATGAGATACATTCAGAATGATGAATTTTCAAATGCTGTCTGTCACGGGTTGCCGAAATGCAAATCTAAAGGGAATAAGCTAGGGTCTGAGGCTCACTGTATGTAGGCGTGCTACTCAGACAAATGCTCTAATGGGAAATCAGACAAGCTCAAGAGATTGCAGGGTCTTTCAGGCTGTGTGTTGACTGGATTATCAGGAGCTTAGTCATTTCAGGCACTGAGTTTATTGTGAGCAGGGGAAGGTGAGAGAAGGTGTTAATGTAACACCTCATCAGAACTGTAAAAGAGTTGGTGTTTATAGGTTACCACAGTGAGTCATAAATCCAGAGTATTCATTAAACTCACTTTCCTGCTTATGAGGACTAGAATATGCTTACCTTACTGATATACTGATTTTCAGACTTTTGTATAACAGTTCAGAAATGACTATATAGACAGAAAAAAGTAGTACAGCATAAAGAGCCTACCTAACATTAATAGTGAATATGATCTTTAGTCATTTTCTGTATATCTTAAATGAAAAATGCAATGTCCTGCCTTTTTGACATTCCAAAACAGCATTTGACTATTGAAAACCTGAACAGACAAGGTTACAAGGTTGTAGCTTTGTAGCTACACAGTTCCAAACACCTTGAAAGTAAAATTTAGATTAGGTTAGATTACAACCTTCAGTGATGCTTTGTGTCCTCCCAGGGATGTTCACAAATTAAATCATGCATTGTGCAGCCGAAAGTGGAGCATTGCAGGCAGAGCTGCTGTTAGAAATCACGGGGCCCAGTACAGCCTACGTGGCAGGGCCCCCCGAATATGTCAAGGCAATATTTTCCCCAAAAATACACTAAACTCATTATTAGCAGACACAAACATAATAGAGAACCTATGTGAAGAGAAGAAGAGAGTCCTCCCATCCTGGGGAAATATTGAAGTATACCTCCATCAAGCAGATGCTAGAACAGATGATGGGACAATGGGTTATAAAGTGTGAATGAGAGCCAATAAGTGGCTCCAATTGTCTAAGTGAAGAAGAAGGATGACATCCTCTGATTTTGAAACTACAGTTGTCTTAATGCTGTTACCATAAAGTACTCCTATTTTCTTCCATGGCTTGAGTAATTGCTTGCCACCCCAGGACAGTCCTCATTTTTCTCTACACTCTATCGCAGCAGTGGGTACTGGCAGATCCCGTTCCTCATAACAGACTGACCAAAGACTATTTTCATTATTTCCATGGGGTTGTGCCTTTCAAATGGATGCCCTTCGGACTGAGAAAGAGGATGATAGAACACTGTCTTGGCGACATTAACCTGATCTATGATTCTGCTCTTATATAAATGATAAAGTGATGTTTTCTGTCATATTCAAGAATCATCTCACAGACTTAGATGCTATGCCGCCCCAACTGCACCAGTATGGACTGAAGCTCAGACCCAAGAAGTGCCATCTATTCAAGCCTGAGATCTTCAGACAAGATATACTGCCTAATCCTGGGAAAGTTTAAGACATTTAGGAATGGAGGCCCAAAATGTCCATGACTGATGTCAGGTCTTTTCTTTAGCTAGAAGGTTAATATTGGCATTTCATCAATACTACACCCATGAATACTACACCCATGTCCCTTCCATTGCAGCTAAGCACCGATTCCAATGCTCAGGGCATAGGGGCTATACTTTCGCAAGTAAAAAACAACCAGGATATAATCATTGCTTACTCTAGTCAAATCCTTCATGGGACTGAGAGGAACCCTGAAAATGACATCTCCTTTAAGCTGGGGCTGTTGGCCTTGGTATGAGCAGTCACAGAACTCATTGCTGAGTACCTGATAGGAACCAGATTTGAGATCTGGATAGATCCCTTGGTGCATCTCTAGACAGCTTAACTTGACTCTGTCTTGAACATTGGGCAGCCCATGTGGCGAAGTTT
This sequence comes from Pelophylax lessonae, assembly GCF_965119305.1. NCBI lineage: Eukaryota > Metazoa > Chordata > Amphibia > Anura > Ranidae > Pelophylax > Pelophylax lessonae. The sequence continues at coordinate 302,965,662 of NC_138770.1, forward strand.
GAATTCCCTTTGCATTATCACCCTGGAAAGAGCAACAAGGTAGCAGATGCCCTGTCACAGTACCAATTAGCCAGGCCTCTGAGATGAGGATGAAGAAACTGAACAGATATAAATCCCTGACTTGACTGGAGGAAGGAATATGAGTGGGCCCCAGGTGAATCTGATTTATCTACTGATAGAGTATAACTGAGCAAAAACACAGAAAGATGATACATTGGTTGCTCCCCCTAATAGAGGTGATACAGTTATGGTAGTGGCTCAGTCCCAGATAGCGATCTAAGCTATTACCTGAAACCAAATCTGCGTAGTGAGTGAACCTGTCTCATGCTGAGGGATGGTATACTGTACCACAGAATAATGTTCCACCATGATTTATCAGTGATCTGGCAGGTCATCCTTTTCAGGGACCAGGCCCACTCTGTGGCAAAAAGGATCTAAGCAGAAGTGGGACCCTGGGGTGTCCACAAGACCTCTGGTTCAAGAGATAGCACATGTGTGTGTAGCTCCTTTCTAGTTGGTTAAACAAGTTGGCAAACAATGTGTGGTCTGTTCAATGACCTGAGGCTGTGCGTTCACCTTTGGCTTGGCAAATGTCTGCTTCATTGCAAGTAATAAACATTAAATGTGTTACATTTGACATGTCAGAAGAGGGATACCAATATGTTTTAGTTATGGTGGACCACTTTGCTAAGGTTGCAGTGGCAATACTGACCTGTAATCAGACAGCCAAGACCACTGCCCACATGATGTGGAAGACCATAGACACTGTTTTGGAAGTGAGTTTTTGCAAGAGTTGTGCAACTCACTACCCATTATGAAGATGCACGCTATCCTTTACCAACTACAAGCCAACATGGCATGTGAGAAGTTCAATCACACCCTGATATAACTATTGAGAGGCTTAACTCATAAGTAAAAAAGTGCCAGTACTTAGCCAAAGTGGTCTGGAAACTCAACCTTACAATACTGTACATTCCTTGACAGGCCACTTATAGTTGAACCTACTCTTGGGGGCCTACAGACCTTTGAGCCACAGTTCCCCTAGAAGAACCTGAACAGACTTCACTTCCTGGCCTTAAAATTGGAAAGAAACGCCTGCCTGTCCAACTGTTTGTTAAAGACTGCATGGGTGGAACAAGAATGTCAGAATTTGACCTTCAACCTGGGAACAGACCAGTCAGATTTAAAGGTGCATAAAAGCAAGGAAAATTGCAAAAACCGTAGGTAGAAGTCCCTGGAGTTGCCTTACAAGAGGAAATTTTATTAGTGCCATTCTATGATATCCAAAGATAAAGAACCCAATGACAACACCTATACTGCAAACTCCTCAAACTCATTCAGACTCACAGAAAGACCAACAAGGGTTTTTTTTCAGAACCTGTCCAAGATTGAGAGCCCCAAACATATCTGCCACCAGAAGTTCAATGGTGGCTGCCTCCTGCTCTTCCACCATCATCTTCCAAATATCCATGACTGATGTCAGGACTTTTCTTTGGCTGGAAGAATAATATTGGCATTTCATCAATACTACACCCATGACTTTGTCCCTTCCATTGCAGGTGAGAACCAATTCCAATGGTCACAGCATAGGAACTGTACTTTCACAAATAAAGGCAGCCAGGATATAGCCATTGCTTATTCCAGTTGAAACCTTCATCTGACTGAGAGCAATCCTACAAAATACAGCTTCTTTAAGCTGGAGCTGTTGGCATTGCTGAATACCAGGATAACTCTGTGACTGTATTTGAATGCCCAGCCAGAGCCTGAATGAACAACTCTGGAGAGAACTGAAAATGGCTGTGCACTGACACTCCCCATCCAACTTGATGGAGCTTGAGAGGTCCTGCAAAGAAGAATGGGAGAAACTGCCCAAACATAGATGTGCCAAGCTTGTGGCATCATACTCAAAAATACTTGAGGCTGTAATTGGTGCCAAAGGTGCTTCAACAAAGTATTGAGCAAAGGCTGTGAATACTTACAGTATCTCACAAAAGTTAATACACCCCTCACATTTTTATAAATATTTTATTATATCTTTTCATGTGACAACACTGAAGAAATGACACTTTGCTACAATGCGAAGTAGTGAGTGTACAGCTTGTATAACAGTGTAAACTTGCTGTCCCCTCAAAATAATACACCCCTAAGTTAAAATGTCGAAATTGGGCCCAATTAGCCATTTTCCCTCCCCGGTGTCATGTGACTCGTTAGTGTTACAAGGTCTCAGGTGTGAATGTGTGCTAAATTTGGTATTATCGCTCTCACTCGCTAATACTGGTCACTGGAAGTACAATATGGCACCTCATGGCAAAAAACTCTCAGAGGGTCTAAAAAAAAAGAATTGTTGCTCTACATAATGATGGCCTAGGCTATCAGAATATTGCCAAGACTCTGAAACTGAGCTGCAGCACGGTGACCAAGACCATACAGCAGTTTAACAGGACAGGTTCCACTCAGAACAGGCTTCGTCATGGTGGACCAAAGGTGTTGAGTGCACATGCTCAGCATCATATCCAGAGGTTGTCTTTGGGAAATAGATGTATGAGTGTTGCCAGCGTTGCTGCAGAGGTTGAAGGGGTGAGAGGTCAGCCTGTCAGTGCTCAGACCATACGCCGCACACTGCTTCAAATTGGTCTGCATGACTGTTGTCCCAGAAGGAAACCTCTTCTAAAGATGATGCAAAAGAAAGCCCGCAAAATGTTTTCTGAATTCAAGCAGACTAAGGACATGGATTAAAGGAATCATGTCCTGTGGTCTGATGAGACCAAGATAAACTTATTTGGTTCAGATGGTGTCAAGCATGTGTGGTGGCAACCAGGTGAGGAGTACAAAGACAAGTGTGTCTTGCCTACAGTCAAGCATGGTGGTGGGAGTGTCATGGTCTGGAGCTGCATGAGTGCTGCCGGCACTGGGGAGCTACAGTTCATTGAGGGAACCATGAATGCCAAAATGTACTGTGACATACTGAAGTAGAGCATGATTCCATACTTTCGGGGACTGGACCGCAGGGCAGTATTCCAACATGATAACAACTCCAAACACACCTCCAAGATGACAGCTGCCTTGCTAAAGAAGCTGAGGGTAAAGGTGATGGACTGGCCAAGCATGTCTCCAGACCTAAACCCTATTGAGCATCTCTGGGGCATCCTCAAACGGAAGGTGGAAGAGCGCAAGGTCTCTAACATCCACCAGCTCTGTGATGTCGTCATTGAGGAGTGGAAGAGGACTCCAGTGGCAAACTGTGAAGCTCTGGTAAACTTCATGCCCAAGAGGGTTAAGGCAGTGCTGGAAAATATTGGTAGCCACACAAAATTTTGACACTTTGGGCCCAATTTGGACATTTTAACTTAGGGATGTACTCACTTTGTTGCCAGTGGTTTAGACATTAATGGCTGTATTTTGAGTTATTTTGAGGGGGCAGCAAATTTACACTGTTATACAAGCTGTACACTCACTACTTTACATTGTAGCAAAGTGTAATTTCTTCAGTGTTGTCACATGAAAAGATATAATAAAATATTTACAAAAATGTGAGGGGTGTACTCACTTTTGTGAGATACTGTATGTACGCAATTTTTTTCATTTTAAATAAATTTGCAAAGTTTTTATACAAACTCATTTCATGTTGTCATTATGGGGTATTTTTTGTGGAATTTTTAGAATGAATTTAATCCATTTTGGAGTAAGGCTGTAACAAAACAAAATGTGGAAAAAGTGAAGCGCTGTGAATACTTTACAGATGCACTGTATTTACTTGTGTGGTCCTGAGGAAGCAGGAGTCCAGAGAATTCCGTCAATCAGATCAAGCTAATACTGAACCTAGATTCATATGTCCTTTGATATGTACTCTGTACTGTAAACTGTATGTTTAAAATGCCATTGGACATTTTTGTCATGTTCAAGTATTTTATTGGTTAGCAAAGAGAATCGTGACACAAACAAACATCGGTCCGTACACGGACAAAAAAAAGGTAAGTAAGTAGCACGACATTAGTCAAGATATCGAACACACGAGGGGTATAAATATGTATAGGCATAAGATACATAAGTATTGGATGGCACATTCTAAAGTCTTGCAATCTGGAACGTGTGAAGAGTGCCTAAGTTGCTTTAAAACTCTCTATCTAACTAACAAGGGGCATGAAACTTGGTATCAGAAGAGCGTTTGCATGAGAGCTCACTGTAGTGTAATGGTGAATTCTGGAGTGTTGCCTACCTATAAAGGGAAACCATAAGAAGAGAAAGGTAGCAGGGAAAAGGCAAAGATAGTGGTAAGAGGGAGGGTAGAGAAAAAGGGAGCAAGGGAAAGGGGTGTTCCAAGTACCTCCAGGTCGAACCTAGTGAGGGAATACCCATAAGCTATAATATGATGTCACCAATCACGGGAGTAGGAGGGATTCATCGAAATTGGGTGGAAGGAAATGTGCCACCCACGGGGACCAGAGGGCTTCATATTTGGCTACTCTATCAGAGATGACTGCTTCAACTTTAGCATGGATCATGGCTTGTGTGACCTTATTTTTAACTGCAAGAACACAAAGGGTAGGGGGTCTTTCATAATTTGGCAATGATTTGTTAAGCCGCCGTTGTGATCTGTAGAAAAAGTTTAAATTGGCGTTGCTTTAAAATTGGCGGCTTTAAATGTAATAGTGCAATAGAAGGGTGTGGTAATAAGGACACATTAAATAAGGTAGAGAGCATGTTAAACAGGCTGGACCCGAAGCCTTGCACTACTGGGCATGTCCACCAGATATGCAGGAAGGATCCCTGGGCTACACAGCCCCTAAAGCAATTAGAGGGATAGTGGGGGACATGTTTGGAGATCCTGGCGGGGACCAAGTACCAGCGGGTTAAGACTTTGTAATTCATTTCAAGTGCCACAATATTCTGCAAAAATATTTTGTGGCTTGCCAGATGTGGTTCCAATCTGCGGTATCTAGTGTGATTTTCAAGTCACTTTCCCATTTAGAGGCATAGGAAGAAGTATAAGGGAATCCAGTGGTGAGAAGGTGGGAGTAAAGGGCCGAGATAAGGCCTTGCTTGTGCGGGTCACTCTTGCATGTTTGTTCGAAGATGGACATAGAGGGTGCAGGGGAGTCTTTAAAGATGAGGGGTGTAAGGAAGTGCTTGATTTGAAGGTATCGAAAAAGTTCAGCAGAGGGAATGTCTCATGAGAGTAGGAAATGTCCTAATTCCGGAAGGAGTCATGAACTTATAGGCTCAAAAAAGATTTGCAGAAGACCATGCACGGAAAGAGGAAAGTGAAGTCCAGGCTGGGTAGAATGCCAGATTGCAAAGAAATGAGAGCATGGAGTTATGGGGTGATTGGAGCGAGTGTTTGAGCATGAGGCAATCCCATAGAGAAGAAAGTGATGGGTCACTGGGTTGAGAATGGTACGACGGTTAGAGGGATGAAGCCATAGAAGGTTAGCAACTGAGAGAGGATCACACTCAACCGACTCCAGAGCCACCCAAAGGAGTATTTCAGTGACTGCATGATAATTGGGCAGTTGAGATCATTGGGCAGCATGGAAATATCTCACAAAGTTAGGAAGACCCAGTCCACCTCTTAGTTTAGGTAGGTATAGGGTGTGTCGAGGTATACGAGGTTTGACATGGCCCCATATGTAGGAAAATATGCGTCATTGCAGCAAGCAAAGGAAATGACTTGGAACCGAAATGGGCAAAACCCGTAAGGGGTATATTATTTTTGGAAGGATGGTCATCTTGGCTACTGTTATCCTGCCCATCCAGGCTAACGATAGATTGGATCACTTCATCATAAAGTTAGTGAGATGTGTAAGCAAAGGAGGGTAGTTAGCAGAGAAGAGGTCAGATATACTGTATTGTCCGTCAATTTAATACTAAGGTTTAGGATGGAGCAGGAAGACCAAGGAAATGGTAGGGCGGTTTGCAATTAGATCAATTTGTCAGGAGGAATGGAAACGTTCAGCGCTGTAGATTTAAGTGGATTAACTTTCAGGCCCGAAATACAGCTTCCATAAGTCTTCCAATACTTTGAGGAGGTTGGGGGTGAAGGTCAGCGACATCATTGGCGAATAAAATAGTTTGTGGTGATGACCACATATATCCAACCCCCGTATATTAAGATTTTGGCTAATCAGGTGTCCTAGGGGCTCAATAGCCAGGGCAAACAGGAGTGGTGAGAGCAAGCAGCTCTGACGCATTCCTCTTTTGATCGGAAAAGGTTCAGATCTATAGCCCATATAGTGTACAAAGGCAGAGGGGTTAGCATAAAGAGCTGAGATCCAGGAGAGAAAATGCGTACTGAACCTCCAGCGCCTGAGTATGTAAGGATTTTGGCTATCAGTTTGATGTTAAGGTTAAGGAGGGATATGGGCCGATAATTTGACCAGGAGGAGTCGTCGGTCTGTGGTTTTGGAAGCATCGTGATAGTCGACGTTAGTGTTTCGGAAATGAATGTATGGCCCTTAAGGTTAGCATTATAGGCTTTGGTTAACATGGGAGCTAGAAGGTTGACAACATTTTTATAATATGTGGCTGAGAACCCATCTGGTCTGGGGCATTTATGCGATTTAATAGGCTCAATGGGTTTCTTAAGACTATCAGGTTGAAGAGACGATAGGGAGGGTAAAGCAGTGTGTAGGAAAAGCGTATCGGCTAGGGTTTGGTCAAGGGTGTTGCTTTCCGAGCAAAGAGTGGTAAGGTGTTTACGAAACATCTAAAGAAATCTTGGATGAATTGCTAGTATAGGTATCTTGAGATGTCTTCAAATGGATTGGTTAAGGGGTGTGATCTTAGCGTCTAAGAGAAAGGGCCATACAAGTGTCGGGTTTGTTCGATTTAGTGTAATATCTGTGCCTTGAGCGTCGTCGTTTTTTCAGCCATCTCTGTTAGGAAGAGGTTGAGCTCTAGTCTAGCTTTTTCTAGGGCCTGCCTGTTTGGTGGAGTGGGGTCAGTCTGAAATGATGTGTGAGTGGTTTCGAACATGCACTTCAGGTACTGACGAGTGAGACGTTTCTCCTTATTGAGATAAGATACCTGACTTATGCAGGCTCCTCTTATAACTAGATTATGGGCTTCCCATAGTAGGAGAGGAGAGATGTCTGGGGTGCAGTTAATGGAAAGGTATTCCTTGAACACTGTTTCTATCTCAAGACGGTGGGATGAGTGGGTTAGGAAGTTATCATTGATTATCCAAGAAGGATCTTTAGTGGATGTGGCCAAGGAGGTCATGGTGGTAAAGATTAAATAGAAAGGGAAATCAGCACACCTGAATAAACAAAATAGAGAAGCTGCTGAACACTTAGGGCCAATTAGTCAAAAAATCCCAATCATGTAGTATTTCATATAAAGTGCAGCGCTAAAACAAATGAATAAAATAAAAGAAATAAGGAGTATAAAGTCCCAAAGTGAAAATGAGGTGACCATGCACATATATAATATATAAATTGTGCTCCACTCAGTGCATCCTCCACCAGTCTCACTGTCTTCTCATCTCAAAGTTAGCCCCTGTGTCACCAGATGGGCTAAATAGGCACAGAACTCTCAAGGACTAGCGTGAAAACCCATTCAGATGGCACACTTGTATGGGACCAGAGATCCTTAATAAGGGGTCACTCCCAGTGCAGATGACACACTCCCACATAAGGTCCAGAGTCCCTACCCCTGGGTTGGTGGTAATGATGGCACTGTCATCAGACCAAAAGATCAGAAGAATAGTTGAAAAGAGAAGTTGGGGAATGGTGCCTGTAGTGAATAATATGTAATCAATGCACAGGTTGTATTGACGCCAGGCAGGATTATGCTCATGCCAAAAATCGACTATTGAGTGATGCTGCAGGAGTTGCTGAAAGCTAAGTTTCATACTGCTAGATAAGGACGTCTGTGAGGATTTGTCTAGAAAGGAGTAGAGGGATTGATTCGAATTTCCACAGAGGAGAAGGGTACATCGCTTATGTAAGTCAATTACTGCCAGTAAATGGGAAGGAAATGGAAGGGGTGTAGAATTGGGTGCATAATAGGATACTATAGTCACTTTGGTATCTAGTAGGAGGCCAGAAAGGGTTAGGTAGCTGCCTTCTGGGTCCTTGATCTCCACCAGAGGGGTGAACTGATACTGTGTATACTTGTGGAGATGCCGAGTTGAAATATTTATGGGTGGAGCAAGGGGTGAAATGAGTCTCTTGCAGACACACAACTTGTGCCTTTGTCGAAACTAATGTCTTGAAGGCCTTGGTCCTTTTATGCGATGAATTTAGCCCCTGGACATTAAGGGTTAGTACATTTAGCAGTCCCATAGTAGGAATAGATGTGGTTTAGCGTAAGGACTGCTTTCGAGATTGGGGTTCTCTAGAGGGCATCTGGTGGGGGTGAAGAAAGGGAAAGAAAAGCAGAGGTGGGGGACTCGAGTCACATGACTTGACTTAACTCAGACTTAAGTCACCATTTTGAGGACTTGAGACTTGCTTGACTAAAATTAATAAAGGACTCGACTTGACTTTGACTTGGTATTCATGACTTGCGACTTGACTTTGACTTGAGACATATGACTCGAAATGACTTTACTTTTTAAGTTATTAAATATTTGCATTTTCTCAAGATGTGTTAAAGCAAAATGAATGTGCCTGTTATGTTTCTGACACCACAGTCACTTAAAACACCTCAATGTGTTCTGATTTTTAGGACACTGGCTGTTTAACAATGGAAATACTTAACATGTTTTTAGTGACTGTGGTGTTGAAACATGACCAGAAGAAGGATTTTGAGCTGTTTGGGCATTCAGTGTTTCTTTAATATGCCAAGAAAAAGCACTAAGCAGTTTTGTTAATGTTGAAAATAAAACAAAACCTTTCCTGACCACTAACTTTTAACTGATTTAAAGATGAAACTTGGGGTAGATCAGTATTTTGACTTGATTTGTGACTTGACCAAAATAAATGACTTGACTTGACTTGCTTGACTTCTAGCAGGAACTCAACTTGACTTGCTTGCTTTTTTCCACAGTTACTTGGGACTTGCTTGAGACTTGAGACTTGCACATGTGTGACTTACTCCCATGTCTGGTGGGAGGAACCTGTGAGTGCAGCAGCAGAGAACATCCTTTGATCTTTGAAGAGATATTTTATTTAAACACTTTAAAACTGATGTCTCCTTTCCATCACAAATCCTGAAAACATGGGGTTTTACAACTGTTGTACGACTATCGATCTGACTTTGCCCTGCGACATCAGTCCTACCTCCATACAACTTGAATGAACAGGATACGATTTTACTCCGACTTTGAGATAGTCTGACTAGTCCTTTGACCAATCAAAACAATCCCAGCTTGACATAAATTCCTTTTCCTGCTGCTGTAATCACCATGTCGGATTTCACAAGTCGGATGGTTAGGACGAGGATCCGACTTTGATCTGACTTCAATGATATTGAATTGGCTGAAGTCAGGCCAAAGTCAGACCAAAGTAGTGCAGGAACCTTTTCCAAAGTCAGACCGACTTGTGTCAGACCAGTTAAGACGGCTCTCATAGGGAAGCATTGATTTGTACATGTCATGCGACATGTGCTCCCAAAGTCAGAGCGTATGTCGCACCTAGTGTAAACCAAGTTCTCATTTTAGGATAGTGGACAAAGCAGTGCAAATAATTCCAATTTCCCCTCCCCCTGGCTGTGCATCCAGGCCACTGATTTATAACACAGATATAGCCCATTTGTTTATATCACAGGTATAGCCTTGCTGTAAACCAGCAGTTCTGGATTCACTTTATACTAGCTGAAAATAGAGTAGAGTAAAGGCCCGTACACACGTACCGATTGTCGGCCGAAAATGTTCGGCCGCCGAACGATCGGCCGATTTTCGGCTTGTTAGTATGATGCTTCCGACAGCCGACAGCGCACTTTCGGCCGAAAAGAATCTGTCGTGCAAGCATTAAAATTTTTGTTGGCCAACACCAGAACGGCCGATTGTTCGCCAGTCAGTACAGAATTCGGCCGACAGACAGCAGATTTGCAAGACTGGGCATGCTCAGAGAAGAAAAAACACACGGAAAGTTAACCATCACATGACATCACTTCTGCAGTCGGCTGTTGTTGGCCGACAAAATTCGGTGGCAGTCTTTTGCAGTTTTCAACAGACAAGACATCCCGCGGACAAAAGACGGCCGATCGTTCGGCCGACGATCGGTACGTGTGTACGGGGCTTAAGTAGATATCTGTGGTCACACGCATTCACAGTGCTGTAATATGCTTTTGGTGTTCGAGAGCCATAAACAAATAAAAATAAAGGGAAAAAAGCACAATAAATGCATGTTATGTTTGGGACGAAAATATTAGACTTTTTTGGTTTCTCTGGTATTCAAGCTAGGATCCAGAGATCCAATGAGCTTAAATGCATTTCTATATTTGCTGGTATTTTATTTATGCTTTCTCATGTTGTCATGTTTGTTGGATCTGATCCATGGAGTAGTTAATTGTGCTAGTGGATTCGTTTGTTGCCCTAAATAAGATGATTCTGGATTAATTTACTAATTAGCCCAATTATGCCGGTAAATTGAGAAATTCTAGTATTATATCTAGCCTGCGAATAGCAAGTGACAAACAAAATGAGCAAAATCATTTTGTAGAGATGCACAAAGTGCTTTTTTTTTTTTTTTTTTTTCTGCTAAACACTGTGAAATATGATTGAATAATTACTGACACCACTATTATAAAATTTAAAGTGGTTCTAAAGGTAAAACATTTTTTTGAATTTTGTTTTTATTGAATATATGCAGACAAATGAATATTCACGAAGACACATTCTGAAGACAGGAAAACATATCCAAAGTATCTTGTCAGCAATTAACCAGAGTATAAAAGAGGTTACAGTGAACAAACGTAGTCAAGAAGCATTTACATCTATGGTGAATGTATCCAAACTTTTTTGAAAAATAACAGATACTATATTGTCAGTCAGCCCAAGCCAAGCTGTATGTCACATAAAGTTTTAACCTATAGAAAAGAAAAAGGGTAATTGTTGTGCTCGTCCCTATTGTAATCAGAATAAACGGAAGGGTTTGTTACTTAAAGTGAGAGTAAACTCCCAGCTCTGACTTTTACCTATAGGAAAGCCTATAATAAGGCTTCCCTATAGGTACTGTAAAAATCTCCTAAATGTCTGCCGTTAATGAGATATTTAGTGTACATTCAGCTGGTGATGTCACAGATGCATGTGTTCTGAAGGAACGGCCACCCGGGCCGTTACCTCAGGATCCTGTGCCATAAACAGCAGCTCCCATGCACATGTGTGGGAGTGACATCAACACAGCCAGGGTCCATGGACCCGGAGGGATGATCAGGTGAAGATGGAAGCGCCTGCACCAGTGACAGCTCGGCGCTAGAAGGCTTTGTTTTCAGGTAAGTATAACATAATCTGTTTGTATGAGATGCATACTAGCACATTATGACACTACCTTGCAGGGTTAAAAAAAAAATAAATAAATTGGTGCGGTTAATTATTTTATAAATATATAAAAAAAACATCAACGGGGGCCTGTTTCAAACTCTAAACTTGAAAAGACTCTCCTCTGTTCGGGCCACCCAGTCTTTTATCGACACCTTGTTTGTACACTGGTGTGCAGTCACGTGCCCCCTGGGGCGCGCATAAAGTATGCTCCATGACTGCTGTGTTCTTTGGACAATCACAGTGGCCCGTTACCATGTGATCAGCTGATCACATGTAAACAGACTTGTCGGTTATTGGCACTCCTTTCTTCCCACGCTGTGTCTGTGTGAGGAAAGGAGAGCCAGGGCTTGCCCAAGGCACCGTGCTGCCTGGGTCCAAGAATAAAATGCTGCCCCCCCCCCCCCCACCCTCAAAAAAAAAAAAATCACGCCCACCAAAATTCCCCCACATCCATCCATGATTATTAAAACTAAAATTACATTTAGCAGGAAGTCAGATTTACATACAACAAGCACCTTGTCTATGTGCAAAATTATCTGACATGCCATTATGTTCAATTCCAGACCACAAACTCCAGTATTATTTTGTTTTATATAGCTTTATCTATATCAATAGCTGATGAATGATGGGGCACTGTGATGGCGCACTGTATTGCCACTGATGGGGCACTGTGATGGCACTGATGGGGCACTGTGATGACACTGTTGGCACTGTGATGGCACTGATAGAGCACTATATTGACACTGATGGGGCACTGTGGTTGCACTGATGGAACTCTGATTGCACTGTTCATACTGTGATGGCGCACTTTATTGCCACTGATAGGTCACTGTGATGGGGCACTGTATTGCCACTGATGGGGCACTGTGATGACACACATGGGGGACTGTGATGACACTGATGGGGCACTGTCATGACACTGATGGGGCACTGTCATGACACTGTAATGGCACTGATGAAGCACTGTATTGATACTGATGGATCTCTGATTGCACTGACGAGGCACTGTATTGACACTGAGGGGGCACTGTGATGGCACTGAGATCACACTTTAATGGCACTGTAGGAGGACTGATGGCACAAAGGATCGTGCCAGCTCGTGCTGCTGAAGGGGGTTTCTCTCTCCTCTCACACAGATGCAGCGTGAGAGGAGAGAGAAAGACACCACAGCAGCAAGAGCTGAACTGGCAATGACGCCTGTTTGTTTAAAAGTGATCGCTCCATCATTGAACAGAACGATCATGCGGTACGGGGCCGCTGTGATCACTTGTCAACAAACTGGCGTCATTGCCAGTTCAGCTCACGCTGCTGCGGTGTCTCTCTCTCCTCTCGTGCTGCATCGGTGGATAAGGACCACTGTCATTGCCCTTTACCTGGATTCGTGATGCGCTAGGTCCTACAGACCCAGTCATCACGGACACTTCCACGCACGTGAACGGGGGGCCGCTGTAGCTGTCAATCAGCTATAGCATGGTTGGCAAGTGGAAGAGACCTGAGTAAACACATTAAAAAGAGCAACCAAGTAAGTCAGCCACTCACATTATTAACTAGATTTCTTAGAACTCACTCACTAGCAAAGTCTTGCCTTCTTACAGCATTGTGGTAAGCGGGTTCTTGTGCTGTGCTGCCTCCTGCCTGGAAAGCTGCTCCACTCTCTAACCCATGCGACACTCTTGCTCTGGCTCCGCCCCACAAGCCCGCCCAAAGCATGTCCACCCACACTGCTCCAAACCAATGCCGGCATTGCCGCTTGCCCCGCTCGGCCAGTCAGCAGCATAGGGAGGTACAATGACAGTGAGATACTCTGGAGCCGAGACAGAGACGGCAGCTTGTGCACCGGACCAGTGTAATTTGAATACTTCCACCCGCGGCCACAACACTTACTTTAACCGGTTACTGGCAATTTACCTTTCTTCTACACTGGCTGTCATTCTAGTGGAATGTGGTCATGTGGCTGTGGCGGCCGTGCTCCGGCCGCCCCTGCTCAAATGCCGCCTGGGTCCAATGGACCCACTGGGACCCATTGCAGGGCCGGTCCTGAGGAGAGCTGTTAACCAGCAAAACTGCCAGTACATTGTTTACACTGATAATTAGGGCTCTGATCATCAGTGTCCTGTTTATCAGTGCAGCCACATCATTGCTGCCTATCTTTGATACCTATCAGTGCTCATGAATTCCGCCTATCAGTGCCATCTATCAGTGCTGCCCATCATTGTCACTTATCAGTACTCATCAATGCTGCTATTAGTGCCACCTATCATTGCTCATCAATGCTGCCTATCAGTGCACATCAGTGCTGCCTATCAGCGCCACCTATCGGTGTCTATCAATGCCACCAATCAGTGCTCATCAATGCTACCTATCAGTGCTCATCAGTATTGCCTATCAGTGCTGCCCATCAGTGCTCATCAATACCGCCTATTAGTGTCACTTAGTGCTCATCAATGCCGGCTCTCAGTGCCTGAATGCCAGCTATCAGAGCTCATCAACAGTACTCTGAGCTTAGAGTGTCTCTCTCATACAGCTCAGACTCAGAGCCTGCACTGACAGTCCCTCCTACCTTGCACAGATAGAAGACAGCCGATCTGCTCCTTCTCCTCCCACCCCTCTCCTGTGTGCACAGTGGGAGGGTGAAGCTCAGCAGCTGAATGTGATCATTCCCACTTCCCAGGGTGCACACAAGAGAGGGGCAGAAGGTGAATATTGGCTGTCTCCTATTCGTGCGAGGTAGGAGGGACTTTAAGTACAGGCTCCGAGCCACTGACAGTCAGACTGGCAGACAGGGGTGGCCCCCTCCTATTGCAGTGAATGCCCCCTCCCCTCGCAGTGACAGAACAGGCGGGAGGGCCCCCTCCTCTCGCAGTGACCACCCCCTCACAGTGACAGAACGGGAAGCGGGGGAAGGCCCCCTCCCCTCACAGTAACAGAATGGGCAGGCGGAGGCAGGCCCCCTCCTCTCGCAGTCACAGAACAGCGGGCCCCCCACAGTGGCAGAACTCCAGGGCCCAGTCGCTAGTGCGACTGCTACAAAACTTGGTAGTTCTGCCACTGTTAGAACACCTTTGGGATGAATTAGAGCAGAGACTGCGAGCCAGGCCTTCTCGTCCCCCTCCATGCCTGACCTTACATAGGCGCTTCTGAAATAATAGCCAAACATTCCAATAGACACCCTCCTAAACCTTGTGGACAGCCTTCCAAGAGTTGAAGCTGAGGGTGGACCAACTCAATATTGAACCCTAAGGACTAAGACTAGGATGCCATTAAAGTTCATGTGGGGGTGTTCGTGTGGGTGTAAAGGCAGGCATCTCAATTCTTTTGGTAAAACAGTATAGTGTATTCCAACTGGGCATTGTAATACTACATTCTGGGTTTGGGGATGCCAACCCTCCACTGAGAAGCAAGAAGCTATAGTGCCTTCAGGGAGAGTCTGGGTGTCTTAGGGGACCGTAAGAAGGTGGATAAAATCAAAACAAAATCCTTGAATACCTTTTTGGGAAAATAGACTGGGGAGTTGGACAAAATATACTAACATTTTGGAAAGAAGAATATCCTAAAAAAAATATTGCATCCCATTAGTGTAAGGGGAAGTTTAACCCAGTGGGTTATTTTAACATGCAAAGAGGAGATACTAGGTAGTAAATTGTTGTCGAAAAAATGTAAATACTGGCAGTTGGACATCTATTCCCAGATATTTAAATTTGTGTGTCGTCTGCAGTGGGCAACCCAGTGGTAAGGTAAAGAAAAAGGGAGATCAGGGTCCATAGGGAACACATGGGAACACAAGTGTCGCAATACTGTGGGTATAGAATAGTGCGAGTCTGAGAGGTACAGTTTATTTACATGTCATCCATAATGAAACTTGTTCCTCCAACTGATCAAACTATATGCCCCCAAAGGAAAAGGATACCCAAAGGATCTCGACCAGCTGCTCAAAAGCCAGAGCAAAGAGCAAGGGTAAAAGCCGGCACCCCTGTCTGGTGCCCTGTTGTATATAAATGGGGAAGAAATATGAAAATTAACCCTTAGCCATGCCCGAGACTGCATATAAAAGATCCGTATACGAGTAATAAAATCATCATCAAACACAGATCTGCCAGCAATGAATCCTGTTTGGTCCTATTTCACTAGGGAAGGAATAACCGAGTTTAACCTCCAAGCAAGAGGTTTAGGAAGAATTTTAAGATCCGTGTTAATTAGGGTCCTTATGGGGTTTAGGGATCAATATGATTAGGGCCTTCATCATAGAAGGGGAGAGGGTCTTTTCTTTAAAATAGTGGTGTAGAGTACCGCTAGGCGTGGTACCACATATTCCTTGTGGGCAACATACTATTTTATCAGTATACAATCTAAACCAGTTTTGTTTTTAGCAAAGGATCCCAGGGTTTTCTCAATTTCCTCCTGTGTATTAGGGCTATCTAAAAAATAATCTATCTTCCACGTATAGAGAAGGTAACTGAATAGGTGCTAAGTATCCTGCGAGTTCTGCAGGGTCGTATTAAACAAAACATTTTTAATGTACTTGCTGTGCACCCCCCTCCCAAAATGCTTACCCAAGTCCTCTATTGATTCAGTACTGTGCCTGCATCTGGTTTCTCTTCACTCCCTGCTCTCACAAGAGGCTCTGAGAGCAGCGAAAGCCATTGCATCCTGCTGCTGTCAGTCAAATCCTGTGAGGAGGGGCTGAGCCACGCTATGTGTGTGTCTATGGACGCGCACAGCCTGGCTCAGGAGGACGCTCACATGTGTGACCCCATGTTAGGAACCATGAGTCAGACCGAGACAGAAAATGCAGTAAAAATCACACCTTTAATATAATAGTAAAAATAGTACAGATCAGAAACATAGTCAAAACATAAGCCAGGGATAAGCCACAATGGAAAGCCAGACAAGCCAGTGATCAGGGAGCCAGAAATCAACGAAGTCGCAAGCAGACAGTCGGGATCCCGAACCAGAAGGGACATCAGCTGGGCAAAGTCTTTAACAGGAACACAGCAAAGAAACTCAGGATATCTTGACAAGTGGAAGGCAGGAAAGGAATGAACAAGGCAGCCTAAATAGCTAAAAGGGGCTGGCTGTAGGCAAGACTGAGGAGCAGAAAATGATAACCAGGTGAGCCACTGAGGAAACAAGTGCTGACAATTATCCGACAGCTAGGCAGCCTGAGCACAGAGAAGAGAGATGCTGCAAGCCCAGCCCTGACAGCACACAGCTTGCTCTGGGGGCACATACAGGGGAGGAGGAATGGAGAGTGCTGGCAGGGGGACGCTAGAAGACGAGGGCCCCTCAACAGCTTTAAGGTATCTTAACTTTTAGAAGAAAAATACAGTGGCTGCCACTGCTGACCACCCAGAACAAGTGATCAAAAAAATCATAGAAAGGTCAGAAGCCGTTATCTTGGGTCTGTCCTGGCAAAACACCCTTCCTATGTTGAGGGCATGTGGCCTGATTTTGTTAAGGAAAGAGGGGACGCATTCATCCCCCTTCCTGCCTGCCAGGCTGCATATTATGATAAGGGTCTGGTATGAATTGGAGGGGGGGGGGCAATGTTTTTCCTTGTTTTTAACATCCAGCTTTTGTATGAATTTTGAGGGGGAACCTGTGAGTTTTTTTCACAGTTTACATTCCCTTATCAGCCAGGAATGCCCAGTTCACAGCTTAAATGGGTTGGGCAGGGATGGGTCCCAGGTTGTTAGGATGCCAATGACAACTGATTCTCTAACAACCAGTTTAACTGGGAAGCTATCACATTTAGCTGTGGTAGTAATACCTCTGATAGATGTTTCACTTCTCATTGCATCAGATGGTTCAGCTCAGCTGAACACCTATTTAGTTTGGCAGTTCATCAAACTTCCACACAAGCAAAATTTGGTCCAATCGTAGTTCTGACCAAACCAGGAACTCATCCCTGCTGCCTAGATTTCAGCTTTAATAAACTGTTTGGGAGATGTGTATTAAATACATTAGGCTGTGCACACCCAAAAGTGTGTGGTCTATCCAAATAATAATTGCCATTGATGTGCAACTCTATTTTCATATAAAAAAGTGACAGTTAATTTTGCAAGAAGAAAGACTGGAGATTATTGTTCCAACATAAATAACATGATTTTACTATGCAAAATCACAAAAGATCTCTGAACTAAAGTTACCTGTATGACTCATAGTATGAATCCAGGTAAAGTGCATGTAAATTCATGGAAGCACAGAGTAAAATGGGACTCTAAGGATCTAACCTTTAGTACAGCCAAACCTGTCTGCGGGAAACAGACAACAGACAAGACCTTTGGAATCATTATTGTAAATAAGCCAATATGCCAAATTATTTTCTGCTTGTGCTGTCATTCAGGGCCTTGGTACAGACATCACCTTTCACCTGCAGCACTCTGCAAGATAGAGAAATCAAAGCTCACTGGCAGTTCCATATAATATCAAAGCATGACTGGTGAATCTTTGTGATCTGCAGAAATCATTATTCATTCTCTATACTGCAGAGAGCGCATATTGAGAGACAGCCATACTGTAACTAGAACTCTTCTAACCAAACAAGGCAACGGTAAAGACTTATAAATAATTTCCATATGAAGCTGTGTTTTTAGTTCATGATTTATGTGTATATAACCTAGTTTGGTCGTCATCAGGCTGTAGTAACATATACACTATATAACCAACAGTATTGGGACATCTGCCTTTACACGCACATGAACTTTAAAGCGGAGTTCCAGCCTCAAATACCTTTTTTAACTAAAAATACCCCTATAATACGAATCCATCGCTCTTTACAGAACCGCTATTCTCATACTTACAACGTGTACAGTATTGGATTTTAGTAAAAATCTTACTTTTAAAAACACTGTCTGGGCGCAGCCATCTTAGACGTGGGCATCTGAAGCCGCAGTGTAATCTGCTGTGTCCTTCTTCTTGATTCCAGGGAGTGTTCTGGGAGTTCTTCCTGATTCCAGCCTCCTGGGAGTGATGACAAACAGCTCCCAGGATGCAATGAAAAGGCGGAAGTGATGTCGGTGGCCGTGGCCACAGAGGGGGGAGAAGGGGGAAGTACAATCAAAAATGCCCTAAAAATAAGGTAAGGGACACCCGAAAAAAATTGAAAATGCCCAACTGTTGATCAGCATAGCGAGCACTCCAGGAATCACTAAAGTTACAAAATAGGCAGAAACTCTGCTTATATGGCATCCCATTCTTAGTTCATAGGGTTCAATAATCAAGTTCCTCCACCCCAAACCTGCTCATCCATGTCTTTATGGACCTTACTTTGTGCACAGGTCCAAATCATTTGGTGGAGGGGGGATTATGGCATGGGGTTGTTTTTCAGGGGTTGGGCTTGACCCCTTAGTTCCAGTGAAGGAAACTCTTAAGGCGTTAGCATACCAAGACATTTTGGACAATTTCATGCTCCCAACTTTGTGGTAACAGTTTGGGGTTGGCCCTTTCTGTTCCAATATGACTGTACACCAGTGCACAAAGCAAGGCACACAAAGACATGAATGAGTGGGTTTGGGGTGGAGGACTTGACTGGCCTGCACAGAGTCATGACCTCAATGCAATAGAACACCTTTGCGATGAATTAGAGTGGAGACTGCGAGCTAGGCCTTTTCTTCAACATCAGTGCCTGACCTTACAAAGACGCTTCTGAAAGAATGGTCAAACATTACCATAGATTCTCTCCTAAACCTTGTGGACAGCCTTCCCAGAAGAGTTGAAGCTGTTATAGCTGCAAAGGGTGGGCCAACTCAATATTGAACCCTATGGACTAAGACTGGGATGCCATTAAAGTCCTTGCGGTTTCATAGCTGGCTGCCCCATGAGCAAGCTGTGCTTTGTGATGATCCCACATCCTTCTGGGACCTGTGACGTTTCCCAGAAGGTTCAGGGAGGGTGGAAGGAGAACATCTGGTGGATCTGTCGTGGTGATCCAACTGAAAGCGGTAAGAGGTACCTATCAAAACCAGGATTTGAAAAGCATAAATTTCCTATTTGGGTGAAGTTCCACTTTAAGTAGAGTTAAAGTATTATTATCCGACTCCAGGTAGACCAGAATCTGTCAGTGTAGGCTGTTTTCACACGTGCTGTATGATCAGGTCCGCCTGTCAGTTTTTCAGGCGGACCTGATCGGACCATCCATAGCTCTCTTTGGAGTGGTGGATGTCAGCGGACATGTGTCCGCTGACAGCCACCAGCATCTGATCCAATCCTGACCGACAAAAACAGCAACAGTCAGATAGAAGCTGACAGGTGGTCCGTTTCCACCTGACAGCCCCAAAGAAAACGGCTGGTCTTTATCCGTGTCCACTCTACATAGCGGAGTGGACACAGAGCTTTCATCTGCATGCTGTGCTGGGAGTTTCCCTGCTGAGCAGGCGGATGTGGACTACGTAGAATGCCCGTGTGAAACCAGGCTTAGTTGTTTGAACCTGTTCTGACACTTTGAATCTCCCAGCATAGATTTTTGCATAGATTCCCTTTAATGGGAATGTGTAATAATGACAGCCGTAAGAAAATAATTTTTTAATAAATCATACTTATGTTTACAGGGTAAATGAATGCAATGATTATGAAATGACTACCTTGGAAGTTCATGTTTCCAATGTAATTTCATGAGGAGGCGATCATTTGGAAAGAAACTTAAATCGAGAACAGGCCTGCGTGATTTTTACACCACTATGTGAATCAGCTGAATCATGTTTTGCTCTCTGCGTAGGAAGGTGAAGCTACAGAATTAACTGTTGTCTTAATTAAACAAGGAACCAAGGACTGCATGGCTTGTAGCACCAGCTTACAACAGTGTTTGTTTCATTTCATTTGAAGTTCTGTTTTTGCATTTGGAATTAAAGCAAAACTTCTGGCAAACAGCTAAGAAGACAGAAGAAATAAACATAGGTTTAGTGTTTTACCTGCCAATGGATTTTTTTAATGCTGTACAGCCTGATATACAATGTTAAGGAGATTGCTCCAGGCAGAGATGTTCTGGGGGAAGTCCAACCTGTAAGAACTCAATCAGGTCTGACAACATTGCTTGGAATTTCAGTGCAGCAGAGGCAGTGTTGTCAGCTCACCACAGGAAATTAGGTAATTGCTAGTGGTTACCAAAGTGGCATTCAGCGAGGTGAAGGTCCTACTTTTATGCAATTTCGAGGGCAGCATTTATAAAAAAAACACCAATCCTACCAATCACATGCACTGGAGATGCCTTTAAAGCTGTATTAATCCCAAAACCAAAAATGTATTGTATTGCACCTAAACAATACAAAAAGGTGCGCTCAGCTGCAAAATTAGATGCACTGTTTTTGACTGAGATATTATCCTAAAAGTGATTAGGTAACAGTTGCAATAAACAATGTGCAAAAGGAAAATCAAACAAAACTGAACGTTCATAAGGCAAAGTGTCAATTAATGAGGGAAACTCTTATTGCCTGAAACTGTGTATCAAGTGATTTTCATCAAAATAAATATATTTTTTGAATAAGTAGCTACAATCTGTTCCCAAAACATGGGAAAAGATAAATGGTGCAAAAAGTTCATAAATAGTCCAGTGCTCCACAATTCAATGTGTTTAATGAAAAGATGATGCTCCAACTTTCGCACATGAAAATACAACAAACTTTTTGTAGTGCAGCTGAAATAATCCACAAGGGAAAGTGTGTCCCCGCTGTGCTCTATATGTGAAAACTGGCCGCTTACCAAATCAAATGATCCCTCCAAGAGATCATATGCGTGTGAGTGGAAGCGCCTCTGAAGACAAGTGGTCAGCCAGGTCCAGGGAATGTATCCAGGCTTATGGTGCTCCTTAATTTTGTTAATCACATCATGTGGTTATAAAAGATAATGGAAGACGCTCACAGTGCATTTATGCGTATAAAGCTGGTTTATTGAATAAAAATAGCACTTACATCATGGACAATGAATTAGGGCGATATGGGATAAAATCTTGCATGGCCGCTTGCAGTGTGGTACGTGCTTGTTGACGTCACGTTGCAAGCTCCAATCCAACGCGTTTCCTCTTAGAAGGCATTGACTGGCATGAAGCTGTATTTTATTGCAGTTTACAGTCATTAGATGTAGTGACTGCATCAGCTTTTTCCCTCAGTTTTCACCTGATCATCTGGCCAGTAATACACCTCCTGTATTAGTAAGACACAGCTCTGGAGGAATGAGGACATGAGGCACAGCAGAGAGGAGCATTGTCATGTTGGAATGGGGTGGGGGGTAATGTTAAATGTAATAGCAGAATTAGATGCATTAACAAATTAAAGCCAAACTCCAGCTCACACATAATATTAATTTACAGTGTAGCGCTATTCTTTTCACTCTCTACAGCTACTGGGGTATGATGGCGCCACCTGTATAGCATTTAGGAGCAGAGTTTTTATAATCTGTGTGATCAGAACAGGATCTATAACAAGCGATAGTACCTCCACTCAATTGGGGCTTGTGAATAGCAAGCGAAATCCCAATTGAGAAATGTACCCACATAGACAGTAATCCTCACAGCATTGTATTTGAAAGTCCATGTATTGAAGAAATAACATTCAGTGAACCATCCAACATAAGGTATTTTCCAAACAGGAACATGAAATCATTAACAGTCTCTATGTATGTCTCAGTGAGGGGAGTCTACAGCAACTTAGGCCCCTTTCACACAGGCGGACCGTTCAGATCCACCTGTCCGTTTTTTTGGCGGATCTGAACTGTCCCCCCATGCATTCCTATGGGGCATCGGATTTCAGCGGAGACATGTCCGCTGACATCCGACCCCATCCGATCCGTCAAATCTGGACGGATGGAAACCCTATTTTCCATCCGTCCAGCGGATCGGATCGGATGGGATCGGGTGAGAACGGACTGACGGTCCGTTGACATCCGATTTCCCCTATAGAGATGCATGGGGAACTGTCAGCTGTGTCTCCGCACACAGCGCGGAGACACAGCTGTCCTCCTGCTGCTCAGCGGGGGATCGGCGGCTCGATCCCCCGCTGAGAAAAGTCGGACTCTGTCCAACGGACGGCATGTGTGAAAGGAGCCTTACAGTCTGTGCTCTCTCAGCAGGAATCAAGTGTTCTCCCTCAACAGGTGCTTTCTCCTCTCCACCCCTACCCAAGAATCCTTGCTCTACCTCTGCTCTTCTTGATGACCTCATCCTCCTTGCAGAGAGAGAGCATAGCAGCCATATTGGAAAAGGGCAAAACAAACACTGCATAACAGGAGTGTACACTTGGAAAATGGGCAAAGAGATTATCACATCACTACAACAGCAAACATTTTTTTTTTCCTTTTGACATAAATGTTTTACATAAATAAATAAAAAATCTGATCATTTTAATCAATCAATAGAAGAAAGAAAGCATAAAAAGGGAAACCAATGCAGCCATCATATCCAAGCATTAGTAAGCTGCAATATATTAATGTTTGCTTTTGTATTTAATACCGCTACAATACATATGGTGTTATGGAACAGTACTCATGAACAGCATAATTTGCCTGTGTAAAACAGTTTTTTTACTTTTATATTGTTTACTTCCACATACTCTAACATGCTGCCAGGGTTTGCCAACCCCTTGTAATAGCAATACAATTACATGAAAATAAGAAAAAAAATAAGGTAAAGAAAATAAATAAAAAACACCCTAACAGAATTTTTTTTTTTTTTAAAGCCCCCATCTACATTACCACACATATGTGCACATAATATGGACATTAGGTGCACCTACGTACCTTTTTTAAACTTGACATTGAAAAAAAAAAAAAAAAAAACCTGAAAGAAAAAAGTATATCTGGTAGGAAAAGTACACTGGGGTGTCTCCAGAATCTGCTATAGGGGAGTGCAGAACACATACTGTGTCAATATACAGTATATATAAAATTGTGACCACCAGCATGTAACTGTCCCTAATAACACTCTCAATATCTGGAAAATCTGCCCCTAATCTGTTTTAATAGCTCCAAAAAAACTCTGTGAGTTTGTCTGTGACTTCATGTAAATATAGAGATACATTTTTTTTTCAGATAATAGAACCAGCTTCTAAGTGTCTCTTTTAAAAACCTTCAGATCTCTCACTTTATCTTCTAGACAACTGTGAAACACATATGTGGGTGGGCATACCTCTCAACTTTTTGAGATGGGAGTGAGGGACACCTATTACCAAAATCATGTAGGTATAGGACACACCGCCTGCCACATGCCATTAAAGGATAATTAAACAAAAAAAAAAAAGAAAATATTAGTTAAACCCACAAGTGCTTTTTTTTTTTTTAATTACTACTATTCCTTCATGCTGGCTTTTGGAATTTACAAATAGAGCAATTTAGAATCGGGATAAAAGGTTTACCACTCTGAAAACATTTTTTGAAAGATAAGTAGTACATTTCATATACAGCTATATAGATGAGACCAAAATGAGGGACAAATGAGGAGGAAAGAGGGACAGAGGGAGCAATGCACATGGGCGTACTTTTCGTCCATGGACACGCTCATCAATGCCTGGGACCAGACAGGGCTGTGTTCATATAAAATTCAACATTAAGGTGGTACCCTGGCTTAGAGATGAGCCGTACTGTGTACGGTAGTTTGATATACAGAGTCCCTCTGTAAATCGTGCTGTCCCATGTTACTACACACTCAACTCTGGCACCTCACTGCCAGGGATAGAATGAGGTCCCGCCGTGCACCTAGTGCAGATCTCATGCATGTACTAAGTTAACTCCTTCCACTCTCCTGTACCATGTGGCTAGATATATAGGGTCTCCATAGCACGTGTTTGGATCAAGTTACTTTTGGGGAACCAACCGCTAGGTACTATGTTTATCGACTGGCTGCTATACTTTCCTACCAGTTCTTGGCTGCCTGTGGTAACTGCTCTCCAACTCTTCTGCTGTGTTAACCATTGGTAATGGCCTTGCTTTATACTCTATGTGTGCTTTACGGGCCCTGTTCCTTTAATACGCTATGTTCTACCATGCATCCCTTGAATAACTTTACACCAGGTTCAAGAACAGTACAAGAACTTTACTTAAAAATTCAGGAACATTACAGCATTAAAGTGCCTCAGAGTCCATTTCCTAGCCAACTTCTCTGTGACTGACTGCCCAGGCCAAGTGTGAGTTCCTAACTGTTAGGACTCTTTCACACGGAGTGGACCGCATTGCGATCCGCTCCGGCACTTTTTTTTTCACGGAGCGGACGACAATGGACATTATTGCATCATTATAGGGATAAAAGAGTTGGGCCTCTTTCACACGGCCGCTCCGGTTTTTTTTGTCCACTGCGGCACTTGTGTCATCCGCTCCGTATGTCTGCATATCATCCCATCTGTTTGCGGATGATATACGGACATAATGTATGTCTATGGGCATTGCGGATGTCAGCGGATGACACTGCTGACATCCGATTTTGCATCCGTTCCATTTTTTTCCTAACAAAAATAGGGTTCTGTTCCGTTCCAAAAAGGAACAGAACTGAAAGGACGAAAATCGGATGTCAGCGGATGGTCATCCGTAATGCTATTGACATACATTATGTCCGTATATCATGCGCAAAAAAATAGGATGATATACGGACATGCGGAGCGGAACGCCCGTGTGAAAGGGCCCTTCGTTTCCATACCTAGTGAATCCCTTGGGATGGCAGATGAAGGTTACATCCTTCCAGGTGACATGAACCCTGCAGCTCCAATGCAGTCCCACTCAAAAATCCCAGTAGCCCAGCCTTCCACCATATATATATATATATATATATATATATATATATATATATATATATATATATATATTGTCAAAAGTATTGGAACACCTTCCTTTACACACAAATTAACTTTAATGGCATCTCAGTCTTAGTCCGTAGGGTTAACTTTGAGTTGGCCCGCTATTTGCAGCTACAACAGCTTCAACTCTATCGGGTGCCTTACCTTAAAAATGCGCTTGTGGAAGAATGGTCAAACATTCCCATAGACACTCTCTTAAACCTTGTGGACAGCCTTCCCAGAGGAGGTGAAGCTGTTAAAGATGTAAAGGGTGGACCACCTTAATATTGAACCCTATGGACTAAGACTGGGATGCCATTAAAGTTCATGTGAATGGAAAGGCCGGTTTCCCAATACTTTTGACAATGTAGCGTATATGTTATCCAGGAAGGAAGGCAGGACCCAAAAAGTCCGGGAAACCATGCTAAGAGCTTAATTCTTCCCTAACCTCGGCCGCATAAGCTGACTTGCTATTTTTGAACATTCCCCATGTAGGCACCTGCCTGCACACTACTTGTGTGTCTGTGACTGCATGTAACCAAAGAGACTTTTTTTTTTTTTTTTTTTTTTACCAATGAGCACTGAGGGGCGAGCACCAGAATGAACATCAAACATTCCTTGCATTCTGTGAACTTTTCATAACTACTTGACATCTGATGCCACACACAATGAGCAAGGGCTTTTGGGAACACTGACTTTTATAGGGAGGGGGGTAGCACTGGTAAAAGAGCAATGGCAAAACCCCATGATTGACCCTCCTAAGTCCCCTGACCACACTTCAGAGATCAGAAAGTGCATATTGGTGACAATTGCTATGGTGGGGAACTATTGTGAAAGTCAACTCTCTTCAGCTAGAGGCTGAAGTTATGGTCAGCCCAAACTTGAGGTTCACCCCTAGTGTGATCTGCATTGCTCGCAGGATTAACTTGTACTTGTAAAACATAGAAAAATGCGCAACTACTGCAGAGATGTACTAATTATGTCTTTCTTTTTTATTTTTCCCCATACACTTTCCAAATATTTAAAAGCCTTAGATTTCTAAAGCAATGAAAACACAGATAAATTACACTTTTTTTTAGCATTCTTTCAGTTGGGCCGCCCACACGAACTGTCCCAATACAGCCGCACAGGGGAGTACAGATGCTGCAACCACACCTTATTTACCTCAGGGTGAAAAGTTGACAGGCAGTACCGCCTGTTAAATTCATCAACTTGATTTAATGGGACCATGCCGCAACCATCTACAATGGACATTATTGCATCATTATAGGGATAAAACAGTTGGGCCTCTTTCACACGGCCGCTCCGTTTTTTTTGTCCGCTGCGGCACTTGTGTCATCCGGTCCGTATGTCTGCATATCATCCCATCCGTTTGCGGATGATATACAGACATAATGTTAGTCTATGGGGATTGCGGATGTCAGCGGATGACAAAGCTGACATCCGATTTTGCATCAGTTAGGTTTTTTTAACGGAGGAAAAATAGGGTTCTGTTCCGTTCCAAAAAACGAAACAGAACTGAAGGGACAAAAATCGGATGTCAGCGGATGGTCATCCGCTGACATCCACAATACCATTGACGAGCATTATGTCCGTATATCACCCGCAAACGGATGGGGTGATATACGGACATACGGAACGTCCGTGTGAAAGAGCCCTTGATTAAGAGGTGTTATATCGCCCCTTCACTGCTTGTCAAATGCCCTCTAAAAAGCATTCCAAATGCAGATCTCTCTTCAGAAGGCACAACAAGACACATCAATTCTCAAAGAGTCCTTGCAGTAGCAGACTGTATTGAAGATAAAGAAGCTTATTTTTATTATTTAGTCTTTGGTTTTTCTCCAGATAGGTTTGAAAAGACTGAAAGTTGAAAGAAGTTAGGGTTTATTTTTCAAGGGGCATTTTTGATATTATCGGCATTTTAACTCCTTATTGTGTTTTAGGTGGCCCTGAATTACCAAAACAATAGACACAATCCCAATAATTGCCCTATCTAGAACTAGACTAGAATAAGGTTGTAAAAGAAAAAACACCTTCAAAATTGTTAATTGATGGCCTCATCTTTGCAAAATTAGAGATATATCCCCCTTACCACTAAGCACTTACTCCCAAAGTAGTTATCATGCACACAATAGCTTAAAAAAATTAACAAGAAAGCCAAGTCGAAGTATGTTTATATTTTTCCAGTGAAAAAGAGAATTGTGTGCTGTGTACAGTATACTGGAGAGTACAATGTAATGGAGGACATGTGTCACTTCCATTCAATTCAAAAAAGTTTTTAGTAAGTTTAAAAAAAAAAAAAACACAACTTTAAAGTATGCATCTCTTGCTGTATGCTATGCTGCAAGTGAACATGATAACGTCCTCAAATATGTACAAAGAAAAATAAAAAGGGGCACGTGTCTCAATGAAAAAAAAAATTATTTCAGAAACTACTGTATATAAGCAGAAACCACCTAGGCCTACATGGAAGGAGCAGGTAATACAATGGCCACAGGTATTTTTTTTGAAAGCCATGTGTAGTGATTAGGTCCTTTGTTCATTGCCTCAACCTTTTACAAAAAAACTTAGTCTCTCTAACACACCAGCACACCAGGTTGAGTGTACAAACATATAATATCATGGGAAATCACTGAAAGTAATGCTTAGTACCCAGCATTAGCATTATTTTAAATAAAAAAGGCACCAAACCAGAAAGTAAAGGCAAACTTCAAATATTGTCATCCAGTATGGTTGGTAATTAGGCAAGCATAAAATGGATTAACAATGGTAATAACATAATAAATTATTAACAGTAAGGACTAGGCATAAGCTGACATTTGGCTACCGGATCAATATAAAGTGTAGCAAGACCGCCTCAAGTGCAGCAGTGAGCAGTAATAAAGTTGAATTTATTGAGTTCTGGAACTATTGTGCCAGAGCACATTTATGGCAGTGATGCTAGTCCTAGACCAACTGGATATGCACTGTCCAAAACAAAAGGAGGATGGTAGAGGAGGGAAGTAGGGGGAGGCAGTGGAACAATGGGGACTTGCAGAATTATTATTATGTGAGGGGCATTCTTTTGAGATGTTCTTCTGCCGGCTATAGTTGGGCCCTTTGAAGATTTGGTGCACTTAAAAACAGCCCCAGTTAGCCTGCATGCAGTATAGGTACAGTATAAGTATGGTATAGTGTCAGCACAGATAGATGAGGTGCTGATGCAGTAAAGGCTTGGTATAATGCAATATAGGGTTGGTATAGGTGTAGTCTACGTTTGGAAACAATGCGTTAGAGATTTCAGTATGAATGAGGTATGGATTGCTTTTGTACACTTGGTGCCCTGCCCTCAGTGGCATGCCATCTCATATTACAACTCTCTGCATAGAAGTCTATGGACTTCTTGGTTGCTAGCAGGAAGAGAAAAGTCAATGTCTCCTGCTCCATATTGCTGTAGCCCAGCACCTGACTACAAATGTCAATCTGAGTGTTTGTGCCACCAGGGCCAGGACAAGGGGTGGGCAGGAGGGGGGGTCACCATGGGCGCTATGGTTTACTGAGTGTAGGACCCTCTAAGCTTGCACATCATGAATGGGGGAAGGGGGCGCCATTTGGCATCTTTGTCCTGGGCGCTGGATAATCTTGTCCCGGCGCTGTATGCCACACACAGACTTTGTACTATTATCATGCACTTTTGTCTTTATGAGAATCTAATTTTTATAGCCTGCTTATTCTGGGTTTTTGGAGGGATTTTTTTTTTTTCGATTTTTGAGAAACCCATTAAATTGTTTTACAAGAAAGGTTTTTGAAATGTAAGTGCATTATTAGTATGAAGTTGATTAATAAAACCTTTATTTAGCATCGTACATATTGTAGAAGGTCCCATATCATTAATTTAGCATCAGCACCCACAAATGATGGGTGGTTACAAGGATTACGTTTATTATCCTGCTTGTTTTTTCTTTAGACGTGGAAGTGATTTGACAGTACATATTCCTTTTTAGTGGTGTAGAGTTTAGAAATGTTCTGATGTAAATAATTGTTTATTGACCGATTTTCTACAGCTGGTCATCATTTCTGAAACTAGATATTTTGCATCATCACTGTAGTGCAGAAATCTAAAATATATATCATAATTGGTTCTGTTGAGTAAAGCTATGTAGTGTCAATTATCTTTTTGTCCATTAACAAATATCAGTTATTTGTTGTTTCTACTGGCAGTACTTTTTTATTTGAAAAATGTCATAGGGTTTTAAAGTATAAATTCTTCCATGTAAAAGTTTGGGTTCATGTACACGGGTATAGATTCTGAGTCAAATGTGGTATGCTCTTGTATTGCTTATGCGTTCTTTTAGTTGACTTGCTTCTAGTTGCTTCAAGATGCTTCTGAATTGCTTCAAGTTGCTCTTGCATGAAGATCGGCTTAAAAGTAAATAATAAGAAAACAAATCCCCATGTTCACAAACCCTTTGTCTGGGCAACAATGTTCTGGATAAACTCTTTAAAAATATAAATATAAAACTTATTTAAAGAGAAACTAAACTCTCCCAAACAATGTTAACTATGTTTCCTTATGCTGAAAGCCTTTGCAAGCCTATAAATATATATATATATATATATATATTTATTATATAATTGTACTTGTTTTAAACTTTTTTTTTTTAATTTCTTCAGCTGCTTCTGGCCTAGGCCAAAATTATGTCATATATCCCAGAAGTCTTTATGGATATTTGTTCCTTTCATCTAGAGGAGGCAAAGAAGGGCTTTCTCAGCTAAGCACACCCTACAGACTGCATGCTTAAGCTAGGGACAGTTGGATTCCAGGAATTTATTTTGACATAAATCATCTGCCCTTACTCAAGATGGCTGTGTTTTATGTGATTTCCTAACAAAATAAAGCATTGAGACATGAATGGATGGGTGAGTTTGCTTTGACTCTTAAAATTGAATTAAATAGCATTTTCAGGTTTTGGTGCTCAAAAATAGAGATGTATAGAACTGTTCGCCGGCGAACAGTTCCCGGCGAACTTAGCATGTTCGCGTTCGCCGCTGCCGGCGAACATATGCGATGTTCGGTCCGCCCCCCATAAGACATCATTGAGGCAAACTTTGACCCTGAACTTTACAGTCAGCAGACACATTTCCAGCCAATCAGCATACCTCCCTCCCACACCCTCCCACCTCCTATAAATAAGCAAGGGCAGCATCCATCTTAGATCATTCTGAAGCAGTGTGTGTAGTGAGAGTAGGGAGAGAGCTGCTGCTGCTGCTGCTGCTGCTGCTGTTAAGCTAGGGACAGTTAGTCAGTGTTCCTGGTCTTGCAGTGTTCTTGGTCCACTACTGCTGTAATATCAGCACCCCAAAAAGCCATTCTAAGGGCTGGTATTTGTGGTTTTTTTTTTT
This sequence comes from Pelophylax lessonae, assembly GCF_965119305.1. Lineage (NCBI taxonomy): Eukaryota > Metazoa > Chordata > Amphibia > Anura > Ranidae > Pelophylax > Pelophylax lessonae. The sequence goes on from NC_138770.1 coordinate 302,996,217, forward strand.
TTTTATATATATATATATATAGATATATATACCTAGCGTCCCCAAAAGCCCTTTTAAGGGCTGGTAATTGAGTTGTTTCTTCTTATATATATATATATATATATATATCTATCTAGTGTCCCCAAAAGCCCTTTTAAGGGCTGGTAATTGAGGATTTTTTTTATTTATATATATACATATATATATATATATATATATATAGTGTCCCCAAAAGCCCTTTTAAGGGCTGGTAAGGTAATAGAGTTTTTTCCTTATATATATATATCTATATATATCTATTGTACACTGCAGTTGCCTGCCCGCTGTGTGTGAGAGGCCACAGACCCACCACAGACTGTACTGTGTGCACACCACACTCATTTCGGGTGGCACAGGCACAGTACCTTGCATTTTAAAAAATATTTTTTTTTCCTCTGTCATAATTGCAGTGAGTGCTGTGTCAGGTCCACAGAGTGCACTGTACCCACTGCAGTGCACTGCCCACCACTGATATATATACGGTGGCACAGCATCTTGTTGCAATAAATTGAAAAAAAAAAATATTTTTTATTATTGCAGTTGCCTGGGCTGCCAGTTACTGTCAGGTCCACAGAGTGTACTGTGCCCACTGCAGTGCCACTGTGTGCCCACCCACCACTGATATATAAGGTGGCACAGCAGCTTGCAAAGTAAAAAAAATATATATATTTTTTAATTGCAGTTGCCTGGGTGCCAGTGACTGCTGTCAGGTCCACAGAGAGTGTACTGTGCCACTGCCCACCCACCACTGATATATAAGGTGGCACAGCAGCTTGCAAAGTAAAATAAAATATATTTTTTTAAAATTGCAGTTGCCTGGGTGCCAGTGACTGCTGTCAGGTCCACAGAGAGTGTACTGTGCCACTGCCCACCCACCACTGATATATAAGGTGGCACAGCAGCTTGCAAAGTAAAATAAAATATATATTTTTTAAAATTGCAGTTGCCTGGGTGCCAGTGACTGCTGTCAGGTCCACAGAGAGTGTACTGTGCCACTGCCCACCCACCACTGATATATAAAGTGGCACAGCAGCTTGCAAAGTAAAAAAATATATATATATTTTTTAAATTGCAGTTGCCTGGGTGCCAGTGACTGCTGTCAGGTCCACAGAGAGTGTACTGTGCCACTGCCCACCCACCACTGATATATATGCCTGCAAGAAAAAAAGCCAGCCGCAGAGAAGCCGTATTCCTGAAAATATAAGAAAAATGCTGTTTTTTAGGGGTTCTGGACATGCTACAGAGCTGAAACTTGACAGGTACACTTTTTAGACCCCCCAGACACTAAATACAAAAAATGACATGCCTGCCTAAAAAAATGCCCGATAAATGCCTGCAAGAGAAAAAGCCAGCCGCAGAGAAGCCGTATTCCTGAAAATATAAGAAAAATGCTGTTTTTTAGGGGTTCTGGACATGCTACAGAGCTGAAACTTGACAGGTACACTTTTTAGATCCCCCAGACACTAAATACAAAAAATGACATGCCTGCCTAAAAAAATGCCCGATAAATGCCTGCAAGAGAAAAAGCCAGCCGCAGAGAAGCCGTATTACTGAAAATATAATAAAAATGCTGTTTTTTAGGGGTTCTGGACATGCTACAGAGCTGAAACTTGACAGGTACACTTTTTAGACCCCCCAGACACTAAATACAAAAAATGACATGCCTGCCTAAAAAAATGCCTGCTAAATGCCTGCAAGAGAAAAAGCCAGCCGCAGAGAAGCCGCATTCCTGAAAATATAAGAAAAATGCTGTTTTTTAGGGGTTCTGGACATGCTACAGAGCTGAAACTTGACAGGTACACTTTTTAGACCCCCCAGACACTAAATACAAAAAATGACATGCCTGCCTAAAAAAATGCCCGATAAATGCCTGCAAGAGAAAAAGCCAGCCGCAGAGAAGCCATATTCCTGAAAATATAAGACAAATGCTGTTTTTTAGGGGTTCTGGACATGCTACAGAGCTGAAACTTCACAGGTACACTTTTTAGACCCCCCAGATGCTAAATCCAAAGAAATTTTTTATTTTTATTTTTTTTTAATTTTTCCAATAATTGGCTCTCTATCAAAAAATTATAATTTTTAAGAACTTTTTTTTGCGTGATCCCTCTCCGGCATGCCACAGTCCAGGTGTTAGTCCCCTTGAAACAACTTTTCCATCACTATTGTGGCCAGAAAGAGTCCCTGTGTGTTTTAAAATTCGCCTGCCTATTGAAGTCTATGGCGGTTCGCCCGGTTCGCCAACATTTGCCGATGTTCGCGTTCGCCGTTCGCGAACGGCGAATTTTAGGTTCGCGACATCACTACTCAAAAACAGTTATGTTCCACTTTAATAGCCCATTCATGTAAAATGCATTGGGCAGTATTGCCTAACACAGTCCCAGTGCATAGCCAAGGAAATTTGTCTTAAGTACTATTCTTTTAGTTCACACCAGTGCACTGGTATGCACTGAAAAAAGCTGTACAGGCTTGAAGGAAATGTCACTTACATGACATTTTAATAAAGTTAGGAAAAAGTAAACGGTGTGATGCATTGTATCAAAGCATCACACCACCCCTACACAATGCGCATCAGTCTCGTGCAATAAACAGAGCACAACACACACCCACTGGTATTAATGGGCCCTAAAGCAAAGTGGTAAAAAAAAAAACTTTGGACAATAAATGGACATAAAACATGAGATGAGACATAAGCCAAGAAAACATGAATTAGGACATGTGATAAGACACTGAGACAAGGGATTAGCCTTTAAAGTATAACTAAAAGCAAAACCTTTTTTAGAAAATGTATGGTTCGCTTGGTTAAGGGTAAATGGTTACTGCCATTTCTGTATTTCAAGCAATACATTTTATTTTATCCTCTATGGGATTTTGACGACAACCAGACAAAAACAAAACAAAAAAAAAAACGTTTTATTTGAAAAGTTCCATGTTTAATTGAAACATGTTTAAAAAAACTTTGAAAATTGTTTCACAAAGCATCCATTAAATGACACATAAAGGCTAACAGTGAGTCTAAAACATGTGCCCATGTTATTCCCAAAACCATTTCTTAGTCAACAATCATGATTTTTCAGATTAAAGCCTGCTTAATGGAATGGGACATGCAACACGTTTCACATTTTTTAGATTGTTTTCTTCCTCAGGGATATAGTGCCACCCTGCAGGAGCAAAGAAATCCCAAGTAATATACAATCTACAGAAAATATTTTTTCAGCAATACATTTTGTTGTTACACCGGAAAGTCGGAGATCGCCACAGCTGGCCCACCACCGACACAAAGACCATACAAGACTGTCACACACTGGAGGAGGAAGGCAAAGACCCCCAGGCAGGCAAATTTTCCACACCCCCAGGAAAACACGTACCACTCCAAAGACCCAAATGACACCCTGCCTGTGGCCGGGGAAGGAGTCTGCCTGTCCTGCACAGGGAGGTCAATGTTTAGAAGCAGAAGGTTCCCCATACCACCAGGGTCGAGGGGCCCTCAGTGTCGGGCATATGGTATAAATCACCTGCTGGGGGGGGGGTGGGGGGGGAGACAGACTCCCACTGAAAATTAATAGTAAGGGTTTACAAAAAGAAATTACCCAAACCATTCCAACAACAACATTTCAAAGGTGTAATAATATTTCATCCTACATGGCCATATATAATAACCCTAGCATAGAAAAAAAGGGGGAAAGAAAGAGGAAATATTTTTACCACTTATCAGTGCTCTCTTTTGCATCTTACTACCCTCAATCTGTCTTTTCAGAGCTGAAGCCCATAACTCTCAGTTTTGTTGAGACCTAGAGGTATTGTTTCTTCTAGGTAATTTATCCAACGCATTTCACGCTGGAGTATGTTTTTGTTCCAGTCTCCACCTCTAAATAGATAGTGATCCTGTCTAATGCCATAAAGGATAACTTTCACATCCTGTAGTTGCATATCTTTGCCACATGTCTACCTACTGGCAGATACAAATTCTTGCAGGGTAGCATTTGGATTGCTCTTCCAGGGTGGCACTATTTCCCTGAGGAAAAAAATAATCTAAAAAATTTGAAACACGTTGGATGTTCTATTCCATTAGGCAGGCTTTAATCGGAAACATCATTATTGTTGACTAAGAAATGGTACCACTGGGCACATGTATTAGACTCACTGTTAAGCCTTTATGTGTCATTTAATTGATGCTTTTAAAACATTTTTAAATTAAAGATGGTACTTTTTAGATAAAAATGCTTTTTTTTGTTATTGTCTGGTTGGCCTAACATTCCCAATAAAGCTTTTTTTTAGTTTTTGATAGAGCAGAGAGGGATTAGAACCCCTGTCAGTTTTTATTGCTGTCTGTGCCCCCATTAGGGAGATTCACCCTCTCTATTTGTCCTGTTTACCATTAACATTGAAAGTGAAAGCAAAAGCAAATCCCAAATTTTGGTTTGTCCCTAGAAAAGTAATAGAGTGGAAATCTTCCAATGGGGACACATGTTCTGGTGACCTGGGAGTCCCCAAGAGATTCCCTTAATTTGAAGGGATTTCCTCTTGCTTTCTGTTTGGCAATGGGACAGGAAGTGAAGAGAAATCTCTGCAATGGGACACCAATAATAGAGTGGAAATCTTCCAATGGGGACACTAGTTCTGGTGATCTAGGGGGCCTCAAGGAATTCCCCTAATTTGCAGGGATTTTCTCTTACTTTCTGTTTTGCTATAAAAATATCTGCAATGGGACACAGATGGCGAAAAAAAAATCTGACGAGACATAACCCTCCCTTGCTCTATCCATAATTTAAAAAAAAATGTTTTGCCTATAGTTCTACTTTAAGACAACAGATGAGACAATAAAATGTGAGATAAGACATTAGAGATTATCTGAAAGAATTGGATTGTGATCTCATGTCTGTGAGATGCTTCTTGTTGCTAAGGTTATATTATCTGCATTAATAATCATAGCTTTCCTCTCAGATAAGAAAACTTGGCAGTATCTGTCAGATACTGACAAAAACCAGAGGTCCTGTAGAACAAAATGGCAGTAGTTGCAATTATTTATGATGCACGTTTTGCACAACTGTTTATCAAATGCATATACTCTATACTTCTCAAAATGCATTAAAGTGAATTTTAATGCAAACAAACACAGCATAATACTCACTTTTTGGTCAAATATAAAGGATGACGCTATGTTGAGTAAATATATACCAAACATGTCAAGCTTTAAAATTGTGTGCAGCTGTGAAATAAATAAAAAAAAACTAGGGTAACCAAAATTCTTGATAGGTGATGCTTTACCCACTTGCCGACTGCCCGCCGTGTATATACTGCGGCAGTGTGGCTCTATTGTGCAAATCGACATACCTGCTCAATAGCCAGTAGATGGTGCGGTCGCATTGTAATTGGCTAGCGGGGATGTCACTCAACGGGTCCAGCAGACCCAATTTCCACTGGCCACCCATGATCATCCCCGGGAGAGGCAGATCGCTGTTCTGTCAGGGATGAACACAGTGACCTTGTGTTCCTGCTAAGCAGGAACCAGATCTCTGTGTTCAACCAGTGATTTAATTCCCCACACAATTAGCAAGCACCCCCTAGGGACACACCTAATCCTTTGACTGCCTCTGATGTTAACCTCTTCCCTGCCAGTGTTATTAGTGCAGTGACAGTGCATTTTTTTTTTGTTTAGCACTGATCACCGTAATAACGTCACTGGTCCCAAAAATTGCCAGTTAGATGTCTGATTTTTCCGCCACAATGTCACTATCCCTCTAAAAAATTGGTGATTGCCACCATTACTAGTAAAAAATAAATAAATGAATAAAAATGCTCTAAAGATATTGCATCTTTTGTAGACGCTACAACGTTTGCGCAAACCAATCAATATACGCTTATTACAAAAAATATGTAGCAGGATACATATTGACCTAAATTTATGAAAAAATTAGATTTTGTACTTTTTTTTATTTGCTGTGTTTTATAGCAGAATGTATAAAAAAATATAGTTTTTTTTTTTCAAACTTGTCAATTTTTTTTTTGTTTATAGCGCAAAAAATAAAAACCTCAGAGGTGATCAAATACCACCAAAAGAAAGCTCTATTTATCAGAACAAAAAAGACATACATTTTATTTGGGTACAGCGTTGCACAACTGCTCAATTGTCGGTTAAAATAACGCAGTGCCGTATCGCAAAAAATGGCCTGGTCATTAAAGCAGAGTTCCGCCCTATTTTGCAACCTTTGTGATTCCTGGAGTGCTCGCTATGCTGATCAACAATTGGGCATTTTAAATTTATTTCGGGGGATTGTACTTCCTCCTTCTCCCCCCTCTGTGGCCACGGCCACCGACATCACTTCCGCCTTTGCATTGCATCCTGGGAGCTGTTAGTCATCACTCCCAGGAGGCTGGAATCAGGAAGAACTCCCAGAACACTCCCTGGAATCAGAAAGAAGGACACAGCAGATTACACTGCGGCTTCAGATGCCCACATCCAAGATGGCCGTGCCCAGACAGCGTTTTTAAAAGTAAGATTTTGACTAAAATCCAATACCGTACACCTTGTAAGTATGAGAATAGCGGTTCTGTAAAGGGCGATGGATTAGTATTATAGGGGTATTTTTAGTTAAAAAAGGTATATGAGGCCGGAACTCTGCTTTAAGGGGGTAAAATCTTCCAGTCCAGAAGTGGTTAAAGGAGTTGTAAAGGCAAAAGGTTTTTTTTTATCTTAATGCATTCTATACATGAAGATAAAAAGCCTTCTGTGTGCAGCAGCCCCGCCTAATACTTACCTGAGGTCCCTCTCTGTCCAGTGCCGTCAAGATTCTCTTTCCTGATTGGCTGAGACACAGCAGAGGCGCATTGGCTCCCTCTGCTGACAATCAAAATCAGCTAACCAATCAGGGGACAGAGGGGCCTGGTCTGGGGTCTGTGTCTGAATGGACACAGGGAGTTGTGACTCAGCTCGGGTGCCCCCACAGCAAGCTGCTTGCTGTGGGGGCACTCAACAGGAAGGAGGGGCCAGGATCACAGAAAAGGGACCCAAGAAGAGGAGAATCTGGGCTTCTTTGTACAAATCCACTGCAACAGAGCAGGTAAGTATAACATGTTTATTATTTTTATAGGAAAAAAAAGTAGACTTTACAATCACTTTAAAAGCATCTGCAGGTTATCAGTTTAGAGACAAAAATGAATTAAGGCCCCAGAATTATGTGCCACATTTGTGGCACAATTAAAGTTTACATAAATTGATGGGTCCTTTCAAATTGCTTATTTTAATTTCTTGTATTGAAATTAATTTTTTTTACACTTTTATTTTATTTTTCTTTGAATTTTATTAATATCACAAGGGGCTAACACGCTCCAGCTCCCTATGTGATAGCAATGGCAGGTGACGGGTCCTTTTTAAGGAGACATAAGGCATCTATTGAACTCCGTAGATATAAAACAAAGAAAAGGGCGCACCAGCCTAGCGCATTATCCTCAGCGAGTTTATTTAAAATATCAAGATAAAAATCGGCTACTCACAAACATACGTAGAAAACAAGCATATCAGTTCCATAAAGCCGCCTCATTATAGGAGTCCAATATCTCATAGAAGCAGAGGGCTGACGCGTTTCGAGGCTGTGCCTCTTCCTCAGAGCCTGGAGGCCATGTCCAAGTCTATGACTCCTATAATGAGGCGGCTTTATGGAACTGATATGCTTGTTTTCTACGTATGTTTGTGAGTAGCCGATTTTTATCTTGATATTTTAAATAAACTCGCTGAGGATAATGCGCTAGGCTGGTGCGCCCTTTTCTTTGTTTTATATCTACAGTGTCTGGTCGACCGCCCTGGTCGTAAGGGGCAGCAAAGCCTAGCCATATTGGATGCCAAGTGTAAGTACGAGTTCCGGGATTGAGGCAGCCTGAGAACCGGGTTCTGAGCGCAGGAGTGAGGTGCTGAATAGCACTCATTTTCTTTTCTGATCTATTGAACTCCCAATGTCTCCCCTGTTCTCCACTACAGCTAATCGAGCACAGGTCTCGGTTGATTATTTGCTTTCTTACAGCAGCCAGGTAATGACAGCAGAGGCGGCTCTTTAATTGGGCATATTAAGCAGTTGCCTAAGGCCTTGCGTTCACAGGGGTCTCACAGCCACCTAATTTGCCTAAATGAAGAGCCGCCTCTGGGTATTCAGGACCGTGGCTGACAACAATGCTGCTGTGGTGCTGCACTGCAGCCTGCAGAGGATAAATGCTGGGAGCTCCATGGCCAGGCAGTGGAAAGAGAGGAAGTGGCCACAGCTGTGTGTCTGGAGGAGGAGGAGGAGCCAGCGCTGAGATAGAGAGAACTGACACAAGCCTTGAGATAGAGGGAACTGACACAAGCACTTAGATAGAGAGAACTGACTCCAGCACTGAGATAGAGGGAACTGACACCATCACTGAGATAGAGGGAATGGACACCAGCACTGAGATAGAGGGAACTGACACCAATACCGAGATAGAGAGAACTGACACCAGCACTGAAATAGAGAGACCTGACACCAACAATGAAATAGAGAGAACTGACACCAGCACTGAGATAGAGAGCACTGACAACAGCACCAAGACAGCGTGCATTGAGAAAGAGTGCCAAGACAACAGCACTGAGATAGAGAACACTGACACCAGCACTGAGATAGAGTGCTCTAACACTAGCACTGAGATAGAGCACACTGACACCAGCGCTGAGAGCACAGCTCCCAACTGTTTCTGACTTCGAGGGACTGTCCCTGATTTGGAACAAAGTCCCTTATTTTGGCCCGATCTATATATTTGTATATAAAATGCACTATTTATCTTTCAAAATGTGTTTCCTAATGCTAAACCTTTCATCCAATTTCTACATTGCTGCATTTGTAAATTTCAAAAGCCAATATAAAGAAACAGTAGTGGTAAAAAAAAAAAGCACTTGGGGGTTTAACAAATCTTTTTTTTTTGTATATTTTCTCTTTTAAGAGGGCGTGACAGGGGGTGTGTCCCATGGCAGCATACTTTTGATAATAGGTGTCCCTCGTTCCCATCTCAAAAAGTTGGGAGGTATGCTCACTGACACCAGCACTGAGAAAGAGTGCACTGATACCATCGTTGAGATAGAGGACACTGACACCAGCACTTTAAGACTCTTAACCACTTGCCGACCGCCGCAAGTACATATACTGCGGCGGTCAGCCCCTCACAGGCAGAGTGACGTATCGGTACGTCACTAGCCTGTGAGGCTCTGGGGAGCGAGAGCGCGCCGCCGGCGGTGCGCTCCCGCGCGGTCACTGACCCCCCCGCGCGTGTGACCGGCGGACCCGATGTCAGCTGGTCACTCAGTGATCGTCGGGGGAGACGGAGAAAGTCAGGTGGCTAGTGTAAACAAGCCGCCTGTCATTCTCCCCTGTGTAGAAACAATGATCATACGGTTCTACTATGTAGGACCGTTGATCATTGTTCCTACAGCTCAAGCCACAGCCAATCACAGTTAGAATCACGCCCCTAGGGACAAACACAGCCCCTCCCTCTCAAATAAAGTTAACCCCTTCACTGCCAGTGTAATTTTACAGTAACAGTGCATATATATAGCACTGATTACTGTAGAAATGTCACTGGTAACCCCAAAAGTGTCAAAAATGTCAGTCAAGGGTCCGATCTGTCTGCCCCAATGTCGCAGTACCGCAAAAAAATCGCAGATCGCCGCCATTACGCGTTAAAAAAAACCAACAAAAATGACAAAAATCTTTACCTTTGTTAGTAAACGCGATAACTTTTGCGCAAACCAATCAAAATACGCTTTTTGCAATTTTTTTTTACCAAATATATGTAGCATAAAACAAATTGGCCGAAAATGTTAAAAAATTTTGATTTTTACATTTTTTTGGGGAATTTCATATAAAAAAATTTGAAAAATATTGTTATTTTTGCAAAATTGACGCTCTTTTTTTGTTTATAGCGCATGATCAAAAAATCGCACAGGTGATAAAATACCACCAAAAGAAAGCTCTGTTTGTGGGAAAAAAAGGACGTCAAATTCGTTTAGGTACAGCGTCACACGACCGCGCAATTGTCCGTTAAAGTCACGCAGTGCTGAATCGCAAAATACCCCCTGGTCTTTTAGCAGCCAAATCCTCCGGAGCTTAAGTGGTTAATATATGCAATTGATACAGTTCATTTTTTTTATCACTTGAATTATGTGTCCATTATAGGCATGAGTGGGGCCTCATGTCTAGGTTTTGTCTAAGGCCTCACAAAGCCTAGAGCCCCCCCCCTGATTAACGATGTAGCAATCTCCTAGGTAGGTGCTAGGAAAAAGCATATATTGGCTCCTTCTGCTTATCGGGGGAGCCTGATCTGTTAGTTTGCCTGTCACATGTTTCCAGGTGCGATTCATTGGGTCTGAGGGAGTGTCCACCCTGTATCCAATAAGGGAGCTTGTTGGACAGTGGAGGAAACCTAGCCAGTGACACATCATGTTTTATGGCAGTCCCAGTGGGAGGGCATTCCTGCTATGCATCCTGGGAATGACCATAAATACGGAGGGGACATGTGACAGGGTGTCTTTGGCGGGAAGCAGAGTTCCAGGAGGAGGTGGATGGCTGCCTCTCCTCCTGCAGTGTGTGAGGAAGGTGGTCTTAGGCGGTCGGCCTACTGAACCAGGTGTGGAGCTGAGCTGCAGAGGATCCAGAGTGCTGACAGTGAAGCTGCTGGCAGAGTCTCTTGGAAAAAACAGTGTCCGTGAGTACCAGGAGGTATGCCTAAGGGTCTTCCCAGGAAGGGGGCCCTGAAGATTGTTCTGCAGTACAGTACAGTTTACCTCAGACAGTTTATTTCTTACTACTTCACTGCTACTGACAAGGTGAAGCAGCAGCCTAGCACTCAATCGCCCCAGCTAATTGTGCATAGTTATATAAGTTGGAGTTTCCCAATCATTCCCTTCTCCCATCCAAGTTCTCAATAAAAACACAAAAACCAAAGCTCCTAGACTGTTTCCTGATGGAGCTAAAATCACTGTTCCCAAGGGAGTAGTGCTACAACACCATGACAGCTTTAAATCTGGAAGTGGCATATATACAGTATCTCACAAAAGTGAGTACACCCCTCATCTTTTTGTAAATATTTTACTGTATCTTTTCATGTGACAACACTGAATAAATGACAGTTTGCTACAATGTAGAGTAGTGAATGTACAGCCTTTATAACAGTGTAAAGTTGCTGCCCCTTCAAAATAACTCAACACACAGGCATTAATGTCTGAACCGCAGGCAACAAAAGTGAGTACACCCCTGAGTGAAAATGTCCACATTGGGCCCAATAAGGCCATTTTCCCTCCCCGGTGTCTTTGACTCATTAGTATTACAAGGTCTCAGGTGTGAATGGGGAGCAGGTGAGTTAAAATTAGTGTTTTTCACTCACACTCTATCATACTGGTCACTGAAAGCTCAACATGGCACCTCATGGCAAAGAACTCTCTGAGGATCTAAAAAAAATAATAATTGTTGCTCTACATAAAGATGGCCTAGGCTATAAGAAGATTGCCAAGACCCTGAAAGCTGCAGCACTGTGGCCAAAAGCATACAGCAGTTTAACTAGACAGGTTGCACTCAGAACAGGTCTCGCCATGGTCAACCAAAGATGTTTAGTGCACGTGCTCAGCGTCATATCCAGAGGTTGTTTTTGGGAAATAGACATATGAGCGCTGCCAGCAATGCTGCAGAGGTTGAAGGGGTGGGGGGTCAGCCTGTCATTGCTCAGACTATACGCCGCACACTGCATCAAATTGGTCTGCATAGCTGTCATCCCAGGAGGAAGCCTCTTCGAAAGGTGATGCACAAGAAAGCCCACAATCAGTTTGCTGAAGATAAGCAGACTAAGGACATGGATTCCTGGAACCATGTCCTGTGGTCTGTTGGGACCAAGATAAACTTATTTGGTTTAGATGGTGTCAAGCGTGTGTGGCGGCAACCAGGTGAGGAGTACAAAGACAAGTTTGTCTTGCCTACAGTCAAGCATGGTGGTGGACTGGGGCTGCATGAGTGCTGCCGGCACTAGGGAGCTACAGTTCGTTGAGGGAAGCATGATTGCCAATATGTACTGTTTCATACTGAAGCAGAGCATGACACCCCTCCTTTCGGGGACTTGGTGCACACATGCAAAAGAAATGACTATCAAATATAAAGGCAATCAATAAATGAAAATGGGTATTTAGTCCCACCATATGGCCATATCGTGCTCAAGCCCACCACTATGTCAAAGTACCCTATTTTCATTTATTGATTGCCTTTATATTTGATAGTCATATGTTTTGCATGTGTGCGCTATTTTTTGTAAATATGCATGTCTCTTGGTCTATAGCTCCACCAGCTTTAGAAATGCATGTTCAGGGTGTGCCCCCCCCCCAGCTCCTTTTTGTTTGTAATGTATTTGGTCTAACCAGACTCTGGGGTTGAGCACCCCACCCTCCCACACCTCTACTCTATCAGTGTCCACTAGCTAGCAGATATAGGAGGAGTCCCTCATAGTGGAGTTGCACATCTCTCCCAGTAAGGAGTAAGTATCTCCAATGGTTTGAGAAGCTGGATTCATCCTTCTTTTTATGGATAGTGTAGGATCCACTGACAATAGGGTACTTTGACGTAGTGGTAGGCTTGAGCACGATATGGCCATATGGTGGGACCAAATCCCAATTTTCATTTATTGATTGCCTTTATATTTGATAGTCATTTCTTTTGCATGTGTGCACTATTTTTTGTAAATAAGCATGTCCCCAGACCTAAACCCTATTGAGCATCTGTGGGGCATCCTCAAACAGGAGGTGGAAGAGCATAAGGTCTCTAACATCCACCAGTGCTGTGATGCCATCATGGTGGAGTGGAAGAGGACTCCAGTGGCAACCTGTGAAGCTCTGGTGAACTCCATGCCCAAGAGGGTTAAGGCAGTGCTGAAAAATAATGGTGGCCACTCAAAATATTGATACTTTCGGCCCAAATTTGACATTTTCACTTAGGAGTGTACTCACTTTTGTTGCCAGCGGTTTAGACATGAATGGCTGTGTGTTGAGTTATTTTGAGGGGACAGAAAATTTACACTGTTATAAAAGATGTAACTGACTACTTAACATTGTACCAAGGCTCATTGCTTCAGTGTTGTCACATGAAAAGATATAATAAAATACTTACAAAAATGTGAGGGGTGTTCTCACTTTGGTGAGATACTGTATATTTGGAGGAGCCCTGTAAAGCAATCACTTTTATTGGAAAGCAGAGATTTGCTGTGCAAATCAATACCAAGCTCATCAGGCTTGTGTAAACCCCTTGAGTACCATAACATTTATGAACCTACCTTAGTAAGGAGTTATATATTTCTGAAAAAATTGTTGTCTTGCCTGGTTAGCCTTTTCAATTTGTGGATATATACACCAAAACCTAAACAGAGAGTTGAGAGGCTGCTGAAAGGAGTTGCAAGACCTATTTTCTCATGTCAACTGTTTATAGTAATGACTGTTAATTTGAGCATTGCTGTGCATAGTACGTACTATTAAGGGAAGTTAGGGGAAGAATGACAAAATAAAACTGAGGAGTCATCCAAACTGTTGCCAGTAAACATAAGGCATGATTTAGTTTTTATATTAGCTGTGAATAGTATCTACAAATAAATACTTCCTGGTGTTAAGCTTACTATAACTACACTGAACACAATTAAAAAACTCAACACTTTTTTTTTGCCCCATTTTTCATAAGCTGAACTCAAAGATCTAAGAATTTTCCTATGTACACAAAAGGCCTATTTCTCCTAAATATTGGTCACAAATCGGTCTAAATCTGTGTTAGTGAGCACTCCTCCTTTGCCAAGATAATTCATCCACCTCACAGGTGTGGCATATCAAGATGCTGATTAGACAGCATGATTATTTCACAGGTTTGCCTTAGGCTGGCCACAAAAGAGGCCACTCTAAAATGTGCAGTTTTACTGTATTGGGGGGTCCGGGTGGGTTTGGGTCCAAAAACCAGTCAGTATCTGGTGTGACCACCACTTTCCTCACGCATTGCAACACATCTCCTTCACATAGATTTGATCAGGTTGTTGATTGTGGCCTGTGGAATGTTGGTCCACTCCTCTTCAATTGCTGTGCGCAGTTGCCGGATATTGGCAGGACCTGGAACACACTGTGGTATAAGCCAATCCAGAGCATCCCAAACAATCTCAATGGGTGACATGTCCAGTGAGTATGCTGGCCATGCAAGAACTGGGATGATTTCAGCTTCCAGGAACTGTGTACAGATCCTTGCAACATGGGGCCATGCATTATCATGCTGCAACATGAGGTGATGGTCGTGGATGAATGGCACAGCAATGAGCCTAAGGATCTCGTCACCGTATATGTCTGTGCATTCAAAATGGCATCAATAAAATGCATCTGTGTTCGTTGTCCATAACATACACCTGCCCGTACCACAACCCCACCACCACCATGGGTCACTCGATCCATAATGTTGACATGAGCCAACCGCTCACCCACACGACGCCATACAAGCTGTCTGCCATCTGCCCTGTACAGTAAAAACAGGGATTCATCCGTGAAGAGAACACCTTTCCAAAGTACCAGGCGCCATGGAATGTGAGCATTTGCCCACTCAGGTCGGTTACAATGACGAACTGCAGTCAGGTTGAGACCCCGATGAGGACAACGAGCATGTAGATGAGCTTCCCTGAGACGGTTTCTGACAGTTTGTGCAGAAATTCTTTGGTTATGCAAACCGATTGTTGCAGCAGCTGTCCGGTCGGCTGGTCTCAGATGATCTTGGAGGTGAAGATGCTGGATGTGGTGGTCCTAGGCTGGTGTGGTTACAAGTAGTCTGCGTTGTAAGGCCAGTTGAACGTACTGCTAAATTCTCTGAAACGCCTTTGGAGACTGCATATGGTAGAGAAATAAACATTCAATTCACGGGCAACAGCTCTGGTGGACATTCCTGCAGTCAGCATGCCAATTGCATGCTCCCTCAAAACTTGCGACATCTGTGGCATTGTGCTGTGTGATAAAACTGCACATTTTAGAGTGGCCTTTTATTGTGGCCACATGTGCAATAATCATGCTGTCTAACCAGCATCTTGATATGCCATACCTATGAGGTGGATGGATTATCTCAGCAAAGGAGAAGTGCTCACTAACACAGATTTAGATTTGTGAACAATATTTGAGAGAAATAGGCCTTTTGTGTACATAGAAAAAGTCTTAGATCTTTGAGTTCAGCTCATGAAAAATGGGGGCAAAAACTAAAGTGTTGCGTTTATAATTTTGTTTAGTGTATATATAACAATATTAATGTTAGACATAGAGGGGAATGTTTGCTATATAAACCCCAAATAACTTTGGAACTTAAAGCAATATTACACCCATTTACCTATTTATACCAAAAGATTTACCTTATTGCAGTGTACCAATCTATATATATGGTGGTTGCATTAGTTTTCTTTTTTTTATGCGTTTTTCCCTCTGTTTTAACCTGGTGATCTGCCCATTAACACACCTCCTATATTAGAGTGCCTATACTCTGGGATGAAAGAGCACAGGGGCACCTTTGAATAGCAACATTGTCAGCCTGAGGGGAGGGAAGTGTTAGATGGACTAGTAAATCAGGATACACTAATTCATTTGAAGCCAAACTCCAGCATACATTTTGTAAGCAGTTAATGCAACAGTTTTTTTCCTTTTAGGACCAAGACTTTACAATAAATTGTAGAAAGAGATTTCATTTGAACTAGCGCACCGTTTTATTTATAATAAATAAAAGTTTACCATTGTAAGAAACTCTAACTGCTACATCTGCAGGATAGTTTATTCTGTTGACTTACTGGCAGGATTACATGGTAAAAATAAAAGAAAGGTGCTATAGCTGAGGGGATGAGGGTCTGAAGGAACTGGACTTAAAGTGGTTCTAAATCCATTTTTTTTTTTTACCTTAATGCAAGTAAAACATGTTTAGGCATCAGCATCCCCTTCATCCCCATTTTACTTACCTAAACCATCATTCGACACACAGCTGTGCACATCTGCAGCTTTTCTCTTCGGCTTTGCTGGGGCACCGGAGCCATTGGCTCCCAGTGCTGTCTTTAAAGCCAGTGACGAGGGAGCAGGGCAGTGTCCCGCTGTCTATGTGAATGGATGCAGCAGCGGGGCTCAGGAGCAAGCACGCACGAGTGCCCCATGGGAAAGTTTGCGAACCTCCTCTTCTTGGGTCCCCCGCTGGCGCACCTGCCCTCTCCTCTGTGTCCAGTGCCCCCATGGGGAGTTCTTCCCATGGGGGCACTCATGCGTGCACGCTTCCGAGCCCCGCTGCTGTGTCCATTGAGCAGAGCAGGTAAGAATAGACATGTTTGTTTTTTTCTTTTTTTTAAATTTGTACCTTTACAATCGCTTTAAGGAAACTTGCTGGAGGAAACCTGCCTGTGGAAGCTCAGCTGGAAAGGAGGGTTAGTTTCGCCTAAAGCTCCAGGTACAGAACCGCTCAGTAAAGAAGAGACACCAGAGATTGCTGCTTAGGGACCGTGACTGCTTGCATAGGTTCTCAGACTGACTCCTCCACTATCAGCATTATTTTGAGGCTGCTACTTAAGGGCCAAATACTGCTGGATACTCTAACAGGATTTTTCAGGGAAAGTTATTGCCCCCTAAGGGCAGGTTATGCATCTACAAGACATCTTTAAGAAATACTCTACACAATTGTGTATTCTGATCATTAATTCTTCATGCAACACATTCAAATACACTTTATTCTTGACTCCTCTCTCTCTCTGTATTTTATAGCATTTAAGTTGGTAATGCAGAACATGTCTTAATCTTTACTAGCCCACGTGTCTCCCTTAGATGCTACATCTCGTGCACATGTACCAGGCTTCACTCCAGTGACCTCAAGGCCAACTCTATGCCCCAATATGGAAACTGAGCCACAAGGTGAGGGACTGAAAGCACACCAGTTCCCCATCACCATCAGAGTTGCCAGCACCTGCCAAGCTTCCCACCTTTTTACTGGCTGGTTTAACCAGAAGGCGGTATATAATGTTCTTCTTTCCACTTAATCTGTTACATTTTTACTACATCCACACACTGGATGACTGGGTTAAATGGCATTAACTCCTAATGTTACTTTTTTTAAAGAATTATTGCTAGAGATGAAGTAAAAAGCACCACATCCCTTTGATTAAAGTAACTACAATGGAGGGGGGCAAAGTGGGACTTTAACGGTGCAAAATGATGGAGAAAAATCTGAATTCTCAAAAATTGTACATTTTATTACACATAGAAAGTAAGGACAAGACAATACATCAATATAAAATGATAAAATCAAAGAATGCACTCGAAAATATCAACTCTACATGTTTCGCCATCTTCATAATAGCTTCTTCAGGAGTTTTCATAGATATTTCTCGAGAGTGAACATTTCTAAGTAGCAACTCCTAGGTGTTCCTTAATGGAGTCTCATACAACCCTCTCCTTCCAATTCTTTTCTCTATTATAATACTGACTGATCTATTAATCGGGCTATTTTTCCTTTATGACCAATTGTGTCTTTGGATTCTTTCCATTTAACATAGGCATTGTGGATATATCTTTTGATGTCCGGTCTTTGGTAAAGCTGTCAGTGTCATTTGGATCCATTTCAGTTTGTTTCTGTGAATTTTTACCTCCTCTGCATACATTACGTCCGGACCGGATGTTGTCATCCCCGAACTTCCGGTTCCGGCGGAACAATGAGATGCGGTCGCGTCTTGATGACGCACTTCCTCCTCGATCTCCATTGGGCCACTGGGTGTATCCTGCTCTCACTCCCTCGGTGACGTCAGACGCCGAGGGAGTGGAGAGGGTGTATAAATGCCGGCGCCATGCGGTCAGTATTACACTAGACCACCGGGGAACGACACCTGAGCCTTGGAACCAGTTGCGGTAAACGAAATCTTCCAAACCTTGCTTTTCTCATCGCTTCTTCCATACATTAGATGCTGATCATGTCCCTCCATGCCTTTTTTCTTTTTCCTTTTGTTTCTGTGCAGTCTCTTCATTCTGAGCGTACTATTGGAAAATTTGGTCAATTACATTGGCGGTGAATTTTTGAATACTGCATGATAATCCATGTGCCCAATTTTGTCAATTTTGGGTAAGTACTCATACCCTCAATATCTGACAAACCCCTACTATGGTTGTCAATGTCATTAATAAATTACATTTTATTCTCTTTAAGGGATACCTCATATTCTAGGATACTAAGGAAACTTTGCTTTTCCCTCCCTGTTCTCATATGGTTCTCTTGGCTATCACCCTCTCTATGGGTCAACTTTAAGAGGTTGGACGTCTCGGTCCCCCCCCCCCTCTGTGCGTGCCTGGGTGGCATCACTTTTGTTACCTCCACTTTCGGCTTAAGAAAGGGTTCTGGTCATCTTAAGGTATCTTTATTTTAGTATCATTGTCTTACCAATATGTAAACTAATTGGGCACTCAATTGTAGGACTATTGAGATAAGCCCTATGTATATACACGTAACATGTCTTTTATGTTTTTTCTTTTTTGCTACTTAGAAATGTTCACTCTCGAGAAATATCTATGAAAACTCCTGAAGAAGCTATTATGAAGATGGCGAAACATGTAGAGTTGATATTTTCGAGTGCATTCTTTGATTTTATCATTTTATATTGATGTATTGTCTTGTCCTTACTTTCTATGTGTAATAAAATGTACAATTTTTGAGAATTCAGATTTTTCTCCATCATTTTGCACCGTTAAAGTCCCACTTTGCCCCCCTCCATTGTAGTTACTTTATCCTAATGTTACTGTTCTACCAATACACCATATTTACACTTGTTCCTCCATTAAAATACTTCTCTCTAGTAAATGACACAGACCACTGTTTCAATAAATAAAGTTCTTTTTAATTGCAGATTTCAACAGTTTACATGAACATGACACATCACTCTCCAGTACATCTTCCCCATACATGTACAACTGATCAACATACAATTGGCTGTGTGATAATTTCAGAGGTAGATTGGCTGTTCTGTTGAATTAGAACGCCATTCCTTAGTGATACAATATTGGTACATAGAGAACTTGTGCGACCCATACCGGATTTGGAAGATTTTAATAAACATTAGAGTCCATGACACGTGGATTCCAGAACACGGACCCATCGGAGGGATGGCAGCAAACAATTAAAAAGAACTAAATTAATAGCACTTGGTGCTCACTGATCTACTCCCATGTCATAACTCCCCTTGAGGTCGGTCCCCTGCACATATGTATACCCTAGAATAAAGAATATGACACATCTGCAGAGGAAATATTCATGCAAAACCCCACCACTGCAGCATCAGCCAGGATTTTTTTTAAGTCACAATGCCTCAGCATCAGAGTTGTATAAAGTACTCGAAACCCATACTTGAGTAAAAGTACAAGTGCTCGATCAAAAAGTGACTTGAGTAGAAGTGGAAGTGCTCGATCAAAAAGTGACTTGAGTAGAAGTACTAAAGTATTCAACATTTTTTGTACTTAAGTATTGCAAGTAGTTTTTTTAAAAAAAATTGCTACTCAAGTACAGAAAGTAAAAGTACCAGTAGTTTTGAAAAAAAAATTCTACTCAAGTACTGAAAGTAAAAGTACAAGTACTGTGTTATGTAGTTATTAAAGAAAGAAGTCAAAAGTTTGAACATCATATTGTTTTTTATTATTTCAAATGCAGCTTTTATTTATACATACAGTAGCATTTATTTTCGTATGCGCTGATAATACACATGTTTTGAGCTTCATGAAACCTGCCATCTACTGTTCTGGCAGTGGTAATTTTTATAATAGTAACGAGTAACTATGCAGCACAGAAAAAAATATCGGAGTAGAAGTATTGAAATTTTTGAAAAAATGTAGTGAAGTAAAAGTGGAAGTAGGAGAAAAAAATTCTACTCTAGGAAAGTACAGATACCACCTTTCGGTACTTACAGTGCCTTGCGAAAGTATTCGGCCCCCTTAAATTTTCGACCTTTTGCCACATTTCAGGCTTCAAACATAAAGATATAAAACTGTAATTTTTTTGTGAAGAATCAACAACAAGTGGGACACAATCATGAAGTGGAACAAAATTTATTGGATATTTCAAACTTTGTTAACCAATAAAAAACTGAAAAATTGGGCGTGCAAAATTATTCAGCCCCTTTACTTTCAGTGAAGCAAACTCTCTCCAGAAGTTCAGTGAGGATCTCTGAATGATCCAATGTTGACCTAAATTACTAATGATGATAAATAGAATCCACCTGTGTGTAATCAAGTCTCCATATAAATGCACCTGCACTGTGATAGTCTCAGAGGTCCGTTTAAAGCGCAGAGAGCATCATGAAGAACAAGGAACACACCAGGCAGGTCCGAGATACTGTTGTGGAGAAGTTTAAAGCTGGATTTGGATACAAAAAGATTTCCCAAGCTTTAAACATCCCAAGGAGCACTGTGCAAGCGATAATATTGAAATGAAAGGAGTATCAGACCACTGAAAATCTACGAAGACCTGGCCGTCCCTCTAAACTTTCAGCTCATACAAGGAGAAGACTGATCAGAAATGCAGCCAAGAGGCCCATGATCACTCTGGATGAACTGCAGAGATCTACAGCTGAGGTGGGAGACTCTGTCAATAGGACAACAATCGTATACTGCACAAATCTGGCCTTTATGGAAGAGTGACAAGAAGAAAGCCATTTCTTAAAGATATCCATAAAAAGTGTCATTTAAAGTTTGCCACAAGCCACCTGGGAGACACACCAAACATGTGGAAGAAGGTGCTCTGGTCAGATGAAACCAAAATCAAACTTTTTGGCAACAATGCAAAACGTTATGTCAAACATGGTGGTGGCAGCATCATGGTTTGGGCCTGCTTTTCTTCAGCAGGTACAGGGAAGATGGATAAAATTGATGGGAAGATAGATGGAGCCAAATACAGGACCATTCTGGTAGAAAACCTGATGGAGTCTGCAAAAGACCTGAGACTGGGACGGAGATTTGTCTTCCAACAAGACAATGATACAAAACATAAAGCAAAATCTACAATGGAATGGTTCACAAATAAACATATCCAGGTGTTAGAATGGCCAAGTCAAAGTCCAGACCTGAATCCAATCGAGAACCTGTGGAAAGAACTGAAAACTGCTGTTTACAAACGCTCCCCATCCAACCTTACTGAGCTCGAGCTGTTTTGCAAGGAGGAATGGACAAAAATTTCAGTCTCTCGATGTGCAAAACTGATAGAGACATACCCCAAGCGACTTACAGCTGTAATCGCAGCAAAAGGTGGCGCTACAAAGTATTAACTTAAGGGGGCTGAATAATTTTGCACGCCCAATTTTTCAGTTTTTTTATTTGTTAAAAAAGTTTGAAATATCCAATAAATTTCGTTCCACTTCATGATTGTGTCCCACTTGTTGTTGATTCTTCACAAAAAATTACAGTTTTATATCTTTATATTTGAAGCCTGAAATGTGGCAAAAGGTCGAAAAGTTCAAGGGGGCTGAATACTTTCGCAAGGCACTGTAAGTACAGTAGTGAAGTAGTTCTACTTAGTTACTATACATCTCTGCTCAGCATAAACAGCATATGCAAACATAATAAAACAGTAACACACAGTTGGCACCTACCTACAAGCTGTCCTCCATGATTTTGTGCTTTTAGTATCCTACAACCCTAAACACTCCTCTCTGCATTTGTTCAAGATCTGCAATAACTCTTCAAAAGGCATCCCTCGACTAATAATGAGTTTCTTGGTGTTCTTCTTGGACTGAAAATTGGGCGGGCAGTCAATGAACAGGTAAGGGGGACCCAATACATTTCCAGCAGCCCCTATGGGGGCTATAGCTACAAAAGCAGTTGGTAACTAATTGGCAACAAGTGACTAGCAGGATAAATAACAATTTGGTCAGGATTATGTAATATACAACAAGCACAGTGGTAACGAGTATGTAACATACAAACATAGCATGCATAATGCAGTAGGCAGAAGTAAATTACATACAAAACAGCATAAAGCGCAGTGATCAGGAATATGTAACATAAAGCACAGACTACACAGTCTTATGTAATATACAACCTAGTGTATAGAGTGTAGGGGGTCAAGAGCATTTCACACACTGCAAAGAACACTTTGCACATTACAAAGATTACCCCTCTATGTTACTGATAGTCATGATGACAATAACCAGCATTAGTACTTAGTAACAATAATATTTCCCACCCCCTGATTGATGATCAGTGGCAGTAGTGGCAGTAAAGAAAAATAAACTATCATTGGTGCTAAGTATAACTTACCCTACAAAGATCAACATACTGTGCTGCTGTCACACTCTTCCTATCCTCAACCAGAACTTTGCAGACACTGTCAGGCAGGATAATACTCTGACTGACAGTGATGACATAGATCTAGATAACTAGGAATTAGTACGGAGATAACTTCTTCAGACAATTTGGTCACTTACCCGATTTACAGGCTTGTTTCAGGTTAGTTACACAGGGAGTATTGAAGCTACTGGATCAGCGTGACAGCCAGGCAGCTAGCATTTGAAAGAGAAGGTCAGCAACCACATTAGCAATATATCTCTAATGACATACATGTGTGCTCACATGATAAAATGTAATAACCATCAAACTGAACATGGCTCCAAATGGATGCAATGTGAATTGATATCAAATGATTAGGGAGCATTAAGGCTAGCCATGCAATATCCTTGCACAATTTTCCTTTGGATTTACCAAAACCACATAATATGAGGTCAAATCTAAACACTTTCAATTTGTTTACAATCAAGCAAGGTAAATCTAAAGAATTTGAATAAGAAAATTATATAATGTATGGCCAGCGTAAGAGTGAAATCATGTTTCTGCAAAAATATTGCAATGTTTTGCATTCTAATATATATATATATATATATATATATATATATATATATATATATATATATATATATATATATATATATTGTTAAACAGTATCTGCTATCTATCTATCTATCTATCTATCTATCTATCTATCTATCTATCTATCTATCTATCTATCTATCTATCTATCTATCTATCTATCTATCTATCTATCTATCTGTCTGTCTATCTGTCTATCTGTCTGTCTGTCTGTCTGTCTGTCTGTCTATTACACACATACCCAGAAACAAAAAGCTTAAAAATATAAAAACTATTATGATAACAGGAGAGTCATAGATTAGTAGTTAAACATACAAAGAGATATAACTGTGGTATCCTAAAAAACATTGCCTCTTTTGCAATAGAATCCTTGGCACTTCTTCAATAAACTTTTCCACTCAAAGGATGTGTCTGTTCTAACCAATCATACGCTTTCCAGAAAAATAACAACAAAGATTTCTGTTACTAAAGTACACCATAGTCACCACCAAAAAAGTCAGTAAGCAGCAAATTACATAGGAAAACTGCAAGTTTAAACCTGCAATAATCAAACTGCATTAGATACCTTAGTGTACAAAAGGACATCTATGTCTACTAAAGAACATTTTCCAAAAATGTGGCGAAATAACATCTTTAAAAATCTTTTTTTTTCTAGTTTCGATTTGAAAATTAACATTTATAAAGGCATATGTAAGACAAAAAAATAATAATATTATTAATTTTTAAGTTTTGGATTGGTTAAGGAATGGCTATGACCCCAGGTCTGAGATTTTATTGTCTGTGCCCAGTTGTAGAGATTTAACTTTTCTTTCTGCCCAAGAGAATCGGCAGAGCGTAAGTTTAGTGTAAGGCATCAGTAAGGTGGAAATCATATTTTGTGGAAGAACATCAGGGCCCTCTTTGTCACTTCTAAGTAATTCTCTCAGACAGGCAGGAATTCACAGCTAAGTTCTATCGACTGAGGATGCCCAATTACTTAGGACAGGCAGACTGCACATCTATTCGGCATGAGACTGGGAAGTGCAATCCTAGCACAGGTAAACTTCCATTCTGTCAATAGCCAAGTCTGTGATTTTCACCAGCACCTTATGAGTTTAATGGCACCTGCCATGACAGACACATCCTATAATGGCCTGCTCCATATGTTTTTTTATATTTTTGAATTCTTAATTATCAACCTTTTTTTTTTCATTTATTTTCTGTTTTTTTTTTTTTGCTTTTTTTTTTAATTTTTTTGAATCTTCCTACTAAAAATAGCGATATGATACTCAAAACATTTAATCCCATGGTAAATGAGTGCACAGATCAAAATCGCAGCCTCAGAAAACCTAAGGAGAAAATAATATGCACCCATAAAAAACTGAGGGGCATGTTCACAAATGACTGGCTGGCAAATATCCAGGGGTATAATTTGTATCAGAGGGACAAGGAAGGTAGAGAAGGGGGAGGGGTTTGCCTATATATCAAGAATGATATACGGGCGGAGGAGAAGAATGACATAAAGGCTGGAGCAAGGGGGCAGGTGGAATCCATGTGGGTGGAACTTTAAAGACAAGAAGTAAGTGGGAAATTACTAGTGGGTGTAGGTCATAGGCCTCCAAACCTGAAGGAAGGAGGAGTTAGATCTCCTTTCACAGTTAGAAATAGTGTCAAGGCAGGGAATAGTCATCATAATGGGGGACTTCAACTATCCCAATATTGACTGGGCAGCAGGGACAGCTCACTCATCAAAGGCCTGTCATTTCTTAAATGTCCCACAGGACAACTTCCTGTCCCAATTGGTGGATTCCCCCCACTGAAATGAATCTATTAATTACAAGTGAGTCAGATACGGTCACAGATATGGAAATACGGGACAACGTGGGATCTAGTGATCACAGGATTATCGCTTTCAGCATAAATCATAGGAAAAGGAGGCATGAGGGTAGTACACGAACACTTAATTTCAGACTAGCCAATTTTTTAATACTGTGCTCCATAATGCTAGATATTAAATGGGACCAAATCTTAGATACATTAAACACAGAAGAAAAATAGGAGTGCTTAAGGAACATAATAATTAAAGGTATCGCTGAATGAATTCCATTGGGCAATAAATATAGGAGAACAAAGGTTAAACTTGGGTGGCTAAAACGTAATATAAAAAGTCTTATTAAAGACAAAAAAAATGCCCTTTAAAAATGATAAAGGGGATTGTTCACTGCCAGCATACCAATACTACAAGGAATGCAACAAGAAGTGTAAGAATGCAATCAGGGTGGCTAAGATGGAGCATGATAGACACATAGTGGAGGAGAGTAAAAAACATTCCAAGAAATACTTTAAATATATAAACAGTTAAAAAAGTGAGTTTGAAGCATATTAGCCCCATAAAGGGGGCAGAGGGGAACTTGGTTACAGATGAAAAAGAGAAGGCAGCTGTACTAAATGCTTTCTTCTCCTCAGTTTTTACACAGGAAAAGGAAGAGTATAACAGCCACGACTGTAATGTTAGTGATACGTCACAGGATGTAACCTTGTGGCTTACAGATGTCAGTGTCCAGAAAAGACTAGAAAAACCTAACACAAACAAATCACGGGGCCTGACAGCTTGCACCCAAGAGCCCTCAGGGAACTCAATCTGGTTATAGCTATTCCTAATCTTTAGAGACGGAATACTGACAGGAATGGTACCAGCTGATTGGCGAAAAGCCCATGTGGTACCAATATTCTAAAAAGGGCAGAGGTATATTACCGGTAACTACAGGCCTTTACGAAAGGTCATTCTTGTCAAAATAACCTGTTAACCTTCTATGACGAATTGAGCTGACATCTGGACAAAGGTAGGCCTGTGGATGTGGTGTATGTGGATTTTGCAAAAGCATTTGGTACAGTCCTCCACAAATGCTTGATCTATAAACTGAGGTCTGTAGGCATAGACCGTAGGGTTTGCTCTTGAATAGAAAATTGGCTACAGGGGCGCATCCAAAGGGTGGTGTTAAATACCATGTGCTCAGAATGGTCAAGATTGGTAAGTGGGGTACCCCAAGGCTCTGTCCTGGGACCAATGTTGTTTAATTAATTTATAAATGATATAGAGGATCGTATAAATAGCAAAATTTCAGTGTTTGCTGATGAAACAAAAATAAGTAGGGCAATAACCTCACAGCAGGATGTACAACCCAATTCCAAAAAAGTTGGGACACTGTACAAATTGTGAGTAAAAAAGGAATGGACTAATTTACAAATCTCATAAACTTATATTTTATTCACAATATAATATAGATAACATATCAAATGTTGAAAGTGAGATATTTTGAAATGTCATGCCAAATATTGGCTCATTTTGGATTTCATGAAAGCTACACATTCCAAAAAAGTTGGGACAGCAATAAGAGGCCAGAAAAGTTAAATGTACATATAACGAACAGCTGGAGGACCAATTTGCAACTTATTAGGTCAATTGGTAACACGATTGAGTATAAAAAGAGCCTCTCAGAGTGGCAGTGTCTCTCAGAAGTCAAGATGGGCAGAGGATCACCAATTCCCCCAATGCTGCGGCGAAAAATAGTGGAGCAAATTTAGAAACGAGTTTCTCAGAGGAAAATTGCAAATAGTTTGAATCATCATCATCTACAGTGCATAGTATCATCCAAAGATTCAGAGAATCTCTAACAATCTCTGTGCGTAAGGGTCAAGGCCGGAAAACCATAATGTATGCCCATGATCTTTGGGCCCTTAGACGGCACTGCATCACATACAGGAATGCTACTGTAATGGAAATCACAACATGGGCTCAGGAATACTTCCAGAAAACATTGTCGGTGAACACAATCCACCGTGCCATTGGCCATTGCCAGCTAAAACTCTATAGGCTAAAAAAGAAGCCATATCTAAACATAATCCAGAATTATGGTTTAGGCTCATTTAAAATGGACTGTGGCAAAGTGGAAAACTGTTCTGTGGTCAGACAAATCAAAATTTGAAGTTCTTTTTGGAAAACTGGAACGCCATGTCATCCGGACTAAAGAGGACAAGGACAACCCAAGTTGTTATCAGCGCTCAGTTCAGAAGCCTGCATCTCTGATGGTATGGGGTCGCATGAGTGTGTGTGGCATGGGCAGCTTACACATCTGGAAGGGCACCATCAATGCTGAAAGGTATATCCAAGTTCTAGAACAACATATGCTCCCATCCAGGCGTCGTCTCTTTCAGGGAAAACCTTGCATTTTCCAACATGACAATGCCAGACCATATACTGCATCAATTACAACATCATGGTTGCGTAGAAGAAGGATCTGGGTAGTGAAATGGCCAGCCTGCAGTCCAGATCTTTATTTTCCCCTTAAAATTATACATTTTCTCAGTTTAAACATTTGATATGTCATCTATGTTGTATTCTGAATAAAATATTGACATTTGAAACTTCCACATCATTGCATTCTGTTTTTATTCACAATTTGTACAGTGTCCCAACTGTTTTGGAATCAGGATTGTAGAAAATTTACAAGAAGACCTCAATAAATTAATGGAGTGGGCAACTAGATGGCAAGTGAAAAATGTAAAGTAATGCACTTGGTGGTAAAAAATATAAATGCAGGTTACTTACTAGGGGGAAAAGCTCTGGGGGATTCCAGAATGGAGAAGGATCTGGGGGTCCTAGTAGATGACAAACTTAAATAAAACGATAATTCTACCATTTTAACAAATTCTGGTTCAGCCACATCTGGAGTATTCTGTCCAGTTCTGGTCACCAATCCTCAGAAAGGATGTACTGGAGCAGGA
This sequence comes from Pelophylax lessonae, assembly GCF_965119305.1. Taxonomy (NCBI): domain Eukaryota; kingdom Metazoa; phylum Chordata; class Amphibia; order Anura; family Ranidae; genus Pelophylax; species Pelophylax lessonae. The sequence goes on from NC_138770.1 coordinate 303,023,899, forward strand.
AAGAGTTCAGAGAAGGGCAACAAAATTAATAAGGGGCTAGAGGGACCTCAAAAAGGAGGAACGACTACAAGTGCTAAATGTATTCTCCCTGGAGAAGAGACGCTTGAAAGGAGATATAATAGCGATATACAAACATCTCAATGGTAATCCCTGTGTAGGTAGGAAATTATTCAGTCTCAGGGAGTGTAAGAGGACACGGGGCCACACAATGAGATTGAAAGAGAAGTGGTTTAACCTAAAGCTGCATCAGGGCAGTAAGGATGTGGAACTCTCTTCCACAAACAGTGGTGTCAGGGGGTTTTAACAAAAGTAATTTTTTTCTCTTTTTTTTTCTGCTTTGTCAAAGTAGCATTCATGCTAAATTTGAATATTGATCAATATTTTCTTTTTTTTTTATTTCAATACGTTTTTATTGGTGTTTTCAAGAAAGTAGTACAAATACAAATGTATAAAAGTATAAAGTAAAATGTTGGACACATCTGTTATGTTATTCATACATCTTTTGGAATGGTAATGTAAAACAAGTAGCAAAGTAGCACAGTGACAAAGTGAGCCCCTGAATATTAATTGCAGGTGAAAGAAAACTACTTCAGTAATGTCCACTTACCAGTCGGAGCGGTGACCCCCAATGCCCAGACACCCCACTGGAAACATACTGTGTCCCGGGGTGGGGGGGTGGATCCCCTCCCGGCCCTCATCTACAGGTGTTAATCGTTTTCAATATTTTGCATTGAATTATACATGTATTCGTGTACCCATTGAACACTGGAACACCAGTTGTACATTACATTCATGGACCGATGTCTGTCTACTATACGTATTACTTAGAGACAGGAAAGGGCATGACGGGTAAACAAAACAAACCATACTACAAATGATACAAATAAAACAAATGGAACAAATAAAACAAATAATTGTGCTGTCTGCTTAATTATTACGAAAGAAGACGAAGAGAAGAGAAATCTTTTCAAGTGTTCCTGAGTTTAACCATACCAAGTGTACCATTTATCCCAAGCCAATTTAACATTTTGAGAATTACCTACAGCGGAGGTGAAGGATATTTCGTATCCTGCGTGGGTGTGCGTCATTTGGGTAATATCAGTTATAGAGGGAACACAAGGGTTCCCCCAGTGTTTCACCAATGATAATCTATTAGCTAGCTGGCAGAGATGAATGATTGAACGCCTAATTTTAAATGGCGTTTCTTGTAATCCCAATGAAAATAAGGCAGTGTTTGGGAAAGTAGGAATCCTGATTACATATATTTCAGTAATTCATTTTAATACAGCTAGCCAAAGGTTTGTTATTTTTGGGGCAGGACCACATAATATGATAGAGGGTACCCACACTGACACATTTCCACCAACATAGGGGCGATAGCTGAGGAGAGAATTTAGACTTTCTAAATGGAGTTAGATACCATCTAAGCAACAATTTTTAGGTCAGTTCCCACATGTTTATATTTCTAGAGGCTGAGTAGGTGGTTCTAATTGTGGTTTTCCATTGTTCAGGTGTATGCGTTGTTCCCATTTCTCGCTCCCAAGCTATGACGGGGGATATTTTGATAAAGCTGTTTATGTTATTAAGGGTAGTACACAGCAGAGAGGTTCCCTTGAGGGTAGATGTTGATGCAGATCTGTGATATCTGTGGCTGTGATGTGAGAGGGATGGGGGCTTAGAAATGGGGGGACTGTGAGGGTTGAGCTGTGATATGAGGGGCTGTGAGGGGGGGGCTATAATATTGAAGGGCTTTGATGTGAGAGAGAGAAGCTGTGATATAGGGTGATGTAAGAAGGGGGAGCTGTAATGTGAGAGGGGGAGCTGGGATGAGAATGGGGGGGGGGGGGGGTGCTGTGATATTGGGGGCTGTAATGTAAAAGGGAGAAGTTGTGATAGGGCTGTGATGCGAGAGGGGTGCTGTGATATGAAGGACTGTAATGCGAAAGGGGGAGCGGTGGTGTGGGGAGATGTGATGTGGTGGGGGCTGTGATGTGAGAGGAGGAGCTGTGATGTGGGGGGTTGTGATGTGATATGGGGGAACTATGATATGGGGGAGCTGTTATGTGAGAGGGGGAAGCTGTGATATAGGGGGCTGTGATGTGATACGGTGGATGTGATGTGAGGGGGGAGCTTTGATATGGGGGGCTATGATGTGAAAGGGGGCTGTGATATGGGGGAGCTCTGATATGGGGGGCTGTGATGCAAGAGAGGGCTGTGATATGGGGAGCTGTGATATTGGGGGCTATGATATGGGGGGCATGGGGGGCTGTGATATGAGAAGGGGGCTGTGATATGAAGGGTTTGTGATGTGAGGTGAAGGGCTGTGATGTCAGGCGGGGGTGAGCTGTGATGTGGGGGGTTGTACGTGGGTCGCTAATGTTGGGGGCTCTAATGTGAAAGGGGGTTGTGATGTAAGGGGGGCCATTATAGGAAAAGGGGGACTGAGGAAATTAATTTAAAGGGGGCCGTGACGTGAAAATTCTGAGTCATATGTTACCAACCGGACCTCCATGAATTTTAATTGAGTACCCCTGGCCTAGGCTATAAGAAGATTGGCAAGACCCTGAAACTGAGCTGCAGCACGGTGGCCAAGACCATACAGCGGTTTAACAGGACAGGTTCCACTCAGAACAGGCCTCGCCATGGTCGACCAAAGAAGTTGAGTGCTTGTGCTCAGCGTCATATGCAGAGGTTGTTTTTGGGAAATAGACGTATGAGTGCTGCCAGCATTGCTGCAGAGGTTGAAGAGGTGGGGGTTAGTGTGCTCAGACACTGCATCAAATTGGTCTGCATGGCTGTCGTCCCAGGAGGAAGCCTCTTCTAAAGATGATGCACAAGAAAGCCCGCAAACAGTTTACTGAAGACAAGCAGACTAAGGACATGGATTACTGGAACCATGTCCTGTGGTCTGATGAGATCAAGTAAAACTTATTTGGTTAGATGGTATCAAGCGTGTGTGGCGGCAACCAGGTGAGGAGGAGTACAAAGGCAAGTGTGTCTTGCATACAGTCAAGCATGGAGGTGGGAGCGTCATGGTCTGGGACTACATGAGTGCTGCCGCCATTGGGGAGCTATAGTTCATTGAGGGAAACATGAATGCCAACATGTACTGTGACACTGTGACTGAAGCAGAGCATGATCCCCTGCCTTCGGGGACTGGGCCGCAGGGCAGTATTCCAACATGATAACAACCCCAAACACACCTCCAAGACGACCACTGCCTTGCTGGAAAAGTTGAGGGTAAAGGTGATGGACTGGCCAAGCATATCTCCAGAACTAAACCTGATTGAGCATCTGTGGGGCATCCTCAAATGGAAGATGGAGGAGTGCAAGGTCTCTAACATCCACCAGCTTTGGGATGTCGTCATGGAGGAGTGGAAGAGGACTGCAGTGGCAACCTGTGAAGCTCTGGTGAACTCCATGCCCAAGAGGGTTAAAGAAGTGCTGGAAAATAATAGTGGCCACACAAAATATTGACACTTTGGGCCCAATTTGGATATTTCCACTTAGGGGTGTACTCACTTTTGTTGTCAGAGGTTTAGACATTAATGGCTGTGTGTTGAGTTATATTGAGGGGACAGAAAATGTACACTGTTATACAAGCTGTACACTCACTACTTTACATTGTAGCAAAGTGTCATTTCTTTAGTTTTGTCACATGAAAAGATATAATAAAATATTTACAAAAATTTAAGGGGTGTACTCACTTTTGTGAGATACTGTATACATATGTGCATATAAAAATAAAGAATTGGAAAAAAAATAAGGGCATGCCTTCAACATTACTGAAAACACCTTTAACATGCTACCCTGAATAGACTATGCAAATACCACTTTTCTGGAAGTCAATGTATACTTTGTTTTATAAATGCCTCTCCAAGCCCACTCAACAGTGCTTGAGTCACAAATGCAGTAAGTGCTGTATAGGGGGATATGGGAGGAGGCATGCTTACTCTCCCTATACCTCAGATGTCATGGAGTATTGGTTAGCAATTGCAGGTCATCAATTCATAGTCCAACAATGACACTACCTGCATGGAAAAATCAAAGAATTACCACATTCCAAATAAGTCAAACTAAACAGTTTAATGAATATAGCTGGCTTCCAATGCAGTCCCTGTCCTAAACCACACATTCACCCTGATTGGGCTTATTCATAGATTATATCCATAGAAGACAAGTTATGGTGATGGGTGTGGCTTATGGCAGGGACTGGGTTGCAAGCCAGCTATAAATTAAACTTCCCAGTTTGACATCTATGAAACGCGGCTTTGATTCTTCAATTTCGAAAGTTGGCTGCGCTGGATGGACTTTTACAGACCGACATCCAAGCAGTGAAGTACCTGGGAGGCTACCTCAAAACCTACAGTGGTGCAGTTCTTGTTCTTTGAATGACTACCTGCTTGCAGCTTGCATGTTATCCCTGTGCTTGCATGGCTTTCCTCTGGGTACTCTGGTTATCTCCCATACTCATAAGACATACTGGTGGATAATTATAGAATGTAGCGCAGCATAAAATATCAGTGCTATATAAAATACCTATGAAAATAAAATCTTGTCTTCACTTTTTCTGTTTTCTGTATAGAAAAAAGAATGCAGTGTACACAGAAAATGCACTGCTTATTCCAGTTGACTGCAGCAGGAACTGGCAATACATCAGGGCGCTTGAGGACATGCAATCCTAGACAAAACATCTGCCCAAGTTTTGCCAACCTAGGGGCAGTTTTGAGGGTTCTAGTAGTATATGATTAATGCTATAATGAAAGTTTATCCTATTTCTAATGCAAAACGTATCTTATTTAAATGTGTAGCTGGATGGATATCATTGTATATATGCTATTAGGTTGTAAACAAAGGAGCTGTATATCATAATGAACTTAAATAGACTGAATCACTTAACCAGGAAAATTGCTGACATAACAATACATCCACAAAAATCATGCTTATTTTTTTTTTTTTTTTTGGGGGGGGGGGGGGGGTTCCTAAAGAGGATTTCGTATATGTATTTAGATCCCAGAGATTTGGTCTCATGCATGCAGACAGAAAAAAACCACTGCTTTTAGAGGCATTTTTCATTTGTTTATGTCTTTGAATGCAGCTCTAATTTAGCTAATTAGGAACAAAATCTGGCACAGCTGTGCAAAGAAACCAATCAACTTCCATGTTTTAGGCCAGGTTCACACTAGTACGACATGACTGTTGTACGACTGTCGATCCAACTTTGCCCTGCTACATCGGTCCTACATTGGCCCTACTTCCATCCCACTTGACTAAACAGGGTATGCTTTTGCTCCGACTTGTCCTTTGACTAATCAAAACAGTCCCGGTGTGACATAAATTCCTTTTCCTGCTGCCGTAATCACCATGTCAGATGTCAAAAGAGGATCTTTAGGATGAGAATCCGACTTTGATCCAACTTTAATTATATTGAATGGGCTGAAAACAGACCAAAGTAGTGCAGGAACCTTTTTCAAAGTCGACTGACTTGTGTCAGACCATTTAAGACAGCTCTCATAGGAAACTATTGCTTTGTACACGTCATGCGAAATGTCCTCTGAAAGTCAGGGCATGTGTCGCACAAAGTGTGAAACAAGCCTTATTGTCAAAGCTTAATTGAACAAGTTGAATTTAGAAGCTGATTGGCTACCATATACAGCTGGACCAGATTCTGAGTGCACCAGTTTTAGTAAATCAACCTCAATGTGTCCATACACATTTTGGTGTTTAGAGTCGTATTTTAGAGCAACGTTAAGAGGCAAAAAAACATTGCTCCAAACTTGCAGGATCTTACGGGCATAATTTATTCCAATAAATGCAGAAAAATGCTCTAGAATAAACTAATATGCTAGCCAATAGAATGATTTCTAAATGCCATAGGCCTGTAAACAGGCATAAACACACATAAATATGTGACAAAACATGCATTTTCTTTATGTTGGATTTTTTCTCCAGATCTTGGCAAAAAGATCCAGTGTAGATGGGAGTATTTTAATAGACCCGTGTGCACGAGGCCTTAGAGAAACAGAGACAATTGGATATCAGAATAAATGACATGCAACAGTTCAGTTCCGAGTGGCATGCAATTCTTCAGGAACTTGGAGAGTAATGCTAGTACTCTAATAATGCTATTAAATTTTATAGACACCATGCTGTCATGCACCCAGATTTAAATCTCTTTGTTGACAACTTCAAAGCTGAACTTTACCCTAAAGATGAAGTTCCGCTTTATGCCCTCCCCCCCCTTTTGGAACTTATTTTGGGGGGGATTTCACAGGTACCTGCTCTCACTTCCGGTCGGATCACCTAGGCAATTCCACCGGAAGCCCCCCTCCCCCACCACCAGCTCACAACCTTCTGGGATAAGTCATAGGTCCCAGAAGGTTGCAGGGCCATTCACAAAGCGCAGCATGACTCGCAGTGCGAAGCTGCCTGTGAAAGTGTCACAGCTTACTTCCCACAGTTAACATGGCAGTGCCAAGGACCCCAAAACCAGTGAAGATCCGACCCGGGTGAGGACAGCAGTGAAATCCTGGGCAGGTGATTGTCTGTTTATTAAAAGTCAGCAGCTACAGTATTTTTACAGTGCTGACTTTAAATATTTTTTTCAAACAGGGTGAACTTTTTTAAGTCAAAGCATTTAGGATTAGATATAAGCTGTAGAGCATAGTTAAATACAGTAAAGATTTGTGGATTGACCTCTTTGGCCACCTAGTGCATACCTTGATAGAGTAGAGGCATTTAAATGACCTGCTGAAAGGAAGGATTTTGTCACTTCTGGTTTCGGTTTTTATTTTACAAGCTGTTACCAGCTTGTAAAACCCATCTCAGTTTGATCAGATGCTTTTGAGGGAAGAGGAGAGATCTGGGGTCTAGTATCATTGCTATCACAAGGGATGAACAGCAGTAAAATTGATTCAAAAACAAAGTTAAGGAGACAGTGTAAAAAATGTAAAGAAAAAAATAATGGAAAAGAATTTAAAGTACCCTAGTTCTCCATGCTCATGTCCATAAATGAACACATACGTAGGTCCAACGCGCATATGTTAAAGGCAATCACACCACACGTGTGAGGTATTACCACAAACATCACAGTGAGAACAAGAATTTTAGCACCAGACCTACCGTGTAACAGTAAACTGGCAACTCATAAAGGCTTTTAAAGTGTCGCCTATGGATTATTTAATGCAGCCCTCAAAATTTCCACTCACCTGCTCGCATTTTGGCGAGTGGAGATACAGTAACAATTTATACACACAACGAATCCAGAAATTTCATTAAAAAATCTATATTTATTTAACAGAAGACTAAAAATATTATATCCTTATAAAAACATGTACACATATGACACCTATGGTGTAATCCTTATATTAATAGCGGGATTTGTGTAGGTTCAGACATGTTTTTCCCTAAAACTGGGCTTCCTCAGAGGATGCTATCCACTTAGGGTCAGAGCATTCTAATGAATGAGAAAATATACTGTAAGTATCCCAAATCAAAAACAAAATAACATTTTATGTTTGCATAAATAGTACACATGTGTGTATTAGTTCCAATGATTCCCCATGCTTATCACGGAGTTCAAAAGGTATCACTTGAATCTATGATTACTCATGATTCAGATGTTACTAAGATGCCAAAACTAACATGGACTACAGGTGACCAAAGGAGGCAGACAAGGACCCAGCTGAGGTAAGACATTGCTGGGTGCAGACGATAAATTTGCACCATGCATGCGTCACCTTTGTCACTGGTTTCCTCTCCCGAGCGCAGCGGTGTCCTAGTGCCCCAGTCTATGGGGATCAAGGATGATGCCACCTACTGCCCAGAAGGAGCACACATCCACAAAGGGGATAATGCATTCACAGCTGGCCAGATTATCCAGGAAGCCGAGGAGGCCAGGAGAGGAACATGGCCCGAATGTAAGGGTACTGGGTCCAGGGGCGCAGCAGCCGGCAGCAGCATGAATTGATAGGGCATTACTGGGGGCAATGAGATCACCCTCAAAGAAACGCCCTGGCGTTCATATGGTCACTGAAGTGGCCAAGGTTGTTGCCATATATAAAGTAAATTATAATCCTAGCAACAGTTCAAAAAATCCATGGAAATTACTTGAACTGGGAGTAGCAAAGAGGAATCATCGTGACAAGACACATATGTTTACAAGTCCTTATTTGCAAATTATAGCAATAATAAAGTCTATAAAATAGTTACTGTGAAAATACAGCAAACATATAACAGTATATAAGAAAAACATTTAGCACAATGGAATAATTACATCTAAGCTGACATAAAAGTAAGGATTTAAGCTTATCATTTAAGAGACACAGGTAAAGGTCCACAAGCCAACCACAATGACAAAAAGCTCCTAAGGAAATAGAGGACTTTTTGTTGGGAAGAAAGGGTGGTGTCTAAGAAGGGAAAAGGAACAGGGAAAGAGGTTCAGTAAAAGGGGGGGGGGGTGGAGGGGGGGGCAAGAGAATGAAAGGGCCTAGAAAAGGACCTAGAAGCAAGTAACTACTTACAAGAATGGCTTAAAACTAAGTCTCATTTCAAACCAGGAAATGTGGTTGCTTTAAGAGAGTGAATCCAACGGAATTCCAGTTGTAAAAAATTTTGATCGTTACTCCCTCCTCGAATATTGAATGGGATATGTCCAGCACCATAAATTTTATCATGTGTAAAAGAAAATTTTGAAAAAAGACCCACGTAACGACTTATGGGGGTCTGTATCTTACATTTCTTAATAAGGGAGACGTGATCCTTGATCCGTTTAAAGAACGGTTGTTTAGTTTTCCTAGTATAAAAACAATTGCATGCACATTTCATTAAATACACAATGCCAGGAGTTTGGCAGATTATTCTATGCTTGGTTAGATGAATTTGATTATTGGGAAGTATAACTTCCTGGCTGTTAAGCATATACCAACAATGATTAAGCACAAGATGTATGTGTGAAACGCGTCTACGAGACTTCATGCTGGTGTCTTTGGTGTCATCACTTGCAACTTTTTGGAAATAAAGGTATTTGAAACCTATTGGAATCCCTGGATGTGCGGCTATTTCTTTTCCTACAAATATACCAACAGTAATCACATTTGCTACAGGGAAAAGTTCCTGGTGATGCTGTAGAAATTTTTGTTTGGGCCGTATAGTGACTTTAAAGTAAACGATCCTTGAGAGATCTTGACCCCTTTATGTGATCTGTGGTTGCCTTTCAATATACAGTACTTGCATACTGTGGAATCAACCAACATAAAGGGGCAATATTTATTATTTGTTTTACTTGTTTGTGTTCTGTAAAGTAAGTGGTGATGATCCTTACTGATTGAAAATCCTGTTTGGTCTTAGATTTATAGATCAAGGAGTTCCGTATGTGAGCATTAGTTCTATTAACCTTAATTAGCCTTTTTTAAGACTACTATGACTATAGCCTCTTTGGCGTAGTCGTGGATATAAAAGATTAGCTTCAGCTTGAAAGTCTTCACTTCTACTGCAGTTCATCTTCAATCGGAGATACTGACTGTATGGAATGCTCCTTACTAGAGGTTATGGATGGGAACTGGAGGCATGAAAGATAGTGTTAACTGCAGACAGCTTCCTGTCCAAAGAGGTGCCCAGGGAGTTGGTCACATGACATAGTAAATTTCAAGTTATATTTGCTCTGGCTTAAAATGTTTATGAACTCAATTATCTCTGGATGTCCTCAAACTAATGTCCTCCCGTGTAAATAGTTCCCTCTCCCACCCCCCCAGGTACAGGTTGGCATACGATGGAGCACAACGTGTCCCCATCGCAACCTCCTCCACCTGGAGGTAGTGGGAGAGTATAAACCTAAGAAGATCCAACACAAATGAATTGCATTTGTAAACAGAATAGCCATGTTACCGTAATTGGTCAGCTATAACTTGGAGCCCCAATTCATGCGGGATTGTATTGCAAAGACTTTCTGTCAATGGCCACCAACCATGCGTGTTTAGGGATATGTAGTCTCTCAATAATTTTCAAAAGGTCATTAGTGTCCTGTACGTATGAGAACAAAGATCTCAGATGAGGATTTAAATAAGTATCGACTAGACTGCTAGCGTTTTCAGTTAAACACCCACAGCCAGAGATGATTGGACGGCCTGGTAGATTTATGTACCTTTGGTTAGGCATAAAAGTTAGGTATTTTGGGTTCCTTAATGTTCAAATAGGTCCATGTTTGTTTATCAACCAATTTATCTAGAAGGGTTTTATGAATAATGATCCTTTATTCAATACAGTAATAGACGATGACTGTTTGGGAAATGGGCTTATACCATTCACGATTTTTTGAATTTATAAGCACGTTTGTTCATAATTCACACAGTTCATAATCACGAAATTACCACCCTTTCGGCTAGTTATATTATTATGACAGCATTTTTTTGTAACAATAAAAAAGCTTTTCTATGTGCTGTAGAGAGGTTATCTTGACTAAAGACAATTCCTTTAGTGGTCTGTACAAATGTCCAAATATTGGGGTATTACCTAGCATTGGAAAGTTCTTAGATTTAGGTTTAAACATTTGAGTTTTCTTGGAATGATGGATCCTGAAGATCAGGGGAAGAGGGGGACCCATCAAAGGACATGTGACCATCTTTCCGCTAGTCCATAAGATCTTGTATAGCTTGGATTTCTCTAATAGTGAGATCCATATTTGTAATTGCAGTCAGCAAGTCAGGACAGGAGGTTTTATTGAATTTGTCATATAAGACTTTACACATAAGCCGTCTGCCAAAAAGATGGATATCTTTTATGATATCAAACCTATCAGCGTGTAAGGTTCTGGCACTCTCAGTGCCTCCTATCACATTATTTCCGGGTGATTTCCATCTACCTAGATAGAAGAAACACATATAGGTGTGTTTCCCTTTGCTGTCATCACTCAGCGCCGGACTGGATGGCTATTTAAATCGCCGGTTCTCACTCACATGTGTTCGTTCAAACACCCTTACCTGGATGCTAACTTGGCTTGAAGCTTTCGTGCTTGCAAGCATACCTCGCTGACGGAACCTCGCTGCGCTGATCCCTGCATCCCGCTTCCGGATCATCCGCTCCTCCTGAACCAACCTTTGGCTGTATTGCTATTAGTGCTAAGTACCCCGCAGGGGAACCCTCTTTAAACTTATACTAAGCTTACACTATCTAGCTCTGCATAGTAAAGACTATTTATCACATCTGCATATCTAGATTGCTAGCTCTTAAGACTACTGCTACTTATTCCTGCACTGGGTTGATCTCTCTTGTATGTCCACCTGCTACTCTGTCATCTGCTACCATACATGATTGCTAAACCTACCTGCATCCATCTGCTACTGTCTTACCTTCAAGTGTCTGTCACCTACCACCTCCACTCAACCTGTCTCTTAAATCTTCATCACTGTGTTACTACATACATAAAGTCACTCTAGGAACCAGCTTGTTGAGTGTGTGTATTTACTAGCTGAATTAAGACCTTCCACACATGATGAGTCATTGAGGTTGGGAATGGTATCTCAGCATCTCTCTTACATGACTACTGAAGTGGAATATTTCTGCAGCTGAAAATCCACACCATACATGAAACGCAGGAGAGTTACAGATTGAACGAACCTACAAATGGATTCAGCAGAAATAACCACTCAGGTGACACAATTAAAACAGCAAGTAACTGCGTTAATACACGCACTTGCTGAATTAAAAGAAGACAATCAGGCTCTGTCGCAGCAGGTAATTAGACTGACACAACTTACCTCTGCTCAGTCCCCTGAACCCAAGATAAATCCCCCTTTGGTATTTACTGGCGATCGCAAAAAATTTCGCGAATTTAAAAACGCATGTGAGTTACTTTTCTTGTTAAGACCCCGTACCTACCTTACTGATCATATTAAGGTTTGTACTATTATTTCTTACCTAACAGGCGATCCTCGGGCCTGGGCAGACTCTCTTTTTGAGAAAAACGACCAGCTTCTCAGCTCCTATGCCTTGTTTCTAGCAGAACTTACTAGCCTATATGATGATCCCAATAGGCAGAGTACTGCCGATTTTCAATTAAGATCCTTGAACCAAGGTGGGAGACCTGTGGAAGACTTTGTCGCAGAATTCAAGAGATGGACCCTTGATTCAGAATGGAATGATGCATCTCTGAAAACCCAATTTAGGCTTGGCCTATCAGAAGCCGTTAAAGACGAGCTCGCCCGAGCGGATCTGCCAAAAACCCTGGATGCATTGATACAACTCAGTATCACCATAGATAGAAGACTACGAGAAAGGAAGTCTGAAAAAATGGGAATGCCATTATCCAGTTCTTCTCTGATTTCGGCCATTGACCCCACTCCTAAACCCGCTCCAGGTAACCACAGACCCCGGCTACCTAGGGAAAAAAGGAAACCTAATAAAAATGGTGATCCTGCCTGGTCATGGTCCAAGCCTGCCTTAAACAGTCAGCCTTGTCACTCTGACACATCCCATTTGGACCCTGATCCTACAGAGATGGATGAGGAGCCTATGGAGATTGGTGCCATACATACTAGGTTGTCCTTACAAGAAAAAAGAGATCACAGGAGAATCTGTGGCCTTTGTTTTTATTGTGGTGAAGGGGGACATTTCATTACATTCTGCCCAACCAGACCCCATAGGCCTAAGGCTCTCCCAATGGAGGCCAGGCGAATCCGAAGGGTCTTCCCTGAAAAACAGCCTGGAAATTATCAAGGCTGTTGCCAGCCCTGTCCCCGTTCTATATCAGAGAAGGACACCCAGAAATTAACAAATATTGGAATAGATATTCCTTCAACTCCAGTGAACTTGATACCACGTTCTAAAAAACCTCCTGTACCACCTCCTGAGGATACTCCTATTTTTGCAAGCACATTTTTAGCTTCCAATGAAAATATTGAGATTCTTGCACCTGACTGCGTACGCGCTTCTAATGGCACGGTGGTATGTAGGAAGGATCTGAGGATGTTTGAAGAAGCATTGGTTGCTAGGACTACTAGGATTACTTCGGATGGTTATGCGTCCGATTCTAGTGAGGGGTTCATGTAGCAGACACCCTAACAACAAGTGATCCGATTCTCAGATCGGTTACCAACCTGATCCGATTCTCATATCGGCAACAAGTGATCCGATTCTCAGATCGGTTACCAACCTGATCCGATTTTCATATCGGCAACAAGTGATCCGATTCTCAGATCGGTTACCAACCTGATCCGATTTTCATATCGGCAACAAGTGATCCGATTCTCATCGGTTACCAACCTGATCCGATTTTCATATCGGCAACAAGGGATCCGATTCTCAGATCGGTTACCAACCTGATCCGATTCTCGTATCGGCAACCAGTATTTTCCGATTCTCGTATCGCCAACCAGTCTTATCCGATTCTCGTATCGGCAACCAGTATTATCCGATTCTCATATCGGCAACCATTTTTTTTTTTCTCCGATTTTCATATCGGAAACCAGTCTCATCCGATTCTCGTATCGGCAACCAGTCTTATCCGATTCTCGTATCGGCAACCATTTTTTTTTCTTCCCAATTTTCATATCGGCAACCAGTCTTATCCGATTCTCGCATCGGCAACCAGTCTCATCCGATTCTCGCATCGTCAACCAGTCTCATCCGATTCTCGCATCGGCAACCAGTCTCATCCGATTCTCGCATCGGCAACCAGTGTTATCCGATTCTCGTATTGGCAACCAGTCTTTTCCGATTCTTATATCGACAACCAGCCTTAGAGGCCTTCCGGAGCTGGCCTTACGGGGGGGTACTGTAAGGTTCTGGCACTCTCAGTGCCTCCTATCACATTATTTCCGGGTGATTTCCATCTACCTAGATAGAAGAAACACATATAGGTGTGTTTCCCTTTAAGACTGATGCTGTCATCACTCAGCGCCGGACTGGATGGCTATTTAAATCGCCGGTTCTCACTCACATGTGTTCATTCAAACACCCTTACCTGGATGCTAACTTGGCTTGAAGCTTTCGTGCTTGCAAGCATACCTCGCTGACGGAACCTCGCTGCGCTGATCCCTGCATCCCGCTTCCGGATCATCCGCTCCTCCTGAACCAACCTTCGGCTGTATTGCTATTAGTGCTAAGTACCCCGCAGGGGAACCCTCTATAAACTTATACTAAGCTTACACTATCTAGCTCTGCATAGTAAAGACTATTTATCACATCTGCATATCTAGATTGCTAGCTCTTAAGACTACTGCTACTTATTCCTGCACTGGGTTGATCTCTCTTGTATGTCCACCTGCTACTCTGTCATCTGCTACCATACATGATTGCTAAACCTACCTGCATCCATCTGCTACTGTCTTACCTTCAAGTGTCTGTCACCTACCACCTCCACTCAACCTGTCTCTTAAATCTTCATCACTGTGTTACTACATACATAAAGTCACTCTAGGAACCAGCTTGTTGAGTGTGTGTATTTACTAGCTGAATTAAGACCTTCCACACATGATGAGTCATTGAGGTTGGGAATGGTATCTCAGCATCTCTCTTACATGACTACTGAAGTGGAATATTTCTGCAGCTGAAAATCCACACCATACATGAAACGCAGGAGCGTTACACAGCGCTTGTGTCGGGACAGAAAGTAAGGCCCAACTGTAGCACTTCAGTTTCCTCTGGAAAAAGCTGATCAGATGAGAAATTTAGGATTTGGAATTGAGTCTCTCTGTCTAAGTTTTTTGACTGGACTCTCTGGGTTCCCTTTGCCTCATGACTCCAGAGTGTTGGTTGATAAAAAATAGGAGCCATTTTGGGATCAGTGTATGAGTTTTTGGTCATTGAGGATATACTAGAATCCCTCACCTTTATAGACGATTGTGTAAAATGTAAAATGTTATTTTGTTTTTGTTTTGTGATACGTATAGTATATTTTCTTATTCATTAGAAGGCTCTGACCCTAAGCAGATAGCATCCCCTGAAGAAGTCCAGCTTTAGGGTGAAACATGTCGGGACCTACGTAAATGCTGCCATTAACATAAGGAATACACCATAAGGGAATTATTTGTACATGTTTTTTTATGAGGATATGATATTTTTAGTCTTCTGCCAAATAAATATAGATTTTTTTTACCTGAATTTCTTGATTAGTTGTGTGTTGCACCTAAAAAGTCCCATATCAATTGCTGCTGTATCTCAAAAATTAAGGCATGAGGTGCGTGCTGTGATAAAATGGTGATCTATCCATAATAAATTCTATTCCATTTGGCGTACGGAAATTAGCCTACGGCAAGTGTGGAGCCGCATCAGAGGAAGGGGGGGGGGAGTTTGGGTGCCACTGGCAGGCGGGGTTGAAAGGGAGCCGATTCTCCTTCCAACAAAGCCAGGAAACTGTGGAGATGGGAGAGGAGAGCTGGCCGGATCACACAGAGAGGGGAACTCCTTCTCTGATACAGTTTTTATCTGAAACGCCAGCAGCTGTCAAACAAAGTCCCGCCTCCTGGACCGGCTACTATGATAGACAGCATACTGGTCCAATACTGGGAAATTGAAGTAGTGTGACGTCTCTCATAGGAGCCAGTTGACAGCGGCTGGTGTCTTAGATACAAGCTATGTCACAGTGGGAGATCCTCTCTGTGATACATCTGGCTCTCCTCCCTATGATTCCCATGCAGAGATAGGCTGCATTTATGGGCACTGATGAGGCTTCATTCATGGGCACTGATGAGGCTGCATTCATGGTCACTGACTTTGTGTTTGCATGCACTAAAATTCAAAGTATATTTTTTTATGAAAATTTGCTTTAGATAACCTGCTGTGCATATATCCTGTGACATAAAAACTTACAACAATGATTATCTTATTTCATTAGGGCTTTTTTCGTTCAGAATATATATACTATATGGGGGTTCTAAGTAATTTTCTAGTAAAAAAATGCAGATTTTTACATATATGTGAGAAATGGCAGACTTGGCCTGGGCTTGAGGTGGTTAACAAATGTAACAATTTAAAGACTTTCATTCTATTTACAGTTCTTAACTAAATTTGAACATGTTAGCAGCTGTATTTGTTTATTAAATGTATGTTCTTCCTAAAAAGCTAAACTTTCTTGCAGCACAGCAAGAGACATTAATGTTTCTTTGCTTTAAAATGTCTGAAGGTTTTCTATCACCCAGGGTCTTGTTCCTTTTAGCATACAATATTATAAGGATGACAGCTTATGTCTTTGGATTTGACATATGAGTTAACAGCAAACATTACACTTACCCACCAGCCATTGACATAAGCCCTTTTCAAATTACTGTTATAGTACAGACTTTACAGCTGTCAGAGAAGACAGATCTTGTAGTCATGATGCATTGGTGGGAATCACATTCAACCTGCACGCTCTGGGCATTAAAGCTGCTAAGTAGCTGAGAAATGAGATGTGGAAGCCAGACTTGACCACCTTCCACTCTGAAGCAGGCCCGGACGGCCATAGGGCACACCAGGCATTTACCCCGTGGGTAAGGCCACTGGGCCGTATGTCTTAATCAATGTTCCGAACATTGCTCAAAACTACTGGTTACTAGGCCCGCCTAGCATCCTAGCAACCAATAAGGTGCATAGAAGCCCAAGCATTCACAGGAGGAGGATGTAACTTCCTCCTCCGGCTACTCTGCCTTGTAGTGTCCCCTTCCTATCTCAGGTTACATTCTGGCTGCTGAGAACGGAGCTGGGAAACAGTCAGAGCCTCAGAGTTGACTTAGCTGGCCCAGGACACTGTTAATGACTGTGAGTGAGGGTATGGTACTGGCAACGAGCAAGTTTCTCTCTCTGAGTACACACTGCCTTAGAGCTAGTGCCACTCTCCTTCCCTGGTGCCGGTGCCTGTCACAGTTCCTCTGCAGAGTGATTGGCGGTCTGCTCCCTCTCCCACCAATCATCTCTGGGAGATTTTGGAAACGCTTTCAAATACAGTTCCATTAGCCAATGCCAAGAGGTCACAGGAGAGGGTGCCCTGCACTTCAGCACATTGCACTTTGGGCAGATGTGATAAGTCACTCACACTACAGAGAACATGTGAGTGCAATTATTGCTGTTTTTATTTTTGTTAATTAAGATGTTCACTGCACTAGCATTGTGCTTCCTTGTCCTTTGTTGTTTACACAGATTGTTTATAGACCTTGTCTAAATCAAGAAACAGCTGAATACACCCTGGCTAAAAGTTCTTGGATTTCACATTGCTGGTTCTTTGAACAGTATCACACAGCAATACCTGACCTGCACACAGTGACAGAGGATCACACTGAACAGGTTACTGTGTACACACTTCAACATTACCCCCTCCTTACAGATGTGAGGGGGGCTCTGGTGACCAGAGTCCCCCCTCCCACATTAGAGATCCCAGTATTCCCCCTTAAATCAGAGTGCACAAAGTTTTCCTCTTACATTGCAAGCCAGAACTCTGTGTACTCTAGTGTAAAGGGGAACTCTGTGGACTGTGATGTAAGGGGGCTCTGATGACCGGTAACCACCTTACATCAGAGTTCCCCTTTACATCAAGGTCTGTAGAGTAATCCTCTTGCTGCAGTGTGCCACCTCTCGCGGCGCTCCTCCGTCTAAAATGCCTGGGCCTATTTTTTGTCCCAGTTCAGGCCTGCTCTGAAGAGTGCTAAAGTATGATGACAAATTGTAAATTTATTGTCTGAAAGGGTCTACTGGTGAAAAATTCATATCGCTAATAGCAACTTCAAATCCAGCATAGCATGGTTCACGGAGAAATTCTGGTTCTTCACCGTATTGGTTATGCAGTATGTTGATATGTCACATATATTGCTTTGTCAGACATTGGCATTGATTTCCTAATGAAATTGAATGCCCAATCACATGCAAGGGAAATTTACAAAAATTTGATTTTTGCTAAGATATCATTCTTTGGCTGCTTTGAATTGCTAATGCGGATAAAGCAGCTGGAGCTGACCCTAGGGGGACACTTACTGTATGAAACATGTAGAAACCCTCAGTTTCCTCTGAAAGTTACAGAACAACAAATTTCAGTAATATCATGGTGGCTTTATCACACTCTAGAAAACAGCCATTCTCAATCAGGGTTCCTCTAGAGGTTGCTAGAGGGTTCCTTTGAGCAATAGGCACCTACTGCCTCTTGGATCAGTAACCAATGACAACAAAGATATTTTTAGCTATCTGTTATGGTGGAATTAGTTTCAATGGCTGCAGGTGCATGGTGCATACTTCCCAGTGGTTAGCATGCTAATATAATGTTGTCTGTAGATTTATTAATTATTGACAGGGGTTCCCTGAGCCCTGAAAGCTATTTCAAGGGTTCCTCCATGTTAAAAAGGTTGAAAAAGACTGGTATAAATGGATAGAACAATGTTTCATTGAATACAGCCTCTAGGTTCTAGTGTGCTGCAAGTTTGAAAAGATATTGGGGCAATGAGTGCCAACATCACAATTCCAATTGTGAAATTAGGTAAACTAGACTAGAGTATTGCCACATATGTCATTACACTGATAAACTTTGTTGTCCAGCAATGACATTGGGATTAATTGATGTTGGGGTATGACGAGAGGCCATCCATTTAGCAAAGTCCATGTATGTTTGCTTCACTTTTCAGTATGTCAGTAAATAAGGTGAAGATGTTTTCACCTTGAATATCGAATTGTGCTATCAAAAATATTTTTTTTTCTGAATTTCCCTGCCACAGGACTGATCACAGGTTCACTTAATTTATTATAGTTCACTTTTATTGAATTTCCTTCATTTTAGGAAATCAACAGTTCGTATGATAGCTATATGCTATCCAGGGTTGTGAATCTGTTATGACTTATGGTATTTTTAAAAGGAAAAATGCTACCAAATTCAAACATCCAGCTGACAAGTTACACTGTGTAACTATTCTTATATGATGGTGATCCTACAATTATTACTTTAATTGCACCACTTGCATTCAAATTTGGTGGTGCGTGTGCAGGGGAGGACTGGGCCAAGGGTAAGGGGGGCAATCGCCTCCTGGGCCACCCTCCTGCCACTCCTGGGCAGCCCTTGTTATAGCCAGCTGTGGATGCATTGAACCTACTGCATACCTTCCACATTACCCCTGTCCACAGGTCTGGTTCCCTACAGCTGTGCAAGTACACCTGCATGAACAATCTCAATGTCTTGGCTCTAAAGAATGAAGGAAATTCCCCTTCGAAAGGCGTCAGCCAACAGGCACCCTGGTGAGGTCCCCTCTAAGCTCACATCTTTGGCTAGCCTGTGAGAGCGTAGCCACGAGGAGTGGCCAGATGAGCGCTATTACTACCTATGTTTGTGAATATTTGTTTTAATTATATTTTTCTTTTAATAAAAATGTTGTTGGATAATCACTAGGCCAGTGCACCCTCTGTTTTTATATATTTCTACAGCATGGTGGCAATGTGCCTGCCCTGTACAGACCACAGATACAGAATGGCACAGAGTTGACTGAAGCTCTTTCAGACGACTCCTCTTGCTCTGATTTGTCCCATGACACAAAGCTAAGGGGAAATCTAAGTCTGCCCTGTATTCGAGATATGGTGATGTGGGAAATCCTGCTGGGAGGTAGACGATTTTTATTGGGGAACCAATCTGATGGGTGATAAGGAGGTTGAGACTGTTGTAGGGAGTGAGCAACAAATAATATTTTTGCTGGATGAGAAAAAAAGAGAGTATTTTTGCTGAGGGATTGATGGTGGGAATTTTTACTTGGCAGGGAGTAATGGAGAAACGAGACATTTTGCTTTGGGAGTCCAATTTTTTTATTGCATATTGTCACACTTGCCTACTTTCTGTTTACATATTTTCATGCCTGGCTTTTGTTGCCCACATGTTGTAACAAAGGACAGTTTGTTGCTTCTACATTGCTCATTTTTTGCCATGTATTGTCAGAATTGCCATTTGTGCCTGCTAATTAGAAGACCATAGAACTATAATTTATTACACTACAGGCCTGTTCCTATCAAAACACATCTCTATGAACCCTAAGTTTCGCTACTTTGCATTAAGCCCCTCAACTTTTATTTTTAGGCTTTCTTTACACTGGCACGATTATGTATATACAGTAAAGTTCAGATAACTTCACAAACTAATTTCTGTCTTCTGGCAATTTGTGTTTATCATTGAATGTCATTAATATTGCTGAAGATAATGTTGATGTGTAGGGGAGAATTGGGGGGGGTGTTTAAAAAAATAATCTGCCCTGACTGTCAAAAATACTACAGTATGTTTGCCACTGCAATATCCTATGAAGATAAATTGTAAATAATTACAGAGCACAGGAATTATGTTATCCTAGTTCGATCTGGATAAGAATACTATCTAGTACTTCTGAATTTCAAAGGTCTGATGTAAAAACAGTGGATTTTTTTTTTTTTTTTTTAATAATAGTTAGTGCATACGACCTAAAAGTTTTCTGTTTTTAAATGTAAGAATCCATCAGGTCATATTCCACTTCCCCTGGCCATTTATGTGTTTCTGTAGGCACATCTGCATTGCATAATGTGTGCTTTTTCAAAATTTTTCAAAAAGCTTGACCTGTTAAAGCTCAGGTTTGCTGGTCCATTGAACTTTTGCTATACTTAGATTATATAAAGAGCTATACTGGTGCCAATGTGCATCTGAGCACCACAAAATAAAAATGCTATTTAACTAATTTTTAATATTCAAAGCAAACTCACCTATCCTTCCATGTCGCCCTGCAGTGAAATCTCATTGAAAAGCACACCGAGCATTTCTGGTTCTGACCATCTTGAATAAGGGCAAGTGATTCTTTGTAGCATTGACCTCCTGGAATCTATCTGCCCTTAGCTCAGATATGCAGGCAGGAGGGTGTACTTAGCTGAGAAAGCCCCTGCTCCCCTCCTGAAGATTCCTGGGATGTATGACATAATTTTCCTAGGCCTGGAAACCAGGAAGTAACTAAAGAAATGTGAAATAAAAATTAGAACAAGCAATGTGACATACTTTTCTATCTATTTACTAATGCTAGCAGCATAAGGATTAAAATTTGTCAGTGTTGATAAAGAAAGTGAGGTTCAAGCCTCCCTTAGATGTACAGCTACACAATTTGCTATAACTATATAGGTTGTTGTTGGAAAATACCTATATAGGTTGCACATAAAAGTACAATAGAAATTATGACACAAATGGCTTGCCAGCACTGTAATAAAAACATATTGAAGAGTCATCAGATCTCATAAGTATTCCTAAACTCCTTGAGACAAAATCAAATACAAGAATTCTATCCTGACTTCTGATCAAACAACTGAGAGCACATTACCAGGAACATATAAATCACTTATCAGTCAATTAAATCAGAAACCCTTCTGTAATTACAGATGGCTTACACAGTGATTTTCAAAATTTTATTGGCTAGAGGACCAGTGCACACAGAAAATGTCCTTTTGCCATTGGAATTAAGCTGTTTGAATGCAACATTTTTAAGTTTTAAATATTATGCGTGCACAAGCATGAACATAAGGTTAATGAATACTCTATTAAAAGGCATTTAATTTCATTGAGTGCCTGTCTTCCAAGAATTTTAAAAAGCTTGCAGTAAACATAGCCAAGGATATCACTCAACAAATTGATATCATAGATGTATTAGGGTTACTATATCGGGATGTAACTTTACCCTAATGACTTTATCCTGTAATCCAGAAAAATTAATAGATCAACAGATCTTGACAGTAAGAAGTGGTGTAAGCATTTTAGTGATGACCTCATCACTCCACTGCAGTGATTTAATGCACCATTTTTAATTAAAGTGTTGTCCTTCAGTAGTCTACCTAGTTAACGAATGAATACGTATAAATATATTTTTGGCATGAAAAATGATTAAGATCCTCATTAATAATCCTTGGCCTGAGAAATTGCAGCAGGTGTCACAACTGGACAAAAAAGGAACTAAGACAATGCGAATATATAATTTATTACATGTTTACTATGATGTAAAAGAAGTAGGGTCTATCTTTACAAAGCCTGGGCATATGAGGCAATAAATGATTACAAATAAACGTAATTAATTATCATCAGTCACAGTGTCCAGCTATTTTGCTTTCCTTAGATTCGTAGCATTGTTATTTGATGCGCTTTAAATTTTTCCGAGATCCAAAATACAGGTAGTATCTGTAATCTAAAGTGGCAAATAGTTAAAAATGTATATTATTCTGTTTAGGCACTCTGGTTATTCACTCTTTCCATACTATATAACAGACAACATGGTGACAACACTAGTAAGTAAATGTAACTCTGCAAATTATTTGGTCAAACCAGCCTGCTTGTTGCACTCTAAATGACCATAAGCACGTTGGTGAGTGATAAAACTAACGAATCACTTCCACCTGCGGCTCTGAGGCCAGATATACTGTATACAGTGGCAGCACTGTGCAACTACTTACTGGCTTACAGTGCTGGCACTTGAACTCCCAGCCTAATTTCTGTTATGTAACAAATTATAATATGTTCATACAAAGATAGATTTAGGGAAATTATAGTAGCTGTCTTTTTTATGAATACTTTTTTGGAGTAAAGGGTGGCTTTTTTAATTGACCCATTTTACAATCTAAGGAAATTATACTCACATTCTTTTATCATGGCCATTTCTTAAAAAATGCTATTGTTAAAGGCTAAGTTCACCTTTTTTTTTTAAAAAAAAAAAATACAGCTCCCCTGTGTACCAATATACCATTATTGTATCTCAGTTGCAGAAAAATACAAGCTTTCCTTGATTTTGAGAACAAGGCCCGACCTTAGCCCTTGCTATATTTCATAGAAAGCTTCATCACACCCTGACATTAGATGTGGGATGGAGAAACCAGTAAGACAAAGGAAGGAGTTTACCAGCTGACTTCATTAGCACACCTTCACCCATCAACTATGTTTTCACAGCATCTCTCTACACCATGGGTGTCCAACCTTTTGGCTTCTCTGGGCCACATTGAGTGTAGAGAAATTTTCTCGGGCCGCATATAAAATATATACTATAGTTAAGGTATATAAGTAATAAAACGCTACCGCGCCCTCCCGTGCAGCCGCGCCCCCCCCCCCCACAGCCCCCCCAGCACTAATTTAACACAACTAGTGGATGATCCCCTCCGAGGCAGCCTCTTTGGCCGTGCCCCCGACTCAAATTCCTTCCTCCCCAGCAAGAAAAAAAAAATTGTCAGGGGGCAGTGGGCCACATTGCCTCCGGTTCCGGGCCGCATGCCGGCCCCCGGGCCGCAGGTTGGACATGCCTGCTCTACACATTCATATACCTGGCTTCCCTAGCGTCCCTTCAGATGGACTCAGGCCACATGCTAAACTCCCTGGGGCTGCATTCAGCCCATGGGACAACCCTGATGTAGTGCAACAGCCTGCCTGATTGGATACAGAGTGATTGGATAGATGGTGTGTCCTCCTATTATATAGTTTTGGTAAATCTAAAGGAGACCATAGAGAGATTGTACAATCAGATTGTATATTGTATGGCCACATTTATACACCTAAAATTACCTAGTTGTGCTTTCAGTGGCATTAATTGTTAATGGCACACCAAACACAGAAGCAAACACACATTTTGCCACATGAAAAAATGAGTGGGAAACGCAGCAGTAAAGAAGTGCAATTCGCACCACACCAAAATGTCCCATGAGCAACTTTGCCACATGTAGCACAGCCCACTGAAATCTACGGGCTGCCCTATGTGTGTAACTGGAAAAGGTGAATGGGGCCTGAAAGTGAAATTGGTGTGTTTACAGAAGAACAATCAGGCTCCATTCACATCTGTGTGTTCCAAACGCATGGCAAACCCGCACAGAAAATGCACTTTGCCATGTGTTGTGCATTGTGTTTGTGTTGTCGTTACATGTTAAAGGCACCCCAAGTGCAGCAAATGCACCAAATATTGTGATAACGCACTCCACTCCACTCCACTCCACTCCAAAATAAGTTCTGAAGGTACTCCGGGACGATTGTCACTAGTAGGGCAGCCCATTCAAGTGACGAGTGAAAACGCTCCAAAACACCAAAAACAAACGCATGCAGGAATGTGAGTTTTTGCTACATGGAGATGTGAACAAGGCCTGACAACTGAGTGTCCCTGTTCCCTCCCTTCTATGTACTTGTATAAAGATGGTCATACACTATGCAATCTGATTGTACAATCTCTGTACAATTTTCTTTAGATTTACCAGAACTATGGAACATGAGTAACCACCTGACCAATCCAATCAATTTGTTCAATGAGGAGATTGTACAATCAGAGTTTATATGAAGTAGGAGGAAGGTAGTATTGTAACGAGGAAGGTGTGGTCCAGAGTGGCGAACACACCATATTACATCCTCTTCTGTGATGCAACAAGGACGTTTCTGGGAGATAGCCTACAGTAAATTAATGCTGAGAGATGATCTACAGGAAGTGATGGAATTTGAAAATCATTTACCTTGCTTTGTGCACTGGTCCAAATCATTTGGTGGAAGGAGTATTATGGTGTGGGGTTGTTTTTCAGGGGTTGGACTTAGCCCCTTAGTTCCAGTGAAGGGAACTCTTAAGGTGTCAGCATACCAAGACATTTTGGGCAATTTCATGCTCCCAACTTTGTATGAACAGTTTGGGGATGGCCCCTTCCTGTTCCAACATGACTGCGCACCAGTGAGCAAAGCAAGGTCCATAAAGACATGGATGACTGAGTTTGGGGTAAAGGAACTTGACTGGCCTGCACAGAGTCCTGACCTCAACCCAATAGAAAACTTTTAGCATGAATTAAAGCAGAGACTGTGGGCCAGGCCTTTTTGTCCAAAATCAGTGCCTGACCTCACAAATGTGCTTCTGTAAGAATGGTCAAACATTCCCATAGACACACTCCTAAACCTTGTGGACAGCCTTCCCAGAGGAGTTGAAGCTGTTAAAGCTGCAAAGGGTGGGCCAACTCAATATTGAACCCTACAAACTAAGACTGGAATACCATTAAAGTTCATGTGCATGTAACGACAGACAATATAGTGTATATGTAATTATATGCATTTCAACAGGCTTTCTATTGAGAGATCATACAATTGTCACAATATCCTCCACATGTAAACCAAAATGTAGTTTTCTGCTTTTAACTACTTGCCGACCGCCCGCCGCAGTTGTACAGCGGCAGTCTGGCGCTCCCAGGCAAAGTGCCGTACATGTACAGCGCTAGCCTGGGAGGAGCTAGGGGGTGACCGCACCGCCGGAGGTGCGCTCTTGCCCCCACCTCCTCGACTGGGGAGTCAGTGCGTGTGACCGGCGGGTCCGATGGCCGCCGGCCACTCGCGATCTCCCGCTGCAGTGAGAGAAGAACAGACGGCTGATGTAAACACAACCGTCTGTCATTCTCACTAAAGTAATCACAGAGGCTATGCGATCCAGTTATGTAGGATCGCATTTCTCTGTGATTACATCACAAGCCACGCCCCATGACAGTTAGAATCACCCCCCTAGGGACACACTTAACCCCTTGATCACCAGTAAAGTTAACCCCTTCCCTGCCAGTGTAATTTTTACAGTAACAGTGCATATTTATAGCACTGATTACTGTAGTAATGTCACTGGTACTTCCAAAAGTGTCGAAAATGTCAGTCAGGGGTCTGATCTGTCTGCCGCAATGTCGCAGTCCCGCAAAAAAAATCGCAGATCGCCGCTATTATTACTAGTTTAAAAAAAAAATTACATAAATCTTTCCCGTAGTTAGTAAACGCAATAACTTTTGCGCAAACCAATAAAAATACGATTATTGCAATTTTTTTTACCAAAAATATGTAGCAGAAGACAAATTGGCCTAAAATGTTAAACATTTTTGATTTTTAAATTTTTTTGGAGAATTTCATATAAAAAAATGTTAAAAATATTGTTATTTTTTCAAAATTGTCGCTCTTTTTTTGTTTATAGCGCAAAAAAATAAAAATTGCACAGGTGATCGAATATCACCAAAAGAAATCTCTGTTTGTCGGAAAAAAGGACGTCAATTTTGTTTGGATACAGCGTCGCACGACCGCGCAATTGTCTGTTAAATTAACGTAGTGCTGAATCGCAAAATAGGGCCTGGTCATTGAGCAGCCAAATCCTCCAGGGCTACAGTGGTTTAATATTCCAGTAACGCAATAGTACAAACAACATCTCTGACTATCTTCAGAAAGGTCCCCAAACACATTCTTGTCAGTGTTTTGCCTGTAATGTCATCCAGTAGACCTTTTTCTGCAGTCTGTATATTGAGCTCAAAAATTGTGTCTGGGGGCGTGGCTAGGTCATGGCGGTGTGAGGACGTTTGACTCTGGTACTCCCGCTCCCTGGCCCCCCTGATCGGCTAAATTGATCGTTACCTGGCTGTTTTCTAGCTGACATGAGCTCCTATAAGCGGCGGAAGAACAAATCCACATCCAAGGCTACTCCGGCGGCCCCGATCCGTTCATTCTTCCCGGATTCTGCTACCCCGGTGCTGCGGAAGCTGGTGGCGGGCCCACGTGGCAGTATCAATCCGACGGCGGTGTCCCGGACGGCACAGGCGGCATCCCCTCCGGCTCCCCTGCCTGCTATGGCTTCCCTGAGCCCCTTGCAGCTGTCCCAATCGTCCTCGGCTGGAGACCCCAGTGAAGAAAGGGACATCTGGGCTCTGCTGCGCTCCCTCCCCACTAAGATGGACATGGAGGCTCTGGTAGCGCAAGTCACGGAGCAGCATAAGAGGGACTTCCAAGTGCTGACCGCAGAAGTGTCTCATGTTCGGGAGCGAGTGGCGACCGGGGAATCGGCGATCGGAGACCTCAAGGCTAGGGTAGAGTGTCTGGAACGAACACAAGCTGTCCACGCGGATGTCCTTGCTGAGCACCAGCTCGCCTTGGAGGACGTGGAGAACCGGAGCCGCCGTAACAACTTGCGGCTCCGGGGCCTGCCCGAGGCCACCGGACCGGAAGACTTGATGGAGACGGTTCGGGCCATCCTGGCGCGGATCTTGCCTTCGGACCCCCCTGTCGCAGTGGAGTTCGACCGGATACATAGGGCCTTGGGCCCCAAACCGACGGACACTACAAGACCTCGGGACGTCATCTGCCGCGTGCATCGGTATCCGGTGAAGGAACAGGTGCTGCGGGCTGCGTGGACGAAGGGCCCGATTGACTTCGATGGGGCACAGATCCAGGTTTTCCCCGATGTGTCCAGAGGCACTCTGATCCGCAGAGCGATGCTGAAACCCCTGCTGGAGCGTCTCGGGAGACAGGATGCCACTTACAGATGGGGTTTTCCCCTCCAGCTCATCGTCCGCAGGAATGGCGCCACTTTCGTCCTCCGCAGACATGCTGACCTCCCAGCCCTGTTCCGGTTTGCAGCCATCGCTCCTCTGGAGGTCCCGGACTGGTTAGCCAGGCTTCCTGACAGGGACGCTCGCTCTCCCGGAGGAGGGTCATCGAGACCCCGATCCGAGGGACGCCGTCGGCAACGCAGTGCCCCCGTGGCGCGCTCTACTAGCCCCTCGTTGGCCTCCCCGGAATTTTGATTCAGCGTTGCCGAGGTCCGTGAGTAATGACTTAGCCCCTTGCCCTCCGCCCCTGCCTGTCCCGGGTCACATCCCTGAGCTTCACCTGCCCTTCCCTGATGGCTGACTGTCCTGCCTTGTGGTGACTGTCCCCCAAGCTAGATTTGAACTGCACTAGTCCCGAGGGCCGTGCCGGGCCTCCAGCTGTCCCCGAGTGTCCCCAGGTGCCTCTGACTGCTGCCCATGCCGAACTTCCAGGGCTCAGGTCATCTGCCTCCCCCCGTGTCCCCCTCTCTTGGATCTTGACTCCCCTAGATCGGCTCCGTGTCTCCTGCTCCCCCTAATGCTGACATGCGGGGGCTCTGGAGCGGCTCAAGGCGGTGCGGTGCCTTGCTCCCGCTTCCGGGGCCTGGGTGTCTGGCAGGCCTGCTGACTCTCTGCAAGTTTAGATCTTAGAGTAGTGTCATTGAACTGTTGCCTCTCATATTGCTTGCTGACTGTATGCACTATTTAATGCTTTCCAGATGTATGCACGCCTGCTCTTCTGTGGTTACTGGGGGGGCGCCTGGGTCTGGTCGTACTTGCTTGGGTTGCATGCCGGATCTGGGTGTTACCCCGCGCTGCAGGAGAGGGGATGCAGGGCGCTGCCGGTGGCCCTCGGAATTCACTTTTGCTTCACCCCCCCCTCCCTTATCCCCCCTCCCCCCCTCCTTTGTCCCCCTCCCCCCCCTTATCCTCCCTCCCTTACCCCCCCTCCCCCTCTATCTCCCCCTCCCCTCCCTCCCCCTTCCCCCCTTCCTCCCCCCTCCCTTCCCCCTCCCTTCCCCCCTCCCCCCTCCCTTCCCCCCTCCCGTTCTTCCCTTCCCCCCTCCTCTCCATTCCCCTTCCCCCCCCCCTTTCTACTAACCCCTCCCCTCCCTTCCCCTTCCCCCCCTTCTCCCCCCGGGGTTGGTGTGTTATATGTGTGGGGTGGCGTGGTATGTCCCCCTCTGGTCCGATGCCACTGATCTTGAGGGGGACGTCTGGATGGGGAGCGGGTGCAGTCTCTGGCCTCTCTGTCCTGAGTGCCATTGAATTGTTCATTTGGTTCTTCTGGGGCGGGGGGTGGGGGGAGGTTTTCCTCTCCGGTTCAGGGGCTCAAACTGTTGCACTATGTTATTGGTATTTTTTTTTTTTTTTTTTTGTTTTGTTTGAGTTGTTGGTGTTTTTCAGCTGGTTATAATACTGTGTTGCTATGATCTTTGTTGGCCGGTTGGGGAGCCGGGGAGCGGTCACCTACCTCTCCCAGTTGGTGGCTCTCCTCGTTCCCCACGTAGGGTGATCCTTTGGTGCCTGTCCATTTTGCCCTGCCTGCGGGGTTGGTGGATCGGGCCCTAGGGTCCTTTGAGATTGAACTCTCTCTGGTGCTTCGGCACCTTAGTACTTTGTAAGTAGGCGCGTACTTTGCGCCTTTTCCTTCTCTCCCTCTCTTTCCCTCCACCTTTTCACTTACCTCTGCATCTCCGCTGTTCCCCTTCCTTTTCTTTCCCCCCTCTCCTTCCCTCTCCCTCCTCCGCTCCTTTTGGTTTCTTGTTTTCACCCGGTGGGCTGGACCCGCCGGTTGGGGGGGTTATGGCCGCCCCTCGTCCGGACCCGGTCCGTTTGGTCTCCTTAAATGTGAAGGGGCTCAATACCCCTGAGAAGCGCTCCATTGTGCTGTCGGAACTCCATCGTCTCCGTGCTCATGTTGGATTTTTGCAAGAAACGCATTTCAAATTGAGCAAGATCCCCAAATTGGGAAACAGGCGTTTTCCAACGGTTTACCATGGCTGTTCCCCTGATTCCAAGACTAAGGGGGTTAGCATCTTGATTCAATGTAATGCTCCGTGGACGCTCTCGGACGTGTGGAGCGACGAATCGGGCAGGGCCCTTTTTGTAAAGGGCCAGTTGGGTTCCACCCCTGTCACTCTGGTGAATCTCTACCTGCCCAACACGAACCAAATCTCCTTTATGGACTCAGTGCTTTCTAAGCTGGCAGATTTCGCTGCGGGACAGATCCTTATGGGCGGGGATTTTAATTTGGCTCTTGATCCACTGGTGGACACCTCTAGGGGTTCCTCCCAGCTATCCTATGCTGCTCTACGTCGCTTCAAGCAGTTGATTCATGCCTTTCGCTTGGTTGATCCGTGGCGCGTTCTCCATCCCGGGGATAGGGATTATACTTTCTTCTCCCCCCCACACGACTCATATTCGCGTATCGACTTTTTTTTGGTACCGCAGTCCTTGCTTCCCAGGGTCTCCGCTGCCTCAATTGGCTCTATTGCTATTTCGGACCACGCTCCCGTTCTCCTCGACCTAGACCTTCGCTCCCCTGAGTTGTCACAATGGCAGTGGAGGCTTAACGACACCCTTCTCCAGGACCCTGCTATTCTGGGGGAACTTGGTGCTGAATTGAGGAACTTCTTCGCCTCCAATGCCACCACAGACAGTTCGCCCATGATGGTCTGGGAAGCTCACAAGAG
This sequence comes from Pelophylax lessonae, assembly GCF_965119305.1. Taxonomy (NCBI): domain Eukaryota; kingdom Metazoa; phylum Chordata; class Amphibia; order Anura; family Ranidae; genus Pelophylax; species Pelophylax lessonae. The sequence goes on from NC_138770.1 coordinate 303,053,853, forward strand.
TTATATGCGAGGGGTCCTGATCAAGCTCGGGTCGCAGGGGAAGAGGGAGAGGAGTGCCCAAATGTCTGACCTCCTGGCGAAAATTGGCAAATTAGAGATGGCTCACAAGCGGTCTCAGGCCGTTGCTGCTCTTCAGGAGCTCACTGTTCTTCGGGATCAGCTCCGTGATCTGGTCCTCTTCCAGGCCAAGGCCGCCCTGGCTAAATGTCGCCGTGCTTTCTACGAGCACGGGGACAAATGTGGGAAATTGCTGGCAAGGGCATTGCGTCAACAGAGGTCTAGGGCATTTATCCCGGAGGTCTCCGACTCAGCGGGCCGGAGGGTTCACTCGACGACGGACATAGCTGAGGCTTTCCGCCTGTACTATTCCTCCCTGTACAATCTGCCTTCTGACCCCTCGCCGTCATCGCGCGCTGCCAGGCTCCAGGAGATTAGGTCGTATCTATCGGCCTCCGGCCTCCCCACCCTTTCTCCGGAAGATGTGGAGGAGTTGGACGCGCCTCTGCGCCCTGGGGAACTCACTGCAGCCCTGGGGGGAATGCAACCGGGGAAGGCACCTGGTCCGGATGGATACACCCTTGCGTATTACAAGTGCTTTGAGGAGATCCTTTCGCCTCACTTCCTATCCGCATACAATGCGGCGGGTGAGTCGGCGGCCCTTCCGGTTGACTCATTGCGCGCCCATATAACTGTCCTAGCCAAGGAGGGTAAGGATCCACTGCTGTGTGCGAGCTACAGGCCGATTTCTTTCTTAAATATCGACCTGAAACTCTTCACCAAAATCCTGGCTTCTAGACTGGCTCCCCTGCTCCCAAGTTTGATCCACGATGATCAAGTGGGTTTTGTTACTGCCCGGGAGGCCCGGGACAATACCGCCAAGGCGATTGACCTCATCCATTATGCGAATAGCCGCCGAATCCCAATGCTGGTCCTGTCGACGGATGCCGAAAAGGCGTTCGACCGGGTGAATTGGGACTTTCTCCTGGCTACCATGGAGCATGTGGGCCTGGGGACGCGCCAGTTGTCCTGGATCAGGGCCATCTACTCCAGGCCTTCGGCTAGGGTGAAGGTCAACGGGTCTCTCTCGAACTCCCTCGACATTGCGAATGGCACTCGACAGGGGTGTCCACTCTCCCCGTTGATTTTTGTTCTCGCTCTAGAGCCTTTTTTGAGGACGGTGAGGGCTAATGCGGATGTGGCCGGATTGTCGTTGAGTGCCAGTGAGTCGCCTAAAGTGGCGGCGTACGCGGACGATCTACTTTTCTTCCTGACACGTCCTCTCACTTCCCTTCCGAACCTCCTGCGGGAATTTCGGGTTTATGAGTCGCTGTCGTTTTATAAAATCAACTACTCTAAGTCTGAGGCGCTAGCGGTGGGTCTGCCGGCTTCTTTGTCAACTCTCCTTAGAGCTGACTTTTCCTTTAAATGGGGCCTGTCTCACATCAAGTACCTGGGGATATCTCTCCCGAGTTGCCCGGAGAGAGTCTTCGACTGTAATTTCCCGCCTCTTCTGACTCGCATCAAGCAGGATCTGGAGGTGTGGAGCCATGGGACTTTTTCCTGGTTTGGGCGCTGCAATATTATAAAGATGAACATCATGCCCCGCCTCTTATATGTGCTTCAGGCGCTGCCCATCAGGGTCCCGTCCTCCTTCCTCAAGAGGGTGAATAGGGTGTTTCGGGAGTTCCTGTGGCGTAGGGGTTCCCCCCGCTTGGCGCTGCGGGTGCTCCGGATGCCTAAACTGAGTGGGGGAATGGCGATGCCCGACGCGATCCTCTACTATGAGGCGTGTCATCTCGCTCGCATTGTCGACTGGTACCGCCATGGTCCCTTGAAGCAATGGGTCCGCCTTGAACGTTTGTCCGTCGAGTCTCCCCTGGAGTCCGCCCTTTGGAGCCCTAACCCGGTGCCTAGGGAATTAGATGCCCATCCGACTGTAGGTGCCACGCTGGCGGTGGGAAGGCGTCTTTGCCACGATGGCCAGTTGGCGTCCTTTCCCTCGCCTCTCCTTCCGGTGTTTGATAACCCGGACTTCGGGCCTGGGGTGGATCAGCCCGGTTTTAGGACTTTGAAGACCGCTGGGGTCCATCAGGCTCGGCACTTTGTGAGGGCTGGGACTTGGGTTTCACGGTCTTACATGAACTGCACTGCGCCCTTTACCTCCCTGTCTTTTTGGCAACGAGTCCAGCTGGCTCACTTTCTACAAGCTCTTCCTTCAGCGTCTCTGTTTTCAAGACGGCTCACGTACTTTGAGGATTTGTGTTCTGACACCTCCCCCCTTCGCCACACGGTCTCTCTGGTTTACCGGGCCCTGGCCTCGCCGGACGAAGCTTTTCGTCCCCCATTTATTGCCAAATGGGAAAGGGACCTGAATGTATCTTTTACGGACCATCAGGTTGAGAGGATATTATTTTTCACGTACAAAACCTCCCGTTGCTCGCGGTATCAGGAGGTAGGCTATAAGTGTTTAACCCGCTGGCACTATACCCCAGCCAGGCTTCATCGCATGTTTCCGACCTGCCCCGAGGTTTGTTGGCGATGTGGGGAGGAGGTGGGCACCTACTTACACGTTTTCTGGTCGTGCCCGTGTTTACAACCCTTCTGGAAGGAGGTCCTACGCATTGCCCAGAAATTTACGGACCATTCCCTCACCCTGGACCCAGCCCTCTTCCTCCTTCATCATCATGAATATCCGAGAGCGTCCTATCGGAAGTCGATTCTGCCACTTCTGTTCACGGCGGCTAAAAGCTGCATCCCCCCGCTCTGGAAGCAGACGCAGCCTCCTACGGTAGCTATGTGGCTCCGCAAGGTTTCTTGTCTCAACGATATGGAAGATCTAGTAGCCACTGCGCACGGTACACGAGAAAAGTTCCTGAAACGCTGGTTTTACTGGCACGAATTTAAATACACTTCGGAATACACGGAGTTGATTACCCACTAGTGGTCGCTGGGCGAGGGTCGGCCGGCCTTCCCCCCACCCCCCTCTTTGGATCTTTCCTGACCCCTTCCTTTCTCGCTATGGTCTCCTTCCCCCTTCTCTTTTCTCTTTGTTTATTCTCCATAGCTTTTTCTTCTCTTTCTTGGCTCTAGGCATACCGTCTATAGGTTTTTCTCCCTCTTTGCCGCTCCTGGGTATTGGCTGATGTAGTGTTGATTTTCTGCACGGTGGATCGGTTGGTTCCTGGGAGTGGCGCAGTGCGGCACCCCTTTGGGGGAGGTACCACCAGTGAGCCCTCTGGAGCCTGCCGCGATATTCCGGGGCGCCTGGGGGGGGCCTCCCTTCCCCGGTAGCCGGCCATGAGATGGATGCCGGTGGGGCGGGGGGGGTCTGCCTTAAGGTGCCCTGCAAATTTATTTGTTCGATATTCAGCTCTAGAGGGCTAAGGCCGTGGGTTTCATGGAGGGTTTACATTTTGTCTCAGATGAGCTCTTTAGACGAACTAGTGCTATGTTGGTACACTTTGAAATGTGCTGTTTGTATTGTTCTTACTTTATTATTTGCTCGCTATACTCGACAGTTGATTGTACTTGCTGTTGATATGTGGTATGCCTTTATGTTTTCTTTCTAATAAAGAATTTTGAAAAAAAAAAAATTGTGTCTGTATGTGACACTTGTATGCTCAATAATCCAATCAAAGTAATTATCACATTGTTCACTGATGCAATTATAATCTCCTAAATGCAAAATTAATAATATGTTGTTTACTTTGGTTAATGGCTACGCCCTTAATCAGGCCCAGATCCCTATGTTGCTCGCTATTTGTGCAAACTGGGCTCTTTGGTTGAGGAAAGAGAAATGCTGGGTGGGGATCTAAATAATATACTTGAACCAATTCTAGACACTACATCTACCTTCCAGCGTTGCTCTTTGCCTCAGCTTAGCTGTCTCAAGCGCTGTTTGCATGAACTACAGTTAGTTGATGTGTGGCAGGTACTACACACAACTGAGCGTGACTATACCTGCTACTCTCTAACCCACAAGACATATATTAGGATTGACCTGTTCTTAGTTTCACACAACTTGCTTAGCTGGCAACCTCAGGCATTTATTGGACCTCAAATTTGGTCTGACCATTTTCCCTGTTTTTTACAATTAATCTACCGTATTTCTCTAAATCAATAGCTTCTTGGAGGCTGAATGAAAGCCTCCTAAAAAAAAAAACAATCAACCTGTGCCGTGGTTAGACACAAAGTACCCAGATTTTAATGATCACACACAGGATACCACAGCACAACTGCTTAAAAGGGAGGCCCTGAAATGTGTTATAAGGGGGACTCTTATCTCAGAGGGGGCTTGTCTGAAAAAAGAATGTTTCGCAGAAATTACACGGCTCATGCCAGAAGTCCATATGCTAGAGCTCACTCACAAACCCTCACCGGAGGCAGATTTATTTCAACAATTATAAAAGAAATGCAAATACAGTACCTCTTTTAGATACTTGACCTGGCCTATCTTTGACACAAAAACTGCATACATAGAATTATGTATGAATTTGGTAACACGGTGAGCAGACCATTGAATTCCTCAATCCGCACTAAATCAGAATGTACATACATCTCCAAACTTCAATGTCCTAAAAGTGGTTGGTATGCTCATCTGAAGATATTGCTCAGACTTTCCAAAAGTACTATAAGACACTTTATAATATTCCTAACCATAGAGGAAATTCATCAAATAATATACTGTTAGTATAAAAAACCAATGCGCTACCAAAATTATGATGAAAGAAAAGGGAAGGACTGAAGTAAAAATGACCAGATGACCCGATCAGACAGCAGCCAATCCCTATAGTGTCTCCATGTATAAATCAATAAATGTACAATAATGGATTGGCGCTATCACAGAGAGGTCTACATCTGTGTACTAGTACTGATAAAGTGAAATAAAAAAGTGCTAAGTGATAAATATAAATATATATATATATATATAGATCTATATAAAAATTAATATACAAACTAAAAATCACAATGATATACCACACCTGTGCTAAAGTGCATAAAATATTGTGAAGCAATAAATATGAATCAAAAATTCTTAAATGAGAGTCATGCTGAGTGAGATAAAAATTCATAAGAAAAATGTGCATAACAAATACAATGCAGAAATCTGGTTCAAAGTAGGAAGAAACACAAGTATCCTGAAAATCTATGTGCAAAAATAGCTTCTTCATTCAAAAAATAAAAATAAATATTCATGTGAATCCACCTAGTGTTTTAAAAAATGTGTTGATAAAGTTCTGGATATTAAATAGACAGATATAAAAGTGATAATGTCCAAAAAAGATCACAGTGTTTCCCAGTGCAGATACACAGCAGACCGGTTTCCTCCACCACATGAAATGGCTGCTCACCCTAATGAATAGAAGCAAATGCATAAATAAGTGTATGTTGCTCCCAACCAAGAGGTCTAATTCATTGGCAGGTGGAGGTCAGCAGCAGTCAGGAAGAGCAGATAATCTCCTTTTAAACAATTAGGATGGGGAAATGGCTCCAAATATAAAATATATAATCTATAAAACAACAAATGTAATAATCAGAGATGAAGCAATTCAAATCAAATTCAATATAAAGGCCTAGTGGTGTAAAAGTCTACATTTAAAAAATCCACCTGGATTCGGCATGACTGAGAGCTACAGTCTTATTGCTCCCTCTCCAATGAGGTTTATATTTCTCTATGCTCCAAAATAAAAGAGAGAAAGGATCTTTCTGGTGACATTCAGCATAATGTCTAGAGACACTATGCTTTGGACAGCCTTTTACTATATTCTGTATGTGTTCCCTTAGACCAGGGGTCTTCAATCTACGGCCCTCCAGTTGTTCAGGAACTACAATTCCCATCATGCTTAGTCATGTCTGTGAATATCAGAGTTTTACAATGCCTCATGGGATATGTAGTTCCGCAACAGCTGGAGGGCCGTAGTTTGAGGATCCCTGACTTAGACGTTTCCATAAAGGTCTTTTGGTTCTTCCTATATATTGGTAATGGTATAAACATTCCAACACATACACAGCCCCCTCAGTCCTGCATGATATAAATTCTCTGATGGTGTATTTCTTTCCAGTAGAAGTAGATGTAAACTCATCTTTTTTTTTTTTTAATTAGCTTGGTCTGTCTAAATGCAAAACATTTTTTACATGGATAGAATCCTTTACCTTCAAAGAAACTAAAGGTCTTCATAGAGGGTTGATCTATCACATATTTAGCTATGATATCTCTAGGTGTGGTTGCTCTCCTATATGTAAATTTTGGAGGATTAGGTAGGAATTGGGCTAAGGATCTGTCCGCCAATAGGACTTTCCAATGTTTCTTAATAATGTTTTCAAGTTTTTTATGCTGAACATTGTAGTCAAATATAAGAGGGGTATCTTGATGAGATGTTTCTTTTCTCTTTTTTTCTTCATTAAGTAAGATTTCTCTTTCCAGATTTCCCACTTGATCAATATTCTGTTGAATAAACAAATCTTGCTTCCAGAATTTTGGCTTGTTGCTCATAATCTTTTTTGTCTGTGTAGTTTCTCCTTAATCGTATAAACTGTCCTTTTGGCATGTTGATGAGCCATGGCCTATGGTGACAGCTACTCATAGGTAAATAGCTGTTCCTATCAACAGATTTAAAGTGCGTTTTCATTTTAATTATTTCTTGCTCATGCCAAATATCCAGATCTAGGAAATTAATTATATTGTCGCTTATTTCCCACATAAGGCTAATATTTTTTATCATTATTACTGAGACCGTGGCCAAACCACACTAGACTCTCCTTATCTCCTGCCCATATGATGATTATATCATCTATGATTCTCTTGTATAAAATAAGCTGGCTTGGTGGGTTCTTGTATACCGCTTCCTCCTCCCATTGTGCCATATATAAATTTGCTAGACTTGGAGCATACTTGGCTCCCATTGCTAAGCCTCGTATTTCTTTATAATATTCCTTATTGTACCAGAAATATTTATGTTCCAAGCTATAGCTTAAGCACTTTCTTTGTGGGCACTTTAAATCACTCATTTCTTTTACATCCCATTTAGTGGCTGATAATGCTTCCTGATGATTGATAATGGTATATAGACTCGCTACATCAGCCGTGGCCAGATGGATGGTATCTGAATTAAGTTTTAGATTGTTCAACAACTGTATAAGATGTTTCGTATCCTTTAAATATGATTGGGTCTTTTGTACCACTGGTTGTAGGAACCAGTCAATGTACTCTCCTATTCTAGATCCGACTGAATTGATACCATTAACGATTGGCCTTCCAGGTGGATTTTGTTATCCTTGTGTATTTTAGGTAATAGATAAATGACTGGTATTCGGCAAGTATTAGGCACAAGATATTTAGCTTCTTTTTGATTAAGAAAACCCTTTCTTTTTCCTTTATGGACACATTTAGCAAGCTCTTTTTTATATAAAAATGTGGGATTGTTCGCTAGTTTCAAATAAGTATATGAAAGAGTGTATCAATGTGCTTTAATTGAAATATTATATTTCATAATACATTTCAGCTCGTGCCCACTCTACAATGGAATGTGGCCACTTACAATTATATTAAACACACCTCATTCATACACCCTGGACACTTGGCAGTTGGATTTTTTTGCATATAGACGACAGACATTAATTGGTGTTTACATATTAAACATCTTTCATTCATTCATTTGGACACTTAACAAGTCACGCTTCGCATAGAGATTACAGACAACACCTGAACACAATTGACAATTGCTTACATTAACACATCAGACAGCTGAACACAGACGGAGCGGCTTTTCCAGCAAATACAATTTCAGACACAAGACACTCCACATTGACAGAGATGTATGGGGAACACAAGGGCCTTTTCATGTATTGTTTTTCGGAGATATGTTCTATTGTTAAGTTGACTCATGAATTGTAACTGGTTTAAACTGTTTTTTTGCTGCTCAAATTTCCTTTAAATATGTGAGCCAAACTGTTAATAAATTAGATGTATCTACGCTAAGCTTAAGTTGCTATGTGTCGTTGCATCTCCTGGCCAGCAGATGGAGAATTCACTACACAGGGGGGGTTAGGACTGAAGGGTCGTGAATCATCTTATACCTGCCTCCTGACGAGATTGAGCTAACAGTATGGGAGTCCGATAGCTGTTTCAATATCTCATTAGCATATGTTTCTTTTGAAAGTATCACAATGGACCCGCCTTTGTCTGCAGGTCTAATAACTATATTATTCCTTTGCTCAAGTTGTTTGATTCCCTCTGTTATCTCCTTTGGATCCCAAATCTTCTTTACTTGTAGTTTGTTCAGATCCTGTATTACCAATTTTTTAAACACTTCACTTTGACCTTTATTATTTTAAGGGGGATTAAATAATGATTTGTTCCTCAATTTTGTATGTATATAATTAACTACTGAGGGTTTAGCAATGGGTGGTTTTCCTTGTTTGGATAACATATATTTCTTTATGTTAAGGCTCTGTGTAAATAAGCCTCAAACTTATTAGGATTCTTTTTAGGGGCAAATTTAAGACCTTTGTCCAACACTTTCAATTCTTGTTCAGTGAGACTAACTTCACTCAAATTAAATATGCCATTGCCTAATACTCTCTTTTTCTTTTGCTTTTTGAACCCTGTTCGACATCCTCTCTTTTTTTGGGACTTCTTCTCCACCATATTTCTGGTGGTGGTGATCTCCTGTTTACTTTTTCTCCATTTGGTCTTCTTTGGGGTCCCTGTTGTGTGTCTCCTAAAAAACGTTGCTCTCTATAGTGATCTTTATCTTCCCTATATGTTTCTTCATTCTGATGTCTTGGTGTTCTGTCATAATCAACATCTTTTCTAAGAACTTCATATCTATTGGATGCAGGGGCGGGGGCTCTTGTTTCCTCATACTGATGACGTTGATAATTGAGAGGAGTGTTGTAAGGGGGGGCTGGACTCCTTCTATCTCCATAATGTTCATAATTAGGGCTTCTTTTTCTCTCCTGATTGTAAGGGCGATGATTATATTGATGGGCTTCTTCCAATTATTTTTCTAATAAGGTTTGCCTTGCCAATATGGAGTTCTCTGGTCTGGTGGATAAGATCTCCACTCATTCTTTGGAGTTTGTGGACGATTTTCCCATTGTTTTGGGTCTGGTCGATGCTCCACCTTCATATCTCTCGTTGTCAATTTTGGATCTTTTTCTGGTGTAGTAAAAGTAGACGTCACATCTCGAGTAGTTTGCCGGCTTTCTCATCTTGGTAATTTATTTCTCTCAGATATTTTCTCTTTTTCCTTGATGCTGTATCTCTATATTTCTGTTCAATATCTTTACTTAGTTGGTTAGATAGAGTAATAAAATCTGGGAGTTATTTTAATGGTTCTAATGTGGCCTTAAGTTCCTTTAATTGTGCATCAATTTTCCTAATTTTCCATTACCTCTATATATCAGGGTGGGTCTAACACATTTACCAAACTATTCATTATGTGTTAGACCCATCTTATTATATAGAGGGTATTTTAACATGTATAAATATTACTTTTTTAGTATTAATATATATCATGTGGTAGACCCACCCAATTATATAGAGAGTATTTAATGTATAGGTAAAATGCTTATAAATTGCTTGCTCTTTTAGCATTAATATATAGGTATTTACTGCAAATAATCAAACAATACATATAGATGCATTAATAGGACAGGATTCACAACTCTATCAAGGGTACATCAATTTTGTGTTTATAGATTTTTTGTGGAGATTGTGGTGGTGGGGTGAGAATGAACTGACAGCCGTTTTCGTCCGATACATTGAAACAAATGGGAAATCACACAAAAAATGGTGGCGCCCATAGGGCTACAAGAAAATGGCGCCTGCTATTCAGTATATAAAAAGACACACAGCCTATCATCCAATCATATCCCCCTGAGGAGGACACGAGGTCCCTGTATCGTCACGAGTAGGGGAGGCGATGGAGCACTGCACACACCAACAGGCAGCAGGTGGATGCAGGTGGCTAAAGGCTGACCAGTGATTCTGCTATTGATTGATTGGTTGATTGATATTGATTTATATCGATATTGATAGATTGGTGCACTCACAGCACCAACAGTATGTGAGTAAATTTATTTCTTTTATCTAATAGATTTAAAAAAAGGGTTCCAGCACTATTGAGCTTATTTTCCCCTATGTATGATATCCTCACTGTTTGCTACATAGAGCAATCCCTGAGGGCGGATCCCCACTTGGGGAGATTGGAAGATTATTTCTAGCCTAGGAAGGCACTAAGCGTTTTCTGATCAAGCTTAATCGCAAGGTCGCATAAATTGAGGTGAGGACCCAGCCATGAGGGGGTGCACGGTTCTAGGTGAACTTTCACTGGGACACTGTTTGAAGCACATTGTCACTTTGTATTTCTTTTTGAGCTTGATATTGGCATGTCTACACTCTACATCACTACTGGCACTTTTTGGAGAAAGGATTGATATCATCACTGTTTGCTACAAAGAGCGATCCCTGAGGGAGGATCCCTATTTGGGGGGATTGGAAGATTGTTCCTAGCCTAGGAAGGCACTAAGCATTTTCTGACCAAGCTTAATCGCAAGGTCGCATAAATTGAGGTGAGGACCCAGCCACGCGGGGGTGCACAGTTCTAGGTGTACTTTTACTGAGACGCTGTTTGAAGCACATCATCACTTTGTATTTCTTTTTGAGCTTGATATGGGCACGTCTACAGCACTACTGGCACTTTTTAGAGAAAGGATTGTTCGTGACAGCACTTTATATTTATATTTATATGGACTTTTTTTCACAACTATATTATATGGACTTTTTTCACTGCACAATATAGTAATTTAAGCATTTTTATATGTAATTTAGATGTATGATCCTACATTTGTTATTTAGCACATATTCATATGTTGGAGGTTTACATATATTTCAAGCACTTTATTGCACAGCTAAAATATAGCCTATATTTATATTTATTTATTATTATTTGGGGCTCTGTAGTAACTTCACTCAGTTTGACGAGCTGTGTCTTTCCATTTCAATATGTCCTAACATTCTCCTAACATTCTCTCCAATGTCTCTAGTATTTTATTATCACGTCCTTTCTACTTCCGAGAATGGAAGACAGATTTAGAAAAAAAATCTAGCTCCTGAGAAATGGGATAAATAGTTCTCCCTCACATTTAAGATAACTCTAGCCTCTTACACGCAGGAAGGTTTTTACAAGATTTTAACAAGATGGTACCGTTCTCCAGTCCTACTAAACAAGATGAACCTGGCTGTATCCAACCAATGTTGGAGGTGTGGCAAATTGAGAGGCACACTTTTACATCTGTGGTGGTCTTGTCTGGTAAAAATACCATATTGGTCGGCTATATTCAAACTGAGTCATTTGGTCACAAACAAAAAATGGCCAGAGACCCCAGAGATAGCGCTTCTTTCTATGATCCCTGTATCAATTAAATCTATTAAAAAGGGCTTATTTAAATTTCTGTTGATGGTAAGCAGGGCTTTAATCCCAAGACATTGGGGATCTCCCACAGCACCAACTTTACGGAAGTGGGTAGCTAAGATGAATCATACTAAGCGGATGGAGGAGTTAATTTCTACAGGAAACAAAAACAAATCCAGGTTTAGGGAAGTGTTGACCCGTGGGTGGAGTTTCTTGAATCTCCCTCATTCGTATCCTATATGAGATAGTTAGTTGCTGCCTCTCCCTTCCCTGCACAAACCATATTTGATTGGGCCCCTAATGTTAGATACCATTATATATAAATACTGAATTTTTCCCTTATGCAGACTTTCATGGCTGCTCCCTCTGCTGGATGCTACTCTATTGTTATCCCCCCCCCCCCCTCTTTTTTTTTTTCTTTCTCTTCTTCCCTCTCCTATTTTTGATGTACTCTTATTTTTTTTAAAACAGGAAAAAATCAATGCTAGGTCAAGTAAAGGAAATGGAATGCAGCCACTTAACCAACTATGATACCAGCTGTAAATGATCAATATAAATAAGAAGCAGCGCTAAATCCTAATAGTGCAATCATGAATATGGTAAATATTGTGACATGAAAACAACTTAACATGCAGTGAATAAATTATGAACAAAATATATCATTGAAAAAAAAAGTAGAAAAAAATTAATCTTATGAAAGTAATATTATGAGATAGGTGCAAAATAAAGAGTTAGGTGAGCATAAAAAAAAGTCCTTTCAATGAAAAAGTCCTTTTCAATATTAAACAAGAGTGCCCATAAAGTGCAAAAAAGTGTATAAGTAACGTTGATTAATGAAATCCACCACCAAGCACCAACACTTGACATACGCTTCTTACCAGATAGCATGGACCATAAATTATAATGGTCATAAAAGCACAAAAAAAAACCCGGCATCCGAGATAGGCAGTGGCTGCTCAGCAGCAGCTCCAAATGGATCGGGAATAAAAAAAAATGAACAAGTATAGTGAAACCTGATAACATTTAGTTCCTTTTATTTAAAATACATAAGAAGTACCTTTGATAGTTTGTAAACGGGCACAAACAAGTAAAAAACCAGCAGACTGTCAGCTCATGAGAAAGGAGCGCTGTGAATAACGGCTAAGCAAGTATGATGTCATCAGTAACAGCCAATCCCGACGGGTTTTGTCATCGGTGACATCTTCCCAGGGGCAGGTCAAAAGTCATATAATCTTATTTTTTCCCTGAAAAAGTTGGCATTAATAGTAAATTTTTTTCCATTGTATTTTTGCACAAATTGGAGCCTATTGCTGAATGGCAGGAGAGCATGATGAAACTTATAGTATAGATGGCCATAGTATGGCTAGTAAATACTGTTATTTTTATTACAATGCCATTTCTTAAAAAAAAAAAAAATATATATATATATATATATATATATATATATATATTTATTTATTTATTTATTTATTTATTTGTTTATTTATTTATATTTTATAGCCGCTAGCAGTCATCACTGTATTCTCCCAGTAGGGACAGCCACCGTGGGTGCAGGAAAAAAATCACTAAAGACGCTATGTGGTTGATTTACTAAAACTGGAGAGTGCAAAATCTGGTGCAGCTCTGCATATAAACCAATCAGCTTCCAGTTTATTTTTTTTTGTCAAAGCTTAATTGAACAAGTTGGTAAGTTAGAAGCTGATTGACTACCGTGCACAGCTGCAACATATTTTGCACTCTCTAGTTTTAGTAAATCAACCCCCCTGTACCCTAACTTTTATGACATGTCAGTTTTAGGTAAGAACACTGTCAGAGAGAGTTCTAGGTCCACTTTGCACATATTGGTGAGGAGATGTTTTCTTAATGACTAACTAATTTCTAACAGGGAAGGTGCATGAAAAGTCAAGTGATTCTGAATTTGATTGTATTTTGATTAATACGATAAGACTGGCTTATTGTATCAATTTTGTCCAAAAGTGGAAAGTGATCTTCTGAGCAGTAAGGTCCATGGCACCCTTGTGGTCCTGTCACAGGAAACCACTTGCTAGAGACAGTGTAGTTTCATAAGTACAGGGAACATACTGTACCTAATTCTACAGTGTCCCTCCCTCATTGGCTAGTTGAGCTTGGTATCATTCCCTTGCTGATGGAAATGATACAAAATGTCACTTCCCACTGATGAGGCAACCCCTTGCTCATCCAGTCAGTGAGGGAGTGACAGTGTGAAAGTATGCAATTATTTTTCTGCCTTGTATTGTGACAACCAAGCAGTGACAGGATCATAAGTGTCACCATATACAGAATGTATAGTGCACTCCAAATGGTATGGTGGGCAAACGCAGGTGGGTGCTGCAGTGATCAAATGGCAGATGGCACTGCCATCTAGCACCAGCTCATTGCAGATCCTTCCAGAGTCATCTATTAGTCACAGACACACAAAGACAGCAACGCTTTGGAGCCTAAATCAGTTACTTTATCAAGTAGACAATGACTATTTATGTCACTATGTTGGTGACATTTTGACAAGGTTACTTTTTGACAAGGTTAGAATAGGGTGTCAACTTGGTGGGCCATGACCTTGTACAATGTTACCAGAGCTATATAATTTAAGGCAGATAAAAATGACTGGATAAATGAAGGAGCATAATGAAGGTCACTGAGGTAAACAAAGGCTTTATAGAGTCTGAAAAATGCCGTATGGTAATAGTTTCTAGGTCACGGTTAATGTGAGTGGTTCCTTGGAAAAGTACAAGAGGTGGAACTATATTTTTTTATAACTTTAGGATGAAAAAGAGGAAAATACAGGTTGATGACACTGAAATAAAAGCATAAGTGAATAAAATAATATTCAGCAAATAAGTATTTCCATGGATAAGAGATACTTGACTGTGGAAGAATATAAGACCATATCAAGACTAACAGTTTAGAAGCAGCAAAAGATATTGGGTTATCCAAGGGAATGTTCAAAAAAAGGTAGTAGGAAAACCACAAGATAGGAAATATAGAACCCAGGCAGGTAAGTGGTATCAGAATTACAATGCTGTGTTCCTGCAGCACTTACTAAAAATAATGTGGACATACTGAACAAAATCACTTGTTGTGCATCAGATGAAAATGTCATCTCCTAAGTGTATGGCAATTCACCAATTATGAATTTCCAAATGGCTAGCTTTAAAAAGCAGGTTTTGACAATAAATGTGAGACGTTTCTGAAGGCCCCCTCCATGTACCAACATTCCTGTTTCTGCTAAACAAAAGTAAAAATAATAAGGAAGAATCCCACATTTATTTGAAAAAGGGGACATATGTTTTGTGTCCTTAATACAAGGGTAAGGCATTACCATAGGAGTTTGTTTAACTTGAAGTGAATATCCCTTAACCACTTAAGCCCCGGAGGATTTGGCTGCTCAAAGACCAGGCCCTATTTTGCGATTCGGCACTGCGTGACTTTAACGGACAATTGCGCGGTCGTGCGACACTGTACCCAAATGAAATTGAAGTCCTTTTTTTCCCACAAACAGAGCTTTCTTTTGGTGGTATTTGATCACCTGTGCGATTTTTACTTTTTTGCGCTATAAACAAAAAAAAAGCGACAATTTTGAAAAAATAACAATATTTTTCACATTTTTTTATATGAAATTCCCCCAAAAAATGTGTAAAAATCAAAATTTTTTAACATTTTAGGCCAATTTGTTTTCTGCTACATATGTATGGTAAAAAAAATCGCAATAAGCGTATTTTGATTGGTTTTCGCAAAAGTTATTGCGTTTACTAACTAAGGGAAAGATTTTTGTAATTTTTATTGTTTTTTTTTTAACGAGTAATGCCGGTGATCTGCGATTTTTTTTGCGGGGCTGCGACATTGCGGCAGACAGATCAAACCCTTGACTGACATTTTTGACACTTCTGGGGGTACCAGTGACATTACTAAAGTAATTAGTGCTATACATATGCACTGTTACTGTAAAAATGACACTGGCAGGGAAGGGGTTAACTTTATTGGTGATGCAGGGGTTAAGTGTGTCCCTAGGGGCGTGCTTCTAACTGTAAAGGGGTTTGGCTAGTGATGTAACCACAGAGACATACGATCCTACATAGCAAGATCATATGATCTCTGCAGTTAGATCAGGGAGAATGACAGGCGGCTTTGTTTACATTAGCCGCCTGCCCTTTCTCCCTCCCTCCGGGAGATTGCGAGTGACCGGCGGACATCGGGTCTACCGGTCACATATGCGGACATGTCAGGGAAGGAGCGGGGGCGGGAGTGCGCCTCCGGCGGCACGCGCTCGCCACCTAGAGGCTCTCAGGCGAGCAACGTAATACTACGCCACTTTGCCTGTACGGGGCTGACCGCCGCAGTAAATAGTCCTGCGGCGGTCGGCAAGTGGTTAACTCTAGGCAGGCCACTAAATTTGATATTTCAGCTAAAGAAGAACCGAACTCTGGAAGCTGTACGCAAAGAGGCAGGCTCAGGGCAAAGAACTTGTCATCAGTATTGCCTATTGTCTACCTGCCACTGACCTTTCCCTATTACTAATGTACATCTGCTCTGTGTGAGGCAGACTTCTTGGACTTTTGTTACATCATAGAAAATTTGTGTAAAGTAGGCGCTGTTAAATAGTGACTCATTCGTATGTACCATAAAAATAAATAACCAACTACCTGTGCATATCAAGTGAACACAATGTGACAATCCATTAATAATTCTATATATCCAACATCAAAACATTATTCCATGAAAAATAATAAATGTGAAAGATATTCAAATTCTCAGCCTATAAACAATGAAAAAAAAAAAAAATGGTGCTCTCAAAAAGCTACCACCCATACCATGCCTTTTTTCTTTCATTCATTGGATGCTTCACCTCATGATAAACACATAAATATGCTCACCAAAAATCCCAGGTCCCAGGGACCAAACAGCCTTTCCACAAATCTGAGTTCTTAGATCAGTCAGGAAATCCTCCTCCATCACCTCTCAGATGGCCGATGATAGATATATGAAGGCAAAACAAAAACACCCAGTAATAGTGCAACACTGTTTTATCACATGTTAGCCACCACACACACGTCAATGGTTCTGTTTACCGTAGATGGACAGTAACTGTCCACCTACTGTCTACGCTTTCTTGCTAACCAGTGACGTCACTTCTGGCGACTCCATGGAACACACGCCGCCTGGCTTCTCTGAGCGTCTGGTGAAGGGTGAGCCTGCTATTTGGTCACAACTAAGGAATGCAAGCTGATATGTGGTCTGAGCTGGTGCCGGTCATAGCACCCCATATGTAAGCAGAACCATTCACGTGTGTGTGGTGGCTAATATGTAATAAAACAGTGTTGCAGTATTACTGGGTGTTTTTGTTTTGCCTTCATATATCTATCATCGGCCATCTCAGGGGTGATTGAGGAGGATTTCCTGACTGATCCAAGAACTCAGATATATGGAAAGGCTGTTTGGGACCTGGGGTTTCTAGTGAGTATATTTATGTGCTTAATCACGAGGTGGAGCACCCAATGAATGAAAGAAAGAAGGCACGGTGTGGTGGCAGCTTTTTTAGAGCACCATTTATTTTTTTTTCATTGTTTATTTACTGAGGATTTGATAATCTTTCACATTTATTATTTTTCATTGAATAATTTTTTTGATGTTGGATATATAGAATTATTAATGGATTGTCACATTGTGTTCAATTGATATGAACAGTTAGTTGGTTATTTATGTTATGGTAGATATTAATGAGTCACTATTTAACAGCGCCTACTTTACACAACTTTTCTATCATTTAATGTTATCATATTTAAAGGGGCAGCAGTTAAGGGATATTCCACTAACGGATGAGGAGCCTTCACGGGGTATACAGTTTTCTTACATCATGTCAGTAGGCAGTACATTAGCAACATCACTAATTTGAATCCAAATCTACTGAGACCAGCGGTCAGAGGCTGCAGTGTCTGAAATGTACACAGAAGATATACAGCAATAAGGTGTTTCTAGGCACCCTCAAATGCCAGAAAGTGTTCTGACACTTATCAAGAGGAACTCACATAAAACATACATTTGCCAGGATACTGCTTATGTACATTTAGAAATTTTAGGTGCTCCATATAACACTGCAAATCTTCACTTTTTGAGTTCAGTTCAACTTTAAGAGTGGATGCAGGTGAGTTGAAACCCTCTCCCAAGGACTCACAAGACCTCCATTTTTCAGAACACTCTGCCGGAAATCCAGGCCTTGCTGCCTCCCCCACAGTATATTATACAGTAGATGATCTATTTGCATATCTTATACTATATTATAAATGGAAAATGCAAAAAAAAAGAGAGAGGTCCTCCCATAATCCCCATGAAGAAAAGCAGACTTACCTCCCAGCCAATATTCCCAGTAGAATTTTAAAGAAAATGTGTGCATCAGACCAACAGCGTCTATCCAATGGTCAACTTGTCAGCCTGGCCCTTTAACACATCTGTACATTTAATTGATATATATATATATATATGTAGCACCCTACAAGGTAGGTGCTAGGTAAAAGCATAATGGGCTTTGGCTGCCTAACAGCAGGGCCATGATTTTCAGCTGGGCTGTCATGTCTCCCAGGTGTGGCTGCTGAGAGGGGAGTCTCCCCACTGGCTCCATGAGAGGATTCTCATTGGGCAGTGGAGTAAACCCAATCAGAGACACATTCAGGCCTGTATCTACCCCAGAAGGCAGATTGTGCCGCAGAGGAATTCTGGGAGTTGGTATAAGTTTGAGGGGAACGCATGACGCAGCGTCTTTGGCGGAAAGCAGAGTCCCAGGAGGGGGAGTACGGCTGTCTCCCCTCCTGTCAGAAGGATCGGGTTTCTCGGGTGGTTGCCTGAGAGCTGAGCTGAGCTGCCGAGAGGATCCGGTGTGCCGAGGACCAGAGGAGGAAGAGGGGTTCAGTTCCAGGAAAGCCTTCCAAGGTAGTGAGTACTGTGAACTGCCCCTGGGGGTCTGCCTACTGTAGAGGGGACAACTCCAGTGAAGGTCCCAGGGATCCTGGAGCCTGCAAATGTCAAGGGGGTTGCCTAGTGAAAGGACCCTGAAGTGTTAAGGGGGTTGCCTAGTGAAAGGATGCTGGAAGTGTAGAGGGGGCGCCAGCGATTGGGCCCTGAAGAGTCAAGTATGCAGTGTTAGGAGTTGCAGCAGCACAAGCAGTTATGAGAAGCTACCTCAGTCAGTGAAGGGCTGGAGGGAGTCATACGCAGGACTTTTGAGCTAGACAGAGTGTCAAGAGTCAAGGATTATTACAGTCCTGGATCTTCTGAGTTAACCAAGGAGTTAAAGTCGAAGTTTCAGCACTTTCAGCAGAACAGTATTTCAAGTGCCAGGAAGCGTTGGTCGGAATTCAGCTGGCATCAGGACAGCGCTACCAGGCATATTTTTTACAAAGTGTCCCAGTTAAACCTAGTTGAGCCAGAGGAGTATCCCACTCATTCCCTTCTCCTAGCCCCATTATAAAATAAACAAAACAAACCAAAGATGCCGGAATGGTTATTGTCTCAGCTCTCACACTTGGGTTTTGAACTTCAATGTTTTGGAAGTGTTACCGGTAACAATGGCAGACCCACATCAGACCCAATGCCTGGAAATATTGCTACATTTGGGGGCTCATCCGGGATTTTGCCATTGGTTACTGGGCCGGTTGCCCCTGGCAACGGCAGAAGAAAAAGTCGGAAAAGTCAATTTTTGTGCCTAGAACTGTTGTTCAAATACCAAGCCAAGTGTGAGGCCAGACCTGCCTAGCAGGAGGAGTCATTGCCCAATATGGCGAAAGGGTGGAGACAGCGGGATAATCCAGCCAATCAGGAGTGACCAAGGGGACCCTTTTAATATCTCCTCCTTCAGGTGTGGCTGTGCGGGAGACACATATAGGAGAGAGGATCATGTAGTTCGTGAGCGAAACAAAGAGTGTACCCTCTATCACTGCCACCATGGGGGAAGACTCTGCCAGGCAGAACCCAGAGCAGATCAACCAGCCCAATCCATCCCTAGTCTGGGACACCAGTATCCGGATGGTATCGGTCGGCGGACTTGCGCTGTACACAAACATGGGTCCAGTGTGGGCATTGTGGTTATCTGCTGCTACGGGTAGAAAAGAGTGAGGACCAACCCAAGAAGTTATGTGTTACATGGGAATCAGGCCTCACACAGGAGGTGACTGGGACTGAATCCAAGTTCCTCCACAGAGGCAGGAGGGGCATGTTGCGTCTGATGATGCAGTTAGAGGCCCTGCCAGCAGTCAGTGGGCCTGTAATATGTGGAAGGGGGACTCGGTCGCAGAGTTCGATTGGGAGGGGATCCATGCCTGCACCGGTGACTGGAGGGTGGCCGGAGGACATAACTACCTCAGCATCCATGGCAGGATCCGCCCCTATTAGCATCCAGCAGCCTGAAAAGCCTAGAGTAATTCAAGCCTTACCCACCAGCACTAGTAGTGAGGGAGAAAAATGCCCTGTACCCATCGGGTCCCCGTCCTTTCAGTACAAGTACGGATCAATAGAAGAGGGGATTGATGATTGGGGGTCCATGAATGAAACCGAGTGGGACTAGGAATCAGAAGCTGGGAGCAGCTCCCCAGGTCCTGACGTGTCAGTAACAGTTGACAGAGAGGTTTTGGAAGCCATGGAGAGGGGGGGACTTGGCTCAGAAATTGGGGTCCTGTGACGCTTATGTTGAAAGGATCCCAGACCTCACCCCTCCAGGAAACATTGCCAGGGCCAGAGACCAGAACACGACCTATGAGAATATGATACAAAGAGTGTACACTCCATTTTCTTCAAAGGGGAGAGGTAACAGGAGGACTCTCCCCTGGCTGTCCTGCATGCAGAGATGGTTACAGAAGAAAGTGGCACTCGAATATGGGTATGACTATCTGTATGCACTCAGAGAGGTGATGTTGATGGTGAAAAAATTCCGGGACTTTTGGTGTGATGAAATTTTTTGGGATTTCCTGTTTGTCCCCAAGCCACACAGGGAGTCCCCAGAAGAGAAGTTAAAGGAAAAGTGTGAAAGATCAGTGGAACTTTGGGCGCTCCATTTACATAGACAGAGTGGAGGTCCGTCACCCAGAGGGATCAGGTCATGCCTGGTCCATCAGAGTCAAGAATGAGCAAGGTGTATATGTTCAGGTCCCTCACCCTGACTATTATATTTGAGGGAAGCAAGTGTCTCGTCTAAAAATTTCAAGAGCAAGAAAAACTGTGTTGGCCGGCTAGCTATCACAACTGACCAAGGAACTTTAAAAGTATAATGCTGAATTCACAAGTTTGAAAGTGTTCAAGTTTAATGCAGACCTTTGGGCCATCGGGCCAAAAGTTGAACCAGAGGAGTATCCCACTCATTCCCTTCTCCCAGCCCCATTATAAAATAAACAAAACAAACCAAAGATGCCGGGATGGTTATTGTCTCAGCCCTCACACTTGGGTTTTGAACTTCAATGTGTTGGAAGTGTTACCGGTAACAATGGCAGACCCACATGAGGCCCAATGCCTGGAAATATTGCTATATATATATATATATATATATATATATACACACATACACAGTATCTCACAAAAGTGAGTACACCCCCCACATTTCTGTAAATATTTTATTATATATTTCATGTGACAACACTGAAGGAATTAAACTTTGCTACAATGTAAAGTAGTGAGTGTACAGCTTGTATAACAGTGTAAATTTGCTGTCCCCTCAAAATGACTCAACACACAGCCATTAATGTCTAAACCGCTGGCAACAAAAGCGAGTACACCCCTTAGTAAAAATGTCCAAATTTGGCCCAATTAGCCATTTTCCCTCCTCGGTGTTATGTGTCTCATTAGTGTTACAAGGTCTCAGGTGTGAATGGGGAGCAGGTGTGTTAAATTGCCAAGACCCTGAAACTGAGCTGCAGCATTGTGGCCAACACCATACAGCGGTTTAACAGGACAGATTCCACTCAGAACAGGCCTCGCCATGGTCGACCAAAGAAGTTGAGTACACATGCTCAGCTTCAAAACGGTTGTCTTTGGGAAATAGACATATGAGTGCTGCCAGCATTGCTGCAGAGGTTGAAGGGGTGGGGGGTCAGCTTGTCAGTGATCAGACCATACGCTGCACACTGCATCAAATTGGTCTGCATGGCTGTCATCCCAGAAGGAAGCCTCTTCTAAAGATGATGCACAAGAAAGCCCGCAAACAGTTTGCTGAAGACAAGCAGACTAAGGGCATGGATTACTAGAACCATGTCCTGTGGTCTGATGAGACCAAGATAAACTTATTTGGTTCAGATGGTGTCAAGCGTGTGTGGTGGCAACAAGGTGAGGAGTACAAAGACAAGTGTGTCTTGCCTACAGTCAAGCATGGTGGTGGGAGTGTCATGATCTGGGGCTGCATGAGTGCTGCTGGCACTGGGGAGCTACAGTTCATTGATGGAACCATGAATGCCAACATGTACTGTGACATACTGAAGCAGAGCATGATCACCTCTCTTCAGAGACTGGGCCGCAGAGAAGTATTCCAAAATGATAACGACCCCAAACACAGTTCCAAGACAACCACTTCCTTGCTAAAGAAGTTGAGGGTAAAGACGATAGACTTGCCAAGCATGTGTCCATACCTAAACCCTATTGAGCATCTGTGGGGCATCCTCAAATGGAAGGTGGAGGAGTGCAAGTTCTTTAACATCAACCAGCTCCATGATGTTGTCATGCAGGACTGGAAGAGGACTCCAGTGACAACCCGTGAAGCTCTGGTGAACTCCATGTCCAAGAGGGTTAAAGCAGTGCTTCAAAATAATGGTGGCCACACAAAATATTGTCACTTTGGGTCCAATTTGGACATTGTCACTTATGGGTGTACTCACTTTTGTTGCCAGAGGTTTACACATTAATGGCTGTGTGTTGAGTTATTTTGAGGGGACAGCTAATTTAAACTGTTATACAAGCTGTACACTCACTACTTTACATTGTAGCAAAGTGTCATTTCTTCAGTGTTGTTACATGAAAAGATATAATAAAATATTTACAAAAATGTGAGGGGTGTACTCACTTTTGTGAGATACTGTATATATTAGGATCTATGTTGTATAAATATGTGTATTAAAAAAATACAGAAGAAAAAAATGGAAATGTATCATCTAGGAATTCATAAAGAATTTTTAGCTTTGGAGAGAGTAAACTTTGCTTTGGCAACAAGGCAGAGCTACATTTTGGATCTCACACGTTGTCCTTTAATTCTTAAGTAGTTCACCTGCGTAGGCATATGCGGGCACAATGCCATCAAACAC
The DNA here is from genome assembly GCF_965119305.1 of Pelophylax lessonae. Taxonomy (NCBI): domain Eukaryota; kingdom Metazoa; phylum Chordata; class Amphibia; order Anura; family Ranidae; genus Pelophylax; species Pelophylax lessonae. Next base: position 303,076,558 of record NC_138770.1, read on the forward strand.
AAATATGCACAGCAGTGCCCACACTGTGTTTGTTCACAGGTTTTATTGCATATGAGGTTTTTTATCCTCTGCAGCAATACAATGTGGGCTGTCCCTATTTTCTCTTTTGCAAAAGTGGACCTTTATTTATGGTTTCTAATCCAGCCAAAGAAGATCACAGGTATCACATCACAAAACCTGAACTTTTAAACTTTGGACATCAGACAAAAAAGTATTGCTTCACATTGTATACAGAGTTCATTTCACAAACACACCACACTTTCACAGGACCGCCCCAGGCAGAGTTTGTACCTTGTTTGAATTCAGCTTTTTGTTTATCCAGGTAGTTGAACAACACAGTGCTCCAGGTGTAAAAAACATACTTTTATAGAACCCCACCTTTTAATGTACGGTATGTTCAAACCATCCTCCTCCCATAAGATCTGTATTATACTCCTCAAAACAAAATCAGGAATGTCACACTTGCCCCAAATGCACTCTGCCTGTCAGTAGTACTGTGGCTGCAGAAAAAAATTTCTAATTATATTGACCTATGTGGAACATTCAATGCATCTTCATCCCTATAAAAAGTACGATGCTATCACTGTCTAGATAATGTATTAGCAAGAAAAACTGATGCAATAAGTGGATCATTTGTACCAACCTACATCAATACTGCAATCTCTTTGTTGCCTGTAATCTGCCATATCAATGTGTCTTAAAAAAAAAAAAATCAGTGCTGTGTATGCTGAGAACAAGAAAAACCCTAACACACATTTTGTGATTGTTTACAAAGCTCAACGAGTCATATCGCAGTTGAGCAATCCCTTTGAGTGTTTGCGAAATGCTCTTCAGGATAAAGTTTAGGTGTTCTAATACGTCAGCCAGTGGTACAACCCAGTTATCTCCCATATTATTTTACATGTCATGGATGATGCTTGAGCCCAGCTACAGACTACATTTGGAAATTCCACAGTCCTTGCAGGCATTTCATGCTCTCTAATAGACAAAGATTGCTTTTGGGGATGTTGTTATTTTTGGGATGTGTACATAGTACAAAGAACTATGTAAAACTATCTCTTAGGGCAGTGTTTTTCAACCTTTTTTCAGTCAAGGCACCCTTTAAAATTCCACACAATCTTGAGGCACCCCATTCTAAAATGTAAAAAACTAAACTAATAGTTTTGCATAATATAGCAACATCCACATGCGTTGGACACCCAAAATTAGCGGAGTTTTATTCTTCCAAAGCAAATAATCCTTTGCACACTGGTACTGATTAGTATTCCAATATTTTTCTTCTCTCTCAGTTTCTCTCCCTCAATCAGCTAAAGTGACCCTGGTGCTGAAGAAGAGGGGCAGAGGAGGGCAGGTGGCTGATGTCCTCCTTATTTACTGATGACATAATTAATTGTTAGGACACTGGCGGCTAGAAGGTTGTAATGATGCACAATTAAAACCTGTGGCTTTGTGTAACCATTAGACAGGCTTAATCCACCCACTGACTTGTATAAAGTTTTTTGGCAATTTCTAGGTATTTTGCCAAGGCACCCCTGAAGACACCTGAAGGCTGCCTTAGGGAATTCTGACATGCCTTTAAAGGAGACATGGTAACTACAAGGCTTGTACATCTATCACAATTTTACACAATCAATCAGTTTATATGGCATTGAAGCAAATTAACACTTTATGAATAATTTTAAATCATAGTGGAGCCTTACTTAACTATGTTGGCCAAAAAATATCACAATCCCTGTGAAAAAAGACGGACTGGTTTACCAGAATAAAATAGTTCAATGGACTCTATTGTGAAAGTCACTAGTTGTGTTACTCAAAAATAATTCCACTCAACACTGAAATATCAGAAATTTACTTGAAACCAATAATTCCTGTTTTTGATGCAAAGTCGGAAGTTTTTTAGTGTGTATACCAGTGTACAGAAGGTTACCAATAATACCAATAGCAGATCCAGTTATATTTACCTTGGATAATCCTATAGAGACAGAATCTACTACCTACGAGTCACAAATTGTTGACCAATAATCAACCTACATAGTTACATAGTTACATAGTTAGTGAGGTTGAAAAAAGACATAAGTCCATCCAGTTCAACCTATGATGTGTGTGTGTTTGCTTTTAACCGTACATTGTATACCCCTGTATGTTGTGGTTTTTAAGGTGTCCATCCAATAGTTTTTTGAAACTATCAATGCTCCCTGCTGATACGACTGCTTGTGGAAGAGAATTCCACATCCTTACTGCTCTTACAGTGAAGAACCCCTTACGCACTTTAAGGTTAAACCGCCTTTCCTCAAGTTTTTCTGACAGAACAAGAAATTCCTTTTGGTCATGATGCTTCAGCCCCTGTCATAATGCATACTATGTAAAATCGAGTATCCTAGTAAAAGAATGCATTTCAAACTATCTTGTTCTATGTATTCTATGTTCATTGTAGAATTGGCCTCCTTCATACTCTTGAAGAAGTGAATTTTATTTCCGGGAAATGCTTTGAGTTAAGTCTTCAATCGCTCTGTTGAAAGATAATACATGGTAATGGCATAATTACTTATCTAGTTGTTGCATGTAATAGATATGAGTACTTGAAAAGCAGATAAGTTAGGGACAATTTTAAATATTGAGGCAAATTTGCATTAAAAATCTACACCGTGAGCAATATGCTTTTATGTTATTTTATTATGGTGTCAATCAAAATGGTAATATTTTATTGTGAAGGTTTAGTTGGGTACCAAAAAAGTCCATTTTTATCTTGTATGGCAGAACAAGAAAGCCAGAAACCTGCCCCTGATTTTATCAATCATCATTATCTTTAGACATATACAGTGCTTATATTATGACAGAATTATATACGGAACTGTATTCTTAGCAGTGCCTTTGACTTGAAAAGTAAAAAAGGGAGGTGAAGATTGAACTTGACTTGCCTAGTCTTGTCTAGGTACAGCCTACTTTCTTAGAGAAAATGATTCAATGTTGCAGTTATAAAATAAAGATATTCTTAGCAGATTTCTGTGATAAGATATAATGACAAATGCCACAATATAAAATAGCAGCAGACTTATAGACATGAAGAAATGTCAGTATTAATATTCTTGGCTTTGACTTAATTGATTGATGAGCTTTCTCAAAAATTCAGTTTAACTGATCTATCTTTTTTAATAGAACTTTATCTAAAATGAATATTGAAATAAATCAGATAGACAGGAACGTAAAAAATATGTTCAGTTTTTGCTCAACTGTATATTTTTATGAAAAACAACACCATTTTTAGATTTTGGAATATTTATACATCTATTCCAAGGTTGACATTATGTTACACTATTTTATACCCAAACAGTGAAGCCTTGAAGCTTTTTACCAGGGACAATTTTTATAAACAGCAATAAAAAAAAGGAAACTTACGTAAGCATGAAATGATTAAAGGTCCTTCATTCTGATGCATTGCTGAGAGTTTGGTAAAGACCCTCTACCAAATTAGCTGATGTATCTTGGTTGGGTGTGATTAACAGAATATTCTAGCAAACAGTACAGCGGGCTGGAATCACTTTCACTCTCTGGCTGACTTGAAAAAAGGAAGTACAGTTATATTTTTTGTTTTGTACTTATTTTCTGGGTATGAGACCTCTTTAAAAGCAAAATTGAAAACTTCAGATAATAGTTTAGAAATTAAGGAATAAAATTATTCCTTAAAAAATGTATACTTTTTGTGAGATTTGGCATATCTGTAATCTACTATATAGATTGTTTAAAAAAAAAAAATCTCTTGTTTTGATAAAAAAAAAATATATATATATATATATATGCTGCACCAGGCAGTTTTTAAAGTCAAGTTATTAACCACTTAACCTCTGGAAGGTTTTGCCCTTTACATGACCAGGGCATTTTTAGCTATTCTGACTACACTACTTTAACTGACAATTGCACTGTCACTGTACGCAAATGAAATGGATATCATTTTTTTCACACACAAAGAGCTTGCTTTTGGTGGTATTCGATCACTACTGAGTTTTTTTATCCTATGAATGAAAAGAAATTGAAAAAATAACCAATATTTTCTACTTTTATGTATAAAACATATTCATTAAAAATAAAAAAATCAAATTTCTTCATAAATGTAGACCAACATTTATTGTGCTGCATGTCTTTGGTAAAAAGAATCCCAATAAGTGTAGAAGTGTAGAAAAAATGTGTTTCTGTGAATAATTTCAAAGATTCCTCTGATTGGGAGAAGTGGACAGATGATGTCATGATCTGGGCTACAACTGGCAAAAATGCTATGTTGTCTTTCTTGTAACATTTTTAGCAGTACTCATTGCCCAGATGCCCATTGATCAACATCCTACTTCTACAGGTATTAGCTCATTGTCTTTTTGCCCCTGAATCTGTACAAGGCCTGAAATCAGACTACAATTGGCAATGCTCTTAGGTATACTGCAATAGGGTTTTGTGTTCTTACATGAAAGACTGTGGGGGAGATTTTTTAATCTTTATTTAAAGGTTTGCATCAGAAAATATTTAGGGCCAATTCACACCACATGCAGTCCAGTGTATTTTTTTTCTGCGTCAAAAATGCATGGAAAGTGTGTTTTAGGGTTTCGAAAGGCATGGTTCACACCAGTGCAGTCAGTTCCTGGGCGTTTCAGTTCCAGAAAAAAAGTAAAACATGCTGCATTTTTCACTCACTGGATTGTACTGGAGCATGGTAAAAATGCATAAAAATGCACCTGAATGCACTGGAAGGCATACAAAACGCACCAGACCCCAGTACAGTGAAAAAAAAAACAGGCAAAAAGAAGAACAAAAGCATCTGGAAATGCATCAAGAATGCACCGGAACGTGCATGCAGAAATGCATCTGGAACGGATCTGGAGTGCGTTTTTTGTGGTGTCAACCAACCCTAAAACATTGATACACAACTATCAAATGCATGTTCAAAGTAAGTACAAGGCAATGCTTCAAAAGTAAGGGAGATTTGCTAAAACTGGTGCACATAGAATCAGATGCAGCTGTGCATACTAATCAATCAGCTTCCAGTTTTTATTGTCATATCTTTACTGAATAAGCTGAAGTTAGAAGCTGATTGGTTACTATGCACAGCTGCACCACATTTTGTGTGCACCAGTTTTAGTAAATCTCCCCCTTTATGTCACTTTAAAAGACTGTATTGTTTCTTTTAGCAACAGAAGGGCAGATCATTTGATTAGCTGAAGGGATCCAATGCCCAAGGACAGTACTCTGGTAGCATTTGGGAGGGGCAACTCACAGTAGCTGGGACTTCCAGAGAAGGTGTGTACTATTATGCTCTTACCAAGTTGCCTGCACACATGTTCTGACAGTGGAGGGCCTCTCACTGGCTGAAGATCACTTGCCCAGCTACATTTGGCTTATCAGGTGGGGCCTTTCTGAGTGGCTGATTGTAGAGCTGGTAGACCATTAATGAATTGCAGGCATAAACAATGGGCTATAGGTCACAACCTTTAAATCACTGACAGCATTAGATGCTACAAATGTAAATTAATATTAGACCAAAAAATAAAAACCTTTGGATGTCCACTTTTAATGAAAAATCTCTTTTTAGCATGTATTGTCTGAAATAATACAGTAATCACTATGTGTATGCAGTAGCTATGCTTCTTATAATAGGGAGGATTGGTACATTTATTTGTAGCATTATTTGTAGCATTTGTAGAATGTTTAAATGACTTTATGTATACATTTTCTTGCAAAGATGGCACTGTATACTGGACAGCCAATGTAGATGGCATTGTTAGGGCCTACTGCAAGGGTCTTCAAACTATGGCCCTCCAGCTGCTCAGGAACTACAATTCCCATCATGCCTAGTCATGTCTGTGAATGTCAGAGTTTTACAATGCCTCATGGGATGTGTAGTTCCGCAACAGCTGGAGGGCCGTAGTTTGAGGATCCCTGGCCTACTGTATACTACTCTACTTTCAGTAAATCCATGTTTTACTTTCTTTTGATAGTTATTTTTACTGTTTTTTTCTGTTGAAATATAATATTTTCATGTAACAGTAGCTGTTCCAATATTATGAACTCCAGTTTTCAGATTTACAAATGGTATACATCAGTATGGTTGTGTTTCCTAGTTTTCTTGGTGACAAAATCAAGGTTCTAAACTGATAACTGTTCTTCTAGCTGCAAGGACACAAAGCAGTACTGTCAGTTATGACTATTGCTTTCTTCCCAGCAGATGGGAAAGGTCTATAAAGCTTTGGCTGTGCATTACTGTAATTATTTTCTTATACTTCATCTTATAAATGATCCATGGTACCCCTGTATAGTGAAATGCTGTGCTCACTGTTTTAGTTCTGGGCGTTCATATGTTACCTTTTCTGGACAACTGGCCTGGCTAATGTGTCATGTCTACTATTTCAGTCTACAATCTCAACACCTTACATTAATGCTGATGGATAGCTCTGTAGATAGCCCTAATGCCATCTTTACCAAGTCAGTAGCATGCACTGTGACCTCAATTCTTCATCTCTAATTACTTATCCATCTTTGTAAACAAGGAACACAACATTTTCCATACACTTTAACAAAATGATGGTGAAAAAAGTACCTACCAATAGAATTTAATAGTGGACGTTTTACTGACATTTTACTGAAACAGCATTAGCATCATTATTTTTTTTTTATATATATATTCTGCAGAGGTTAACCACCTGATAATTTCTTTTATATTTTTGTCCCTCTATTGTTCAAATCTCTGTGATTGAGGTCCTGTGTTCACACACCTGCTGTGGCAATTATGAAAGAGTCCCATTCTCCTTGTGTGATTCTGTAATTATTTTAAGTTCGGAATACTCAAAATGCAGCATAGTAGGGAGTTATGGTAGCAAGATCTCATTACTAGAGTATCCAAGACATAAATGAAGCCGGGGCTGACATACTCCATGAAGATTCTTCTATAACTAACTATTAATTTTGGGTGGACTGCCTCTTAAAAGTAATAAAAAGCCTTTCAATACAAAATATAAACTGATAATGGACTAGTTGTTATTTTTTTTTCACAAAGTTGTTATTAAATGTATGTACTTAATGCATAATACATTGATATATGATATAATATTTGAGGTATGGGTAAATGCATACATTTTCCCAGGGTAAGACAAGACCTTTGTTCCAGAATTCACCACCTGCTGAAGATAAGCAAATGTTACTGAACTTGTTGGCTTCTTCAAACTATATGTAACGGAGGGAGCAAATACTTTGTTACTCCACTTTGCAGTGGTTTTAGCAAGGGACAGAACCAAAAAACTCTAGCAGGGAGCTATGCTACTGGAGTTACCAAGAGATAAAGGAAGTGGGAAATTCAGCCTATTAGTGGCCATTCATAATTTAAATAAAAAATAATTTACAGCTCTTTGGGTTATTTAAACCAGGAAAGGGTCACATTTGACCAGAGGCATAGCTTGAAGCTTGTGGGCCCAATGCAAAGGTTGACCTGGAGCCTCCCTATACCACCTGCCTCTTCCACCATATGCCCACTCCCCCCACCAACCCAGTGATGATATGTTCCCTCACCTTCCTGGTAATGACATGCTTTCCCACCTTCCTGGTAATTACATGACCCCCTTCCCCCACCATCTTAATAATGACATGCCACCCATCCCCACAATCCAGGTAATAACATGCTCCCCTCCCCCCTGGTAAGAACATGCCCCCCTGGTAATGACATCCACCCATTAATGACTTCCCCCCCCCCCACACGATCCTGGTAATTACATGGTCCCCTTCACCCATCATCTTGGTAATGACATGACACCCCTCCCCCCACTATCATGGCAATTACATGGCCCACCCTCCCCTTAACCCACCATTATGGTAATGACATGGCCATCCAGCACCATCCCCCCGACCAATACACAAATTGACAAAAAAAATCTGGGGGCCCTGGAGCCTGAAGCCCTTTGGGCCCATCAGGAGGTGTTAAGGGATCTTTTAAATAACTTTTCTGACTGGAAGTGTTGGCAGGCCAGGTGCTGTGGGGGGCAGTGTGTCTGTTCCAAGCTGTTCCCACATGAGAGGACACTCCTCGCAGAGCAGTGTTTCTCTTACCTAAGTTACAGTGGTCCTGTCCCGAATCTCAGGCGGTGCTCTCCAGTCTCCTCCTGCCTTGCTCTGTTCTGTGTGGCAGAGAAGCCACTCACTGTCCCCCTGCCATTGTCAGGACACTGCCAGCAGTGAGCACCAAATTTCCCTGTCCCAGGCTGCTCAATCATGATCCTTGGAGGAAAGTCAGGCACACGTGGCTTTTCTCCAGCCAATGAGAGAGGAGGGAGGGGTGTGGACTGGAGTTTGAGGAGAAGGCAAACTGATAGCTTGGGACTGGATTACAGCGCTTGGATGGGGCCCTGGAAGATACAAGGTGGATCGGACCTGGATTCTGTCTCCTGGATTTTGTTGGAGAAAAATGCAGCATGTAAGATGACAGCAGGGAGCCACAAGCCCCTTGGAGCTAAACACTGGGTTATAATGGCAACCCCTGTGAGCTCTTATCCTAAGCCCATGCTTTTGACACATTTAATATTAAACAGCACTCCTTGAAAAAAGTTTAAATAAACTAGAAAAGGTGCTGCATCTTGGAGTGTAGTGATTCATTTTCTTTTCTGACTGATTTGCTGGAGTGCAATGCACCAGAAAGGCTGAAGGGATTTTGCAGTTCAGTCTGTGGGTGAGCCATTTATACATACCTTCTAGTGGAGCCTGTAGCTGGCCAGCTAAGACCTGTCCTAGGTTGCTAATATGACATATGGCACTTTTCCACTGCAAGTACCGGCTAGTACCGGCTCGGCTCTACTCTGCCCTGCTTGGCCTGGTTTGCTTTTCCACTGCGGTACCGCATGGTACGTGTTGGAACGGTTCGGTACGGTACGGTATAGGTTTGCTTTTCCACTAAAGTAGTACTAAAGTTAAGTGGGTGGGATAACAACGGGGTGGGTGTGATTCTCTGACCAATCAGTGGCTAGTAGTGACTGCATGCAAAGGATTGTGGGATATGGTACCAGTTTGGTACCTGTTGGAACCACAATCGAGTAGGTACTGTTTTTTCAGAGCCGTACCATACCGTACCGTTCGGTTCCATGCAGTGGAAAAGCAAACCTATACCGTACCGTACTGAACCGTTCCGACTCTATACCATGCGGTACCGCAGTGGAAAAGCACAAAAGCGTGCCGAACCGGTACGGTTCCATGCAGTGGAAAAGCGCCATTACATGTACATACAGCTAGACCTGTTAATAACCTTAATACAGTACATATGTTTATATGTGAGAGACAAGAGCAGAGTTATTTACTGTGACTTTATGTTTGGATGTCATATAACAATTGTATATTGTGTTCACAGAAGCAAAAAGAAAATATGCCTTTAAGATTCATTACATGACAGTAAAGGTAAGCTCAGACACAGCAGAATTGAAACCAGAAAGCATAGAGTTAAACTTTTTTACTCATCAGGAGTTTTGACCAATCACAGCCAATCTCACACTGAGCAAGAGTTTTGGCCAATCACAGCCAGCATTACACCCATTTTTGTCTGAGAAATCCCCCAGCACACTAGCTAGAATTCTTTACACCAGAGAGAGGACATCTGGGCAGACACAGGTCCAGTCAGAGTTCAGTTTTATGGAAGCAAGTGGCCAAATATTTCCACCAAACGTCCCTACAAACTTCAAACTCAAATTCAAACTCAAACATCATAGCAAATGTTCCAGCAATAGCAAACAGCAATATAAAGCAAGTAAAACTATTGATTAAGCATCATATATACCTCTCAGAGAGATCATAAAGTGTTTAAACAATTTAAAGTGAGAGTACAGATACTGAAGAGAGAAACATATCCACCATTTTATGTAGAATGACAAGACTGAACAGTTGAACGGCCATTTTGTTATACTTTATTTAACACGTGTTTGTACATGGACTTCTGCTGCAAAAGTGTCAGTGTTATATATGAAGAAAAGTTGAAGTTAATAAAGAAGATACCTTAAGAGTTTGGTGTGCTCTCTAAACCTACTGCTTCCATAGAACAGCGCTAGAGGAATTACAGAGTAATAGACAGTCTGGTTGGATTAAAAAAGTCAGAGATATCAAAATTCTTCAAATGCCACAGCGCATAAGGCACTTCATAGTGCTGCGCCTGCCACAGAGCCACTTCCTAAAAAAAGCTTTATCAAAGTTTTTTTTGCATTGTTGTCAATGATGACATTTAAAAAACTATTCTGTAATAGTTTCCTATAAATCACACTACATAACTTCACACATAGCTATTCCATAACTTTACAAACAGCTAATAAACTTTATGTTTATGCCTAACCTAGTACCAAGAACATTCTTTCTTTGAGAGTTCCTGACATCACATAACTGCATGTCTTGTTCTGAACAGAGTGTTGTAATTTTGTTCTGCAAGGACGTATAAACCAATAATATCTACAAGCATTCATGTGCATGTCTCTCTTCAAATAGAATATAACCAGTGTAACATTCCTTTTTACAAATGAAAAAATGAGAGTTACAATAATTCTGTTCTACCTATATCTTAGACTGAATTAATGGAGTGCACATGCTTCTATTACTTAGCGTATTTATGTATATACTTGTAAATATACAGTATTTACTGTATATACTGTACATTAGTGATGGACGAACATCTGACGGGACGGTTCGCGAACGGTTCATGCAAACTCGCTCAAATGTTGCGGTTCGCGGCGGGTCCCATTCATTTTAATGGCAGGCGAACATGAAAAACCTCCAGGTCATATTTGCAGCCACAAAATACTTACTAGCTGTGCACACATAGTCCCACAACATGGACACTGACATACCAGAAGTATTGCTATTGGAAAAGTTGTCATAAAATGTATATTTTTTTTTCAGGCAAAAAAATTTTTTTTTTTTTCTAAATCAGCCAGAACTGACAGCAGCCGGTAAATACATGTCAAATATATATAGGGTCCATTCATACATCTGTAAAATGGGTCCGCATCTGTTCCACAATTTAGAGGAACATTTACAGAACCATTGATTTTCAATTCCAGTCTGAAAAATTAGGCATTCACAGGATAAAGAAGTAAGTGTTGGCCAGTACAGGCCCAAAAAAATTAGCCAACAAGCATCACCTGACAGCAAAGAACTTTGTATTCTGTGGCTGGAGGCACATTAGGCATTCACAGGATACAGAATTAAGTGTCGGCCATTACAGGCCCCAAAAATTAGCCGACAGATGTTCACCTGACAGCAAAGAACTTTGTATTCTGAGGCTGGAGGCACATTAGGCATTCACAGGATACAGAATTAAGTGTCGGCCATTACAGGCCCCAAAAATTAGCCGACAGGTGTTCACCTGACAGCAAAGAACTTTGTATTCTGAGACTGGAGGCACATTAGGCATTCACAGGATACAGAATTAAGTGTCGGCCATTACAGGCCCCAAAAATTAGCCGACAGGTGTTCACCTGACAGCAAAGAACTTTGTATTCTGTGGCTGGAGGTACATTAGGCATTCACAGGATAAATAAGTGTCGGCCATTACAGGCCCCAAAAATTAGGCATTCAACAGACAAAAAAGGCCTTTTATGCCGCTGTATTTACCTAAGACAGGGACCATGAATTGTTATGGTTAGTGGCAGATATTTGTGGGCTGTCATGAGGAATTTGAATCAAACATGGTCTACTGGTCACATGTGTTGAATTCCTCCGAGATCCATGCTTTATTCATTTTTATAAATGTGAGGTAGTCAACACTGTTGTGAGCTAGGCGAGTGCGCTTATTGGTCACGATCCCCCCTGCTGTATCTGTACATAGGATGACAATAAGCCATACGCTCCATAGAGTTTGGCTTTATGGAAGAGTGGCCAGAAGAAAGCCATTACTTTCAGCAAAAAAAAATGGCACGTTTTGAGTTTGGGAAAAGGCATGTGGGAGACTCCCAAAATGTATGGAGGAAGGTGCTCTGGTCTGATGAGACTAAAATTGAACTTTTCAGCCATCAAAGAAAACGCTATGTGTGGAGCAAACCTAACACATCACATCACCCAAAGAACACCATCCCCACAGTGAAACATGGTGGTGGAAGCATCATTCTGTGGGAATTGTTTTTGGCAGCCGGGACTAGGAAACTGGTCAGAGTTGAGGGAAAGATGGATGGTGCTAAATACAGGGATGTTCTGTAAATTAAATGATGCAAATCCTCAAACAATCCAGGTTGTGAGGCAACTAAACACAAAAAAAAAAATGCCAATGGGGTGAATACTTTTGCAAGGCACTGTACATAAAGGTTTAGCCAGTTTACCTGCCAACAGAATTATATTGGGCAACTCTATGAACTAGACTCTTCTGCCACATATTCAAGTCCTGCCCCCTCCTTGTGAAAATACTACAGGTGAGTAATATAAGCTAGTCCAGGATGCTTGCCAGCTTGTGAGAAATTGCTAGTATCCTTTGCCACTGAACGCCCTTAGGGCATGTTGTAGGGTTTGTAATAAGAACAAGTCCTGCTACTCCAGGTGATTAAACACAGCTGTGGTGTCTACTTCCTAAGCTTTTGGTATGGGGTGCACGCCCTGTCACTGCTGCAGACACATATGAAAATGAAAAGGATTGGACAGCTGCACACCCATATGATGCATACAAAAATGTATTGACAAACATCAATAAAAACATGGCACAATTGGCATATCAGCAGGGAAGAAGGGAGGTGAATGCATTTCACACGTTAAACGTGCTTTGTCAAAACAATACAGGACACAACAATCATGCACATATACTGAAAAAATTATAAATGCAACACTTGTTTTTGCCCCCATTTTTCATGAGCTTAACTCAAAGATCTAAGAAAACCAGGATTCACCTGTGAAGAGAACACTTCTCCAAAGTGCCAGACACCATGGAATGTGAGCATTTGCCCACTCAAGTCGAGTATGATGACAAACTGCAGTCAGGTCGAGACCCCGATGAGGATGACGAGCATGCAGATGAGCTTCCCTAAAGACAGTTTCTGACAGTTTGTGCAGAAAATCTTTGGTTATGCCTTTGGAGACGGCTTATGGTAGAGAAATGAACATTCAATTCACGGGCAACAGCTCTGGTGGACATTCCAGCAGTCAGCATGCCAATTGCACACTCCCTCAAAACTTGTGACATCTGTGGCATTGTGCTGTGTGATAAAACTGCACATTTTAGAGTGGCCTTTTATTGTGACCAGCCTAAGGCACACCTGTGCAATAATCATGCTGTCTAATCAGCATCATGATATGCCACACCTGTGAGGTGGATGGATTATCTCGGCAAAGGAGAAGTGCTCACTAACACAGATTTAGACAGATTTGTGAACAATATTTGAGAGAAATAGGCCTTTTGTGTACATAGAAGAAATCTTAGATCTTTAAATTCAGCGCATAACCAATGGGGGCAAAAACAAAAGTGTTGGGTTTATAATTTTGTTCAGTATATATATATATATATATATATATATATATATATATATATATAGTAAATATCACATGGTTACGCATCAACATGAGTTGATGGGATCCAAGAGCTTCAATCAGCTGTTCCGCTTCACATGAAGAGCAAGCCATCATAAAAAACTATTTTTATGCATATATTTAACTACTATGAGATTATCTTTATCCCCATCCAATCCAATCTCCACAAGTTCAAATATAGTGAATTAGAAGGTTTTAATCATAAAAGTGAGTCAAATGCCCACAAAGTTCAAACCCTCTGGAATTTTCATTTGGAGAAAAAATATCCAATAAACCTCACGTTTACAGAGAATTCCAAAACTGTCTCCACCTCCCCTGGGGGTGACAACCTTCCTAATTCCCTCTATCTGTAACAAAGTGGTGTCACCTCTATGAACTTCATTAAAATGTCTAGCAACACTAGTGCCATGAACCTTTTCAATATAAACATGATTGTGCAAACGATCTCGAAGCCTCTCCGTTGTGTGACCCACATATTGGATTGCACACTTTTTAAACAAGTAATCAAATATATCACATTTCTAGTGTTGCAATAAATAAAGGTCTTGTTTTTGAAGGTCCTGCAATTCGCCGTGGAACGAAAATGGTCACTTTTCATAAGCCGAGGGCAACATGGGCAGCGAACAACACCTACAAAATCCAGCCACGTACCAGACCGATTACAGGAGCTAAAATCACTGGGGGACAAGGTATTGGCCAATGATGTTGCCTGTTGTGACACTGATTTAACCACTTAAGCCCCGGAAGATTTTACCCCCTACCTGGGCAGGCCCTATTTTGCGATTCGGCACTGCGTGAATTTAACGGACAATTGCGCGGTCGTGCGATGCTGTACTCAAATGAAATTGACGTCCTTTTTTTCCCACAAACAGAGCTTTCTTTTGGTGGTATTTGATCACCTGTGCGATTTTTACTTTTTGCGCTATAAACAAAAAAAGAGCGACAATTTTGAAAAAATAACAATATTTTTCACATTTTGTTATATGAAATTTCCCCCAAAAAATGTAAAAATCTATTTTTTTTAACATTTTAGGCCAATTTGTTTTCTGCTACATATGTTTGGTAAAAAATTTGCAATAAGCGTATTTTGATTGGTTTGCGCAAAAGTTATTGCGTTTACTAACTAAGGAAAATATTTTTGTCATTTTTATTGTTTTTTTTTTTAACGAGTAATGGTGGCGATCTGCGATTTTTTTTTGCTGGACTGCGACATTGCGGCGGACAGATCGGACCCTTGACTGACATTTTTGACACTTTTGGGGGTACCAGTGACATTACTACAGTAATCAGTGCTATACATATGCACTGTTACTGTAAAAATGACACTGGCAGGGAAGGGGTTAACTTTATTGGAGAGGCAGGGGTTAAATGTGTCCCTAGGGGCATGTTTCTAACTGTAAAGGGGCGTGGCTTTTCGTGTAACCACAGAGATATATGAGCCTACATAGCAGGACCGTATGATCTCTGCAGTTACACAAGGGAGAATGACAGGCGGCTTATAGGGGGGCGAGCGCACGCCGCTGGAGGCGCGCTCCCGCTCGTTCACTCGGTTCCCCGCGCGAGTGCCCCTATGTCACTTTGCCCAGGAGGGGCTGACCGCCGCCATAAATAGTCGTGCGTCGGTCGGCAAGTGGTTAAACCCTCCGGACAGAATTTTAGCATAACATTCATCCTCTTACAGTATGGGTATATATCTCTCCACTATTCTTCTGATTTTATTGTACTCCATACTGTACGAGGTGGAAACAATTGGGGTTTTAATCGATGTGGATTTTTGTCTTCCGTTCTGTAATTATTTCTCTCTAGGTGTAGACTCTGCTATTTAAGTTGCTCTTCTAATAGTATTGGGTTGATACCCTCTATCACAAAAACTGGAGCACATCTTATCTCTCTCTTGCTGAAAATTAGATTAGATGGGGATAAAGATAATTGCATAGTAGGTAAATATATGCATAAAAAGAGTTTTTCATGATATAAATCCCCATGGTCTAATAGTATTGCAAGAATATAGTCATATTATCATCTTTCAAGTGGTGTGTATGTTTTTGAATTTTAAGTCATATTTGTTTGTTTTCACATTTTTTAAATGTATTTATATTTTTTTGAATTTACATAACATGTATACATTGTTTTCAGTGTTTGTGTGGTCTGTTATGGACGCACACATATACTTTGTATTTTTACTTTATTTTGAGTTATATGTTTTATGTTCTTAATTTTGTTATTTTTTCAGATTACTTTTGGATATTTTTTATTTTTTGTCTGTTTTCTTGAAGAATGGGCTGAGCAACATGGCATGCTCTTCATGTGAAGCAGAAACAGCTGATCGAAGCTCTTGGAATTAACTTATGTTTTACACCTGTGTAACCATGTGATATTTACTATATATATACAGCATCTCACAAAAGTGAGCACACCCCTCACTTTTTTGAACATATTTTATTCTATCTTTTCATGTGACAACACTGAAGAAATTACACTTTACTACAATGTAAAGTAGTGAGTGTACAGCTTGTATAAAAGTGTAAATTTGCTATCCCCTCAAAATAACTCAACACACAGCCATTAATGTCTAAACCGCTGGCAACAAAAGTGAGCACACCCCTAAGTGAAAATGTCAAAATTGTGCCCAATTAGCCATTTTCCCTCCCCGATGTCATGTGACTCGTTAGTGTTACAAGGTCTCAGGTGTAGGTGTGGGGAGCAGGTGTGTTCAATTTGTTGTTATTGCTCTCACTCTCTGACACTGGTCACTGGAAGATCAACGTAACCCCTCATGGCAACTCTCTAAGGATCTAAAAAAAAAGAATTGTTGCTCTACATAGAGATGGCCTAAGCTATAAGAATATTACAGAATAAGGGGGAAAAAGAATGGACTTTAAAGGCACCGTAATAAAAAACAACGCTTTATTGTTGATAAGTAGTAAAACCACAAAGATATGTGTCAACCGACCGATAAGGGCGGAGACCATTGATCAGGGGATACAAGTGGTAGGTGAATAGGGAAAACCTTACCACCTGGGACATACAATACAACATAGAAATACAGAGTGACAATAGGGTAATACACAAAAAATGAGGACGCTATACGCTGCAAACAAGCAGCACCGAGGTGCAAGCAACGCAGAGCGTCCTATACAATACAAATAACAGCTTCCAAAAGGAAATAGACTAATAGGTCCAATTGCTCTACATGTTTCGCCTGGTGTTCAGACTTCATCCGGAGCTGTTTGGAATATAGATTCCATAGGAAGGTGTTGCTGGAGCCAACCAGAAGGCACCAGGAGGATAATAAACCATGTAAAGTGATTAGTAATCACGAGGGGTGACCTGTGTATTACTAATCACTTTACATGGTTTATTATCCTCCTGGTGCCTTCTGGTTGGCTCCAGCAACATCTTCCTATGGAATCTATATTCCAAACAGCTCCGGATGAAGTCTGAACACCAGGCGAAACATGTAGAGCAATTGGACCTATTAGTCTATTTCCTATTGGAAGCTGTTATTTGTATTGTATAGGACGCTCCGCGTTGCTTGCACCTCGGTGCTGCTTGTTTGCAGCGTATAGCGTCCTCATTTTTTGTGTATTACCCTATTGTCACTCTGTATTTCTATGTTGTATTGTATGTCCCAGGTGGTAAGGTTTTCCCTATTCACCTACCACTTGTATCCCCTGATCAATGGTCTCCGCCCTTATCGGTCGGTTGACACATATCTTTGTGGTTTTACTACTTATCAACAATAAAGCGTTGTTTTTTATTACGGTGCCTTTAAAGTCCATTCTTTTTTCCCCTTATTCTGTAATATTGACATTCAGGACGTGGCACATGGTCCTTTATTGCACTACGCCCCTGTTTTTTTGCTGCATCAGGGACAGGCGTAGATATTCTATTTAGCTAAGCTATAAGAAGATTGCCAAAACCCTGAAACTGAGCTGCAGCACAGTGGCCAATACCATACAGCGGTTTAACAGGACAGGTTCCACTCAGAACTGGTCTCGCCATGGTCGACCAAAGATGTTTAGTGCACGTGCTCAGCGTCATATCCAGAGGTTGTTTTTGGGAAATAGACATATGAGTGCTGCCAGCATTGCTGCAGAGGTTGAAGGGGTGGGGGGGGGGTCAGCCTGTCAGTGATCAGACCATACGCCGCACACTGCATCAAATTGGTCAGCATGGCTGTCATCCCAGAAGGAAGCCTCTTCTTAAGATGATGCACAAGAAAGCCCGCAAACAGTTTGCTGAAGACAAGCAGACTAAGGACAGGGATTACTGGAACCATGTCCTGTGGTCTGATGAGACCAAGATAAACTTATTTGGTTCAGATGGTGTCAAGCGTGTGGCACCAACCAGGTGAGGACTACAAAGACAAGTGTGTCTTTCCTTTATTCAAGCATGGTGATGGGAATGTCATGGTCTGGGGCAGCATGAGTGCTGCCGGCACTGGGGAGCTACAGTTCATTGAGGGATCCATGAATGCCAACATGTACTGTGACATACTGAAGCAGAGCATGATCCCCTCCCTTGGAAGACTGGGCCACAGGGCAGTATTCTAACATGATAACAACCCCAAACAGACCTCCAAGATGACCACTGCCTTGCTAAAGAAGCTGAGGGTAAAGGTGTTGGACTGGCCAAACATGTCTCCAGACCTAAACCCTACTGAGCATCTGTGGAGCATCCTCAAACAGAAGGTGGAGGAGCACAAAGCTCTGATGTCGTCATGGAGGAGTGGAAGAGGACTCCAGTGGCAACCTATGAAGCTCTGGTGAAAATAATGGTGGCCACACAAAATATTGACACTTTGGGTCCAATGTGGACATTTTCACTTAGGGGTGTACTCACTTATGTTGCCAGCGGATTAGACATTAATGGCTGTGTGTTGAGTTATTATGAGAGGACAACACATTTACACTGTTATACAAGCTGTACACTCACTACTTTACATTTTAGCAAAGTGTAATGTCTTCAGTGTTGTCACATAAAAAGATATAATAAAATATTTACAAAAATGTGAGGGGTTTACTCACTTTTGTGAGATACTGTATGTGCATGATGGTTGTGTCCTGTATGGTTTTGACAAAGCACGTTTAATGTGTGAAACGCGCCCACCTCCCTTCTTCCCTGCCGATATGCCAAATGTGCCATGTTTTTATTGATGTTTTTTCAACAAATTTTTGTATGCATCATATGGGTGTGCAGCCATCCAATCCTTTTCCTTTCCATGTTGTAGGGTTTATAGCAGTGGTCTCCAAACTGTGGCCCAAGGGTCAGATGTGGCCCTTTACTTGCCTTTATCCGGCCTTTGGGGGCACTTTTCCCTTCCACTGATGCAAGACACTATTCCTCCCACTGACACTGACAATGGGGCGCAATTTCTCCCACTGACACCAACAATGGGGCACAATTCCTTCCACTGACACCAATGATGGAGTGCTAGTTCTCCTACTGATACTAATAATTGGGCACCACTCTTTCCACTGGAACCAATGGTGGGGCACTATTCTTCCCACTGACACCAAAGATTGGGAACCATTCCTCCCACTGACACCAACAATGGAGCGCAATTCCTCCCACTAACACCAATGATGGAGCACTATTCCTCCCATTGATATTAATGATGGGTCACAATTTCTCGAACTGATAATAATCATGGAACACCATTCCTCCCACTGATACCAATAATGGGGCCCTATTCCTCCCAGTGTCACCAAAGATGGGGCACTTTTCCTTCTTCTGATACCAACGATGGGGTACTTTTCCTCCCACTGACACCAACGATGGCGCATTATTCCCCACTCCACCCCCCCCAATCCCAAAGATGCACTGTGTACTATCACTGATGCCAGGAACAGTTCAACTCCCAATGGCTACAGTCTGACCCACCTAAAGTCTGAAGGATAAAAAACTGGCCCTTTGTTTAGAAAGTTTGGAGACCACTGGTTTATAGCATACCGATAAAAAGTTGTTGGGGCTGATTCTTTTACTTTCTCTTTGCCAACCATTTCTCTTTGCAGTTATCTATCCCTTTGGTCTCTTTCTCCTTTCCAGTGGTGCTCAATTAGAACTGAGCCATTGGTGTTCTGTCTGGTCTTTGATGACAGTGGCAAAATGACAACAAAAATTACCTAGCAACACCAGTGCTTTCACTACATATCATACTCTGTACCCCTAATTAGGTCATAGAAAAACAAGCAGATAAGAAAAAAACTTATTGCATCAGACCTGTACTTTCTTAAATGTGACAGCATGAAGTATAAAAAAAAATGTATCCTCAAAAGTAAACAAAAGAAATAATAAATGAATCCATTAATAGATAATGTGCATGTTTCAAATGTGTATTGGCATGTACTGCGACGTAAATACTCATAATTACTTGATGATTATAATCAAATAAAGTGGAACTTTAGGCAGACAACCAAATACACCATTGACATGTGAAGGATGTATTTCTGGCAAATTATTAATTTTTCTGTCCATTCAGTCCTGGGTTTTTTACAGCCCTGCAACACAACATAGCCAGCCTGGTGACAAGACCTTTTTCTATTGCACTTAGGCTAGGGCCTACTACTACTCGGAGATTTAACTACTCAACACAATTGTCTCATGTGCAGTATTTACATCAGCTGCACTTCTAATAAATTTCAGGATTTCAGGATTTTGCATTGTTCATGTCTGCCATTGTCACTATAAGAAGCCTGCCCTGAGATGATGCCAATGATGTCCAGCCAAAACTAGATTGAGTGAATTTAGGCAGTACATGGCCAGAGGAGTTCAGTAGCACTGACATGCAAAAAATAATTAAAAAAAAAGTATATGATTAAATTGTTTATAATGCACACTTCTTTAATAAACAAAATGTCAGCCAGTTAGGGGTTATATCTATTGTATGAATACATAACAGAATTAATTGTTGCTTTTCATATTGGCCTGGACTATGTGCCCATAGAGTACAGTGGAATACAGTTGGGGGAAGAAGAGTTAGGCTTAATGTACACGGGATGTTTGAAAACCTCTCCTGAATGCTGGAACTTGACAGCTAGTAACCGACGGTTAAAAATGTTTGTTTTGCCACGTTTACGTGCGTTTAATGGTGTTTGCTTTTAGAAGCATTTTTACAATGTAAAATGCTCAGAAATGTATCCTTATTGAAAACAGTTATAAACAAAATGCTTACAAACGTGAGTTACAAGCATTTGGTGTTTCAAATGCCTATAAACTTCCGTCTGAACGCATTTTTTTGCTTTAAAAAAATGCCACTAAATTCAATTGACTCTAAACAACTATAAATGACTCAGTATAGTGTACATGGACAGATAAGATAACACAGAGGAGAGTTCAGGGGCTGCTGAAAAAAATGCCCAACTACTCCTAAACGTCCGTTTATCAGCAGCAGTGTACATGAGGACTTAGAGTTCTGGGAAGATGATTTATTCGTATAAGAGCAGCAGTCCTACATAGAATAAAGAATGTAAATGAAAAAGAAAACATCTTGGCATGTAGGAAAAGGGAGATAAAAGCAAAAGTATTGTTCTTGTATAAATCACTGCGCAAAGTCCCAAAGTGGGTGCAGTTTTTGAAAGTGAACTATGAGAAGGAATTAGGAAATTTGGAATGAATTCAAATATAGGCACAAGAGTTTATAAAGGTATGGGAGGTCCTACTGACAAGGACACATTAACAAAATTGGGTTTGTGAATAATTGATTTAATTAACATGAATAAATATTGCATAGCCAAGGTCAATTAAAAGGTATGACACATTTTTATTTCAAGCAATGGGAAACAAGGAGCTATGATGTCACATATACATGAACACTCTATTAAAAGATACAAGATATTTAGGCTTGTTTGTGAAGTCCATGAAAAACATGTTCAGAAAAACCATTGATTTTTGTACTTGCATTTCAATTAAAGCCAGTCACAGCATTCCTACCATGTCCATCTCATTCAGGACTGAATAGATCTTTAGTGGCCTCTCAGACACTAGATAGTTCTTTATATATTACACAGCACTAAAAGCATGTTGAATGTACGTCATATTATTGAGATTTAACACAATACAATTTTTTTTTATTAAATACTCCACTCTGCAGAGGAAGAATAGATGCTACTGTCAATAAAGGGATTTTACATTAGGTGTATTGTACAGCAAAACTAAACTTTCAGAAAAAAAAAGCTTTCTGGCAGAAGTGATTTGTATGTCTCTTCCGATAAAACACTCTCTACATTGCTTCTAGCAATTCTTTTTATTTTTTACACTGTCGGTGGTGCATGTGCAATGCAGTGTACGTTTCTACTAACCACTCTCATCATCTGCATGATACCAAGAATGGAGCCAGGTGCTGAGATGATTTAACATGCATCATCCTTGAGTACCCTATGGTAAAAAATAAAGAAAAACCAAAGCTAGAAGAAGAGAAAGAGAAGATGTAATCGGAAGGGAATGGGGCAGCTCCAAGCATCAGAGGTCAGTGCTCTGTATACTTGCTCACCATGGCAAGAACTGCCTACCGTCCTGCTTTAAGATACTAGAGGTATTAGGATATAATGTAAAAAGAGTGCACACTATAATATAAAGTATTTTGTATGTACTGATTTGTAAAGTCTTCATATTTTGAGCACAAACTTTTTAATAAATACTCAGACACTTCCACTGGAGGTTGTAATGAAGAGTCTCACTTCCTTGGTGGAAAATGGCTAAAATATTTAGGAAACTAGAAAAGTAAGCAATCATTCTCGGTATATGAACAGGCTGTCAGAAAATGAATTTATAAGTTTACAACAGCTGGACCTATTTATGCTTAGAACATGGATGCATCCTTATATCAGGCAGAGATGATTCAGTATACATAAAGGGTGTTACTTGTGGCTATTTATATAAACCAGTGACTCTATATCTATCAGTACATCTGCATAGGTTAGTTCAGCATACAAGACATAAAAGTATACAAAGACAACAGATGGTACTCATCCCAAAACTATGACTGAGATGGGGGGATTTCATTTCACATTTCATCCCTGTGATACCAGGACAACAAATCAAAGGGATCGGGGTTTTTTGAATCGGGACACATAGATAGTAATAAAATTCTTACAAATGTTTTTTTTTTTTTTACCCCACTGCTTCTACTGTTGCCATCTTTGTTCCCATTGGAAGTATTTACCTGGGACAGCAACTTTTATTAATATTATAATTAGTAGTAGTTGTTGTAGTAATAACGTGCAGGATTTAGGCACCCTTTTAGGTTCCAGGTGACCACTGTCAATAGGGCAAAAAGGGGCAGAAAGTTATAGGAAATACATACTTTTACAGTTGTCTCTGGAAAAGAGGTACAGAAGAAATCTACCAATAGAAATTTCTGTTCCAGTAGCTGGCCCAACACGTGTGGGTAGGTGCAGTGTGATGGGGCAGGCAGAAAACACATGGAGTCTAAGTGCAGTAACAGTAATATATTGAGACGGAAGTCCAGCAATACACAGCAGGCCCAGAGAGACGGCTGCCCAGCTGGGAACACGCATGTGTTGTACTGCAGTCAAACAGCTAAAAAAAAATTGTAATTTTAAACATTACCTTCTCTACCCAAAACTAAAAAAATATAATAATAGATATACTTTTAATGCAGTTATCAAGTTCTGGACTACACAGGGAATTTAAACTCATAGTAACATGAGAGTATAGTAGCTTGCCTCTGACAAATGAGTCATATGAAAAACATGAAAATTCCTGTTGTACTCTAAGGCAAGGCAATTTCTTTTTTAAGTGTGGGGGGGCTTTTAGTGCATAGTACTTGCAGGGGAGTCACATCACTCACTATTTCCATACATCTCACATAGGCTCTAACGTTTATGATATGCTTATGTTTACAGGTACATTACTATGCCAGTAGTGTCTCACTAACAGTGACTTGGAGAAATAAAGAAACTAGAAGATGACACCAGAAATGTCCTATTAACTGAAAAATCACTTCCATGTGGACTGAACGCTGGATGCTCCAAAAAACACGAGTGTGTAATTGATAGGACAGGTGGTGTCTCTTATCTTCCGTCGATGATATAATTCTAATTCAGAAACTGGACAAGAGCACTTCACTCTGCTTTTTAGAAACTTTGCTTCCTGGTTAGAAACGAAGGACTTGCCAGCTGAATACTTGTAGATCTTGGAAGGAATCCACAACTATGAAAAGGTGACGCCCATCTTACCAGTCTCCCAAGGGATTAGTAATGGGTGACGCTCATGTATGGCACAATAGAGAAATATATAGTAAGTAATCAACATGTTCGGTGTAGATGACTCAACTTACTGCAAACAACAAATTACTAAGGCAGGTTTGTTAGAGAGCCTTATCTATTTTCTAGAGATGTCTGATCTGTACTGTGCCTTCTTCTAATGTGTTAGCCAGAAGAATTATAGCTTTTCTATGCATAAATCATTCATTAGATTATCAGACACTTGTCGGATTTATATGATCCAAAGAACTACAGGACTTACTTGTACAGTGCAAAGAGTTTCTGATGGAAGCTTGACCACTACATGGCATCATGGACTGCACCATTCACAGATAATTAAAGATTTTCTCTTTAGATCATTCAGTAAGTAATCAAGTTATTTTTTTACGTTAAGTACTCATAGCCAGATGATACAGAGCACTGTATAATCATTCCTACTAAACTTTGTATATCATATAACATGCTGGTTATTCGATAAATGTATTGCAGTAGTGATAATAGAAAACAAATTATAAAAACAGACACTGCAACACATTTCACCATAATTTATGTTTTATTTTGTTCTCTTATTGATTATTTTACGCAGCTATGAAATATGAACTGTACTTGTTTTAAAGCTTGTGTAATCTTTCTCAGCGTATGCAAATAAAGTAAATTCATTGTGGCAACAGAAAGCCTTTTTGTCTAGGAGAGAGGTCTAAGTGTGAATGTTTATCCTTAAACTCACAACGAGTTGGGGAAAAGATGTGTGCTTCCATTAAAATGCCGTTGAAATATAAAGTGTTGCATACCAAAGAAATTCCTTCTGATAATTTGTTTTGGTATCATTGCCAATTAAGCCATTTTCCAAAATGTGAAAATCCTGAAGAAACTCCATTATAAAATGTCAAGTAACTTGTTACAGTAAACTTGCATCTCAGGCCCTACATTCACAAAGGGGTGTATGTGTGCACAATTATCACTATCCCTGAACTGGTCCAGCTGATCTTATACCGATAGTCAGTGTATATTTTCCATACATGTTAAACATCCAAAAAAAAGCTGCTTTTGTGCCTTCTATTCCAAGAATGTACTTAGGACTAAAAGAAATGCGCATGTCAACCTGTTACTTAAAAATCATTTTAAATTTAAAAAAACTATAATAACAGGCTTGCTAAGCAATGAAAGACATATTTGGCAAGTTAATTGGCATGTTAGAAAGAAATAATTTACTTTATGCTTTTGTAATGGGGTATATGTACAGGTATGAGCGTTTATCCCTGAAATGTCTATAACCTGTACTAGCACATAGAACGACTTGTGTTCAAACTTATGCTTGTACACACAAAGATAGTTGCACAGCTAATACAATAACCACCTGGATACATTTACAAACTAGGGTTACGTTCAGTCTTCTTTACTAATATTCCTACATGGTTTGCACATTCAAATATGCTAGCAGCTAGAGCACATCACACTTGAAAGGTAATTCCATGTACATATGCTGTAGTATGTGAGTGCATTGTAGGGACAAAGTAAATTGTGTTAGGACATGACTTGCTTATGCATGTGTAGCACCCTACAGATAGGTGCTAGGTAAATGCATAGTAGGCCTTATCTGCCTAACAGCAGGGTCATTATTGTTTTTTTTTTTTTTTTTGGGTTAGGGTGTCATGGCTTCCAGGTGTGCCTGCTGAGAGGGGAGTCTCCTCACTGGCTCTGTGAGAGGCTTCTCATAGGGCATTGGAGGAAACCCAATCAGGGACACATTCAGGCTTGTAACTACCCCAGAAGGCAGATTCTGCTGCAAAGGATTCTGGGAGTGGGTATAAGTCTGCGGGGAGTGCGTGACTGAGTGTCTTTGGCGGGAAGCAGAGTCCCAGGAGGTAGAGGACAGCTGTCTCTCCTCTTGTCAGAGGAAGCGGATGTCTCGGTGCTGCCTGAGAATCCAGAGAGTGCTGAGTTGAGCTGAGGGGGATCCGGTGTGCCGAGAACCAGCGGAGAGCGAGAGGGGTCCAGTCCCAGGAAAGCCGACACAGGTCGTGAGTACTGAGGATTGCCCCTGGGTGTCTGCCTTGCGTCAGTGGGGACCACTACGGAGAAGGTTCTAGGATTCAAGTATCAGCTAGCTGTAAAGGGGGTACCTGGTTAGAGGACCCTGAAGTGATAGAGGGGGTACCTAGGTTGAGGACCCTGAAGTGTGAAAGGGGACACCTGCAGTTTGGGCCCTGAATAGTTAGTGCACAGTGTGAGTGCATCAGTTGAGTGTTGCAGCCATACAGGAATCCACAGCAAGCTACCTCAAGCCAGTGCAAGGCTGAAGGAAGTAGTCAGTGACTTTGCAGTGCAAGCAGTGTCAGACGTTCAATGTTCTACAGTCCTGGATCTTCTGGACTAAAGTCAGAGTTCCAGCATAGCTTTTAGAGATACAGTGTGTTCAAAGCGTCAGTAAGTGTTAGCTAGCATCGGCTGGCGTCAAGACAGCGCTAACGGGCATTTTTGCCATAGAAGTCCCAGAATTGTACATAGTCGAGCCAAAGGAGTATACCACTCATTCCCTTCTCCCATCCCCTAAAACTACAATAAAACAACCAAACAAAGATGCTGGAGTTGTCAATGTGTCAGTTCTCACACCCAGGGCCGCAGCTCACATGGGCTGGAGAAGTAACCGGTAATAATGGCAGACACACATCAGGCCCAATGTCTGGAAACCCTGCTACACATGCACAGTGGATGCATTGACATATGCGCATATCCTTTAGTAAAGCTTGAGCGAGAGAACATCACCAGCACACCATGGATCTCCAGAATGGGTCCAAAACTGTATTCAGCGATCACAATGCTATAGCAACAGCAACGTTTCAGAGCCTCGCAGGATCCCTTCACATGGCTGAAGAAGGGATCCTGTGAGGCTCTAAAATGTTGCTTTGCTGTAACAATATGATCGCAGAATAAAGATTTGGACCCATTCTGGAGATCCATCATGTTGCTGGTGATGTTCTCTCGCTCTGACTACATACGGTTCCAGCTAGTGGTCACTGCAGCACCCACTTACATACACAGCCATTTCTACAGAATCGTGTGCATTGGGAATAGTGTCTTGGAATCTTTAGTAAAGCCTGGTACACACTGTAAGTTTTTTTCATTCAACCCAGTGGGTTGAATGGAAAAAAACTGAGGTGCTCAGGAATAGCTTGCTGTACTAACTGTGCAATGTTAGTACAGTAATCTTCCCACTGAGCTATTGCGTTCTGACAGGGGGAATGACCCCTCTGCTGCCAGAACTCCCCAGTAAGCGTTTTCAGCCATTGGCTGCCAGAGCTGATCAGATGCTGGTTTTGCAATTTTTCTGAATGGCCTACTTCTGTTAGACAGGCTGATGTACAATTGCAGGACCAATTAAACCAATTGCAACTGATTAAAACCTGAGTTTAGTGGGTTTTTTTTTTTTTTAATCAACACCAGGAAAGCTGTACTATAACTTCTAACAATAAAAAGCACTCAGGTCTACCTCATCCATTCATTGAGTGCTTTTTATTTCTGGAAGCTATAGGAAGGCTTCAATGAATGGAAGAGGAGGATGGAAAGGGCAGGAACAGTTGCCACTCTTGACAAGTGCCTATGACAGCGCCAGTAGCTCATATTAATTCCTACAGCTTCAGAAGATTACCACTGTGAACAAATAGGGGGCGAAGATAGACCTTTCTCGCAACAGATATTTCTCATTCAATGTAAGTACATACGACAAGCATGATAAAACTACCATGGTTAAATGCAGTATTAATTTCCTTTGAGCATGGTCTGAAGGGTAAACATCCAAAAAGTAATTGTTAGACACAGTCACGGGCATGACCCAGCTGTGTTGTTTGATTTGTGTCCATTCCTTGCTTATTATAAGCAACGTTCGGGTCATGGACATATCATTTATCTCTTGTTCCTGGGCCTGATTTACTAAAGTGTGAAGTGAAGTGAAGTGCACTGAAATGTTCACTTGTTCATCCAACCATGTGAATTAAAAGTTATAATTTTTCTTTTTAAACCTCTTTCTGTTGGAGTTTTTTTTTTCAATTCCTGTGCACATGGCTGGATGTTTGAAGTGGATATAGGTTCACCTCATTGCACTTCACCTCACTTCACAATTTAGTAGATCAGCACTTCTGTCTTGGCTCAGTGTGTTTAGCCTCTTTTAAAGCAAATCTGTCACAGATTTGAAATATGGGGAGATTTATACCTACCTGTTCCTCAGACTCTTGCAGAGCTTTAACCTCATCAGAATCTTTACATCCGACACTTCTGGGTGTGTCGAAGGTTTGTGTTCTGCACCATGTCCTGTGGTTCCATCCACTGGCCCCTACGGCAATACTATGTCCTGTAATGACAAAGGAGTTGGATGATAGGGCCACAGCATGCAGTTGGTGACAATGCAATCAACGCTAACAGAAGTGTCAGAGGCGAAGATTCTTCTCTCTAAATGAGCAAAGATCAGAGGAACAACTACATGGTTTAAACCATGCATGTCCAACCTGCGGCCCGGGGGCCGCATGTGGCCCAGAACCTCAGGCAATGCGGCCCACTGCCCCCTGACAATTTTTTTTTTTTGCTGGGGAGGAAGGAAGTCGAGTCGGGGGAATGGCCACAGAGGCAGCCTTGGAGGGGATCATCCACTAGTTGTGTTAAATTAGTGCAGGGGGGGTGGGCGCAGCAGCACGGGAAGGGCGCGGAGGCGTTTTATTACTTATATACCTTAACTATAGTATATATTTTATATGCGCCCCGAGACAATTTCTCTATACTCAATGTGGCCCAGAGAAGCCAAAAGGTTGGACACCCATGGTTTAAACCCTATTCTATTGCAAGTTTTGGTACTGTGCTAGATTTTTATCCCAGTACCATAGGCACTTTAAAGTTAACCTGATCCCTGCACACATTAGCCAAAGCAACAGATTTCCATAATAAGTGGCACAATAAATAGTGAAAGCATATTTTCTTGTTTTCCTTGACATCTGCTATCAAAACCCACCATGTCATGTGAAAGTCATGCGTATTTTTAATTTTTCTGTATGCTCCCCTGCTTTCACATAACAATTACCTACTCAGGCACCAGATATTGCATTGTGGAGAGGCAGGTGTAGTGTCACATGTTCCTCCATGCCCAGAAAAGCTTTCTCCCATTGTCAGCAGATAGGTGTGATTGGGGAGCACTGGGATGGTAAGTACTCACTGCTTATAGTACCTCTTGTGAAGAGAACCTATTACTTTGCAGGGAATTGAAATCTACACACACAATCAATCATATGCAAGAAATAAAATAAAATAAAAAACATGCCTATAAATTGAAACTGGGTTACATCACATTAATAAGCCTTGTATTTTAGTAAATAAGGTTCAGTGCAGCACAAATTTAGACCTCCACCATAACATTATTACTATAGTTACAACTACCATAACAGTTTACTGCATAGCTGATAACATTGGGAGGCCCCTTTAAACTGAGGAACTCTGCCCAGGATCACTCCAGATACACAGATCATGCTTCTCTGTTTTAGACTATTTATTATTATGTACACACTATCCCACGACTTTAACAAAAAAAAATCAGATTATTGGAGTTCTGGTGTGTTTTCATTTTGTACTTTCTTTTACTAAGTGTTTACACCAGAGGTGCCCGCTACTCGTTCATCTGGGGCCCACCTAGTACTCAGGGCTCACCCAGGCTAACTGACTGGCCATGAATATCCGCCAGAGCCCTTGTAGAATTACATTTCTGCCTGCCATCTGCCCGCATGGTCTGTCACTTACAGGGAGCCATATTGTCAAGCTCACTTACCCTGCTTCTGGTCTTTCTTGAAACAGCATGTCCTCTTACTGGGGATACCAGTCATTTCATGTCTGAAGACTTCTTGTGGTTCCAGGATAGCACCTTTCACTGTATATTCACCATTGCCCCAAGCTAGAGTAGGTCTAGCACATCATTGGGTATACCGGGATCCTTCTTCACCAAGTGGGTACCTCATGGGATGCACTGTCTAGCATAGCATAACGGTGTGCTATCCCACTTCTCAACAGCATAGTTACTGAGAGTCCACTTCAGACACATGAAGCAGCCACAAGCTAGTTCCAAAGCAATTTTTTGGTACAGTCTCAGTTCCAATAAACCAGCTAGCATCTCCTCAATCCTTCATGCATTACATCCTCCATTCAAAAATAACAGTTCCTTTTTTGTGTGGTAATGTACCTCTTTGTGCCCAGCTACAGGGGTGCTCCCTCGAGAAGCATGAAAGAATATCAATATAGCCCTCTAGGTAAGCCTCTCTCCTATGGCTTCTCTCTTTCCCATGAGCCAGCAACTAACTCTAAACTAAGCTCCATTCATCCTATATATGAGATCTTGCCAGGAAGAAAATAAAATCACCCTCTTTCCTAAAAGGACTGTAAAAAGTGAAAAAAGCAATTAAGTGGGCCACAAGGTGGCCCCTGCCTGCAAACATAATTCTTTAAACACATCAAAGGATATCTAAAGACAAGACTTTATTTTTATTCTGTATAGAGTAAGGGAGGGCTAAAACTACTGTCATTCTTTTTGCCATCAGGAAAATAAATCTAACTACTTCTTCAGGAGGTGGAGAGGATGTATTCTTTAAAAGGAATAATCAACAATAAGTCACCCTACAATAAAACCATGGAAGTCATTGCCTTTGTGCTAGAGGAATGGCCTAATGGCCACACACTGATTGTTGGGACTACAAGGACCTAAGAAGTGTCCCACTACAATAGTAAGATCTTGAAAAAATGGGATGAGATGCCTATACGTAGGTGTCTCCTAATATCAACTTTGCCAATAACCATTTGCAATAGTTTTAAATATGTGCACCTTTCAATATGGTGCGGAAAAAAGCTTCTCCTGTATGGAGGATCCCATCTACAGTGTCCTCCCAGCACACCCAAAAGTCTGTTTTGCCATTTGTTTCTTATTAGGGATAGTTGCCTTCTCTTCCTGTCCTGAAAATTCAATATCTTTCAGATGTGAGGGATATAACAGTTGTCACAAGAACAAGTCTTATCTGTTCCTGTCCTGGTGGCAACACAAAATATTGGTTTCACCTTTACTTTTATTCCCAGTAACATTGGTGGTCCGGGCAATAAGAGAGGGTGAATTTGTCAGAGGTACTAACCCCTCACCACTCTATCTAAAGCTAAAAAATACTTTAACAGTTAAATGCTTAGACACCACGCAATGAGAATGTCCTTGGAAAAGGATTATGAATTGATATCATATTCAAATCTGTATACATGAAATTCCTCAAATGGGTGTTTGCTAATAATTCTAAAGAATGTGAAAGAAGAAGGCAAGACCTACTGGATATATTGCAGTAAAAAGTCTATGTACAAAGTATGTCTGCCCAGTGTTATTTTAGTTTGTCCTGTGATTTCTGCAAACTAATATTCTGAAATAGTCATGTAGTTTCAAATATTTCAGGTTGTAAAAGTGGTAGTAAACCGTGGCAGAGTTAAAAAAAAACACACACCTGTAAGGCAATTGCATATTGTGCTAGTATGCATCACATACTAGCACCTTATGAAATACTTACCTTAGAACAAAGCCCTCCAGCGTCGCACTGTCACCGCTCAGAGGGCTGACATCTCCCCCCCCCCCCCGGTCTTTCTTCCGGGTTCACGGGCTCCGGCGCTGTGAGTGGCTGGAGCCATGATAATATAATTCCTGCGCATGTGCACCGTTTAGGAGACATTCACCCTAGATTCAGTCATTGACAACATTCCCACGCACCATTTGAGAGATATTTACCCTGGATGCAGCCGGTAATGTCACATACTCTCTAATAATGAATATTTCCTAAACATGTACCATTTAGGAGATATTCCTTCTAGATGCAGCAGGTTACTTCACCAGCATGCGCTCTGAAGTTCTGGCACACCCTGCTGGACCTTCAGAGCTTCGTGCCAGAACCGAGGGCTTCCAAACGCATGCATAGGAATGACGTAATTTCGGCTTTGGTTTGAGTTACATTTTACATATAGGCAGGGCTTTGTTTCTCAGAGAATAGGTGCAGGAACTCCCCCCTTCTGAGTCACCCCTTGTCTCTGCCCCTACCCACCTGCGAGCACCGTCCCTTAGTTCCACCCCCTACCTTCCTCCCAGTACCGCCCCTTTTAGAGAATACAGAACCAAGTATCATTCTGTTGTGCTAAGTCATTTGTATGGAACTAGTTAATTATAACAAGACAAGCTGCAAAATAGATCCCCTTCAGCCAGCAACAATAGATCCTCAGCAACTATAGATCCCCCACAACAATACCCCTTCTACAACAAAATACTACCCCATCAACAATAGATCCATTCCAGCAACAATAGACCACCAGCAGCAACAACAGATCTCCCAGCAGCAAGCATCAATTAACCCTCCAGGAGCCAGTAACAACAGGCCTCTCTCTCAACAGTACAGTAGATATCTTCCATCAACAACAGACCCCTCCCAGCAACAATAGATTCTCCACCAGCAACAATAGACCTACCCAGTAACAATAGACCCCCTACACACAAAAGGATCCCCACCAGTGGCATTAGATCCCCCAGCGGCAATCATCAATAGACCCTACCGCAAATCCCCAGCACCCCTTGCCATTACATACATTCAGTGGTAGATGTGCCGGAACTGCGTTCCCCCACGTTCCCTCTGAAAAAGGGCCCTGCATATAGGTAATATAGGCTTACCTGTAGGTAAAAAATCTGAAAGCAGGCTTTACTACTGCTATAACACACACAAATAAGCCAAAAGAGTTCTAATTGTGTTGTGTTGTTGGCATGAAAAAAAGCATGCATGAATCCAAACTGAGCACAAGAAAAATAATATTATGTTGTCACTTCAAAATCTAGAGAAGCCACCTTACAGGATAAATATCATTTTAGGACAGGTAGAGCCTAGCACAAGTGGTAAATAATGTTGAACAAACAATCTGACAAGTGATAGACATTGGGGAACAGTGCACCTGGGTGGAGCTTTTCACAAAATACATAACCCAGTTATGGGAATGGCAAGATCTACACAAACACGTGTATGTATTCATAACAAACATTGTATGGCATCATTCTCACATCACCTTATACTACATGGGTTGATTTATTAAACTTAGAGAGAAAAGAAAACTAGAACACAATAGTTGCCCATAGTGACTAATACCAAATCTTGTGAAATCTTACATGAAATGTAAAACCTGGTTTGTAACTACAGGCAACATTTCAAGAATATGTTCATCCTTCAATCACTGGAGCAGAGATGGACTGCACCTTAATGTGGAGGGTGCGCAGCTCTGTTGGGGGAGAAGATGACCAGATGGTGGAGGAGGATCAGCAGAGGGTATACGAGGCAGAATGCAAGAGTCAGAGTGTACAGATGGGGGTAAAGGTAGGGAAGAAGGAGGTCTTAAACCAAAAGACAGGGAAACTAAATTTTTCAAGGCTAGCAGGCATGCTGAACCTAAGAGCCGGTTCACACTACTCCGACTCAAAGTCGCCCCATGAAGGAGCGACTTTTTAGCACCGACTTTAGCGCGACTTTGAAGAGACTTTGAAGAGACTTAAATGATAGGCGACTTTGTCTGTGGAGAATACCTGGGTAATCTTTTTCTTCTTCCTGGAAAGTCTGAACACAGTCGCTTGAAAATAGATAAGGATCTGACTTAGATACAACTCCCATTGAAGTCTATGTGCACAAGTCGGATAGAGGTCGCCTTGAAGTAGTACAGGAACCTTTTCTGAAGTCGGAGCGACTTCAGTAGTGCATATTAAGACGGCTCTCATTCATTTACATTGAATTTGTAATGACAAGAGACTTGGGGCGACTTGAGGGCACACAATTCGCGTCCTAAGTTGGAGAAGTGTGAACCGGCTCTAAAGGGAAGCAAAATGTGTGCAAGGATAAAATAATATGTGCAAGCAGAACATTAAAATACTTGCACACAAATGATAGAAGTTTGAATATTAAAATAGAAGAACTAGAACTTCTACTACACGAGGATTACTTTGACATCATGGAAATATCAGAAACCTGGTTTGATACCTCACAACTGGCTTGCAACTGTTCAGGGTTACTCCCTGTATTGGAGGGAAAGAGTAGGTAGAAGAATGGGAGCGTTGTGCCTGTATGTGAAGAGTGATTTGATGTTGAATATGAGGAATGACATGCTAAGAGGACTAGTGAAGAGGAGGTGGAGTCTTTATGGCTAGAGCTTCAAAAGGACAAACAATTTCAAATTGCTTGTGGTGGTATGTTATAAGCCACCTAACATTAATGGCTCATTTCCACTGAGCTTTCTGGTACGGTTCGGTTCGGTACGGTACGCTATTTATGCCGTTTCCATTATGAATGGTACCCTAATTCCGAACCGTACCGTACCACTTTTTGGTACCCTTTCGTTGGGGTACCAAGCACATTAGTACCGTACCAACAGGGTGGAGCTACACTGCAGAACTTTCATTGGTTGACAGAGAATCGTCTATCACAGCTTTCCTGCTACACCACGCCTATCATGAAAGGGTACTATTGGCAGTGGAAACGCAATGTGTACCGTTCCGAACCGTACCGTACTGAACCGAACCGTACCGTACCACTCAGTGGAAACGAGGCATAGGTCTCCTTTCACAGTTAGATATGGCAGAGAAACATAGGAATGTCATAATCATGGGGGATTTCAACTATCCTGACATTAATTGGGTAAAGGGAACCAATAGTTCAACCAAGGCTTGTAATTTCTTGAACATACTGCAGAACACTTTCATGATTCAAATGGTTGAATCCCAAACCAGTGATAATGCTGTTCTGGACCTACTAATTACAAACAACACAGAGCTGATTAAAGATGTGGAAATGACGGATAATCTAGGTAGCAGTGATCACAGATTATTTACATATGCCTTAAACTATGTCCTAAAGTGTGCCCTAAACTATAGGAAAGTGAGATGCAAGGGTAGGAGAAAAACATTATGTTTTAAAAGAGCCAACTTTACTAAGTTGTGCTCGATATTACACAATAAAAAAATTAGATTAAATGTTTGCAGCTAAGAACACTGAAGAGAAGTGGGAGTGCTTTAACCACTTAAAGACCAGGCATTTTCTGGTACTCTTTGTTTACATGGGAAAATCCGTTTTTTCTTTTTTTTTTCTAGAAAATAAGTTAGAACCCCAAAACATTCTATTTTTTTTTTTTTTTAAACAGAGGTACTAGAGAATAAATTGGTGGGTTTTGAAATGTTATATGTCACGTGGTATTTGCGCAGGGTTTTTTTTAAATACAGTGTTTGGGAAGAAAATAGACTTTTAAAATTTTAATGCAAAAAAACACAATACATAACCCAATTTGTTTTTGTAAATTATAAAAGATGATGTCATGCGGAGTAAATAGATACCAAACATGTCATGCTTTAAAACTGTGCCTGCCGACACAACAGCTACAAACGACATAAATGTTACTATCCATAGGCGACACTTTAAGTGCCGGTTCACACTTATGCGATGCGGGAAGGCTGCGAATTTGCAGCCTGTTCCCGCATCTCAAACGCACCCCTGGCAGTTCACACTGCCATATGCGATACGCTGGGGGTGTCAATGAAATGTTAACGACACCCCCAGTTTGATTGCCTATCGCAGTGCGATCTTTACAGTTCGCACAGGATCGGATCGCACAAGTGTGAACCGATGTGTGATTCGATCCTGATGCGGCTGCAAAAAAGGGTCCTGTGCGTCTTTGCTGCGGGTGCAGTGCGAATTTTGCCATACAAAGTGTATGGCTAAACTCGCACCGCACAGCCGATAGCATGTAATGAAGGAGCAGTGCGCTCCGACATTACATGCGATCGCTGCAGCCGCACATATGTGAACCGGCACTAAAAGCCTTTACAGGTTACCACTTTAGATGTACATAGGAGGTCTTGTGCTAGAATGCCCATGATCCAACAATCGCAGCAATATATCACATATGTTAGACGATCGCGGTTTGCATGCGTGCGGGACCGAAGCATGTGTTCGCCTTTTCTCGCTAGCATGGAGAGATGGGGCACTTTAAATTCTTTTTTTTTACATTTTCTTTATTTTTACACTGTTGCTTTAAATTTATTTATTTTTTTATCACTTTTATGCTGTCACAAGGAATGTAAACATCCTTGTTACAGCAATAGGCATGTGACAGGTACTCTTTACCTACAAGACCCCAAATCTCTTCTTTGCACTTGAAAGCATTCAAAACACTAAGATCAGCATTTTTGAATACATTCGATTTTCAAAAAATGGCGCCTTTAAGATTCCAGTAAACGGGAAGTGATGTCATATCACCACTTTCAGATTACCATAGCGTCAACCCAATCAAAGCTGATCCTGGCTTTCTTATGGTCTCCGACTATGCAGCAGATGTGCCAGCTAGTAGCTCGAGCCTCCCCATAGGATGGGAGAGCCTGAGCGATCTACAGAAGTTGGTGGGGTCTCCCCTCCAGCTGCTTGTAAAAATACCAGAGCGGATGGTTAGTCGCTCTAGATGTCTAGAGCAGTCAGCTCTAAAAAATGGTACCAGGGTGATGCCTGCAGCTAAAGGGATAACCCCAGTACAACCACTTGAAGGGAAATGACGTACCAGGTACATGATTTGGTGGCAAGTGATTAAAGATATATAATAAACAATGACATTTATCAGTGCATTCCAATGGGCAAGAAAAAAAGTTAAAAATAATTATTAAAGAGAAAAAAATAGTCCTTTAAAAAGTATACGGCTGAAGGATCACAATTGGCATTCCAAAACCACAAAGAGTACAATAAAAATGCAGGAGTGCGATCGGAGAAACTAAAAATCATTCATGGGTGACACATTGCTGAGGAGAGTAAAAAAATTCCCAAAGAATTTTTCAAATATATAAATAGTAAAAAGGCGGGGTCAGAACATATTAGCCCCATAAAAGATAATTAGGGGAAGTTAGTCACAGGTGACAGGGAGAAGGCAACTGTATAAAATACATTTTTCTCCTCAGTTTATACAAAGGAAAAGGGGAGTTATAATAAATGAGACAATGTTAATAGCGTTAAATTGACGTTATATTACCATGGCTGACAGAATCAAGTATTCAAAAAACCTAATGTAAACCAATTACCAGGACAAGAGTTCTCAATGAATCAATCCAGGTTATAGCCAGACCATTAGGCTTACTAACTGGAATGGTAACAGATGATTGGTAAAAAGGAAATATGGTACCAATATTCATAAAAAGGTTTATATAAATACCTGAAAACTGCAGACCAGTCAACCTATTATCAATAGTATGCAAACTATTAGAAAGAATGATAAGGAACTATGTCCATAAATTTGCTGATGAAAATAGTATCATTAGTACAACCCAATGAATGATGTTTCCATATTAGAGCATATTAGAGCAGCATATGCTCCCATCCAGACAATGTCTTTTTCAGGGAAGGCCTTTCATATTTAACCACTTAAGCCCCGGAAGATTTTACCCCCATTCCGACCAGGGGGTATTTTGCGATTCGGCACTGCGTGAATTTAACGCACAATTGCGCGGTCGTGCGACGCTGTACCTAAACGAATTTGACGTCCTTTTTTTCCCACAAACAGAGCTTTCTTTTGGTGGTATTTGATCACCTGTGCGATTTTTTGATCACGCGCTATAAACAAAAAAAGAGCGTCAATTTTGCAAAAATAGCAATATTTTTCACATTTTTTTATATGAAATTCCCCCCAAAAAAAATGTAAAAATCAAAATTTTTAAAAATTTTCGGCCAATTTGTTTTATGCTACCTATGTTTGGTAAAAAAAATCGCAAAAAGCGTATTTTGATTGGTTTGCGCAAAAGTTATCGCGTTTACTAACAAAGGGAAAGATTTTTGTCATTTTTGTTGTTTTTTTTTTTAACGCGTAATGGCGGCGATCTGCGATTTTTTTTGCGGTACTGCGACATTGCGGCGGACAGATCGGACCCTTGACTGACATTTTTGACACTTTTGGGGTTACCAGTGACATTTCTACAGTAATCAGTGCTATACATATGCACTGTTACTGTAAAAATACACTGGTAGTGAAGGGGTTAACTTTATTTGGAAGGGAGGGGCTGTGTGTGTCCCTAGGGGCGTGGTTTCTACTGTGATTGGCTGTGGCTCTAGCTGTAAGGACACTGATCAACGGATCTACATACCAGATCCGTTTTATCAGTGTCTTTGCAGCGAGGAGAATGACAGGCAGTTTGTTTACACAAGCTGCCTGACATTCTCCCTCTCCCCCGCCGATCGCCGAGTGGCCGGCGGACATCGGGTCCGCTGGTCACACGCGCGGGGGGGTCCGTGACCACGCGGGAGCGGGAGCGCGCCTCCGGGGGCGCGCGCTCGCTCCCTAGACCCTCACAAGCAAGCAACGTAGCCCTACGTTAGTTTGCCTGTGAGGGGCTGACCGCCGACGTAGATAGTCGTGCGGCGGTCGGCAAGTGGTTAAGCAGGACATTGCTAAATCGCATACTGCATCTATGACAACAGCATGGTATTGTAGTATAAGAGTCCAGGTGCTTAACTGGTCTGCCTGCAGTCCAGACCTTATGCTAATGAACCACTTGCCGACTGCCTAACGACGATTTACGTTGGCAGTCAGCCCCTCACAGGCAAAGTGACGTAGTACTACGTCGCTAGCCTGTGAGGCTCTAGGGAGCGAGCGCATGCCGCAGGAGGCGCACTCCCGCTCCTGCTCCCACTCCCGCTCACTCACGGACCCCCCCCCCCGCGCGTGTGAGTGGTGGACTCGATGTCCGCCGGTCACTCGTAATCGTCGGTTACACCGGGAGAAAGGCAGGCGGCTAATGTAAACAAAGCCGCCTGTCATTCTCCCCTGTGTAACAGCACAGAACATACGGTCCTGCTATGTAGGACCGTAGATCTCTGCTGTTACTTTACAAGCCACATCCAATCACAGTTAGACACACTTAACCCCTCCTTCTCAAAAAAGTTAACCCCTTCCCTGCCAGTGTAATTTTTACAATAACAGTGCATATGTATAGCACTGATTACTGTAGTAATGTCACTGGTACCCCCAAAAGTGTCAAAAATGTCAGTCAAGGGTTCGATCTGTCCGCCACAATGTCGCAGTCCCGCAAAAAAATCGCAGATCACCGCCATTACTCGTTAAAAAAAAAACAATAACAATTACAAAAATCTTTCCTTTAGTTAGTAAACGCAATAACTTTTGCGCAAACCAATCAAAAAACGCTTTTTGCAATTTCTTTTACCAAACATATGTAGCAGAAAACAAATTGGCCAAAAATGTTAAAAAATTTTGATTTTTACATTTTTTTTTGGGGGGGGGGGATTTCATATAAAAAAAATGTGAAAAATATTGTTATTTTTGCAAAATTGTCGCTCTTTTTTTGTTTATAGCGCACAATCAAAAAATTGCACAGGTGATCAAATACCACCAAAGGAAAGCTCTGTCATTTCATTTGGGTACATCGTCGCACGACCACGCAATTGTCTGTTAAAGTCACGCAGTGCCGAATCGCAAAATAGGCCCTGGTCAGGAAGGGGGTAAAATCTTCCGGGGCTTAAGTGGTTAAAACATTTTTGGTGCATCATGAAATAAAGAATATGACAAAGAAGACCCAAGAATGATGAACAGTTAGAATCCTTTACCAGGCAAGAATAGGAGTACATTCCTCTCCCAAAACTCCAGCAACTGATCTCCTCAGTTCCCAAATGTTTACATAGTGTTGTCAAAAAAAAGGGGATGCTACACCATGATAAATACGACCCTGTCCCAGCTTTTTGGAGACGTGTTGCTGCCATCAATTTCAGAATGACCTTATTTTTTTTCTTAAAATGGTACATTTCCTCAGTTTAAACATTTGATAAGTTTTCTATTTTCTATTGTGAATAAAATATGGGTTTATGAGATTTGCAAATCATTGCATTCTGTTTTTATGTAGATTTTACACAGCACCCCAACTTTTTTGGAATTGGGGTTGTAGTAACCAACATGGATTTATGAGAAACTGATTTTGCCAGACCAACCTTTTAACGTTGCATTTTTATTTTGGTAAGGCATTTATTATAGTACCCCTTATATGATTAATTTACAAATTTAGGTCATATGTCATTGATGATGGTGTATGTGCCTGGATAAAGAAAAAAAAAACTTGCAGAAGTGCATCTAGAGGGTGGCAATTAATGGCATATTTTCTGAATGGTCTAGAGTGGTGAGTAAGGTACCCAAGGGCTCTGTCCTGAGACAAATTCAGTTTACCTTGTTCAAAAATTATATAAAGGTTGGAATAAATAGTACAGCCTCAGTGTTTGCTGATGATACAAAGCTAAGTAGGGCAATACCTTTACAACATGATACGGAAACTGTACAAGAGGATCTCAATCGGGTGGACAGCTATATGGCAGACTAGGTTCAATGTGGAAAAATGTAAAGTAATGCACTTAGGAGCTAAAAATATGAATAAAAGTTACTCACTAGGGGGTAAATCTCTAGTGGAATTGAGGATGGAAAAGGATCTGGGAACCTTAGAAGATGATAGACTCAGCAATTGCATGCCATGCCAAGCTGCAGCAAGCAAGGCAAGCAGACTACTTGCAATAAAAAGGAGATTTATTAAATAAATAAACCTACAATTCTACAATTTTACGAATCTTTGGTTCAGCCACATCTTGAGTATGCTATCCAGTTCTAGTTTAGAGCAGAAGATCCCGGAAGCCGCACATCAGAACAAGACCTGCTGTGTGTAGACATGTGGCAGTGTCAGCCTGGACCCTCTGCCAGCCCCCCTCCCCCCAATGCATTTCACTCAGCCCACCAGAGCTCACGGTGATGGAATCCAGTTCTGGTCACCAGTCCTCAGGAAGGATGTGCTGGAACTGGAAAGAGTGCAGAGAAGGGCAACACATCTAATAAGGGGGCTTGAGGACCTCAGCTATGAGAAATGACTACAAACTTTTTCTCTTTTAAAATGTTTAAGAGGAGATATGATCACAATATAAAAATATCTAAATGGTGATTCTATTGTAGGAAGAAAATTATTCAATCTTAGGTCCCTAAAGAAAACACAAAGCCACACAATGAAGTTAGACATGAAGTGACTCAATCCTAAATTGCAACAGGGGTTCTTTACTAAAAGAGCAGCGAGCATGTTGAACTCCTTTCCACAGTTGTTGGTGTCAGCAGGGAGTGCAGAAAAATGAAAAAAACTTTAGAATGTGGTTCTTAGCAAACTCAATATGCAGGGATATGGAAAATTGTAGTGACATAAACGCACACAAACACACACACACACTTAGGATGAACTGGATGGACTGGTGTCTTTATTCAACCTTACTAACTATGTAACTATTTTATGTATATACCGGCACATTTATAACAGATGAATTCAATATTCATATTTTGTATAAGCTTAGTTTACGTACATATACCGTTTTATAAGATTTATGAAAGATACAGTGCTTCTGTTGTTTTCTCTCCAGCCGTATGACCATCTTTTTTGTTTTTATTCACTTTATTGATTAAATTGTAGGACTGTATGCTAATCATTTATGCTATTTTTTTCTCTTTTTGATGAAAAGACATTCCCAGATTTGATTACCACAAACTTGTGGCTTGTAACGTCATTAGTCCAGTGAATTTGTTTTGTTTTTTTTTTTATTCTGTATGATTTTGCTGCAATTTAATCATAAACATAAATGTGACAATAAACAATACAAAGGCTAAAATCCTCCCAGAAATGCTAGTTATCTGCCTTTGTAATTCACTGACTGGGAACAAGAATGCAGATTGAAAGTTTTGATTTTGACTTTCTTGGCATACTTGTTCCAGGTCTTTGGATCTTTGAAAGGTCAGAGAATCAGAAAGATAGCTAGTTAACTTGTGTTTTTAACAATTACATTATTATTATTATAATAATAATAATGCATGCGCGCGGGAGCCGACAGTCACAGCACGGGGCTCTGAAGAAACGGCACCAGCGGCCGTTCCTTCAGAGCGCATGCGCCAGTGACGTCACTGGCTGCATGTAAGGTAAATATCTCCTAAACGGTGCAAGTTTAGGAGATGTTTACAGTACCTATAGGTAAGCCTTATCATAGGCTTACCTATAGGTAAAAGTGTCAGAGGAGGGTTTACTTCCTCTTTAATGTTACATGAAGGCTCAAGCATTATAAAAAAAAGAGTTGAAATTGGCATACAGCTGACGCTGCCCATATCTCCCACTCTATTGATCATTCACATCAGTGGCTTTATTTAAGGTGACCTCTGCCTTTCTTCACCATATGCTTAGTCTGTAAAACCAAAAACAGTGCAAAACAGTGATTATCAAAAATCATCCCCTGAAATTCAATACTTACCTTTGCAATATATATATATATATATATATATATATATATATATATATATATATATATATATATATATATATCATTTAAAATAAATTCAAAAAATTCATGCAAAATTAGATAGTCCCAAGAAAATTTTAACTCATAATTGTCATTCTTCATCCACTGTCTTTGATAATGTCCTGTTGGAGGGATGAAACACATAGACAGAGGTTCTGGACTCTTAGTGACATCATATTCAGAAAAACTCTGTGCAGGCCAGTCAAGTTCCTCCACCCCAAACTCGCTCATCCATATCTTAATGGACCTTGTTTGTGCAGTGGTGCGCAGTCATGTTGGAACAGGAAGGGGCCATACTTAAAGTGTTCCCACAAAGTTGGGAGCATGAAATTGTCCATTATGTCTTGGTATGCTGACCCCTAAGAGTTCTTTTCACTGGAACTACCCCACACCATAATTCCCCCCTCCACCAAATAATTTGGACCAGTGCACAGTGCAGCAAGCAAGGTCCATAAAGACATGGATTAGCGAGTTTGGGTGGAGGAACTTAACTGGCCTGCACAGAGTCCTGACCTCAACCCGATAGAACACCTTTAGAATAAATTAGAGCGCAGACTGCGAGTCGGGCCTTCTTGTCCAACTTCAGTGCCTGACCTAACAAATGCGGTTCTAGAAGATTGGTCAAATTTTCCCTTAGACACACTCCTAAACCTTGTAGACAGCCACCCCAGAAGAGTTGAAGCTGTTATAGCTGCAAAGGGTGGGCCAACTCAATATTGAACCCTACGGACTACGACTGGGGTGCCATTAAAGTTCATGCGCGTGTAAAGGCAGGCGTCCCAATACTTTTGATAATATAGTGTACTTTGAGCAGCGGCAACTGGAGTACTAGTAGAATTAGGTTTATTTTTTTCATTGCATGAGTTCTTTTTCTTGATTCAGTCAGGTTTGTGTGTTACAAACTACACACAAAAACAAGCTTTTTAAATACTAACACACACTGATAAAAGTATTTATGTCAAACTGAAACTCTTATGTGAATATCTAAAAATATTGAAAAACAATGAAAGTGTTAAATCAAGGTTTTATCTTAAAAATGTTGACCAATGGTACTAGTAGAACATCTGACCGTTGTAAAAAATAAGAGATTTTGAATATGTTTCTGCCTTAAATAGTGTACATCTTACACAGGTACTTGTAAAAAAGGATGGGGTGGATTAAAAAATAAATAGTTTTCTGGTTAAAATGCAGTTAGAGAAGTTGAAAGCATCTAATTGTAATGCATTAGTAACACACCATGTTTCACAATCATGCAAACTCTGGTTTAAAGATTACATAACTCATATCATATCATATCATTATTCATGATGAGCCTTATATTCTCTCTGAACGTCAACATTAAGTGCACACTTTCTTTAAAGCTTTAGATCAGTGACATCTGGATATGGCCTTTACTTGTGCCCTCATCTCTTATGACAGGCATTACTAGTCTTCATAATTTATTACAAGGCCCCGGTGCCTCTAATGTCACATTACTAAACACTTTTACTTTGTTTCTAAACCCGAGAAGCACCAAACACAGAGCCTTCAGGCATGTTGAAAGGGCATCTTTATCCTTCATACTCTTCTACTGGTGACAGACTCTACTACCTGTAAAGAGAAAGGGACCATTATTACTTCTGTAATTTAAAAACCCATGCCCTTTTGGGCACATTTTGAGGGATTCTACATGTGATTGATATTTATGTTGATATGGATTTTACATCAATTTACAAAAATTGTTCATACAACATGTAACAGTGTTTACACAGAAATAACATGTTAACTGAACTAGGTTATACAGGTGTTAAAGCAGAACTATATGGCATCTGAGCACTACAAAACAAAAATGCTATTAAATTATTTAAATTAAATTTTAATATTCAAAGCAAACATACCCATCCATCCATGTTTGCATGATTTATTTTGCTGAGAAATCACTTTGTAAAAACAGCCCCTTAGCATTTCTGGCCGTGGTTATCTTGAGTAGGGGTAGATGATGCGCATAACATTTACTTCTTGGAATCGATCTGCCCTTAGCTAAGGCAATCAGGCAGGAGGGTGTGCTTGGCTGAGAAAACCTCTCCTCCACTCCTAAAGACTTCTACGATGTATGACATCATTTGTCTAGGCCTGGATACCAGAAAGTAACTGAAGACGTTAACTTTTTTTTAAAAATATGTAAATATGATATTTTTACCTATTTATTTACTCATTCTAGCAGCATAATGATTAAAAATAGTCAATGTTGAATGAGAGAGAGTGAAGTCTCACTTTAATTAACAGCAGCATGTGGAAAAACAAAACAGTCATCCCTATGTCTTTGTGCTGAGTTACACCCACTAGAAATTTTGTTAAAACTTCAAAATTGCTGAGGGGGGGGGGGGGGTAGGTTGAGCTAAATACATTTCATGATATGTCAAGATAAACAGAAATTTTGATAATGGGTAGAGAACATGATGGGAGGACAGAGGGGGGGGGGGTGTGATCGAGGATGGAGAGAATGTGGGTGGGGAAAGGGGGGCTGAATAAAGAAAGAAAAAATAATAGGGAGAAAAATTAGGAATTAGGGGATGGTCCCCACGCAGGGAGTAAA
Source organism: Pelophylax lessonae (assembly GCF_965119305.1). Lineage (NCBI taxonomy): Eukaryota > Metazoa > Chordata > Amphibia > Anura > Ranidae > Pelophylax > Pelophylax lessonae. The sequence goes on from NC_138770.1 coordinate 303,121,281, forward strand.
GGAGGAACAGTTAGTAAATGTGACTAACCTCCATGGCAGTGGCATTTTATTTCTGTTATGTAGATTAGATAGTTAATGAAGCATTGTCAAAATTTTTGGGGGGGCTAGGTAATGCTCAGTTCAGGGAGTCGAGATACTCCAGTATTTATCTTTTCAGTCTAGAATTCTGAGAGTTTTCTTTTTTTTTTTGGAAAACATAGTTTGTGTGACTCCTTGAACTCCTGGTAGCAAAGAGTGGGATATTTCCAGGTGTTTGCTATGACTCTTCCAGCTCCTATAAAAATGTGTTAGAATAGTTTGAACTGATTGAAAATTGAAGTTGTTGCAGGTAGCTGGATTTTTTAGTGAAAACTTCCCCAATGGCCCAAAAGCAGATAGTTGTAAGGTTTTCCCACCAAATGTGCCAGAACGCACCTAGTGCAGAGCAGTCTTAAAAAACAATGGGGTAGGTAGCCAGGAATTATTTTGGAAATACATTCTACATGGATTCAATTACCAGTCGTAACTTATAGATGCAAAAGGATTTTATCAACCGTTTTAGAGCAGCGGGATGTATGCATCAAAGTGAATGCATAAGTGCATCAAAATGCACACAGTACTAAAAATGTCCAGAGTTCTTTCATATTTTATAATAGTGTCTATAGCCATTTACACTAGCCCTTGCAGTTTATGATCTAAAGTCCTTTCAACTTGCTGGAACAAGGTTCTTTACAGATTGTGGAATTCTCTACCACAAGAGGTGGTTACTGCTGGAAGTATGGCTACTTTCAAAAGACTCTTGGATGTACATCTCAAGGATCAGAACATTAAGGGGTATGAGAGATGATTACGGCCACACATACCTACACAGGATGAACTGGATGGACTATTGTCTTTATTCAACCTCAACTACTATTTAACTATGTAACTATGTAAGTGTGTACATACGACCTCACACAAACTTATGCTCACTTTCTAAAATCCTTTGGGTAGCAGCCAAATGGGGTAAATAGGTGCACCCATAGAGATTGTATATTGTGTGTAAGATTTTGCATCATTTTCAAACTTATTGCTATTGAAATCGTAAGGCCTATGAACCTGGAAAAAACAGATACACTGGAACTAGTTCTGCCCAGTGACATTTGCAATCACTGACTCTTTTCATTCAAAGTAGGAACTCTTGGCTGTATTATTTCTTTTAGAACATCAGTGGAGATGAATGCAATATTTATGCATCATTGCCACCACTGCCAAGAAAGTAATCAGGTTAGCTTCAGTTTTAAAATATCAGATTAGGCAATATATGCAGGCTAAATGTACCAGCATGTACTGCCAATACACAATAAGACTAAAATGAATGTAGCATTTTAAGCATGAATATAAAGCCTTACATCCCGTACATCTAAAGCCAGTTTACTTCTGAAATGTCACAAAGTTCTTCTACATTGTATTAAAATAATGATTATGAATTAGGTTAAAACTCCTTTAAAAAAATGTGTCTGATTATATTTAAACTGCATATATTGCCCAAACTTATTTTGGACAGAGTGGTGAAGGGTTATTTTTGATATCCTTATACCCTTGGGGAAATATCCTTCATTTCACTTCCAGAGATGATACAGGCAATTAGCAGAAATCTCCCAAAGTTTCAGAAAATCCCCTCTAAAACAGTTATCTCCATTACATTAGATTATATTAGATTACCCCTCACCTCTTGTTCCAGAGAAAACTCTAAAATTTTGAGTATCCTCTCACTTTATTTCACTGTGATAATAATACAAATAGAGTGGTTAATCTTCCCAATGGGGGACAGGAATAGAAGGTCTAACCCCTACCAATTCTATTCAAAACGTGATTGTAAAGGCAGAAGGTTTTTTTTTTATCTTAATGTATTCTATACAAAACCTTATGTGTGCAGTAGCCCCCCTCAGCCCCCCCAATACTTACCCGAGCCCCATGTCTATCCAGAGATGTTGCAGGAGAGGCTCGGCTGCCCGGGACACTACCTCCTGATTAGCTGAGACTGCAGCAAAGCATCCTTGAATTCCACTGCTGTCAATCAAAGTCAGTGAGACAATGAGGAGAGAGAGGGCAGGGCAGGGCAGGCCACGGCTCTGTGCCTGAATGGAGACATGGAGCTGCAGCTCAGCTGGGGTGGCCCCATAGCAAGCTGCTTGCTGTGGGAGCACACATCAGGAGGGAGGAGGGAGGAGCCAGGAGAGCCGAAGAGGGACCCAAGAAGAGACGGATCCAGGCTGCTCTGTGCGAAACCACTGCATAGATCAGTTAAGTATAACATGTTTTTTTATTTTAAGCAAAAAAAAAAAAATGAGACTTTAGTATCACTTTAACCCTATTGGATACCAGGGATAGACTACCTTAAAAAATAACTCACCTTTTGTTGAGAACAAAAACACTCCCCTCTGGGTAATTTATGTAGCCTGCAAACATTTTAACAAACTTAGTTGCAGATTCCTACCTTTTGTTATTCTAAAGAAATAGCTTGTTTGTTTATCTGTGTCCATGTGCAAGGTGATTGTGAATGGGAATGACTTTATAATTATCAATCAGCTGCTGGGTTGTAATGATGAAAGTGTCAGGATCTGAATTCCATTAGACGTGATTGATCTCACCAAAACTGAAATTTTTGTTGCAGAGAATCTGAGTGGTATCTTAGTGCAGACTTCTGGGAAAATTAGTGAGCCAATTACAAAAGCAGGAAATGGCATTTCTGGGGGTCGTTCTGTACACTGTATGCATATTGCCTCCAGTTTGTCATATTGCCTTGCACTGTACCACAATGTACAGTGCTGCAGATTGAAAAGGAAAGGTCATTTTTTAATAATGTTTTATTACAATTTGGCTTATGTCCCAAATGCTATAATATTTTATTATTTGAAATATTTTTTCCCATGAAAATGAACTTACCTTTTAAAATCTTTTCTGTCTGCTTGTTTTTCTTTTGATCCTAATGGCTACCATTGTGTTTTACCAACTAGGGAACAACTGACAACCTATAAATAAATCAGATTCCAGAAATGTCATATTATTTACTGTTATATTAGATTGCAGCGTCACTTAATACACCATTTATATAGGGCTAATAGGTCCAGTTATCCCTATGATACATCAGGCTGGATATGTGACCTTTCTAGACATCATGACCCAGGTGATATACAGTGGTATGCAATGTGCACTGAATGAAAAAGATATTGTTGCCCACAACAGACAATCAATTTCTTTTTTTTTTTTTATGAAACTGTAAAAATTATAATTGGGGACTGACTGGTCACTGTTGGTGAAAAGAAGTGCTTGCAACACTTTTCATGTAACAGGTTGAGTATCTCAATTCTAAACTAGGCACTTTTCAACATGGGGCATGTGTTGGCTACTACAATGTAAATACTGCATTTGCCTTGTTAAATTGCAGGACTGTTCCCCAAATTCTGCATGGGATTCATGTGGGTGCTCCATTTTTTTTAAAACCCAAAATTTACATTATTATCTCTGGTCAAATTGCCTCTGCGCAGTGACCTCATCATGTACAGCTGGAAGCCGGCTGAAATAATGAGATGTGCTATTCTCATTAATTTTATATGAATGTTCTTAACTTTTGTTATAAACTTTAATAATTTGATTTTGTGCTACTGTTTTATGTATATGCATCTTGGGCTTAATTTGGAATGGAACTGACCAAGTGTCTGAATGCTGGAGAGGAGCTGTGCAGGCTGGTTTGCACACACTTTTTCTGCTTGGGTGTTTTTGACTTTGGGTGTCTGGGTTTTGACAGTTCCTTCGGATTTGTGTTCTATATTTTTTCAATAAAGATTTGTATGTTTTGCATTTTTACACCATAGTTGGTCCTCCTTTACAACTACTTTTTCGGAGTTCCCCTCCTTTTTTATTCCTTTGGGATTTCTCTGATGTTTTTTTTTTTCATGACATAATATTTAAAATGTGGAGGTACCCAGTCCTATATGGATGAAGCAGTGTTTGTTATATTTTCCCACTCTTTAATATTCGAGAGAGTTAAGGCTCATATATTTTTATCCTATATAAATTAGTGGTATTGTTTGATCCCCTTTGGATCTATTCTTATATTTTGGCCTTGTAAAAAGTAAAAAGTAGAGAGCATAAATACTGATGGAAATTGTCTGAGTTCCAGACGCCGTAAGTTAGAGTGACTGTGTCTATAACCTAGACCAGTGTTTCTCAACTCCGGTCCTCAGGGCACACTAACAGGCCAGGTTTGCAAGAAAACTGAAATACATCACAGGTGATATCATTTGCTGCTCAGTGATTGCAGTATTCTAGTCTGTCGGCATCTCCCAAAGGTAATACTTAAAGTCTGGCCTGTTAGTGTGCCCTGAGGACCGGAGTTGAGAAACACTGACCTAGACTATATCCACCTGCCGGATGCAGGAGATGGCATTTGTTCTGGGTGATGAATTGGATGAAGAATTTAGAGCTACATTTGACTGTGAGTTAGATGAGACAGTGTCCTCAGAGAGTAATGACATCAAACAATTATTTAGGGAACATAAAAAATTGATTACTAAGTCATTAAATAGAAAGTGGGATATGATACTTTCTCTGGAGTCCCATATTATTCAAAAAATAATCCAGAGAGGTCTAAGGGAGCGAGTGGTTTCAGCTACTCATTTACAAACAGATAGATTCTTAGAGAATCGAAAGACCCAATGTATTAATCATGGGATTGAGGTGATGAAGCTAGCTGTAGAAGAAGAAAAACTACAGCTGTCTTCGTTACAAGAACAGATTGATATAAGTACGGATAGATTGGAACCTTTTAAAGATAAGACAGATTTTATAAAAAGTATTGATTTACTTAAGAAAGAGGTAGACAGAGTTCAGAGGAATTTAAAGATCACTAAACATTCGAAGAATAAACGTGATTTATATGACTGGGCAAGAGGGGAAATCTTTGATCTAACTACAAGGAAAAGTAGGAGTAGATCTAGACGGCGAGTTAACTCGCCGATGTCTAGATCGAATACTGGATCAGTACCATCAGTAAGTGATGACCCGATATCTGCTACTTTTTTTAGACAAGAAAACCACTGGACGCTTGGATCCCCCGTCCCCCAAAGGTACCTTAAAAAGTGGCAAGGGAGTGGAAACAGGGGGAGAAAAAGGAAAAGACAAGAGAGAAAGAGACAACTGCTAAAAAGACAAGCAGACCAGGACCAGGAGTCAGAGATAATAGTACCAGACTATCAGGACCATCTACCAGGGGGAATGGAATGTACCAATGTAGATAGAGACAAAAAAAGGGATCAATCTATCGAATTTTCCACTGGAGAAAAGACACATCTCCCTTTTGGAGAGGGGCCTGTCATTTTCACCAGTGGAACAGATGGACAATTTTGAAATCTATAAAGACCTATGTCTCTTCCTTAGAGCGTTACATTATAGACTCATATATTCAGGGGGTGCAGCAGTGACGCAAACCTCTGACGCCACTGCTCAATTTGATAAGGAGGCGGTTGAGATGCTGGTGTCCCTCCTTGAGGAGGGCGGTGACATCTCCGCTAATGATAAGCAACCAGTGACAGATCCCTGGAGGAGACAATCTAATATCAGAATTAGGACCACTTCCATGCCCCAATTTAGGAACAATAAATGGTAGGGGTCTTCTTGGATCTAGTAACAGAAGATCTTAAAAAGCTACCCTGGGAGGCACATTTTTTGGACAATCTCTCTTCGGATGAACGAAAGGCCTTACGTGAATTACATGATGCTGAAAAATTGGTGATTAAAAAGAGGGTGGTAATGTAATTCTGCTGCCCGAGGATATGTATGAAAAAGATGCAATTCACCTCCTATCAGATGTGTCTACATTCAAAAAAATAGACTACAATCCTTTTGCCACACTTGTCACTCTGGTAAATGAAAAACTACAATTTGCCTTTGAAGCGGATCTAATTATCAAGTAAGAACTGACTTACTTAAGGGTGGAGGAATTCAATATCCCCACCTTTTACATTATCACTAAGATCCATAAAGATATACAACATCCGCCAGGGAAGCCCATTGTTTCGACAGTTGGAGGATCCCTGGAGCGACTGGGCAAATATATAGATTCTCTTATCAAGGAACTGGTAAGCAATTTACCATTGTACATTAGAGATACGGGAGATGTCCTAAATAAGATTTCGGACATAATTCTCCCGGAAAAGGTGCTGCTGGTAGGGATTGACGTTGAGTCTCTCTATCTGTCTATCCCCCATGAATGGGATATAGCAACAGTCTACCACTTTCTGGAAGCCAAGTTTCAGTCTATGGGTGCCCAAAATGAGTTTGTAGTTGAGCTCCTAGAGATGGCACTTTAAAACAACTTCTTCAAGTTCACAAGTGCATACCACCAACAGATTAGGGGCACAGCGATGGGAGCCCCATGGGCAACATCATATGCCTGTTTACACCTAGGATGGTGGGAAGAGGAGGTACTGTATGGTTCGCTGAGGTACCTTGGCCATGCGTGGACCTGGCTAAGGTACATCGATGATGTATTTATTGTCTGGGACGGCACTATGGATGAGTTAAAACTATTCATGGAGAGACTCAATCTATAGGTAATTTCTTTCTTAGATCTATACATTAGGCTAAGAGAAGATAAACTTATTACAACACTGTTTAGGAAGGAAACTGTGGTTCCCAGTTGGTCAGTTCCTGAGACTTAAAAGGAACTGCTCAAATGATGACAATCGACATGTGGCAGATGATCTCTATAAGAAAAATAGGATATGCACACAGGACCCTCAGGAGAGCAAAGCGAATGGCAGGTAGAAGACTAAGGAATGATCTCCTGGTCCCAAAATCAGATGTCTCAAAAAATCTAGAAATGCCACCTAGAAGTATCACCAAATATGGGACACAGTGGGATACAGCAGGCAAGGTCTTACAGGACCATTAGCATCCTCACCAGATCTGAGAGGGCAAGGGCAATTGTTAGCCCTAGACCAATGATGGTTGTAAGATTGGGCCAGAAATCTAAAAGATACGTTGGTACAATATGAATTTCAGAGGACTACCAATAAAAACTGGCTCACGGACCTCCCAGATCTGAAGGGGATGTTTGCCTGCGGTCACTGTAATATGTGTAAATTTATGGATAGATCTAATTCTCTGACTCTGCTGGGCAAAAGAGATTTGAAATAAAACAATTTATTAACTGTGCCACTTCAAGGGTACTCAAATTTTTTAAGTGCCCCTGTAAGAAAATGTATATTGGCAAAACTAAGCGTCAGTTACATGTGCGATTTGGTGAACATCTAAAGAGTATCAAAATGAAGGACAAAACACCTATAGGCCTAAATTTTGTTGCAGAACATTGGGGTAGTATGATAGGGTTAAAAGTTAAAGTATTCTTTGTTCTACAAAGTCGTAGCGGTGATTTCGATACTATCCTGCTTTGAATGGAAAAATTGTGGCTCTTTAGGCTCAATGCTTTGGCTCCCAAAGGGTTAAACAATGAAATGAGCCTAAAGGTTTTTCTGGAACCTTAGTCTAAACTACTCTGTTATCTCGTCATTCTTATCTTTATCTCTATCTTTACTGTCCTTTCTATTCTTTCTTAGTCATAGTATACAGTATATATAGGTGTCTGTCTTTAAGGATTGTGCATTTTTTTTAGGCTACTGTCTGTCCAGTGGATGGATAGCTCTGAGATGAATGAGGGGAAAATGGTGTAGGTTTTGACTATGCAATATCTCCAATGAAATTTTAAGGTTCCACTCTGACCACTAGATGGTGTGCTTCTTGACGCGGCCGCCCTTGATTTGTTAAACGTGGGTGTACCACTATAAATAGACAGGGAATGAGAGTGTTATCACGTCCTGATGAAGCGTACGTGATGTATGCGAAACGCGTTGACTTCAGCAGTGCACAGAGCCCTGCGTTCCAACATGTGTTCCACTGGAGGTCTGAGTTAGTTCCAGCTCACGCTAGTTGCTCTACGCCGGCCACAAATAGGAAAGTAGCCTTGATGAATTCAAGTTTGGAAACTTTGCAGTATAGTCTCTTTGAAATGGCCAAATTTAATGTGCAGTGACTTTCCACTTAGGAGGCTCATGGACTTTTAGGCAGAAGGAAGATGCTACCTGGATATGCAAGATCGGTGAGAAGCCGTTCGGCACTTCAGTTTCTTCCTTTCTGTCTGACTTTGCAATGCACTGCATCTAAGACTGTCTGGTTTATTTCCTGAATTGACTGCAATATCAGAGACTTTATTGCCTATATCTATGTCCAGCTGATGTGGAGCCATACACTAGGACACACACAGGATAAACCATTTGTCGCTGAATCAGGTGCAGTTAGACTTGCTTTAGACAGTCAATCTGCGTCACCAGGGGAGGCACCCTTGCATCAGTGCCTAAATAATCATTCATTAATTCTACAGGAAGTCATTGCTCTGCCATAATTATTGCCAATTATTTTGATCAAGGGCTGATTTTACTATTCATATTCATTACCTCAAGCCTTTTGAATTGTATCTTTTCTTCCATGTTTTCAGCTTTTTGCAATTTTTGGATGTTATTTTTGAGGACAAGATTATTTTGATACCTAGAGTGTTCCTGTTCTTAATTTACTAGATTCATATCCTCTCTTTTTTTCATTCAATCAAGTTGAACTCTAGGGAAGATACCGGTGGCATGCTAGTTGGTGTGAATGGGGCCCTGGTGTATGTGCCTTCTGTGTTTTTGCTGCTTGGGTGTTTTTACCTTTTGGGTGTCTGGGTTTTGACAGTTCCTTCGGATTTGTGTTCTATATTTTTTCAATAAAGATTTGTATTTTTTGCATTTGTACACCGTTGTTGGTCATCCTTCACAACTACTTTTTCAGAGTTCCCCTCCTTTTTTCTTCCTTTGGGGTTGGGATGTTTCTTTTTGCATGAGATGTTATTTAAGTTGTGGAGGTACCCAGTCCTATATAGATGAAGCGGTGTTTGTTAAATTTTGGCACTCTAAAATATTTGAGAGGGTTTAGGCTCATGTATTTTTATCCTATATAAATTAGTGGTTTGCATACACATGCTTACCATGATTACTCATTTTTGTGAATGGTGGCACTTTGCACAGTGGAAGAGTATGGTGTATATGCCTGGAACAGTAGAGCACAGTGAATTAAAAGTTTTATTCCTGACTGGACTTTTTGTAGTGTTTTGGGACCTTTTTACACACAGGGATGCATACCTGTTGAATTTAAAGGCATGTGGACTTTATGTGCTATATTTCTTTATGGTACTGACTATTTGATTTGGAGTGGTATATGATCACATACTATTATTTCCTTTATTGATAATATTTGTATATTAGCACAGTAAGACTGATCGCTGCCTCCTAAAAAGAACATTTTAGATGTTTGATATACCGGAACATAAACTTTGGGCAAATTATCAACCCTAACACTTCAAAAAGAGACAAATTAATACTTCAGGTGATCTCCCTTCCCTGTGCTGTCCTGCCCATTGCCATAACCGGCTAGAATGAGCTACGTCATCAGATATGCCACATAGGAAAGCACAACTAAAGTAATTTCTCAGTGCAGTATACAGTAGCTGGATGCTTTCATTCAGAGCTGTCCAGAACATTAATCAGTCATAATGTTTCACATTACAATCACAGCATGAACTGAGGACGGCTTGTTATCACTCATCATTGTCATGCTCTCATCAGTCATGGTGCATTTGTTAAATTGCAGTGTTTACCATTGCAGCGCATCAGTAATTCTATCTGTCATAGTGTTTCACATCACAATCACAAAAAAAAAGCATGTGTTTGTTAAATTGCAGTGTTTACTATAGCAGTGTGTCACTCTTTTTTGTAATTTCTCATTCAGTGTCATAAACATGTAGTGCATTTATCAAATGACGGTGTTCACTACATTCTGTTACTACCTTTATCTCACTTTTTCTCAGAAGAACAGGTTTCGTGAAATTTGCAGTGAGTGGCAGATTTCATGGCAGGGTCAGTTTGGGAATGGAAGTCACAGGAAAGAAAATGAAAGTTGCAGGGGAAGAGTTAGTAAATACTGTGCTTGTTTGTTACTTGTCTTCTGCATGGATCAACCACCCCATGCACTGAATAATCCATCATCCAGATATTTATATTTCTCAAAAAGTTGCTAACTGCTATTTTTGTCCAACAAATCCTAACTTTCTCACAAAGTCCCAGTGTAAAATTAATTTTAAAACAATCAGCAATTGCTGTGAAAAAACACACTTTATCAATAATATGTTGGATCCTTCTGCTGGAATCATTTAGTGCTGGACTGTTAGTTTTAAGCACAGGGAATCCTGGCTCAGGAGGGGTGAGCTTGTAATGTTTACATTAAGTTTACATTAAATCGGAGTCAGACTCCTCCACACATCAGCCTACCACAGCCTTGATTGAGGACTTCCTCAGAAAGGTCAAGCTGCCCGTACTCTCCCCAGATCAGATTAATTTACTCAACTCCCCTTTCATATAGTTAGAAATCAACAAAGTTATAGGTGCTCTTCCGAGCAATAAAGCTCCAGGTGCAGACGGCTATAGTGGAGAATACTATAAATCATTCCAAAATATATTCTCCCCTTATTTGTGCGCTGTCTTTCAAGCAGCTGCTGCCTTGTCCTCTTTTCCCCAAGAAATGGTAAAAGCATTGATTAAAATGCTGTCAAAGCTGGGAAAGTCGCCAGATCTCCCACAGAACTTCCGACCTATCTCGCTGTTAAATGTTGATGTAAAGCTGTATGCTAAATTGTTAGCTATTCGCCTAGCTGAGGTTTTACCTACTTTGGTTCACCGGGATCAGGCTGGGTTCACAAAGGGTAGACAATCGGCAGATGCCACCAGAAGGGTGATAGATATTATACATTTTGCACAGGTATCCAAAACGCCCTCCATGCTCCTGGCTTTGGACACAGAAAAGGTGTTTAAACACATACATTGGGGATACCTGCTAGGGGTTTCGCAGAAGTTTGGATTCAGTGGCCATATTCTCACAGCCATTTTGGCCATGTATTCATCCCCCTCGGCCCAGGTATTTTTGGGAGATATGCTGTCTCAACCGTTTAACATCACTAATGGCACACATCAGGGGTGCCCATTGTCCCCATTAATATTTCATTTACTAAAGGAACCTCTAGCCACGTATATAAGATCCCATCCTGGGATTCAAGGCATTAGAGTGGGAGACCGATCACAATCACACGTCATAGGCCTGTTTGCCAATTACATAATTCTAATGCTGTCTGATGGGAAGTCCTTAGGGAAGTCCATAATGCCCTATTGTTGTTCCAAGATGTTTCATATTATAAGGTGAATGCCACCAAATAATACATCCTAAACTTGGGGGTAGACTGGGTAACAAGGGCACAACTAGAAAGCAAATACCCATTTCGGTGGACAGACGATGGGCTTAGGTACCTGGGAATTACACTCACTAAATCTACCAATCTATTATTCCTGGCTAATTACCTCCCCTTCATGGCAACCTGGCAGACTCATTTGCTACAAATCTCTAAAGTAGAATTATCCTGGTTGGGTCACCTTGCAGCCTTTAAAATGCTGATCCTGTCGAGGCTTCTCTACCTATTCCGAACTCTTCCCATAGTTGTCCCCACAACCTATCTAGCTAAACTGCAGGGGATGGTAAATAGATTCTTATGGCAAAATAAACACTCCCATTGTGCCTTTAGCAAACTAAACAGAGGAAGGCAGGGGGCCTGGGCCACGTGACTCTTAGGGATTATTACTTTGCATTTATTCTGGTCCAAATGAGAAATTGGTTCATTCAACCTACTGACTCTTTATGGGCGACAGTGGAAGCTGCCTTTTTGCAGGGTAGAAACCTTCAGGTGTTTCTGCTGTCTCAACAGTTTAAAACGTACACCCCACCTAATATTCCTCCAACAGTAGTGGCAGCCCTTAAGGCATGGAGCCATGTAAGCTCATTGAGCATAGTGGAGCTACAACTAATATTACTATCCTGTTAGAAGTCTACTCACTCGTAGTTCCCAATATCAATCTCAAATCTTGGTTGGATAGGGGCATTGGGACTGTCCAGTGTCTATTCGCATCAGGTAAGATCAAGTCATTTCCAACTCTTCAAGAAGAATTTAAAATACCAACAAGGGAATACCACTCCTATATTCAAATGTCATCTCCAATAAGACAATGCTCAAGTGCGACCTGCTCCATTCCCAGTAAAATTGCAAATTTCTTGAGCAGCTCTAGGGTGACCGTGAGGGGCATTTCCCTCATATATGCACAATTAAGAGAAAAATCTGCTTTTACGATAACCAACTCCCATCTAGCATGGGAATTTGATTTAAGCCTATCTCCATCTGAGGAACAATGGCAACAAGCTACAACAGCAACTTATGCATGCTCCAAAAATGCAGGTATGTGGGAAATGATGCACAAAATAATCTTTCGTTGGTATATGACACCGTTTCGGATATTTAAAATTTATCCCCAGGCCTTGAACCTGTGCTGGCGAGATTGTGGGCAGGTAGGCACATTGCCCCACCTGGTATGGTCATGTAAACACTTGGCTAAATGTTGGCCCTCTGTCTTTTACACCATATCAGAAATAAGTAAACTCCGGTTGCAGCCTTCCCCTGGCTTGGCATTGCTGAACTTGGGAATAGATGGGGTCCCCCACCCTCTAAATGTGGTCATCAACATCTTGCTGATGGCAAGACTTATATTGTTGAGGAATATGAAATCTATTAGAATTCCAACGAGTGATAAAGTGTGGGCTCAGGTCCACCAACAGGGAATCGAGTTTCCGAAAGTTGGAAACCGTGGGCAACATGGTATGATGCACATAAAGATACACTTTAGTGAAACCATATAGTTTGATATACATGTCTAAAGAGATATCAATGAATGTCAGCAACCTAAGTTTTGACTCCAATTGTTTCTTTGTTCCCCAAGTTAGTTGGAGCATGGTTATCCCTTTAGTTTAAATACTATGGACACTGAACTCAGGTGAGGCCCCCTGGTGTGGTCATTTGGAATTGACAATATAAGGGCCATGCTCCAGCCCAGTTGTTCTGTTTTTCTATTTTTATATACTCTATGTTCTACAAGTATTACAACTGCATGGTTTGTATGTTTTTCTTTTTTGTTTTCTCTTTTGTCAAATACCCAATAAAGACTTATTGAACATTAAATTGCACTTTCTCCCATTTCACAAACCTGTTCTCTTTTGGTTCCCCCCCTTCCCTGTTACAGAACTGGAAAATGTTTTATGATTATTGGTAAAGTATAGTACAGTTTAAGTTCTGCAAGGCTCCACATGCTTTCTAAACTACATGAGAACTACAAAATGCACCTCCGCTGTCTCCTGGGATTGTCACACCACTCATTTTGAGGAAGGAGGCCAAGTATCTCTGTGCCTTAAAATTCTGCACATTTGCAGACACAGCATGGAACTCTGTCAGGTATTTGGGACCTGGCAGACACCGGCAACATGCCTTGCACTTACTATGAATTCTGGTGCTTGTGCACAAATGCCGTGGGTCTCAGCCATATCCCGAACAACAAACATTAGTGGTATCTGTATGCATGAGAATCTCTTGTGCAGACATGCAATGGGTCTCTGCCAGTTTCTGAATACCTGGCAGAGACTTGCAAGTACTGAATTAAAAAAAAAGGCAGCATGGAAGTGCAGCAAGGGGAGGGTAATAAAGAGGGGGTGACGTTCCACTTTAGGTGGGTTAAAGAGTAACTGCAATCTGCTTACATAATTTGTAGTAAAAACATATTTGCCATTCTGAAGCTTCCCTCCAACCACTTTGCATATTATTTGATATATACTGCGATTCTGTACTTACCAAATATGCTGCAGAAATCTCCTCCCGCTAAGTCTGGCTGCAGCCATCATAACTGTTGGCAGCTGAAGCTGCTGCCTGTTCACTTCCTTGATTTACACAGACACACAGACGCACATAGACACACAGAGGCACACAGACACACATACACACACAGACACACACACACGCACACACATATATATATATATATATATATATATATATATATACAGACAGACACACACACAGACACTCACACCACTGCTTGCCTGTGCACATTTATTCTCATGTATCTCTTCAGTCACCTGTTGTCTCTGCCCTCATCCATCCCCCTCCAGCTCTACAGCTCTCATTGGCTTTGCTATGACTCATCCCTCCTCCCTTGCTGGCAAACTTTCACAAGAGTTAGAGGGAGAGCTGTGCATAATGTCATTAGCCTAGGCCAGTGATGGCGAATCTTGGCACCCCAGATGTTTTGGACTGGACCTTTTTTCAGCTGTTTCAAGTGGCTTCAGACATTTTTTTCCTGCCTCTAAACTGCGCTGCATGTTATCCATGTCCATGCACACATAGACTTTCAGTAGCATTTGGTGTGGGAGGCTTTTAGAGGCAGGAAAAGAACCCCACTGCCAGCGAACCTAGGAGCAGCAGAGTTTTGGCCAAAAAAAGCCAGCCGTTTGGCCAGCTTCTGTCAGATAAACATGCTGGAAAACCAGAAGCTGACCAACCCCTGAACAACGCTCTCAGGCAATGGCGGAAAGCGCTCTTTGGAGTGTTCTGGCAAGGGGGGGGCATCCCCCTGTCAGAATACAACAGCTCATCGGGGGAGATCGCTGTACTAACTTCAGGATGGTTAGTACAGCGGCTCTGACTGGAGCTGACAGGTTTTTTTTTTCATTCAACCCGCTAGGTTGAATGAAAAAAAAACAAAACACATAGTGTTTACCACGCTTTAGCGTGAGAAAAGTCTTGAGGTATTATGAAAATGGCCTTGGTTTCTGCCATCTGTACAATGCTCTGTCCCTTATGAAATAAGACCACTTGTAATGAATCAATCATTATTATTTGTTTAACTTACTTTGTTTCCCACACTCTTAAAAAGGAGATTGCAGGATAGGGACAGAATATTATTAAAAGCAGATCAATTACCAATGTATGAGGTTGGTTTTCAAGTTCCTTATTTGTCCCATCTGGAATTGAAAAGGTTGCGTAACTTTAGAGATGTTTGCTTTGGAAATAATTTTTGCCAGGTTTCCAGCAATATAAGATGATATAAGATAAGGCAACTTTACTTCAGAATATTTTATTAGGCAATCATAGAGATTCAGGACAGAAAAACAACACAAAAGGGGAGTTGTTGCCATTAGCAATCAAACGACATCCTGCGTATGTGAAATCAGATAAACATAACTACAAAGGGGTGCAAATACACATAAAGATTGAGGTAAAGCATCAGCTTCATGATGCAACAAGAAGGAGTGTACAACCTCCCTAAAACTTAGTTTAATATCTAAGACTAATCCTGTGACAGGGAGCTCATTCAATAACTTCCTCCTATTACTGCACAAGCAGCTGCAGCTTATTTGGAATCAGAATAGTAAGCACAGAAGGGGACACCACTAGAAATAATAGTGTTGGGTCTTCATATTGGATTACACATACAGTACACATGTGGCTTTACCAATGGCTACTGTCTATTAGGGATGATCGAACTTTTGAAAAGTTCGGTTCGACCAGAACACCCGAACTTCCCGAAAGTTCGGGTCCGGATTCCAGAACCCCATTGAAATCAATGGGACCCGAACTTCGGTAATCAAAAAACACCATTTTGAAGCCCTAAAACCCAATAAATGCCCCTAAAAAGTGCCTAGGGTTCTGGGTCATGCCCCAGGGACTATTAATCACACAAAAAAAAGTTCTTAAAAATTGTCGTTTTTGATAGAGAGCCAATTATTGAAAAAATTATTGAAAAAAAAATGTGATTTCTTTGGATTTAGTGTCTGGGGGGTATAACAAGTGTACCTGTGAAGTCCCAGCTCTGTAGCATGTCCAGAACCAGAAAAAAAAAAAGATTGTATGTATTACAATTGCAATAGAGCAGGCATAGGGCTCCGCTATTTTCACACCTGGCCGTTTTTGTTGCAGGCGTTTATTGGGCTTTTTTGTGGACGTCTTTGGAGGCAGGCATGACATCTGAACTTTTGTGTAGGGGTATATATACACACACACATATATGTATATATACACATACACACATATAGGTGTGAAAGTAGCGGAACCCTATTCCTGCGCTAATGAAATTATTTGCAGGCATGGGGCTCCACTCCTATCACACCTATATGTGTGTATGTGTATAAATACATATATGTGTGTGTATATATACCCCTATACAGAAGTTCAGATGTTATGCCTGCCTTCAAAGACGCCTAAAAAATGCCCAAAAAAACGCCTGCAACAACACACCTGGGCGTTTTTGTTGCAGGCATTTTTTGGGCGACTTTGGAGGCAGGCATAACATCTGAACTTCTGTGTAGGGGTATATATACACACACTTATATGTATATATACACATACACACATATAGGTGTGATAGGAGCGGAGACCTATGCCTGCAAATAATTTCATTAGCGCAGGCATAGGGTTCTGCTACTTTCACACCTATATGTGTGTATGTGTATATATACATGTATGTGTGTGCGTATATATACCCCTATACAGAAGTTCAGATGTTATGCCTGCCTCCAAAGACGTCCACAAAAATGCCCAAAAAAAACGCCTGCAACAAAAACGCCCAGGTGAGTTGTTGCAGGCGTTTTTTTAGGCATTTTTTGGGCGTCTTTGGAGGCAGTCATAACATCTGAACTTCTGTATAGGGGTATATATACACACACACTTATATGTATATATACACATACACACATATAGGTGTGATAGGAGCGGAGCCCTATGCCTGCAAATAATTTCATTAGCGCAGGCATAGGGTTCTGCTACTTTCACACCTATATATGTGTATGTGTATATATACATATATGTGTTTGTGTATATATACCCCTACACAGAAGTTCAGATGTCATGCCTGCCTCCAAAGACGTCCACAAAACAGCCCAATAAACGCCTGCAACAAAAACGGCCAGGTGTGAAAGTAGCGGAGCCACTACCCTGCTCTACTGCAATTCTAATACAAACAATCTTTTTTCTATGGCGGTCACCCTGACATGGAAGGGTATGGTCACCCTGCCATAGCAGTCAGAGTCAGTTCACCCTACACTACGGTCACCCTGACACTTAACACTTTCCCTACAGAAACTAGATTATTGAATCTAACTATAGTGGAAAATAGTACCCTAACTACACTAGATATCCCTTTCCTCACACTAATAATTGCTAAATGATACTTTTGAAGCAGGAGTAACAGAACTGCTTCCACTCTCTTCCACAGCCCCTGTATTACAATGCTAGAGATTTGGTGGGGCTATCTTATATACTGGGGGGCGTATTCACTACTAATTGGCCTCTGGACCCCCTAGTCACTCCAATCACATTCCTAGCATCCTCCTGCCCCCTCAATTGGCTTTTACTGATGGTTCTGGTCCAATCACGGGCTTTTAAAGCCCAGTTCCTGTCCCATTGCATTTTGGTCGGTTCTGGTTGCCGAATTCCGAACTTTTTTAGCAAAAAGTTCGGAATTCGTCCGAATTTCGAACAGTCAATGTTCGGGTCGAACCGATGGTCGACCCGAACCGTTCGATCATCCCTACTGTCTATACCAAAAAATAATATGCTCAGATCAGATGTCATCTTCAAAGTCTATACACTGGTGCAGCAAATTTACCAACTACCATGGAGTGATAAGATCTGCCTGATTGGATGTAATTTAAATGGATGTTTAGGTGGACCCTTCTTATATGACAAAGTTGTTGGTAAGTGGTAAGTTTCTGGGCAGCTCTGTAGCATGCCCAGAACCAGAAAAAAAAGATCATATTGGTGTAAAAGGAGGGTTCCCACCATCCCTGCTCTACTGAAAAATGATTTTTTTTTCTGGTTCTGGACATGCTACAGAGCTGAAACTTCACAGGTACACTTTTTAGTCCCCACAGACACTAAATCACACAAACAAGTTTTTAAAAATTGTCATTTTTGATAGAGAGCCAATTATTGGAAAAAATTAAAAAAAAAAAATTTCTTTGGATTTATTGTCTGGGGGGTCTAAAAAGTGTACCTGTGAAGTTTCAGCTCTGTAGCATGTCCAGAACCAGAAAAAAATTAGAATTAGGGTTAGGGCTAGGGTTAGGGTTAGGGCTAGGGTTAGGGTCAGGGCTAAGGTTAGGGTTATTTTTAGTGCTTAGGGTTAGATGGTTAGGGTTAGAGGGGTAGGGGTAGGGTTACTAACTCTAACCCTAAGTATCTCACCGTAACCCAACCCAACCCCCTAACACTAAACTTAACCCTAACCCTCTAACCATAACCCTAACCCTCTAAGCCTAGCCATAAAAATAACCCTAACCCTAAACCTAACCCTAGCCCTAACCCTAATCCTAACCCTAACCCTCTAACCTTAAACTTAACCCCCTAACCCTAGCCCTAACCCTAGCCCTAACCCTAACCCTAATTCGTAATTTTTTTCTGGTTCCGGACATGCTACAGAGCTGAAACTTCACAGGTACACTTTTTAGACCCACCAGACACTAAATCCAAAGAAATTTTTTTTTTTATTTTTAGTTTTTTTATTTTTTTTTCCAATAATTGGCTCTCTATGAAAAATGACAATTTTTAAGGACTTTTTTTGTGTGATTTAGTGTCTGGGGGGTCTAAAAAGTGTACCTGTGAAGTTTCAGCTCTGTAGCATGTCCAGAACCAGAAAAAAAAATAGAATTAGGGTTAGGGTTAGGGTTATTTTTAGTGCTTAGGGTTAGAGGGCTAGGGTTAGAGGCGTAGGGTTACTAACTCCAACCCTAAGTATCTCACCATAACCCTAACCCTATCCCCTAACACTAAACCTAACCCTAACCCTTAAAGCCCAGTTCCTGTCCCATTTTGGTCGGTTCTGGTCTGTTTGCGGTTGTTTGCGGTGCGTTAAACGGGGAGTTTGGTCTTTCAGAGTTTGGTCTGTCACTGTGAAGCGGGCGTAACCCTTACACTACCTGATCGATACAACATCATACCTGATCGTATACACACACTGGATGTTTTAAAGCACGTTATTCCAAACAATTTAGGAATGTTAGGTGATTTATGCCCTTTATGGATTAAAACCCAACTCTGCGTCAACTACGTAATTTTCCATGGGAGTTTTGACATGGATCCCCCTCCGGCATGCCACAGTCCAGGCGTTAGTCCCCTTGAAACAACTTTTCCATCACTATTGTGGCCAGAAAGAGTCCCTGTGGGTTTTAAAATTCGCCTGCCTATTGAAGTCTATGGCGGTTCGCCCGGTTCGCGAACATTTGCGGAAGTTCGCGTTCGCCGTTCGCGAACATTAAATTTTATGTTTGCGACATCACTACCCCTCAGATGCTCAATAGGGTTTAGGTATGGACATAGGACATGTTTGGCCAGTCCATCACTTTTACCCTTAGCTTCTTTAGCAAGGCAGTGGTCGTCTTGGAGGTGTGTTTGGGGTCATTATCGTGTTGGATCGTGGCCCAGTCTCCGAAGGGAGGTGATCATGCTTTGCTTCAGTATGTCACAGTAAATGTTGGCATTCATGGTTCCCTCAATGAACTGTAGCTCCCCAGTGCCGGCAGCACTCAAGCCCCAGACCATGACACTCCCACCACCATGCTTGACTGTAGGCAAGACACACTTGTCTTTGTACTTCTCATCTGGTTGCCGCCACACACGCTTGACACCATCTGAATCAAATAAGTTTATCTTGATCTCATCAGACCACAGGACATGGTTCCAGTAATCCATGTCCTTAGTCTGCTTGTCTTCAGTTTGCAGCTTTCTTGTGCATCATCTCTAGAAGAGGTTTCCTTCTGGGATGACAGCCATGCAGACCAATTTGGTGCAGTGTGCGGCATATGGTCTGAGCACTGACAGGCTGACCCCCCCACTTCTTCAACCTTTGCAGCAATGCTGACAGCACTCATATGTCTATTTTCCAAAGACAAACTCTGGATATGATGTTGAGCAGGTGCACTCAACTTCTTTGGTCGACCATGGCGAGTGAAACCTGTCCTGGTAAACAACTGTATGGTCTTGGCCACCATGCTGCAGCTCAGTTTCAGGATCTTGGTAATCTTCCTATAGCCTAGGCCATGTTTATGTAGAGCGATAATTCTTTTTTTCAGATCCTCAGATAGTTCTTTGCTATGAGGTACCACGTTGAACTTCCAGTGACTAGTATGAGAGAGTGAGAGCGATAATTCCAAATTTAACACACCTGCTCCCCATTTACATCTGAGACCTTGTAACACTAACGAGTTACATACACCAGAAAGGGAAATGGCTAATTGGGCCCAATTCCCCCCACCTCTTCAACCTCTGCAGCAGTGCTGGCAGCATTCATACACTATTTCCCATATGTCTATAACCTTTGGATATGGCGCTGAGCACGTGCACTTAACTTCTTTAGTCGACCATGATAAGGCCTTTTCTGAGTGGAACCTGTCCTGTTAAACCACTGTATGGTCTTGGCCACCGTGCTACAGCTCAGTTTCAGGGTCTTGGCAATCTTCTTATAGCCTTGGCCATCTTTATGTAGATCAACAATTCTTTTTTTCAGGTCCTCAGAGATTTCTTTGCCATGAGGTGCCATTTTGAACCTTCAGTGACCAGTATGAGAGAATGAGAGTGATAACACCATATTTAACACATCTGCTCCACATTCACACCTGAGACCGTGTAACACTAACGAGTCACATGGCACCGGGGAGGGAAAATGACTAACTGGGCCCAATTTGGACATTTTCACTCAGGGGTGTACCCATTTTTGTTGCCAGCTGTTTAGACATCAATGGCTGTGTGTTGAGTTATGTTGAGGGGACAGAACATTGACACTGTTATACACAGAGTTGTATAAAGTACTCGAAACCCATACTTGAGTCAAAGTACAAGTGCTCGATCAAAAAGTGACTTGAGTAGAAGTGGAAGTGCTCGATCAAAAAGTGACTTGAGTAGAAGTACTAAAGTATTCAACATTTTTTGTACTTAAGTATTGCAAGTAGTTTTTTTTTTAATTTTGCTACTCAAGTACTGAAAGTAAAAGTCCCAGTAGTTTTGAAAAAAATGCTACTCAAGTACTGAAAGTAAAAGTACAAGTACTGTGTTATGTAGTTATTAAAGAAAGAAGTCAAAAGTTTGAATATCATATTGTTTTTTATTATTTCAAATGCAGCTTTTATTTATACATACAGTAGCATGTATTTTAGTATGCGCTGATAATATAGATGTTTTGAGCTTCATGAAACCTGCCATCTACTGTTCTGGCAGTGGTAACTTTTATAATAGTAACGAGTAACTATGCAGCACACAAAAAAATATATCGGAGTAGAAGTATTGAAATCATCGAAAAAATGTAGTGAAGTAAAAGTGGAAGTAGGAAAAAAAAATTATACAAGTCATTATACCGCCTTTCAGTACTTAAGTACAGTAGTAAAGTAGTTCTACTTAGTTACTATACATCTCTGGTGATACAAGCTGTACACTCACTACTTTACATTGTAGCAAAGTGTCGTTTCTTCAGTGTCGTCACATGAAAAGATATAATAAAATATTTACAAAATTGTGAATTGTGTACTCACTTTTGTGAGATACTGTGTGTGTGTGTATATATATATATATATATATATATATATATACTGTATATATATATATATATTTTTTTTTTTCTTTTATATATATATATTTTTTATACATATATATAGATATAGATATTTTTTATATATATACTGTATGTACACACACACTAACATTGTCTTCTGCTGTGGGTGGACTGTTCCCCAACCATCTTCTCTTCATCATCTGTACTTTGATAATTGAACAGAGGATCATGCAATGTAGAATGTCTAAATAAACAATTAGGGACAACCTAGTAACTAACTATATTTGTAACTTCTGCATTGCTTCCTTAGCAAGAGGAAAGAAATGAGACACAGACTTGTACCTTTGGCTTGAATGTCTTACAGATGAAGTCAAAGGCAGTTTACCAGCAAACCCTAAGGTCCAGCTCAGAGTAGAATGACCTCTTGTGTCTCCTTGGCAGTCTTACTGTGTGACCAAAGGCAGAGAAAAACACTCTGACTTTTATTGAAATAATAAAGGGTGCTCGTTTTCCCCTTTATTTGTATTGTTTACTCTGAGAAAATCTTTCCAGGAAGCTAGAAAGAAATTCCTAAATTAACAAATATTACAATAGATTTCCTATCATTTAAATAAATTATTTATAGAACTATTTACAGCCTGTACGAGTGAACGTGTATTTTTTTAAGTAGAGGAACTACCAAAAGTGTTTTTGAGTTCCAGGCTTAATTCCAGTAAAAGCAAATTAAACTGTTCAAACTTGACAGCTTAAAGAGTGCAGAGAATGACTAATGAGGTAGCTGGGCCGTCCAGTGGCGAGGAACAACAAAAACAAAACAGTGAGGAGCTAATTTAGTGGTAAACACACTTAAAGAATATTAAAAGGAAGGTGTAGATCAACATGATTGATAAATATTGATACATAACACATACTGTGCTCTGTAGCTGTACAAATGTCTAATATGTATACACACAAACACATGCACACATACGCTTTTACTGGTAGCATTTTCCATCTGCTGTGTTCGTGTTTTTTCCCATAGAGGTAACAAATACACAGGGAGCCAGTATTGAGATACCTCTACCCCACTGCACAGACAGGCAGGTGGCTTCCTGGTGCAGCAGTTTAGTTTCTTATGTCACCTCTCCATCACTAGCTTGTTCAGTACTGTTCAATGAGCAGCAAGGGGATGCAAAAAGCAGTAAGGGCGAACTAGTACGTAATAAAGCTTGACCAAAGCTAGGTTAACACTATTGTGATTTCCCATATAAATGGGCTTCTGTACCGTCTGAAAATTCTAAAATCGCAGCCGCAGGTAAACCGCACAGTGATATGTGTTGTCCAGCACAGGAATGTGTGGAACTGCCATTAAGAATTAATGATATCCCTGCGCAGCTTCTAACAGCAGCATACTATTGCTGCAGGTGCAGGAAAGCATGCGATTTACACACATTCCCACACCCACATAGGTGTCAATCTAGCCCAAGAGATATCACAGCAATCCTCTGGGGTATGAAGTGTGCCAAATGTGTGTAAATTATAAAATATACGATGAAGCCTTTGCTTAAAAAAAAAAAAAAAAGTTGATAAATGTGTATTTAAATTAGGTGTATACCATAACTATATGACATTTTGCTAATGCATAGTTACATAGTTAGTCGGGATGAAAAAAGACACAAGTCCATCTGGCTCAACCAATAAAAAACAATAATGAAAACCCAACTATATACACAATCCTATACCCGCAGGTGATGCAGAGGAAGGCAAAAAACCCCAGCATAGCATGATCCAATTTGCTACAGTATATATATATATATTTATATATATATATATATATATATATATATATATATACTGTATTTTCTGGCGTATAAGACTACTTTTGAACCTCAAAAAAATCCCCCAAAAATGGGGGGTCGTCTTATACGCCGAGTATAATATCTCCAAGGTAACCTAAGTATAAGTATTACCGGTAGATGAAAATTAGGGGGGTCGCCTTATACGCCCAGTCGTCTTATACGCCGGAAAATACGGTATATATATATATATATATATATATATATATATATATATATATATATATATAAAATAAGTGTCCTGCTTATTCAATGTCATTTTAATGATAGATCCACTAGAAACTAAGATCTCTCTATATCCAACCAGTCAGTGTCCCTCTTAAAGCGTTTGTTACCCCAACACTTCATATTCCTGATATGTGACTGCTGTACCATGTACTTCTTTGGTATTGCTTCCTTTATGTGAAATCCTTGGTGTTCATGCCAATCACTTGGCTTTCCTATTAAAAACTGACCACGTTAAGCAGGAGAGCACACCAGAGTCAGTTCTCTAGCTATGATGGGAATTAAGACTACTCTCCTCCAATGATCAGACTTGTCCGGACACGCCCCCCTCTGCACAGCTATTCACTGGGAGGTTTAGTGTGCTGTTGCTTCTCCTCCCCCAGCTCTTATGCAGAACAGAGGGAATGTGATCACTTATAAAACGGGTATATATATAGATATATATATCTATATATATATATAGATATATATAGATATATATATATGTGTATATATATATATGCAGATATATGCACCTTATATCATAAACAATTTCCATAATTTTTCTTAGTTTTAAATAGTCTATGTTTTTTTTTTTTTTTTTTTTTTTTTTTGTAATTGAGCTACATCTATTGTAACTGTGTTTTTAGCTGTTTGCCTGGAGTTGTACTTTAACATGCACAGGCTTGCACTGCATTTTGCACAGTAGCACATTCACCCTATGACGCCCAGTGCATGACCAAAGTCAGTTTGAGACAGTAACTTCCTCTTCTTCTCTGTCTTCCTCTTCTTTATTAAAATAATAAAAATAGTTACCCAGCTACGTGAGAAATGTTACAGCAGCAACACTCCCTGGTACTGCAATTAGAAGGTAGAAATACTATAGTGGCCATCATTTATAGTGATGGTCAAATGAAAAGAATCCCCGATTCATCAGTTTTCCATTACCCTGAATATTGCCATGTAGATCTCTTCTGTCTGTGGAGAATAACACAAATTAGGAATCCAGGCATCATCAATTCTCTGCAGAGTAGACAAAGCTACATGCATTTAGTAGAATAAATAAAAATTTAATTAATCAATTCATATCTTTTTCAAATTAAATGACATAGTTACATAGTTAGCCTGGCTGAAAAAAGACACAAGTCCATCTAGTTCAACCAATAGAAGGAAAAAATATATATATACACACATACACAATCCTACATATACAATCCTTTACCCACAGTTGTCAAGAACCGAAATAAAAAACCCCAATAAAGCATGATCTAATTTGATCAATTAGGTGAAAAAATTCCTTCTTGATCCCCCAGGATATTCCCTGGATCAACTTTACCTATAAATATTAGTATCCGGTTATATTATGTGTATCTAGAATAAGAATCTAGGCCTTTCTTAAAACAATCTACTGAGCTGGCCAGAACCAGCTCTTAATGGAGCCTATTCCACATTTTCACAGCTCTTACTATGAAGAAGCCTTTCTGTATTTAGAGATGAAATCTCTTTTCCTCCAGATGTAAAGAGTACCCCCCTTGTCCTCTATATGTAAATTGTACATGAATAAAAACCTAAAATAAAGTAAAGTGGGGGCAATGGCCACAATAAGAAATCATTATCAGCATTTATTTTATACCAGAATAACCATACTCCATGCATACCTCCCAACATTAGAAGTTGAGAAAGAGGGACAACCCAGAAAGTTGAAAACAGTGGGTGAAAAGTGAGCGGGTTGGATTGGGTTTGACCTAAAGAAATATTGGTAAATATTGTCTAAGCCCATAGAACCCACTGCACACGTATGCTGCAGTCCTTGTACAAAATGCTCCTTAATTACTGTACCACAAGTGTGAGTAATACAGACACACATAAGGCTTGAGGATCATAAAAAACAAAAAAACACTTAGACAACGAGCTAACATTTTGTCTGAGCCTACCTCAAAGAATAACTATGTTAAATCAGTTGAATGCTCCTGTTAGGACAATAGATATTTTGGTCAGGAAAATGAAATGTACAGTGCTAAGTACTGTTACAACACAATGTAAAGAGTGCAGTGGTTAGCAAGTGTTATGGTCCCCTATTTGTTGCTGGTCAGCAGGAGGAAAAGATGGCTGGTTATTTGTAATCAACAAAAAGAAAAATGGCCAGCCTTGGTGGTCAGTGGGGTAAAAAAACGCAGCTAGGGTAGGAGATAAGAGGAGGTTTTTTTTTTTTTGGGGGGGGGGGGGGTAGGCTAGAAAGAGGATTATTGCTGGGAGGTGGATTTGTGGAGAAATAGGAGTATTTCTGTTGGGGGGGGACATGGGGGACAGATTTGTGCTAGCGGGGTGGAGAAGATGTAGGCAAAACAAAACCAGAGGAATTCCCTGCTCAGTGTACTGACCAGCCTGCAACCAACCTGAATTTGGTTGGTTACAGGCTGGTTGGTAAGTTGAGCAAGGAATTTCTCTTGTTTTGTTTTGCATAGTTTGCCCTTCTATGTGCTCCTTGCTGCAAAGACCAGTCATAGATGAGGGCAATGGCCATTTGTTTGTAATGGAGAAGATTTATGCTGGGAGGGTGAATTGAAGGAATATGTTTTGTGCTGGGAGGAGGGATTTTGGGTGGTGGCATTTGTGTTAACAGGGGGAAAGGATTTGTGCCGGGAGAGGGTATTGGGGGAGAATAGAATTTGTGCTGTGAAGGGAAAAGACTTGTGATGGAGGGTGCGGGAGGTTTTGAAGGAGAGAGAGTTTGTGCTAGAAGGAGGATATGGGGGGAGGTTGAGCTAACACGAAATAAAGGATTTGTGTTGAGAGGGGGATTGGGGGAAAGGAGGATTTGCATGGGGTGGGGGGGTTGGGGGAAGGTGAATTTGTGCTGGGATGAGTTTGAGGGGAAGAGGGTTTGTACTAGAAGGGGGATTCAGGGCGGGAAGAAGATTTGTGCTGAGAGAGGAATTGGGGGGTTGTGGGGAAAATATTTGTGCTGGGAGAGGTGAGCATGCCAATTAGTGCACAATTTTTTGAAAGGGGGAGTGGGGGGCTTAGAAGGATAAAAGGATTTGTACTAGAAGGGAGATTTAGGAGCAAAAGAATTGTGCTAGAAGGAGGGGGGTTTTGTGTGGTAAGTGGTAAAATATTTGTGATGGAAGGGGGAATTTGGGGGAGGGGGTCTCTGCTAGAAGGTGGGAAAGGATTTGTGCTAGAAGGGGGTGGTAGCAAGAAAAGAGGATTTGTGCTGAGAGGGGGACTCGGGGAGATGAGGATTTTTGGTGAGAGAAGGCATTTGGGTATTGTGATAGAGGATTTGTGCTGGGTGGGGGGATTGGGAGAAAGAAGAATTCTGCTGGGGGGATTTAGGGGGGAAGAGGATTTGCACTAGAAATGGTAATTGGATGGAAGTAATATTTGTCTTGGGAGGGGGATTTGGGGGATAAGATTTGTGTGGGGATGGGGACAGAGAAGGGAGCAAGCCTTATTTGGGGGGTAAAGAAATGTTCTGTGAGAGGTGAGCGTAAAGATTAGTACTGAATTTTTTATTTTTTAAAGTGGGGGAGTGGGGATTTTTGCTGAAATGGTAAAGTGGGGGAAAATTATTGCTTGTGGGGGGGGGGGGATTTTTTCTGAAATGGTAAAGTGGGGGAAATTATTGCTTGTGGGGGGGGCTGCTGAAATGGTAAAGTGGGGGGAAATGATTGCTTGTGGGGGGGGGGTTTGCTAAAATGGTAAAGTGGGGGGAAATTATTGCTTGGTGGGGGGGGGGGGGGTTTGCTGAAATGGTAAAGTGGGGGAAATTATTGCTTGTGGGGGGGGGGGGTTTGCTGAAATGGTAAAGTGGGGGAAAACTATTGCTTGTGGGGGGGGGGGTTGCTGAAATGGTAAAGTGGGGGGAAATGATTGCTTGGTGGGGGATTTTGCTCTTTCTGTCCCCTGACACCTGCACTCCTTTCGTTTAGTACTCCTGATCCCTACTGTGGATTATGTGTCTTCCATGTCATGCTAATACTGCTGTATTATTCTCACCTTTCTTTATTTGTCATCCTGATTTCCCTGCATCATCCTCTAATATCTTCTATGTCGATCTCCCTGCATCATCCCCCATTACCTTCCATGTCATCCTGATCCCCCTGCATGAAGGACTCGGTGGGATTGCCAGTGGGTGAATTTGGTGTGATGGCCGGTGGTCGGGTCCTGGAGAATTCTGGTTGTCAGGCCTGGGGAGGTCCGGGTCTAAGGCTCCGTTCACATGTAGGCGTTTTGGGGCGTTTTTGGGGAGTTTTTCTGCTGTAGGATCAGCTCTCAAAACGCCCAACAAGACAAATCCTATTCATTTCAATGGCCCCTGTTCACATCTGAGCGTTTTGACGCTGTGAGCAAAACGCCCAACGCTCAAAAAAGTACATGAGCTTCTTTTTGGGCAGATTACAGGCGTTTTCCATTGGTCTCTATTCAATCTAAAAACGCCTGCACAAAAAACGCCTGTAAAAACGCCTGCAAAAACGCCCATAAAAACGCCTGAAAAAACGCCCATAAAAATGCCTGTAATAGCAATGCCAAGATGTGAACGTAGCCTAAATCTGTGTAAGGGGCCCCAACATTTCTGATGGCTGCCCTGGTCCTGCACAACACAGGATTCTCAGGAGGTATGTACATATAATCACCCTGAGCTAGCTGTACAATGTGTTGCTTCTCTTTTCTAAGACTAAGGGAGGGGAATAGACATGAACAGAGAGAAATAAAATCCTTTGGCATGTAAAACAGCTCACGCAAATATCATCTATATATTGTATCTGTTTGCTTGGAGTTCAGCTTTAAATGATGAAAGCTGACACCGTATTGGTTGTATTAAGCAACAATTTTATTTTATTTTTTTCCATTCTCTAAATTTAAATGGTCCCTATTATCTCCTTGCCAGCCTGTAGTTTCATGATTTTCTTGAATTATGCATATATGTGTGCACATTACATGGTTTTTGGCTGCTGCTTTGAATAGTTGCTTTTCTTATTGCACGGGATTCTGCCCGAGAACATAAAATTTTTATGTATTTACCAACAGAGATCTATCATATGCAGTTCAACAGTAACTAAGGCCTTGTTAAAACGTTATATTTAAAATATAACAACAATAAGCCGTCTGCCCAATATTAAAGATGTCTCAGAGACGACTTTGGAAAACTTCACAGTAGCTCTTCGGATATGGATCTTCAGAGTATAACACAACATCCTTTTATTTCTCTTGCTGTTTTACAACCATGATCGTGCAGAGTTTATTTGCACTTTTGATTAAATAATATTCCCTTTGGCATTCCTGTGGGCTTTGGCTTTAAAAAAAGCACATTAACCCTTCTCTGCGTCTTTCCCGTCAAAACTGCAGACGAAGGATATTCCATTATCTTCTTTTATAGTGTTTAAAGGACCTAAAAAAACATCATTTATGAGTTGGCTTATGTAAAACAGTTTAATAATATTCACAGACAAAAAAGTAAATTTCCCCAGAATTTATTTAACTGTGTCTATTTGAAAAGAATGGAAGCCGGTGTTTTTACGAGTTTGCATGCGGAGGAGATATTTTACAACCCGTTGCTGCTGATCAGCAGCAGTCTCCTTGTTTGGCAATCTGGCTGATCAGATGTTGACAGCTCCAAGGCTACCATTGCTCCTTGAGGTGCTCTGTATACTTTAGCATCATGCAGCTCAGAAAATATAACTAGTTCTGAGAGAAGCTTGGCGGTGCTGTTAATGAGCCTCTGTTTGAATAGCATGGTGCCCATGTAAAGAGTAACTCCCCCCCAATCACTTTTTTAGCACCTTCTTACCTTGAACTCTCCAGAAATCATATTCACCTGCCCAGCAAATACAGTGTTGTCCAGCTATGATCATCATAACAGGACCACCATCTTCTTCTATTACACAATCGGAAGATATCTCTCTATTCCAGGTTCTACAGCTGGCTCCTGCAGCCTCCTGGAATATATGACAAGGATATCCCAGGAGGCTGTAGGTGCAGGGACACATCATCCTCCTCACCTAGGCATGAATCAAAGAAGAAACAGAAGAGCGCCTCTAAGTGCAATATTTATTGGACAAACAGCCAAGGCATGAATGGTGGCGGGGAAATTGGTCTCAACAAAAAAGTAAAGCAACACAAAAAAAAAAAAAAAAAGAAGTTGTTGTTTTATCTTGTGGAGGGATAATGGAGGAGTAAAACAAGCTAAAGTGGATCTGGAGACTGAAGGTTGGCTTAGCAGCTGTGATTAAACACAAAAGTAGCTTAATTGTAGTGGTCCTTTAAAAGGGAACTATGGTCTGACTTTAGATAAAAGCCAAACTTAACCACTTAAGCCCCAGAAGATTTTACCCCCTTCCTGACCAGGGGGTATTTTGCAATTCGGCACTGCGTGAATTTAACGGACAATTGCGCGGTCGTGCGACGCTGTACCCAAATGAAATTGACGTCCTTTTTTTCCCACAAACAGAGCTTTCTTTTGGTGGTATTTGATCACCGGTGCGATTTTTTGATCATGCGCTATAAACAAAAAAACAGCGACAATTTTGCAAAAATAACAATATTTTTCACCTTTTTTTATATGAAATTCCCCCCAAAAAAATGTAAAAATCAAAAATTTTTAACATTTTAGGCTAATGTGTTTTCTGCTACATATGTTTGGTAAAAAAAAAATCGCAAAAAGCGTATTTTGATTGGTTTGCGCAAAAGTTATTGCGTTTACTAACTAAGGGAAAGATTTTTGTTATTTTTGTTGTTTTTTTTTTAACGAGTAATGGCGGCGATCTGCGATTTTTTTTGCGGGACTGCGACATTTCGGCAGACAGATCGGACCCTTGACTGACATTTTTGACACTTTTGGGGGTACCAGTGACATTACTACAGTAATCAGTGCTATACATATGCACTGTTATTGTAAAAATGACACTGGCAGGGAAGGGGTTAACTTTATTGGAGAAGGAGGGGTTAAGTGTGTCCCTAGAGGCATGCTTCGAACTGTGCAGGGATGTGGCTTTTCATGTAACAGCAGAGGTCTACAATCCTACATAGCAGGACCGTATGATCTCTGCTGTTACACAAGGGAGAGAGACAGGCAGCTTTGTTTACACTAGCCGCCTGCCTTTCTCCCTCTGTAACTGACGACCGGCGGACATCGAGTCTGCCAGTCACACGCGCGGGGATCGGAGTGAGCAAACGGGGGTGGGAGCGCGCCTCCGGCGGCGCGTGCTCGCCCCCTAGTGGCTCGCAGGCGAGTGACGTACCGGTACGTCACTTTGCCTGGCCGGGGCTGACCGCCGCAATATATGTACTTGCGGCGGTCGGCAAGCGGTTAATATAAACAAATCTGTCATTATTAATATATATATAAAAAAAAATTTCTGTGTATATTTTGTAATTATCTATGTTCACGTGGGCACCCATTATGAGCTTTATATATCACTATTAATTCAAAACAGTAGACTAAGAGCTGTACTGATTGGCAGACAGAGATCATGTGACCTAGGCTGCAAGCTCTTTTATTCATAGGAAGAAAGAGTTACTTTTTTCTGAAAGTACTAATATGATTTGGTAATGATGACATGTGTTGATTGATTGATTAATTGATTGATTGATTGATTGATGCAAAGAGTCACGTTTAATGATTAGGCTACTAGTGAGAAAGGCCTCAAAATTCAATCTTCAAATTCTCTGGCTCCCAGGCCGCATTCTAGTTATCGGGCAGTGATGTTATTCACACTGAAGCTGAAAAGATTCAGCTTCACTACAGAAAAAAAGAATATATGGCCCAGAACAGAGAATGACAGCTGCTGCTGAAGCTGCCTACACAAGTATTCCGATTCTTCACAGATTCCCTTCAACTTACCATTGGTTTTATGTAAAAAAGAAAAATAATATCATAAAATCAATTAACAATCCTAGCTCCAAAAAAAAATTGGAATATTAACTTGGCTTCATAAGTGTTCTATTTTTATTATATACTGTAAATGTTTAGACGGATAAATATAATGGTCTGGAATGGTGTGCTGTTTCCTGATATTACAGATGTTAAGCATGTGAACACGTTTTTATTTTTTCAAATATAAACATTTATATAGGAATGTGCTTAACCTGAATTTATTTTATAATCACGTTATATTCTTCAGATATATACACAGTGCCTGTTTCAGTTCTATTTATTTTTTTGTAAAGAATATGTAAAAAGCCAGGAAAAAAATGAATAAATAAGATTCTCAGAAGCATTCTCAGATTTTATTAAATCTACAAAAAGTACATATATTTTCCCAAATTTCAGTAGGCATGGGAAGTTCCGCTATCTGATTTATAGTATAAAAATATTACTGGAGTGTAAGATTTGGCATCTATTGCTTAAATGTTTTGGGGAAGAACATTCAGCAACAGCTGCAGTGTTAAATGTTGCCCATTTCTGACAAAAAAAAAAAAAAATATTCTGCAAACATTCCACATACAAAAAAGAAAATGCTGTGAGTTACATCATTTTTATTGACTTTATTATAAAGCAGTGAATACAACAGAAAATTCATCCATAATGACACATAGAAATGACAATGTTAAACAAATAAATAACACATCAAATAAAATCATAGTGTTGCAGTACTGAACGGAACAATATGGAATCACAAGGTCTTGCTGCTTTAATAGTAATGTGGAATATTCAAAGCCCTGGCACATTCCATTTAAATCTCCGACTTTTTTGACAAGTTACTAATGCTGCTTGGTACCTGGACACTGAAAATCAGTTTTGAAAATGGCTTTAACCACAATTAATTGGGTATTCCATGCACATATATACATATATAACAGAGGGTAGGTGATCACTTTTAAGAAAGGGAAAAAGGGTGTATATATATATATATATATATATATATATATATACATATATATATATATATATATATAGATATATATATATATATATATATATATATATATATATAGCGATATATGTATATATATATCTACATATATATATATATATATATATATATATATATATATATATATATATATATATATATACACATTATACCCATTTTATAAGTGATCACATCCCCTCTGTTCTGCATAAGAGCTGGGGGAGGAGAAGCGACAGTACACTGAACCTCCCAGTGAATAGCTGTGCAGAGGGGGGCATGCCTGGACAAGTCTGATCATTGGAGGAGAGCAGTCTTAATTCCCATCATAGCTACAGAACTGACCATGGTGTGCTCTCCTGCTTAACGTGGTCAGTTTTTAATAGGAAAGCCAAGGGATTGGCATGAACACCAAGGATTTCACACAAAGGAAGCAATACCAAAGAAAAGAGGATACTTTCTCATACAAGTACATGGTACAGCAGTCACATATCAGGAATATGAAGTGGGGTAACAAACACTTTAAGAGGGACACTGACTGGTTGGATATAGAGGTCTTAGTTTCTAGTGGATCTATCATTAAAATGACATTGAATAAGCAGGACACCTATTAGATTTACCAAATCAAATTAGTTTCTATATATATAAAAAAATATAAATTATATATATATATATAAATATATGTACTGTAAATGTATTTTTTTTTCTTGGCAGTATTAAAAATCTAATTCCTTCAATAAATTAAGTTACAATTCAGTTAAATTATTAATTAATGTGAAAGGCAAATGTAATCTGCACATAAGGTATTTAAAGTGAACAATCTGTCATATTGTGCGTAAAGATTATCAAAAGTAAATTAGAGTAAATGTATTTTATCTCACTTAGAACGCAGATTCTATTGTTTTCAGTAAAATTTGTGTAG
This sequence comes from Pelophylax lessonae, assembly GCF_965119305.1. Taxonomy (NCBI): domain Eukaryota; kingdom Metazoa; phylum Chordata; class Amphibia; order Anura; family Ranidae; genus Pelophylax; species Pelophylax lessonae. Next base: position 303,154,666 of record NC_138770.1, read on the forward strand.
AAAACTTGCAGTGAGATAAGAGAATCAGCCATAGGTGTGCGCAGCCTATAGTATTTGGCTGTGCACCCCAAATGTATTAAAACATGGACAGTGTTGATAGGACAACGGATGGTGTCAGTAAGGCAGTGGAAGGTGTCAGTAGTTTTTTGTTTTTATTATTTTATTTTAAAAAAAAAATTAAATTTTTTTAAGAGCTCCATTGGGGGGCTTCGGTGAAATATCAAAAATGGTAATCTGTGCCGCACGGGGTGATTTGGGTGTGCCCAGGCAGACCTGACACACCCCCCGCGCATGCCTATGAAATCAGTAGGGTTTAAGGAGGAAGCAGAACCTGCACATGTAATGAACAAATAAGGTTACCTACCCGCACATATGCAACAACAAGCTGCACAAAGAAGCAAGGTTTTTAAACCATTAGCAAACACTGATAATATCCCCGTCAAATAGATCCCTTAATGTATATTTCTAAAAATAATTATGGTTTTTATGGTGAGTGCAGGTAGGCCTTAAAGTGTATGCACACCCTGACTATGAATTTCTCTTATTTGCTTCCTTTTGGGTCTGTTAAATATTGAAATGGTTTTGTTATATCTGTTTGATAAATGCAAAAAAAATACCTGTTGATCTTGCCAGAAATTATTATAGCTGATAGCTTTCTTTGTTCTTTGCCTGTGCTGTCTTCTTATCAATTAGGTTGTTCTGATGACTTCAGAACTCTTCCCTTGTATGTTATGATGATGAAGAGGAGAACAGGAGGTTCCAGTAGTCCTGTCTGGTTCCAGTTGCTTTGATGCAGTAGAATGAGTGAGCATTGTTTCCCAAGGACAGAAAGTGTGTTACTGGCATAACCACCAGGTAAAAATCAACAGAAAACAGGCTGAAAATGCAACCATCGCATCTCATGACTCATAATCTGCAATATATGACATTTTTGGGCGGTTTAGTCTTTATGTCACGCCACTGGGGGCACTCACCTTCACTGCAGGTGGGACACTGCTTGGATTTTAGTGCAGAGCTGGCTCTAAAAGAACATTATTTTAAAATAATTTGTGAAGTTATTTGTGATTGGCAGATATTGTAGGTTGCATGCTGAACCAGTTTGCCAAGGCCCCTATGTGTTTCAGTGGATTTTTTGGGAAAAGACAATAAGTTGATTAAGTTAAATTAATTTCCTAATTGAGAAAAGGGTTGGTCAATAAGCAAAGTGAATGTTCATTATGCAAGTTAATGTTCACTGAGCTTAGCAAATTGGGTGAAGCTGTGTTAGTTTTACCAATCAATCATGTGCTAGAGAAATGCAGTTTTAATCCTTTTAAGATTGTAAATTTTCACAAACAGGGCCCTTATATCCCGTTTGTCTTGCATTGTATTGTAAATGTATCCCTATATGTTGTGATGTGATGTGCAAACTGTTGGTACTTTATAAATCCTGAATAATAATAATAATAATTTCCCTTTCAAATAATTAGATATTCAAAGCAAACTCAGCTTCCTCTCATTTAAAAAAGCTAAATAAACATTCTCTTTGCTAAATGAACGTTATCTTCTTCTTTAGGTTGATTTACTAAGGTGGTAGAAATTTTTCACTTAGCAGAAGTTAATGGACACAGTTGATTTATTAGTTAAAATGACTCATTTTTGCAAAGTTTTCATGACCTAGTCAGACGTTCTTCAGTCTTTATTTTATCAGGAGTCGCTTGTCAAATCTGTTTTATAGATAAAATATTAAAGCTGCATTATATATATTTAATAATATTCTTAGGAAAGGAGAAAAGAAGAATTTAATAAAATACTATCCAATAATATAAAACGTGTGTATGAGTATATTTGTAATAAGATAGCAAAAATGAAAGTTAATCAAGGGGTCTAGGCATTTTCCTGATATGCAGAATAAGGTGCTGTCTTAGGATGCCTGTGATATTTGTCAAAAGCTGTAATGATAGCATCTATATTGCACTTTTTGTGTAGATATACACATCTGATGTCATATTTATATATCTTTATGGCATGTGCTTGACATAATTGGCTGATTTATTAAATAATTACAAGATTTTTGAAAATTTAAACTGTGTTCACTATAATTACTCAGTCATGTGCCTGGCAAAAAAAAATGCTGCACAAAGTGTACACATCTTTTTTTCATTCACTAAGGTAAGTGGGCATTCTCTAACCCTTTGGTAAATTGGCTCCGATGACTGGGGAGCCTTCCAAAAAAACGCTGTCTGACACTAAAAATGTGAAATATAACTTTGAATTCAATCCCATTGTCATTTCCATTACAGCACACTGTATTATACACTATATTAAACATTTTAATGTTTTCATGATTATTGTTTGCAAATGTTCTTTATTATGTTGCAGCAGTGATACTTGTATTACCAGATATTGATAACACAAATAAACATGAAAAATATTGTATAGAGAGATAAATATTTAGTTATAAAACCTATTAGTTCTAAAGAAAAAAATACAAAAATAAAATCACAAAACTGGAATATAATAAATAATCTTCTCTATGCTAATTATTTAGATCATTGTCACAATTTATATTACAGAGTACTCAGGTTATCACAACTAGAATTTTGCTACTAAATGATACATTATTATAAATATATATTAATATAAATGGCTGATGTTAATTAAACTACATGGATAGAATCAATATTAAATCTAAATACTTCTTGGAAATATTGTGCACTAATGGTGTAGGTACATACCTAAACTGTATTTTGTATGTTGTCTTTTGGCTCAGTAGCTTATTTGTAATTTCTACATACATATTGTTTTTGGAAAAAAAGTATAATAAAATCAGGTATGACTTTTTTTTCCTTAAGTAAAAGCAAAAAATATTTTCTTTACCAGCTGGTATAAGTGCATAATGGTGATTAACCTGTCTTGCAGGTCTTGTTTTGACATCATACTAAATCCCTTGAATGTCCCAAACTGTCTGCAAGTGTACTCAATGCTGACAGTGTATCTATTACTGCTGCCAGCTGGCCAGTAATTTATCAGTTTGACCAGCAGAAGTGTGACTTGACACCAGCCACAGTAATAGAACACAAATATAACACTGGACTGTAGTTGCTACCTATTTATGAATATTTATTTCCTCATTTTGGTAGGGGGAGCTGGCAACTGTTGGCTAATAAAGTGTAGCTAGTGCAGTTTTACAGAGACTTGCAAAATATTTGTCAACAGAATCAATACAGTCCGGCAGTTTAGTGCATTTAACTTGTAGCTTTACCTAAAATAAATTCCTTGCACTAATAATTGTTTTATATAAATACCTAATTTTGAATAAAGTTTGTGCGTACATATTTTAAATGGCGTATACTTAGGTATCAGTTAAAATTTCTGTTTATTTAGTTATCGTGTAGGCAGGATTGGAGTAAAAGGAAAAGAAAAAATCTCAGCTTTTTACTAAGGCTTATGTGACTTGCACAGAGGTAGACCATTCATGTCTGGCAGTTACAATAAGTTTAGGTTGAATTCAGAGATTTTTTGACGCAGGGGTTGCATTTGTCGACACATTACAGATCCTCTAAAACAGGGGTCTCCAAACTACGGCCCTCCAGTTGTTCAGGAACTACAATTCCCATCATGCCTAGTCATGGCTGTGAATGTCAGAGTTTTTTTAATGCCTCATGGGATGTGTAGTTCCGCAACAGCTGGAGGGCCGTAGTTTGGAGATCCCTGCTTTAAAACAATCAACAACATTTTAAAAATGAGGCAGGGCCAGTAGGACAGGGAAATAAATAGAATTGATAATATAAAGCACACAAAAAAATATATTAGTAAAAATATAATATTGTTAAAGTCTAACTCCTGGTTTCTTGCAACTTTAAAACGGAGTTCCAGTCTCTTGTGGAAAAAATAAAAGTCGGCAGCTACAAAAAACCGTCGCTACTGCCTTTTAAAAAACAACCACTCACCTGCCCCGCGATCCAGCGGTGTACTCACCCCAGTTGGTTTCACCCACGGTCTTCTTTCCTCAGTGACGGCATCTTTACTATGGGCACCCGCCTCTGACAGCTTGCAGCTTCATAGCTGGCGGCTCACTGCGCATGCATGAGTATTTCTGCTCATCAGTTTCAATCAGTTCAATGGTGGATGGAGTCCTCTGGGACCTTTCACATGTCCCAGAAGACTGAAGGGGGGGAGGAGCTTCCGCTTCTATCGCCTAGGCTGTCAGAGCAGAAGTGGGAGTGGGTACCCCTCGAAATTGGGTACCCTCTCCCCCCCCGCTGCACCTCAAAATTGACAATTGTTAAAGTGGAACTTCCCCTTTTGGGTGGAGCTCTGCTTTAAATAATGTGTTTGGACCAGGTTGGTACTAACAAACTCTTTATAGTCACAAGAGCCCTGGAGCATTCCATACATTAATAATTCACGTAATAATTTTCAACCAGCAGGTTGAAAAAAAAAAAGATCTGATTCTCCCATTCACACATTCAAGGTGGAAGGGAGAATCAATCCTGCTGCGTTATTATGTTCTGATGATGAGGAGCACATTGATCAGTGATAGCCGGCAACACTAATCATTTTGTAAAAACCAGGTTGGTTGTACAGAAGTCAAGAAGACTGACTTCTATACACCCACTCTCTCCATACATGGATTGAAATTCGGCCAGTCCCTGCTGAGCCAGCCAAATTTCAATCCATGCATAGCCACCTTTAGGCTTTGAAGCCCAACTCCAGGAATTGTGGAGGTTCTACCCTTTAATGGCCATTAAGTCTAGTCAAAAATAAAAGGCTGTAACCCTTACCTTTCTCTGGTTGGCTCCAGCACTCTGTTCCTCTGTCTAGCAACCTGGGCTGTGGCTGTGGGAGGCCCCCCCAATGTAATCATGTACAGTGCAGAGCTATTGGGCAGGAGTACAACCATGGACAAAGGTGCCTTAGAGAGGACGTTTCCCTGAAGGAAGCTTGCTGGAGTGAGGAATAAGGTAACTATTACTCCTTACTCTTGCACCCCTAGACTAAACGTTAGTACTTCCACTGCAGGGGGCCCCACTGTAAGTGTATATTTAATCTAATTCCTGGAGTTAGGCTTTAAACAATTGTCCCATTATGGAACTCACCTTTTCACAGGCAAAAGCACGAAGCATTTCCATATGCATGGGAAGGCAGGTCTATGTCAACTGTGCAATTAAATATGTATCACTGTGCTCAGCAGTGCTGTGTGTGCCTTACAGCCTACATTTAATAAAGAGGTAAATAAAGGGCGTATACATTTTCTGGCATATCACATGGCCATTTCAAATAAACATTTCATAAGAGATATATGGTTGCCATTGCTTCTCAAAACTCTATCGGCCTATCTGTTATAGTGACATCAGTAATCACAACCCCCAGCTTTCTTTAATAATGTTGTCCCAATAAAATAATGAAAGGGAAAAAAAAGAGCATTGATATAGTGACCTTTCCTGAAGAAATCTGTGTGCCAGGTTTCCTGCAGCTCCAGTCATGTGACCAGCACCATGATATAGTGACCATTCCTGAAGAAATCTGTGTGCCAGGTTTCCTGCAGCTCCAGTCATGTGACCAGCACCATGGTATTGGTCACATGGTCTCTTTTGAAGATGCTTGGTAAGCTGACATTCAGACATAGCCAACCAATCAAAAGCCCTGCCTATAAACTGATCCTCAATAGTAACACCATTTGCATTTGCAAATTGCACAGTCTATTTGCCTTTAGTAAATCAACACCTTTATATCAGCTTATTGTATGGTCTGTTATGGTTGCAATATCTCACAGTTCTTCAGCTAACTAAGATAAACTAAACTCAAGCAACAATACATTTCTGAAATTCCAGTGATTTGTCATAAAAATGCTTTTTTTTTCAAATGGCCCAGTATCAATTGTAGTTATTTAATAGAAGTTAAACTGACAGCAAAGTATGTTACCTGCATTTTTGCATTCAAATTGAACAAAATACAGTTTTTTTATTACCCAATATCCATTCAACAAATGTTTATTTCTACTCTGTTGCTACGTTTGATTGGTCTTTCGTGTTCTCAGTCCTGGCAGTAATTGTACTTTGTGGATAGGGCAGTTTTACATTACGAAAGTGTGGTAGCAAACTGGAACATTTTTCCTCAATACAACAAGTTTTATGGCCATGCCCGGAGTCACACAGCTTTACCTTAAAAAGCATCCTCATTGTCTTAGTTATCCTACATATGTGTGCAGCAGCTACATTCTTTCCTATGGGGAGCTTTATTCAAGGCGGCCTTGAGCAGTTCTTCAGAGCGTTGCTCTTCCCATAGGAATACATGGATTCATGGCACACAAGCACAGGATGAAACAAACACAACAGAGATGTTTTCTAAGGCTGCTTGGCCCTGTCCCAAAGATTGGTGAATTGAAGGAATTCAGCCTATAAAGAATATGTTACCCTAAACATTTTAGATTCCTGATATGTGTCTGGACTCACATTTACCCTAATGAATGTCTATTAGACTCACTCATAGCACAGAAATTAAATAAGGAGTACTTTGTGGGTGCACGTTCTGTAGGACATGCATGCAATGTATACTGGGAATGAGTTCAGATTCTTTTTAACCATGCCTCCTTAAGCCACACCCAATATTGTGTGCAATTTAACCACGCCCACTTTTCACACAATCATCTAAAGCATGGGTGTCCAACCTTTTGGCTTCTCGAGGCCACATTGAGTGTAGAGAAATTTTCCCGGGCTGCATATAAAATATGTACTATAGTTAAGGTATATAAGTAATAAAATGCAGCCGCGCTCGTCCCGCACCGCCGCACCCCCCGTACTAATTTAGCACAACTAGAGGATGATCAAATGAAATGGAACCAGTGTACAGAGGTTTTCTTCTTCTGTGAGATAATAAAGGAACACTCTAACCACCATGACCACTTCAGTAATTTGAAGTGTTAATGGTGGTAGGAGTCAGAAACACTGCACATGCTCGCCGCCCCCCCTCCCCTCCGAGGCAGCCTCTGCCTAAAGTTAGTTGAAAGTTGCTGTGGCTGTGCTCCCTACCCAAATTCCTTTCTCCCCAGCAACAAAAAAAATTGTCAGGGGGCAGTGGGCCGCATTGCCTGCGGTTCCGGGCCACATGCGGCCCCCGGGCCGCAGCTTGGACATGCCTGATCTAAAGCATTACATGGAGGTTGGAAGATCTAAAACTAAACAATCACTATTCTGAGACATTGTGTCATATGTATGGTAGTTCATTTAGGCTTAACATACAGATGTTTGACATTCCTTCATGTAAAAAAACCTCACGGATTGGGAAAATACAACCTGGACTAATTTTGTCCTACAAAATTGCTGGATACTAGCAAAGGTTGCAGATATACAAATATTTCCTGATCCCAAAGTAATGGGCTAGATAAGGTGACAATCATCTTATATCTATGAGCAGCTTTAGACCGCAAATCTACAAGACCACATCAAAGACTCTCTACTGTTTTCCACTGACTTTTTAAAAGCTTGAGGGATTGATATCATGCACATACTGACTGCAGATTTGTGCATTATGCAATCTATTGGAAAAATCTCTCTGTGCATTATTAGGGGTTTTTACTAAAATTGGAGAGTGCAAAATCAGACTCACTTCTGAATAGAAACCAGGTTTTATTGCTAATGCTTAAATGAACAAGCTGAGTTTAGAAGTCGATTGGTTTTTATGCAGAACTGATTTGAGCCTGATTTTACACTCTCCAGCTTTAGTAAATAAACCCTACTATGTTCAATAATCAGCACTGGCTCCTAGGGAACCCTAAACATAGCAGATAAAGCTCAAATCAGGTGCCTTGCTTACAGCAACTGAATCAGGTATGGGCAAACTAAGCCCTACCATACCTATATGCAGAGACCTGTAAAGACTGAAAATAGTAGTTCCTCTGACCAAAATGCCAAATTAGACGATGATCCTGTGCTAAAAAAACCTATATTCCCCTGACAAGTTCTTTTGACATTATCGTCTAAGGGCTCTTTCACACGCGCGGTCCGATCAGATCCGCCTGTCAGTTTTTTAGGCGGATATGATCGGATCCTCCATGCAGCTCTATGGGGCAGCGGATGTCAGCGGAGACACCTCCGCTGACACCCGCTGCCATCCGCATCCGATCCTGTGCTTGAAATCTGGACGGATGGAAACCCTATTTTTCCATCCGTTCAGTAATCGGAGCGGAGCGGATCTGATGAGAGCGGACAAGCGGTCCACTCTCCTCCGATCCCCCATAGAGGGCAGCGGGGGCAGAGACACCTCCCTCTCCGCTCTGCAAGCGGAGACGGAGCTGTCACCCGCCCGGCTCAGCGGGGATCGTGGATCGATCCCCGCTGAGCAACACGGATCTGCCTACGGAGCGGACCGTGTGAAAGAGCCCTAAGACACATAACAAAGATGAAAGAGCCATCAAATATGACTCAAAACAGATCTGCAAATCTTCAAATGATTCAATCCTAATAATTTACTTTTTCAAATGTTTCAGTTATATTTAAATGTATTTGCCTATATGATACTAGAAACCTTGAACTCCACAAGGCAAGGAAGCTCAAGACAGCACCCAGTGCTGGATTGTTTTTTTGTTTTTTTTTTGGAATGTGAAATAGCCCAACACTGACGAGTAAATTTCTGGGGGATAATTTTTTGGAATTTTTATACTTAAATAGTACTTATCTTATAGTAATCTTATACTTGGCTCACTTTCTGGAATATATGTGTACTGTACTCTGTGAATTGCTAGGCACTATGCAGCACAGGGTCTCAGTTTAAAAGCTTAGTTCACCTTTTCATGTATGAGCATTTAGCAAATGCTGACCAATTCCAATTTCTCTGAGCCCTCTTCATTTCGGGACTGCGTCCTCATCCATTCATTTACCCCTCTCTAAACAAATTTTCAACCATTGCAGTGCAGAGGGGCCCACTGCAAGGGTATAACCTATTTAATTTCAGCTTCAAAGTGAATGTGTAGGATTTAAATTAATTTTTTATATTCAGATATAAAAAAGATTAGGTCGATGTAATTGTATCAAAGTGTCCTAATTTTTTTTCTAAGCTTTATTTAATGAATAGATAATATTATTATTAATTATTATTATTATAATTATTATTATTATTATTATTATTATTATTATTATTATTATTATTAATAGTAATATATTATAGATTATATTATATGTACATGAGAGCAGCCATATTTGCTAGTTACATTTGTGACAAACTCACTCAGGACAGGGGCTTTTGGAAGGGACTGCAGGCTAGCCTCTTGCCTATTGACTATGAGCCCTTGCTTGTGAGGGAACACTGCTCTTTGTTGGGTGTATGCTGGGGGTACCCTTGGAGTAATGTTACTTTGGATTCAAGTCCATATCTCCCAAAAACACACAGACTCTGGGACTCTGGGCCTAGGATCCATGTTAAAGACCTAGCTGCCTATTGCCAATAGGGGACTGTTCCGCACAGTCAGATTCATGGCAGATGCTAATGTCATCAGCTCAACCACCTGTCTTCCACATATTGTTGATTGTTGAGATTAACTCACCTATTGTCTACTGTGGGGATGTGTTTACACTTATAATAATGTGTATTGTACTTCATAAGCTTGATGACTGCAAGTCTGCTAGTTAATTAGCTCAAGTTAAATAAATCACTGTCATCAATTAGTTGCTAGTGGGAAAGTAGAATACTGTTTGTATTTGTTATTCCTTAGATATGGTAATTATATTTCTGTGCACAATTGTATCTGCATGATAATGTAATCAGGCACCTGACCTGGTGGGGTATATATTCAGTGGGTTCAGTTTTTTCAATAAATGTTCCAGATCTTATACAAGCTATTCTCGGCTAGTTTTGTATGGCGGTTGCTATAATATCTGATATCTATTTTCAACACTGGTATTCTGATGGAAGCCCACAAGCGCATTGTGGGTCGCGGTTCCGTTACAACTTTCTTTTAGCAGTCCTTCAAAATGGTGGATCTTTACACTCTCAATCCTTCCAGCAGAAAGCACCGTAGGGAATTGTAGTGCAAGACACATAGGGGTTGATTTACTAAAGGCAAATAGACTGTGCACTTTTGCAAGTGCAGTTGTTCTAGAGCTTAGTAAATGAGGTAAAGCTTCACTTTGCAAAGACTACCCAATCACATGCAAAGAAAGAGAAAACAGCATTTTTGTTTGCACATGGTTGGATGATGAAAGCCTGCAAAGCTCCCACTCATTTACTAAACTCTGGAGCAACTGCAAAAGTGCGCAGTCTATTTGCCTTTAGTAAATCAACCCCATAGTAATCAGTTAGATCATTGCAAAATATGTGTATATCTGAATTAAAGTCTCCTGCTCAGTATAAACTGCCAGGGAGTAAACAGAAACATTATATACCGGCAAGTTGTTCTTACCATTTGTCTTGACAGTGAATGCACATAACTTTCCTGGCTGACCGTTATCATACCTTGCCATTACTAAGATGTTTCTGATCTGTCACCAGTTTTAGCGAGTACATCAGGTGCCCCAGTTTTAAATGCAATCTATTGGTGATTGTGCCTAAACAGTAAATATAAGAAAAGAACAAAAAATGTCCAATTTCCTCCAACAGAAGACCGAAAAATGTGGGAATTAGCAAAATTAAAAAAGTCAGAATTGAAATGGCTAGAACATGAGACACCATAAAAACATTATAATAGAGCTTGGCTATTTGATCACTTATCTGATCTAAAATACTGGTTAAAGAGTTATTTACAAAACACTTGCCCTAGCCATCTTCTAAAAATGCTAGCTGCTTGGTTCTATCTGGACTAAATACGGAGTCACTCACCTAGAACACGCATGCCACAAATTAGTTGGAGGAAAATCTGACTTTCATCAACTAGCTTCCAATAAAAATATAAGGTTCACTTATTTAACAAGGGCCCCTATCACCATTGTCAATATACTGAATTGCAAAAAAAAATATTGTGTGCTGTGCCCAGGCTAGGGTGACATCACCATACTTCTGGGAAGAGCCCGGGGAACATTAAGTAGCCCAAATCTCATGTGAATATGCTCTTGCGCTGTGCTGGGGTGATACTGTTTGAGATTGGGGTTATTTGGCATTCCCTGGGATCTTGTCAGAAGAATGGTAACGTTATCCCCTACAGTATAGAACTTGGGGGTTTAGTAAGTATATTAACTAAAATCATTTTTTTTTTTTTTTTGCCCTAAGGTTTGTTTTTAACTGTATTTCAGCAATGTGGCATGGAGCAGGGGCCTTAAGTAACCACTTCAGCTCCATACTCCCTTAATGACCAGGCCATTT